>NW_027256881.1:354668805-355391305 GCF_029215685.1 Pituophis catenifer annectens
AAAGGAAAGGAAAGGAAAGGAAAGGAAAGGAAAGGAAAGGAAGAGAAGAGAAGGAAAGAAAGGAAAGGAAAGGGAAGGAAGGAAGGAAGGGAAGGGAAGAGGAAGGAATGGAAGGGAAGGAAGGAAAGGAAAGGAAAGGAAGAGAGAAGGAAGGAAAGAAGGAAAGGAAAGAAGGAAAGGAAAGGAAGAGGAAGAAGGAAAGGAAAGAAGGAAAGGAAAGGAAAGGAAGAGGAGAAGGAAGGAAAGAAGGAAAGGAAAGGAAAGGAGAGGAGAGGAGAGGAGAGGAGAGGGAGAGGAGAGGAGAGGAGAGGAAGAGAAGATAGAAGAAGAAAAGAAAGGGAAAGGAAAGGAAAGGAAAGGGAAAGGCAGATAGAAGAAGGACAGAAAGGAAAGGAAAGGAAAGGAAAGGAAAGGAAAGGAAAGGAAAGGAAAGGAAAGGAAAGGAAAGGAAAGGAAAGTGTTCTGATAAGGCAGATGAGACTAAGAAAAAGTGATACACATAAAAGCAGCAAAGCAGCAACACCCCTCCCCCACGAGAGAGAGAGAGAGAGAGAGAGAGAGAGAGAGAGAGAGAGAGAGAGAGAAATATATATGACAGATGGAGATATCAGAACTGATCCAAAGGCCTCCAAAGTGTATTTGAAGAATTCTCCACTTCCTCTCTTTCTCCATTCTTTCTCCCCAGATGTTGAATTCCCAGCTATTCCAACACATTCCTGTCCTGGCCTTCCCAAAGGATGGCGGCCAGGTGGGCCCCCTTCCCGCTGCAGTCTCTGGGGGAGGCTTAGGGGGGGGCTATCCGCTCTCTTGACACCCCTAGACCAGGAGCAAATGGGGCAGCCTCCCTCCGCTGTCTGTCACTGCTCTAATCCCAGGACCCCAATACACACCCCGGGAGGAAATGAAAGGGAGGGATGGCTGGGGCTCTGTATGTGTGTGTGTGTGTGTGATTTTTTTGGGGGAGGTGCCCCTGTGTGTGCGTCTGCTGTTCCCCACCCCACCCCCTGCTTCTGGGCTGCCTTACCTCAGCTGGCATCTTCCTGAGCACCTTCCCAGGTCAATTTCCTGAAAGATTTGCAAACAAAGAGCAGAGAAAAAGGCTGCCCTTCCTTTCACTTGGCTGGGGGGGTGGGGGATGGAGGGGGGGGCTATCTTTGCAAGAAGCTGGCCTGGCCTGTGGGGTTCCCCCCCCCCCCCAAATAAAGGGTATCAGTCCTTTTTTTGCATCATCCAATTCTCAAATTCCCCTTGCCACATCCATCCCTGGCACCCGTGGGCTGGGGAGGATGGGTGAGGCTGGCACCCCCTTTTCGACCTCACAACGCCTCTTAAGGGGAGGGCGTTTTCCCAACCTGCCAGTCTTAAAGGCTACAGCTCCCCCCCCCTTTTTTTTTTTTAAATCAATGTTTTATTATTATTATTTTTAATTTATACATATCGTTGTGTGAATGGCGTGATGCTTGTGTATCATACATTTCAATACTTATAAACATATTCCTATTATTGCATTCCATTTTCCTTATTTCATATTATTTTACTCCTGCCTTTTACACAAAATTTTAATTTTCATATAAATATTAACTAGTATGCAATAACATCTAAACGATGTGCTGTAGCATCTGTATTATCTTCCGTTATAGTTTCAATAGTATAACCCTCAAGAAAAAAAATATATGAAACTGTCCCATCTGTTTTCTTTTCTCCTGTACACCATATTTCACCCCATTTTTACAACATCCCTCTCCTTTCCTCTTCTTTCTCCTCCCTCTCTTCTCTCCTCCCCTCTCCTTCTCTCTCCTTCCTTCCCTCCTTCCTTCTCCTCTCCTTCCCTTTCTCCTTCTCTCCTTCTCCTGTCCCCTCTCTATTTCCCCTCTCTCTTCTTCTCCGCTTCTATCTCCTTCCCTTTCTACTCTTCTCCTCCCCTCCCCTCCCCTCCTCTCAGCCTCTTTTTTGAGGTTGGGTCCAAGCTCTGCCCAGGTGCCCAGGGTCGGGGTGCTGTGACTTCAGCCCTCCCCTGGCCCCCCAGCCCCCCATACCCAGGATCTCAAAACTTGCCAATCCAACAGTGACATTGGGAGGATTATTATTTTGAATAATTGGGGTGGGGGGGGCTATCTTGCCTGATATTATTTTTATAAATGTCAAGATGGCGAAGAGACCTGATCCTCCTTTCTCTTGCCCCCCACCACAACAACCCTCCGAGGAGAGAGAGAGAGAGAGAGAGAGAGAGAGAGAGAGAGAGAGAGAGACCCAGTTCAAGGCATCCGCCCCTTTTCCCAGCTGGCATTCATGCCAACGGATTCAGGAACAGCCAAGATAGCCTCAGTTGAGGACTGGGCCTCTTTGAAGGTAGACCATGCCTGAATAAAGGAGCTCACACCCATACGTGGCCCACAGTTCTTAGCACACCACCAATTTGTCTAAAATTACTCAAGACACTTAGAGTAACCAAAACCCCAAAACTGCCCTAAGAAGCAGTCATAGTTGGTGTAGGAACTCCAGGTTTCTACAAAATTATGGGGGTGGGTTTTCCTAGGAAAACCAGCTGCAGGAGAGATGCTGCTTGGATCCCACCTGGATTGGTGCCCCTCCCTCCTGCTTCTCCCCCAAACTAACCCCGAGACCCTTCCCAGTGACTTGGGCTATATCATGCCCTTGGGGGAAAACTGGGGCAGGGGGCAACGGGGAGGCACAGAGGAAGAACAGACCTTCCGTTGCTCTCTCTTCCTCCCTTCGGCGTTCAGCACCACCTCCGAGTAATGTTCCCAGTGGGGCACCCGGTAGCAAGAGGCCCCTTGGCCCTGGCAGCCCCCCAGCATCCGGACCAGGCGCTTCCCGTTGGGGCCCTGCAGGAGGACCGAGTCGAACGCCGTTGGCACGCAGAAGGGCCCACCTGGCAGAGGGACAGAGAGAGTCACCCACCGGACACCAGCGGCCCACACCCCGGGCCCAGTGGCAAAGCCACGTTTTGCACAAATAGACATGTGGCTCTTTTCTGTGTTGTTCCTGGTGGACTTGCTTAGTTAGTTAGTTAGTTAGTTAGTTAGTTAGTTAGTTAGTTAGTTAGTTAGTTAGGTAGGTAGGTAGGTAGGTAGGTAGGTAGTGTGGGTGCCCATGATAAAAAAAATGACAATAAAGCTTATCTTATCTTTTTATCTTTTATCATCTTATCTTTTATCTTATCCTATATCTTGTCTCTTATCTCATATCTCATCTCATCTTAGTTGGGTTGCAGTAGAGAGGCAGCCTGAGGTAGGAAGTTAAGGCAACCTTTATGTGTCCAGAGCTCTGCCTGCTTTCATGGGGAGGAGGGAACAGCTCTCTGGCCCTTGCAGGACAGCCCTCCCCACCCCGGGACCCCAAGCAACTCCCATGCTCCCCATCCCAGCCAACTCCCATGCTCCCCATCCCAGTCATCTTGGCAAAGCTGAACTCCACTCGGCTGGATGCCGCAGCTGGCTCACCTCGGGCGGGTGGGGGGCCGGCACACCTGCCCACGTCCAGGGTCTGCTCCAGAGGGGAGTCGGGAAAGAAGGTCTTCAGGGCTGGCGACCGGAGGCATTCGTCTGGGCTGGCATTGCACTGGCAGCCGTCCACCACTTCCACCTGCCGAGGGCCGTCCCGAAGCCAGCGGTCCTGCACCAGGAGGCGGCTGGGCTCGCAGCGGGAGCCGGGTGGGCAGCAGCCTTCGGAGTGGGGGTCTCCCCTGGGCCTGGCTGGCCACGGCGAGGGCCTCTCCTGCAAACACAAGGGCGGGGAGGCTAAGTTAATGCCCGGGCATCAGGTAGAAGCCAAATGGTGCCAGGGGAATGAGGAGCGCAGGATGCCCCAGAGACCGATCTGATCGGTCCGTGGATGGGAGGCCAACAGGAAACCCTCAGTCAGGGCAGAGAAGGCAGAGACCCAACCCAGCAGAAAGCCAGGGTCCCCGAGGGGTTGGCTGCCAAGAAAAGGACCAGAGTGGGGGGGGTAGGGGGTCCCCAGGAAAGGCTCAGATCATTCTTCAGAATAAGAGTTGGGGGGGATGTGACCAGAGGTTGTATCATGGCTGAGGGTGCCCCCCCCCCGGTGGTTCCTGGCTGATGCTGCCAACAGAGCAAGAACAGCCAGCCTGGACCCCCAGATGTCACCCCCACCACCTGTATGGATTCTTCTCTTCCCCCTCCTCATTCCCCCCCACCCCCCGGCCAAAGTATCCCGCTGGCAGAACGTTTGGCCCAGAAGCCTCTCCGGACTACAACTGCCCTGCGCCCATCCAAACCAGCACCCCAAAACCCCTTGTGGGACCCTCGTCCCTCTGCACGTTGCTCTGTGTGGGCTACCAGGAAGCCCCCACCCCAAATGCAGGCTTTGGACCCAGCTGGCCAGGATGGGCCTAAGGGTAGGGATGCCAGGGAAGTCTTCAAGGCTGGCCAGGACAGCTGAGCCCAGATGGCGAGGGCCACCTCTGGAAGAGGGGAAGCTGCCGCCCCAGGAAAGGAAGGCTCACCTTGAGGGTCTGGTGGAAGTTCAACAGGGAAAGCTCTCTGGGAAGACCTGGACATCCTGAAGGGGGGGATTTCCCTCTGCCACACAGGCTCCTACACAGCCCCACATCAACGCTCACGGGGCTGCCCGAAAGATCTGGGGAGGGAGAGGAAAACCAACAGGGCATCGTCTGGGTCAGGGTCTCACCCCCCCCCAAAAGGCTCTTGCTTCCATAGCACCCTGAGACCCCCAACCTTTCAGTGAGCCAGGATTTCAGGTGCCCCTCCTCCTAAGCCAGACTTTAACCAGAGCTTTGTGCGAGCGAGGAGCAAACTTGCTGTGTGGCTCAGATTCGTCCCCTTTGTGGATTCAGATAAATTCTCAAACAGTCACCCCCTATCCTGCTGGCTGTAGCACCATTTGCAAGGAGAGAGAAAGGGAACAAGCCACGTTCCCTTCATCCAACATCTGGAAAAGCAGAAGGTTGTCCCAAAGATGCTTTTCCCCAAAAACAACTGGACTTTCTTGGGGTTTTTTTGTCCTTGAAAACATTGCACTCCTCACCCAAGAAGCTTCTTCAGTTCTGAAACGTTTTCAAGAAACCCAAGGAAGTCCAGCTGCCTTTTGGAAAAGCACCTTTGGGACAACCGTGACCTGGGTGAATAACAGAAGAGTTGGAAGGAACCTCAGAGGTCATCTAGACCCCCTGCCCAAGCAGGAGACCCTCCACCATTTCTGACAGATGGGAGCCCAGTCTCTTCTTGAAAGCTTCCAGTGATGAAGCTCCCACAATTTCCGAAGGCAACTTCTGTTCAATGGGTTGATTGCTCTCAAAGTCAGAAAATGTCTCCTAATTTCTAGGTTGAATCTCTCCTTGGTCAGTTTCCATCCATTAGTCCTTGTCTGGCCTTCAGGTGCTTTGGAAAGTCCTCCCTGTGACAGCCCCTCAAATATTGGAAGATGTTCTCATGTCTCCCCTGGTCCTTCTCTTCACTAGACATGCCCAGTTCCTGCAAATGTTCTTCATATGCTTTAGTCTCCAGTCCCCTAATCATCTTAGTTGGTCTTCTCTGCACTTTTTCTAGAGCCTCAGCATCTTTTTTTGTAGTCTGGTGACCAAAACTGGATGCAGTACTCTAGGTGTGGTCTTATTAGGGCTTTATAGTGTGGTATAAAGTGGTACATGACCATGAGATTCAGCCTATCCTGCTATCTTATCCATTTCTCCACAGTGTTATTATTCCAATTTTCATCCCTCTTTTTCCCCAAAAATTACTTGCCTAGTTTTGTTGCCTTTATCTTTGCACACACACACCCCTGCAATTAATCTTGCCTAATTCCAAAGTCGAAAATGATCACAATTGATTTGGAATTTTATCCCTTGCAAAATTCAGCCCTTATGTAGCTCCAACAATAAATCTGTATATAATAAAATGTCTGTCAAACAGGCTGCCTCTTTTTCCGCATTCCCAGACCCCTAGCTGGGTCTCCCATTTTGCATCCCATTTAATGGAATAACAGAACGATATTTCCCTTTTCCCAAACAGCCTCCTGCTGGATGGATATTCAGAATTTGACTCTCAATGCAATTTGTAGCCTGCAAGCACAGACAGCAGAGAACTGCTAGCGCTAATCACTATTACTGTCTCATCACATTATCACATCCATTATCCATTGCTAATTGCACCAATTATCACACCATTACTGGCCCCACATAATGGAGGTGGGCTGATTAGCACCCTGAAGCCCCTCCCCCACCTTTTAATTAACCTTTAATGTCGAACTTTAACTATCCTTGCCTCTTATGTTTTACATTTTTATATCCAGTTTTTATGTTTTTACACGTTTTATTTGGACGCCACCCAAATCAAGACTCCCATTGTGTGAAAGAGACAAGACAGTTTCTGAATGATAGAAGGTTTCCTGCTTGAGCAGGGGGCTGGACTAGAAGACCTCCAGGGTCCCTTCAAAGCCTAGGATTCTATATTCTAAATGTGATCAATCAATCAATCATCATTCAGCACTGAAATGCCAAAGGAAGAAGATAAAACACCGCCCCACTTTGCTACTTAATCAGTTTTTTAAATTGCAGGAGGTGATAGATAGATAGATAGATAGATAGATAGATAGATAGATAGATAGATAAACAGACAGACAGACAGACAGACAGACAGACAGACATCTCCCTGACACGCATAGGGGAAAGAGAAAGAGCTATATTAATACTTTCCATATGATTATTGTCCCAATGGGGTACAGTAGAGCAATGCCAAAACCGGGCAGAACCCAGGAATAAAAAAAAGAGATTCTTGCAGGAGGAAGGGCAAAGGCAGGGCTGAGTGAGTGGAAAAGTGCCAGCCAGGAAGGAAGGACCAGTGTGTGTGTGTGTGTGTGTGTGTGTGTGTGTGTGTGTGTGTGTCTTCCATTAGCAACTGGGGGGAGGGGGAGACAGGCCATTATCAGCAAAGAGGCCAATATACAAAATCATGGCTGGGGGGCTGGGGGGTGGGGAGAAGGAGGAAGGGGGCAGAGGCGGGCAGGAAGGATGCCAACAATACAACCCTTGGTGGTCCTTGGCATTCAGGGCTGCAGGAATAATAGCCCTACTAATTGGTTTGCTGTCTCTCACCCCCCCCCCAAAAAAGGGGGGGACATTTATCTTTGGAGGAAAAGATTCCCTTTCCCCCCCCTCACCCCAGCCCCTCCGCAGAGATCTCTGCCCCCCTTCAGCTCTGCCCTTTCTTCCCCACCCCCACCCCATTGCCAGTAACCGTAAGACTACCTGGGGTCCTTCCTTGCGATGATGCGTTTTCTGCACTGTCCACCTAAAGGCTAAACAGTGCAGAGCCCATGCTTTAGGGTAGCAAGAGGGAGGTCTGGAGGTCATCTAGCCCACCCCTCCAGCACCCCCAACAAGTGGCCATCCTGGCTCCATTAGGAGGACCCCCTTCCCCTTTCAGGCACTGCCTCCAGAAGACCTCCTGGCCCAGCTTCAGAGGGTCATCCCAAGCACACTCCGATGTCCTTTGCAAGGATGACCTGGTCCCTGGAGGTCTTGGGGTCGTGTGGCTGGCCTGGTGGGAGATGAATGGCGGAGCTGGTCATCCTCCAGGCTGCCCTTCTGGCCCGGCTCTCTTCTCTCGGCACTAAAAATCCTGTTTCTACCCCAAATCACAGCCGGGACCTTCTTCTCACTTTTTCACTACTCCCCAATCAAGTGGTTGGCTGGTTTGTCTTCCTGACGCCAAGGACAAGGTGAGGTTGTCCTGTTGTGGAGTTTTAACGTTGTAAGCTGCTCATATACCAACTATACCAACCAAAGTGTGTATAGTCAAGGCGATGGTTTTCCCAGTTGCAATGTACGGCTGTGAAGGATGGACCATAAGGAAGGCTGAGAAAGACAAAAAATGGGGGCCTTTGAACTCTCGTGCTGGAGGAGACTCCTGCGAGTCCCTTGGACTGCAAGGAGATCCAACCGGTCAGTCCTAGAGGAGATCAACCCTGACTGCTCTTTAGAAGGCCAGATCCTGAAGAGGAAACTCAACTACTTTGGCCACCTAATGAGAAAGGAAGGACTCCCTGGAGAAGAGCCTCATGCTGGGAACGATGGAGGGCAAAAGAAGAAGAAGGGGACGGCAGAGAACGAGGTAGCCAGATGGAGTCCCTGAAGCAGTTGGCGTGAGCTTCAATGGACTCCAGAGGATGGTAGAGGACAGGAAGGCCTGGAGGAACATTGTCCATGGGGGTCGCGATGGGTCGGACATGACTTCGTAACTAACAACCACAAGCTGCCCAGAGTCACCTGTGTGTGAGTTGGGCGGCCCCATAAATTGGTATAATGAATGAATGAATGGCTAATTTATTTATTGGTTCGATTTATATGCCGCCCTTCTCCGGAGACTCAGGGCGGCTTACAATGCGTTAAGCAACAGCCTTCATACTTTTGTATATACCTGCTTAGTACGGCTTTTGGGCCCCCCCAAGTGGTGTTCTTTTTTATGCAAAGTCAGCTTATTGCCCCCACAATCCGGGTCCTCATTTTATCTACCTCGGAAGGATGGAAGGCTGAGTCAACCTTGAGCCTGGTGAGATTTGAACTCGCAGTAATTGCAGGCAGCTGGTGTTACTTAACACCAGGAGTCTGGTTTAGCTCAACAGACAGAAGCACTGTAATTTAATACCAGCTGTCTGCAATTAAAGTAAGTTCAAATCTCCCCAGGCTCAAGGTTGACTCAGCCTTCCATCCTTTCAAAGGTAGGTGAAATGAGGACCCGGATTGTGGGGGCAATAAGCAGACTTTGTATAAATATAAAAAGGATGAAGGCTTAATGCACTGTAAGCTGCCCTGAGTCTCCGGAGAAGGGCGGCATAGAAATCTAATTAAAAAAAAAACAAAAAAATCCCAGCACTTTAGTCTGCTGTGCCACCAAGGCTCTTTATAATAATCACACACACCGGCTTTGAGACCAGGGAGTTGCAGCCTGGGGTGTTCAGAGGGCTTCCTCTCGGAGACCCTTGGAGGGCGATGGGGACTCAGCTGCCAAGATGGGGCCAAAGGGCAGCCAAGGGGACCCTCTTGAGGTCTGAGGATCTGCTCACGCCTGGACCCTCTGCCCACCCAGCCCCATGGAGAAAGCCCCACCAAGACTTTACGGTCTGGCGAGGAAGGAAAAAAATTGGAAATGAGTATGGGTAGCCTAAGAGATGTGGTGGCTCAGTGGCTAAGATGCTGAGCTTGTCCATCGAAAGGTCAGCAGTTCAGCAGTTCGAATCCCTGCTGCCACATAACGGGGTGAACTTCCATTACTTGTCCCAGCTTCTGCCAACCTAGCAGTTCGAAGGCACGTAAAAAACGCAAGTAGAAAAATAGGGACCCAACAGGATTACCTGTCTATAATATATAAGTATGCAAATATATACATGATATTTGTTTGTTAGTCTTGTTTATAAATAGTTTTGAATGTATTTTTAGAGTTAAGAACTTTTTGTATAATTTTTATCTTTTTATATTGAATAAAGTTTGTAAAAAAAAAGAAAGAAAGAAAAATAGGGACCACCTTTGGTGGGAAGGGAAGAGCGTTCCGTGTGCCTTTGGCGTTGAGTCATGCCGGCCACATGACCACGGAGACGTCTTCGGACAGCGCTGGCTCTTCGGCTTTGAAACGGAGTTGAGCACTGCCCCCTAGAGTCGGGAACGACTAGCACATATGTGCAAGGGGAACCTTTACCTTTAATGGCTAGCCTACAGAAAAGGAGGACCAGGGGTGACACGATAGCAGTCTTCCAGTATTTGAGGGGCTGCCACAAAGTAGAGGGGGTCAACCTATTATCTAAAGTACCTGAAGGCAGGACAAGAAGCAACGGATGGAAACTAATGAAGCACTTTAGAATTAAGGAGAAACTTCCTGACGGTGAGGACAATTAACCAGTGGAACAACTTGCCACCAGAAGTTGTGGATGCTCCATCACTGGAGGTTTTTAAGAAGAGACTGGACAACCGTCTGCCTAGAATGGTATATGGCCTCCTGTTTGAGCAGCTGGTTGGGCTAGAAGACCTCTAAGGCCCCTTCCAGCTCTATTCTGATTGAAATCTTGGAGGTTTTCTGGGGTCTCCCATGGTCCACCCCCCAAAAAGAGCCAAGGATTCTCAAGATGCTCAGAGTCACCTTGAACCCTGAGATGGGCAGCAAATAAATTTGATAAATGAAATAAAATAATTTTTTTCCTTGCCTCCAGCAAGGCTCCTGCAAAAAAGATGGGGGCTCTGGAGGAGGGAAAGTGGAGGCAGGGAGGATTTGGGGTGATATCAAAGGTCATCCTTTCCAAAATATTCCAGGGAGATTGGCAAGATTTGTCCAGTTGCAGCTGACCAATGGGTCAAATGACGGATGAAGTAAACAACAACCCCCCCCCCCTTTCTCTACCTTCATCTGGAGTTATTTCTCTTTCCGTCTTTCTCAATTGGATGAAGAAAATAAAGGCAGGGAAACTTGTGTATTGTGGGAGGCTTCACACAGAGCCTCCTCCCCAGATGTTGACTGACTCCGGTGTTTGCAAATTTTGGAAGGTCCGCTAAGGCAGTGCCAACACCCCCCACCCCCCCCAAAAAATCCCCAGTTCTCTCCTGCCTTCCTTGATTCTTTAATTGGCCATTCAGTGAGTTTGGGGGAGAAAGGGTTTGCACTTCAATCAGAATAGAGCTGGATGGGACCCTGGAGGTCTTCTAGTCTAACCCCCTGCTCAGGAAGGAGAGGCTATACCATTTCAGACAGATGGCTGTCCAGTCTCTTCTTCGGTCATCTTTGATCTTTTGATCTTCTTAATTTCTTTGATCTCCCCCCCCCCCGCAACCCTCACAGGAGAGACGGAAGGGCCTTGCAAAGGAAACTCCCCAGAGCAAAACTGAGGATGAATTCCCAACTCACCGTGTCCGAGGAAGACCAGGCGGCTTTGTCTCTTGCAACAACCTCGCTCGGCCGGCAGGTTTCGGCCGGCCACTCCGGCACCTGGGGGCACAAATGGCAGATTTATAGCCTGCAGGGTGGAGAAGTTCAGAAGCTCCAGGAAGAATTTCTCAGAACAGAACAATCGAGTTGGAAGGAACCTTGGAGGTCATGTAGTCCAACCCCCTGCTCAGGGCAGGAGCCTTACACCGTCCTGGCCAACTGGCTGGCTGGTCTAGTTTTGAAAATCTCCAGCGATGGAGCCCCCACAACTCCACGACGCAAGCTCTTCCACTGATTGGCTGCTCAGTCACAACAGCATACGTAAAATATCATAAAAGAACAGAGTTGGAAGGGACCTTAGAGGTCTTCTAGTCCAACCTCCCCTCCTCAAGCGGGAAACCCGATACCGTTTCAGACAAATGGTTGCCCAGGCCCTTCTTAAAAGCCTCCAGTGCTGGAGGCACCCACAACTTCTGAAGTTTGGGGATGTCCTGGACAGGCTGGCCCCCCAAAACCACTTTTTTCTCTAGCAAAAATTCTGTTTTTCCTCCAGAGGCCTTTCACCTCGTCCTGCTGGGCTTTTGATCCTGGCCAGACGGAGAAGGCTGGGTCCCTGGGCCCGAGGGGGCACCGCCGAGTCTTGCCCCTGATGTTGAAGTGCAGAGCCCAGTTCTTGCTAGCTGTTTGCTTGTTTGTTTGTTTGTTTTATTGATTGATTGGCTGCCCATAAGGGAACCCAACTCTGGGAGGCTTAGAATCACTTGGCCATTTTTTCTGGATCCGATAAAGAAGCAGGATTTTCCCCTAACACACTGCAGTTTCATTTAGCGACCATTTACGGTGACAATGGCACCAAACAAAGTGACTTAGGACCATTTTTCACACTTACGACCGTTGCAGCATCCCCACGGTCACGTGATCAAAATTCAGGCGCTTGGCAATTGACTCATACTTATGACGGTTGCCGTGCCCTGCTGGTCACGTGATCCACGCCTGCGACCTTCTGGCCAGCAAAGTCAAGGGGGGGGAAGCTTAACAACTGTGTTAATAACTTAACAACTGGCAGTGATTCACTTAACGACGGTGGCAAGAGAGGTCGTAAAACGGGGCAAAACCCATTTTAACCCATATTTCACTTAGCAACAGAAATACTGGGCTCAATTTTGGTCGTAAGTGGAAGACTCCCTGTACACAACCAAACTAAAAACACCTGGCAGAGTGAAGCTGTGCGAATTCTGAATCTATTCCAAGAGCCAAGATCGCAGCTGAAGAAAAGTAAAAAAGAGCTGCATGTTTTGGGGGAAAAAAGAGAGAGTTCTCGCCAGAAGTTAAATTGTTTGCCCCTCTCTGTGTGTTTTCATTCTTGCAGTCACCAGGGTCCTCGGTGTGAGCATCTCTGGCCCTTGAAAGTCACTCGGCAGGTCCTGAATTGGCCCTCATGTAATTTGTTCTTTTTTAAAAAAAAATCTGAAAACTTTTAAAAGCAATCAGTCATAGGAGCCTTGATAGTACAGTGGTCTACGCACCCTGTTATTAACACAGCTGCCTGCAATTTACTGCTGGTTCGAATCTCTCCAAGGCTCAAGGTTGACTCAGCCTTCCATCCTTTCTAAGGTGGGTAAAATGAGGACCCAGTTTGTGGGGGCAATAAGCTGACTTCGTATAAAATATACAAAAGTATGAAGGCTATTGCTTAACGCATTGTAAGCCGCCCTGAGTCTCCGGAGAAGGGCGGCATATAAATCAATTTTTTAAAAAAAAATAGAATAGACAATTGATGAGGCTAAATTCTGTATTTCCCTCTGTTGCAAAAGGGAGCAACAGACTTTTTCTGAAGCAGAACTGCCGTCGAAGGTCGTTTTCTGGAAGGGCCTTCTCTGCTTGCCTTCCTTAGACTGAAAGCCACGGGAGGGACTGATTTCCAAGCCAGTCCTGGCCGAGAGATGCCTTAAAGCCAGGAAGAAGGCTGGGCAGCCCAGGCGAAGCGGCAGATCTAATCCCCTGCTGGGATCAGGAAGGTCCTAAACTGCTCCCTCCTGTAATCTGCAGATTAAGGGATGGAGAAATTTATTTATTTGGGTGCTTTGCTCCGAGAGGTAGAGTTTGTTTTAAAAAAAATAATAAATAGTGTGAGCTCAAACAGGAGACCCTTACAGAATCACAGAATAATAGGATTGGAAGGGGCCTTAGAGACCATCTATTCTAACCCCCTGCTCAAGGAGACCCTTACAGAATGCCACAATTGGAAGGGACCTTGGAGGTCTTCTAGTCTAGCCCTCTGCTGAACATGGAGGTTCCATTCAGCTCTCCCAATTATCCACGGGGGAGGGGGAGAGAAGGGGGCATTCAATGGAATGAAAAAAGCAAAAAGGTTGTAGAAAAAGCTGGGAAGGCTCCCCCCCCCCCCCCACAGCCTGGTGCTGACTCAAGCGTCTCTGGGATACGAGCATCTTCCTTCTTTGTCCTCACTTGTTTTTGGATACAGTGCTCCTGAACAAGGAAGCTCTGTTCAGCTCTTGGCAATAGCCGTCAGGCAACCTCACCGAAACCTCCCCTGTCCTCTGCCCCCGAGCATGAGCTGAGGGAGGTGGAGGTGGGGCTGGGGGCATCGTCCTGGGAGCCTGCCTGGCCAGCTGAGGCCCTGAGGCAGGAGGACTCTTTGCTCAGAGCACCTTTTCCCACTCAGAAATTTTACTCAGCACAGAACTAAGGAGAAATTTCCTGACGGGGAGAACAGCTTCTGCCCAGAAGTTGTGGGAGTTTCATCACTGGAGGCTTTTAAGAAGAGATTGGACAACCATTGGCCCAAAATGGCATTGGGTCTCCTGCCTGAGCAGGGGGTTGGACTAGAGGACCTCCGAGGTCCCTTCCGGCTCTCTTCTTCTCTTAAATTCTCCCTCGCAGTAAACATTGACCAGGAAAAGGTGCGGCCGCACTCCTAATTTTTTGCAACCCTGGACTCACCTGGCTCTCTTCCTCGCTCATACCTGCTCCCCTCCAGCTGCATCTCCCATCATCCCCAGCCATCTGAGTGTGCTGGCTGAGGAGCATGGGCAAGGCAGTCGGAGCCAACTTTGCTCAGAGGGCCTCCTGCAATCTTCCTGCAAGGAAAGCCCCCCCCCCGCTTCTGCAGTGGCCCTTCGGGTGCCCAGCCTTTGGGGCTCTCTGGACCCCTCCATATTTCCCAAATGGGGCTGGGGGAGCCGGTCAGGGTCAGGACTTACCCAGGAGGCCGGAGAGACAGGTCAGCCACGCCAGGAGCTGCATGGTTCCAGCAAGGAAGGTTCCCGGCTTGTGTCTGGGGGGTCACTCCTGGGGATTTATACTGAGGACCAGTTGAGGAAGGGGGGTCATTCAGCTCTGGAGCCAGCTCAGGACACCCCCTGGCAGGACAGGGAGACGGCTGGACAGGGGGGCACCGGCCCCACTTCAAAGCCGGTCCAGGTGAGAAAGGGGTCTGCATCCCCCCAGGGGGTGGCCGGACTGCCCCACCTGGAGCCCCCCCTCCCCCCCTCCGTCTGCCTTTCAAGTCCCAAAGAAGAAAGACAGGCTGGGGGGGGGGGAGGCTGAGTGTCTCTTTGATCACCAAAAGATAAGAAAGAAAAAAGGGACTTCAATCACCCCAAGCAGCCTATGCAAATGTGCCAAGAAAGGGGTCCCCCCCCTTCCAAGAGGGGAGAGCAGCCCCCTCTCCAGTTCTGCAAGGGGAGCTCTCCCCCCCCCCACTTGCCCCACCCAAAGGAAACGCCCCCCTCCCGAACTTTCAGTAAAACTCAGATCAGGCTTTTTAAAATGCACTATTTTATTTTTTGTTATTTTATTTTTTATTTTATTTTTCTAATTTTATTTTACTTTTTTATTTTTATTATTTTAGGATTGCTCCAAGTTTTGTGCTCAGGGGGATTTCTCAAGGACGAGGGGGGCTCCCCAAAAGATGCTGCCGGGCGAATAAGCCGGGTTGGGGGGGGAGGGGCTGTGGTTTTCAGGCTGCCCGTGCCCTCTGCAGAGGCTGCACTAAAGCGATGGGCACTTTGGAGGCCTTGCCCACTGCCCACATTGATGCAAGCATGCTGGGCACACAAATACTAACTAAACGGGCACCAAGTCGGGAACTTTCCAAACACGGTGTCCGTCCGTCCTGGGGCTGCTGAGAAGCAGCCTTCTCCTTAATTTGGCCCAGCAGGAATGCCAATGGGGTGGAATTTAAAAAGGGGGCTCTTTGGTCAGCCAACCTTCCTGAGCTTCTGCCTTTTGAATCAAATTTGGGAGTCGGAAAAGAAACTCTGGATTTTATGCTATCCTAAACGAAGTGTTTTTTCAACCTGGGCCCCTTTTCAGAAGGCGGGGAGGGGCTTCAACCCCCAAGGCTGGCTGGAGAATTCTGGGAGTCGAAGTCCAGCCCTCTTAAAAGGTTGAACCACACTGCCCTAGGAGTACAAGGGGCTCTTTCTGCCCCGGGTGTGTGTGCCAGACCCCCACAGATGCCCCACTCCACACCCTCTCCAAAGGACACACACCATACCTACCTTTCGCCAGCACTCAAACCAGAGCAGCAGAATCAGGGGGTTGGGGGGCACGGGCACCCACCCACCCATTTCCTTCGTGGATTTTCTCATGAGGGACTTGAGGGTGGTCCCAGCAACACTTGCCAAGACCCCCCTGGAGACCCACCTCACTATTCCACTCCCAGGGAAGAGAAGTTTTCTCCAACCTTCTTTCTTTCTTTCTTTCTCTTTCTTCCCTCCCTTCCTCCATCTTTCTCTCTCTTTCTTTCTTTTTTCTTCCCTCCCTTTTCCTTCCTACCTTCACTCCCTCCCTTCCTCCGTCTTCTTTCTCTTTCTCTCTTTCCTTTCTTTCCTTCGTATCGTTATGCCACCTTTAGTATTTCTACAAATAACCCAACCTATCAAACACACCTTCCTCCTCCTATTTCCCCACAACAACCCTGTGAGGTGAGCTGGACTGACAGAGTAACTGGCCCAAAGGCACCCAGATGAGGTTAACGTTTCAAGGATAAAGTGGGACTTGAACTCATGACCTCTTGCTTTCTTGCCTGGTGCCCTACCACTAGACCACACTGGCTCTCTGCCACCCTCCATCAGGAGAAGGCTGTGCCAATGATGGGGAGAAAGTTGTCCCCTCGGGCTCTTTATTCCTCCCCTCCCTTAGGCCCCCTTCTGCCCCAGAGGAAGAGGGTTTCAAAGCGAAAGGACAGCCCCCTCCCCACATATTCTCCTTTATTTGGTGAAAATGAGGCCCTTTCCCTGCGGGCAGAACCAGGGGAGATGGCACCGCTTTCCAAGGAATGCCAAGGCTTGGAGGGTGGCAGTACCAACATGCCCGTCTTCCTCACCACCCCAATCAATTTCCTTGCTGGCATGGAGAGGCCCAGCAAATGCAGAGCAAAGCTGCCCACTGGCATCCAAAGAGGAAGCGGGTGGAAGAAGAAGAAAGCAGCAGCTGAGCTGCCTGACCCAAAAAAACCTCGCTTCCCCCACCCCCTAGATCTGGGCACCTGGGGGGCGGGGGGGGGGCAAGCCTCGCCCCTGGTGAATTCCCTCAGATAGGCTTCGGAGCCATGTAAAATCCAGACTGCAAAATGGATATGGAAAAAATACATGTATTAAGAGAAAATAACACCATATATGTACAAATCGCACAACTGGCTCTATACAAAGGGATTTTTCGGAGGGTCTTCCTTGACAGGCAAAGAGGGAGGCAGCACCTCGGTCTTTCCTTCTGGGCACGCGTCTTCCGAACGGGTCAGTCCAGCGTTCCTGGATACCCACCGCCCCCCCAAAAAAACACATTTTTGAGAATTCAATTTTTCTCCTTGGCAAAATATTTTATCTCTGTGCTTCCTGGATTAAATTATACAGTATTTCTGTTCTGTTATTTAGAATAGAATAGAGAATAGAGCTGGAAGGGACCTTAAGGGTCATCTAGTCCAACCCCCTGCTGAAGCAGGAGACCCTAGACCATTTCAGACAAATGGCTGTCCAGCCTCTTCTTAAAAACCTCCAGTGATGGAGCGTCCATGACTTCTGGTGGCAAGCTGTTCCATCGGTTAATTGTCCTCACTGTTAGGACATTCCTCCTTTAATTCCAGGTTGCTTCTCTCTCTGATTAATTTCCAATCATTGTTTCTTGTCCTGCCTTCTGGTGCTTTGGAATCCTGCTATCGTGCTGCCCCTAATTCTTCTTTTCCTTATCTTGCAATTTAATTTTGTCTAATATTTTTAAATTGTCTTGCAATTTAATTAGAATAGCTTGCACCACTTAAATTCTTGAGGGCTTTGTTCAGGTTTTGGCCCTTAGGGACCAGAAATAGCACAAAACAGTGGCAAGGAGGAGAAATATGCAGCTAGGCCCAGCTAAGGGTTGCTCAAAATTGGCCACTTTTTGAGACGGGTGGACTTCGATTCCCAGAATTCCCCAACCGGAAGGAATTCTGGGAGTTGAAGTCGACCCATCGAAAAATGCTGGCTGGAGAACGCTGGGAGTTTGAAATCCACCCACTTTTAAAAGTTACTAAATGTGAGAAACTCTTGTCTAGTCCATCAGCCTATCTTCCCCGTGGCCCACCAACCACCCAAGGAAGCCCACCGGTCTCCCAACAGGCAGCCTTTGGGGGAAGCCCCACAACCATCAAGGCTCTTAGCCTTAGTAAGACCACACACCTAGTGTAGTGCATCCAGTTTTGGTCACCACACTATAAAAAAGACATTGAGACTCTAGAAAAAGAGCAGAGAAGAGCAACCAGGATGATGAGGGGACCGGAGGCTAAAACATATGAAGAACCGTTGCAGGAACTGGGCATGGCTGTCTAGGGAAGAGAAGGACCAGGGGAGACAGGACAGCAGTCTTCCAATATTTGAGGGGCTGCCACAGAGAGGAGGACGGGGGCCAAGCTATTTTCCAAGGCACCTGAAGGCCAGATAAGGAAGAATGGATGGAAACTGACCAAGGAGAGATTCAACCTGGAAATAAGGAGGAATTTTCTGACAGTGAGAACAATCAACTGATGGAACAGAAGTTGCTTTCGGAAGTTGTGGGAGCTTCATCCCTGGAAGCTTTGAAGAAGAGACTGGACTGCCATCTGTCAGCAATGGTGTAGGGCCTCCTGCTTGTGCGGGGGGTGGACTGGATGACCTCCAAGGTCCCTTCCAACTCTTCTGTTAAATAAATGAGTCCTTAAAATATTTTATTTTAAGTCAGGCAGATACCCAAACAGACCCCTTACCTTCCAGAAAGGCAAACTCATCCAGGGCTTCAATGGCATTGTCTGCAGAAGGAAAAATCGACACCCGTTTGTTTGTTTTTTTAATGAAGATTTGTTGTTGGTGAGCATGCTGTTGAATCGTTTTGACTCCAGGAAATTTAGAACAGAATAACAAATATAATAGAAAACTGTACGGGGGGAAAATATCACAAGTAAAAATTCGTGGTAAGGAAAAAAAAATTAAACACAGCTCAAGGCCCTCGTCCCACCAGAGCCCACCACACAACTGAAAAAACCCAAAGACTAACATTTGAAAACTGGACTCCGTCAGCACTTTGTACGACCCACGCATTTTATTAAAAGCCACAAGCTTTTTGTGAGCAGTAATGGGCGGGTTGGAAACGTTACCACCAGGTGATCGTTTTTGCCATGGCTCTGGCCCACTCGGGTGAGACTTGGGCCACCCGCAGACTGGACAGAGGACCAATGCACAAGTGAAGCCCACTGGACGGGCCCTGGAGAACTGTGAAAGGCTGCGAGGGGGGGGGGTGCCACCCGCTCCAGGATGGCAGTTTCCCTTCCACCCCCTCCCCAAATGGTAGGCGGGCTCAGCTGGAGCTGCTGGAGCCAAGCTGCACAGACCACGTCCTTCTCAACCAGCCCTGCATCAGTGGTAGAAGGGGTGGAGGAGTGGGGGGGGGGCTGTGGGGTCCTTGGTGTTTCATTGTTTTCTTGCAGACATTTCATGACCCAGCTGGGTAACGTCATCAGTGCTAAAAAGGAGTGGGGTTTGCAGAAAGGAGGATGGGGGGGGATGTTTTTGGTGCTCTCTGAGCTTGATGGTTTTCTTGCAGACGTTTCATGACCCAACCTGGCAACATCATCAGTGCTAGAAGGGGGTGGGGTGGGGGGTCTGCGGAAAGGAGGAGGGGGAGGGGAAGGCTGACCCACCCAGGTCCTTCCTCTGCAGGGTCTTCCTCTTTCCGTGCTGGGTGTGGATGAAGGCGTCCTTGGAGATGGTTTCCACAAACAACTCCTGGGGAGGCAGAATGGGGGGTGGGGTTGGGGGGAGGCAGATCAGCCAAGAGACGCTGAGCGGTTCCACTGCAGGTGCGGAAGGCAGGGGGGCCCTGGTCAGGAGGAGGATGCTAGACCCCCACCACAGGGGTCTTCCTCCCTGCAAGGGACCGCCCACCTCTTGGCCCCGCTTTGCCCAGCAGACCTGGCCCCCACCATGGCTAGCACAGCCCCTTCCCTGCAAGGTAGGACAGGCAAAGAGGGCGCCGCCGGCCGAGAATCCTAACTGGCGGCGGCAGAGCATCTCCGCAGAGGGCAACCATGGGCTTTTGGCCGCCTGCTGAGCTGGGAGTCTCGTTAGCCAACCAAGTCAACCTCTGAGCCTGAGCGGAGCGCTTGTACCAGCCTGGCCGGGATCTCCGCGTGGTGCCCCATCCCAGCCTCTTCGAAGCCTGCTTCGCCTTCGCTGCCCAGAGCGGGAGGGACGGAACTGCGCCCTCTGGCGGCCCGAGGGAAAAATAAAAAAGGCGAAGCCACGCCCCGGCGCAGGCAAGACGGTTCCTGATTGGCCCGGGAGGCGCCGCCCCGCCCACTCACCGCGGCGCGCGCCAAGACGAAGACCGCCTCCTGGCTGGCGAGGGTGACGTCCGGGTCGGCCTTCACCAGCGCCTTCACGCGAGACAGCGGCAGTCGAGCCGGACGCGAAGGCCCCGCCACCGCCGCCGCCGTTGCTGCCGGCGCCACCGCCGCGGCTACCGGCGCTTCGAGCTCCTCCGGCGCCGCGGCGCTTCCCCCCGCCGCCACGGGCGCCGCCATCTTGGCCACCTCGGAGCTGCTAGTGCGCAAGCGCCGCTGACGCCATCGCTTGCCTGCCACGCCTCCTACGTCCTCCGGCGCCGCCCTGCGGGAGGGAGGGAGGAAGGAAGGAGGAGAGGGGAAGGATGGGTGCCCGCGGGCGCCACCGCGTGGCGAAGGCGTGACTTTGCGGAACGCAATGGCTTGCAAGGATCTCGGAAGAAGAGGAGCCGCTGCCCTTGCATGGCCGCACTCACACAACACGTGGCGTTGCTGGATTTACAGTCACTTGTCTGAAAAGGCATAGGTTCTCCTGCTTGAGCAGGGGGCTGGACTAGAAGACCTCCAAAGGTCCCTTCCAGCTGTATTCTATTCTATTCTATCCTATCCCGAGTTCTGTGTTTGCAAATGCACTGAAGCATGAATTAACCCCAAAGGGCAGCTTTGTCCCCTATCCTACATCCCTCTTACTCAGTTTCTGCAAGATTTAACAGGTGCGGACTTCAACTCCCAGAATTCCCCAGCAACTCCCCTGTTAAATCTTGCAGAAAGTCAGACAGGCTGCCCTAAAAGCCCCCCTCCCCCCAAAAATCACATCCGGGTTGTGTTAATTGTTTTTTTTCTAATCTGCTACATACCTCACACTTCTCATGTTTTGATCTGGCTCTAAGCACCGTTTAATCTCCCATAGTCCAGGATTTGAGTTGGGCAGACGTATAAATTCAGTATATAAGGCTTGGCAGAAGCTTCCCTTAGCAGCCAGCTCATCACTGGGGCTGTTTTCGGAAGTGCCAGCCACGTGTCAAGAACCGCCTGGTATCCTGGACTGGTTGCCCAGGATTTCACCCGTCCACCACCCACCTTTCCATCCTGACAATAATTAGAATATGGAGAGGAACAGAGGGCTGCCCTCATTTTACCATCTTTGTCGCCACAGTTGTTAAGTAAATCATATGGCCATTAAGCAAATCTGGCTCCCCCCCCTCCCCATTGATTTTGCTTGTCAGAAGCCGGCCAGGGAGGTTGCAAAAGGGACACAGCAACCACCCCAAATACCTGCCACCTGCCGAGTGTCCAAATTTTGATCACGTGACCTTGGGGATGCTGCAACAGCCATTGAGTATTGAGATGTGTTCTGTGTTTGGGGGGGGGAGGAGCTGCTCCATTGGACACAGGTGGTGCATTGACAAGGTTTGGTTTGATTTGATTTGAAGTGTGAAAAAGTGTTCATAAGTCCCATTTTTCAGTGCTGTGGTAACTTCAAATGGTCCCTAAACAAATGGCTGGAAGTCGAGGCCCAGCTCTAATGCCAGGTTAACGGTTGTTCAGCTGCTTTTGGGAGTGCCCCTCGTTAGATGGCCTTTTCTCAAATGGAGACATTGTGGAAGGAAAAGAAAAAAGAAAGAAAAGTGTGTGAGAGAGACAGACAGACAGAAAAGAGAGAGAAAAGGGGAATGAAAGAGAAAAGAAAAGAAAGAGGAAGAAGAAAGGAAGCATGGGCAAAAGACAGGAAGGAAGGAAAGAAAAAGAAAGAAGAGAAAGAAAGGAGGAATGGAAAGAAAAAGGGAAAAAAGGAAGAATGGAAAAAGAAAGGAAGGAAGAATGGAAAGAAGGAAAGGAAAAAATGAACCTCTGTGCTCGAGAGTCGATGCCCTTCCCGAGAACTGAGCACAGGCCCCGTGGGAAGCCCTTCTTATTGGGGCTCCTGTTTTCCAAGCCAGCCCAGTTCCTCTGAGCGCATGCAGAGTGCTGCAGGGGCTGCCAGCCAGCCAAGGGCGCCCTGCTGCTGCCGCTGGCGCTGGTGTCTCTTGGCAGCTGGCCGACCAGTTAATCCGCCTGGTCTTTGCAAGTGGCTGGAGGAGCCTGGCTGCCCTTCAGACCTTGGCTGCCCCCCTCCGCCCCCGTCTCACTGCTTCCAAAGTTAGACTCGGATTACGACAGTGACGAGGACCCGTTATGAGACGCAGGTCGCTTTCCGTTAGGCTCAAAGGCTGCAGCCAGCGGATCCCTCGCTCTTCCCTGCCCAGGGGGTTACGACCTGCCGGGCTTGGGGGCTCTTGGTCCCCTCCTGCCCCCCATCCAGGCCAAGGGGATGTGCCCAGCCCTGGCCGGGGGGCCCTCCTGGTGCCCTTGGTGAGATTCGGGGGGGGCAGCATGTGGGGGCAGCCGAAACAGGCCCTGCTGGGCTCGCTCTCCTTCCGCCTGGGGGAGGCCTGGCAGAGGCTCAAGGTCTTCTGGAGCGAGAACGGGCTGCTGACCCTCTCCGTCCTCTCCGTGGTGACCGGCTGCCTGGTGGGCTTCCTCCTCCGCTTGCTGGAACTCTCCCATCTGGTAGGTGGGGGTCCTGGGCCCCGGGTGGGGGTGGGGGTGGGGGCAGTCGCCCGTTGGCCTGGCAAGAACTGGGCACCTGCAAAAGAGCAGAGACTGGCATCGTGCACCGTCCGGGGGAGCCCTTCCCGCTGGGTTTCCTTCAACCAAGGCTGGGAGGGCTGCTTTGGCAAACTTTTGGCTTTCTGGGCATTCCGTGCCAGTTCATTTTCCTCTCCCAATAGGAGAAAATACTTGCGGTTCAGGGCTGGTTCCCTCTGAGGTTGTCTTCTTGCAGACGTTTCACGACCCAACTAGGGAACATCATCAGTGCTAGGAGGGTTGAGGAGGAGGAGGGTCCTGGGTGCTCTCTGAGCTTGGTGACTTTTTTGCAGACGTCACATTACCAAGTGCACTGATGATGTTAGCTAGTTTGGTAATGCGACGTCTGCAAGAAAGCCACCAAGCTCAGAAACACCGAGGACCCTCCTCCTCCCTTCTAGCACTGATGATGTTCCCTAGTTGGGTCATGAAACAAACTCAGAGGACCCCAGCCCTGAACTACAAATATTTTCTTCTAGTTTTATTCTGAATCAAATGAAGGGATTCGATCCTCAAGGGACATCCGAACACTCATGGGCCTCCCCCACTTCTCAGCAGAAGGGCCCCCTATATCTCTGGGTCTGGAGATACGAGGCCCGTGCCCATCTCCCTCTCCTGTCTCCGCCCCCTCTCCCTGCAGCCACTCCCCCCATCTCCAGGCACTGGGGGCAGAGCATCAAGGCCAGGGGTGAAATCCAGCAGGTTCTGACAGGTTCTGGAGAACCAGTAGCGGAAATTTTGAGTGGTTCAGAGAACTGGCAAATGCCACCTCTGGCTGGCTCCAGTAGGGAGGGAATGGAGATTTTGCAATATCCTTCCCCTGGAGTAGGGTGGGAATGGAGATTTTACAATATCCTTCCCCTGGAGTGGGGTGGGAATGGAGATTTTGCAGTATCCTTCCCCTGGAGTGGGGTGGGAATGGAGATTCTGCAGTATCCTTCCCCTGGAGTGGGGTGGGAATGGAGATTCTGCAGTGTCCTTCCCCTGGAGTGGGGTGGGAATGGAGATTTTGCAGTATCCTTCCCTTGGAGTGGGGTGGGAATGGAGATTCTGCAGTGTCCTTCCCCTGGAGTAGGGTGGGAATGGAGATTTTGCAGTGTCCTTCCCTTGGAGTGGGGTGGGAATGGAGATTCTGCAGTGTCCTTCCCCTGGAGTGGGGTGGGAATGGAGATTTTGCAGTGTCCTTCCCCTGGAGTGGGGTGGGAATGGAGATTTTGCAGTATCCTTCCCCTGGAGTGGGGTGGGAATGGAGATTCTGCAGTATCCTTCCCCTGGAGTGGGGTGGGAATGGAGATTCTGCAGTGTCCTTCCCCTGGAGTGGGGTGGGAATGGAGATTTTGCAGTATCCTTCCCTTGGAGTGGGGTGGGAATGGAGATTCTGCAGTGTCCTTCCCCTGGAGTAGGGTGGGAATGGAGATTTTGCAGTGTCCTTCCCTTGGAGTGGGGTGGGAATGGAGATTCTGCAGTGTCCTTCCCCTGGAGTGGGGTGGGAATGGAGATTTTGCAGTGTCCTTCCCCTGGAGTGGGGTGGGAATGGAGATTTTGCAATATACTTCCCCTGGAGTGGGGTGGGAATGGAGATTTTGCAGTATCCTTCCCCTCGAGTGGGGTGGGAATGGAGATTTTGCAGTGTCCTTCCCCTGGAGTGGGGTGGGAATGGAGATTCTGCAGTATCCTTCCCCTGGAGTGGGGTGGGAATGGAGATTCTGCAGTATCCTTCCCTTGGAGTGGGGTGGGAATGGAGATTCTGCAGTGTCCTTCCCCTGGAGTGGGGTGGGAATGGAGATTCTGCAGTATCCTTCCCCTGGAGTGGGGTGGGAATGGAGATTCTGCAGTGTCCTTCCCCTGGAGTGGGGTGGGAATGGAGATTCTGCAGTATCCTTCCCCTGGAGTGGGGTGGGAATGGAGATTTTGCAGTATCCTTCTCCTGGAGTGGGGTGGGAATGGAGATTTTGCAGTATCCTTCCCCTGCTATGCCCACCAAGCCACGCCCACAGAACCGGTAGTAAAGAAATTTGGATTTCACCACTGCTCAAGGCTGCCCTTGGATGGTCTCGAACGTGGGGCAGAAGGGCCCAGGTGGTCAAGAGGGCACCAGGCTGCCCCACCCAGACTGGGGCAAGACAACAGAACCCCCCCCCCCCGGAGCAGGGCAGAAACAAGACCTTCCCAGGCGAAGCTAAGCTGGAGGGCAGGGAGGGGCTTCGGAAGATGCCCCCCTGAGCTCTTCTCTCCTGGCCTTCCGGTGAGTCCCTAGAGCCCTTCTTTCCCTGACAGGCCATCTCCCAGCGGTGGCTCCCCTCTCTGACCCATTGGCCTGCGGGCCCCCACAATGCCCCGGCCACTCAGGGGCCCGGCCTTGCCTTGCAGCCCCACTTCCCCCCACTGTCCCTGGTGGCCAGGCATCTCGTCCTCCCATCTGCCCCATGCCTGCTTCGTGGTTGGCGACTCAGGCTGGGTCAAATGGGGGGGTGGGAGCCAACCCAGCGCCTGCCAGTTTTCCAAGCCTCTGCTCTTCCCTTGAATGGAAAGAGCCTATTCTGCAGCTGACCCTCCCCCCTCCTCCCTCCCTCCTGGAGACCCTTCCCCAGAAAGTGCAGCGGCCCCTCCCTCCCTCCCTCCCTCCCTCTCTGGCCAATTCTAAATGGCCATCAAAGTGCAGCCAGGGGAGAATAACAGAATAACAATGTCGGAAGGGGCTTCCGAGGGCTTCTAGTCCAGGGGTCTCCGTCCTGGGCCACTTTAAGACTTGTGGACTTCAGCTCCCAGAATTCCCCAGCCAGCGGGAGTTGAAGTCCACAAGTCTTAAAGTGGCCCAGGATGGAAGTCCATTCTTGGATCCTTGAAATGGCGACTGTTTTGATGTCTGGACGCTCAACTCTTATCTTGACCCGGTGATGAGCCCAGCAATTGGTGCTATCCAAAAGTTTTAATTCCGGACAGAATTACCAAAAGTGACCGGCTCTTTGAGCATCATTTCCTAAGGGGGGGGGAACCAGCCCCATTCGTTCTTAAGGCATGGCAGGACAGAGGTAGCAAATTCACTCAGCTGGCCAGCTGCAGCTGCGCATTTTCCATCCCTCTGGCCAGCTAGGCCATCACCAGACACAGCTCCAGCAGTCAGAGACCGTGAGACCCATGTCCAAAAAGAGGCCCGGGGAAGGGGCAGGGGCAGGGCAGAGTGCAGTGGTGAAATCCAATTTTTTTTACTACCGATTCTGTGGGCGTGGTATGGCTTGGTGGGCGTGGCAGGGAAAGGATACTGCAAAATCCCCATTCCCTCCCCACTCTGGGGCCAGCCAGAGCTGGTATTTGCCAGTTCTCGGAACTGCTCAAAATGTCCACTTCCGGTTCTCCAGAACCTGTCAGAACCTGTTGGATTTCACCCCTGGCAGAGTGGCATGCAGGGGGTGACAATTACCAGTTGCATGCTTGGCACCTGTTTCTTTTATTTAATCAATGTATTTATGAAGTTTATAAAGCCAAAACTGACCGTATTGCAATGGTCAGGGCTGGCAGTGAATGGCTGCAGCACCCAGGAAAAATGCCCCCCCCCGAGTAATACAGATGGTGGGACGTTTATTCTGAATTTGGGTGGAGAGAGACAGCAGATTCCGTGTTGGGAGTCTTTCTTCTCCATTCAAGAGGAGCAGCAGGTGGGAGACCAACGGAAGACACACCCACCCGTCTTAAGGTCAAAGCTGTTTGGGGGGTTTTGGGCCAGTAGCTCTCTCAGCCCAGCCCACCTGACAGGGTTGTTGTGGGGAAAAGAGGAGGCGGGGAGGAAGGGAGGCTCTCTTTCCTCCAGAATCCATGATGGTCGTCCCAAAGGTGCTTTTATTATAAAGGCAAATGGACTCTCTGATTTTTCCTTGAGACTTTTTGCAAACTGAAGAAGCTTCTTGGACGAGAAGCGAAACATCCTGGAAAAAAAACCCGGAAAGTCCATTTGCCTTTACAATAAAAGCACCTTTGGGACGAGGGTCAGGTGTGTTCACCTATTCTTCTTAATAAAGATGTTATCCCATCTTTATAAGAAAAATAAAGATGGGATTTTTTTAAAAAATCTAAAAACAGGCCCAGTTTGTGGCAAAGGGGGAAGGAAGGAGTGCCAGTCAGAGGCTGGCAAAAATGGGATAAACTTCCTGCAGGATGGATAACCCCCCCCCTTACCCACTCTTTGCAGCCCTCAATGGGGCCACCCCCCCTTTACATGCACATGATGCCCAGATTTCTTAGGTTTAGTATCTGATATGGACCCAGACTCTGGTTAGTTTGTGGTTTGATGTACTGTGATTTGTGAACTCCCTAACATAGGCAAATTCAGGCCCAGTGTGTGCATATAGCTGGCAGGGGTACATGTGTATGTGGGGTCTTGGCAGTGGAGGGGTGCATCACCCCGACGTCTCGTCCCAGCATTTGGAGTAACTTGGTGGGCACAGGGCCCACCCCGATCCTAAAGAGAGAGAGATCCTTGCTTAGGATAGCTTTTCCAACAGCATCCTTCTGAAAAACAGATGCTGCTCAGCTCAGGATTTCGGGGGGGGGGGGCAGGGGAAATCCTTCTGACTGTTTACCAGCAATGCCAAAGGGGGGGGGGGTGGAAACTCAGGTACGGAGGAAAGTTGGCATTTATCCATGCCCAGGGCTAAAGGATGGGAGTGCTTAAAGGAAATTTCTGAAGGAAATTTGGGTGGTGGGCTCTAGGTGGGGAGGGGGCAGCCTGGGGAGCTTCTCCAGCTCAGGAGAGCCAGCAGCCAGGATGGGGCAGCAGCCCCCCCTGCGTGGCTACTTGGAAATGCACTTCAAAAGAGATTTTTTTCCCCCTTCCTGAAGTTGCTGAAAAAGTTTTGGGCCCCAGCTGCATTTTGCTCCCCAAGGACGCAGCCCAGGAGCCTGACCTGTTTACTTTCTGTCTGCAGGCGAAACAATATTTCTCCTTCCCCGGGGAACTCCTGATGAGGATGCTGAAGATGCTAATTTTGCCGCTCATCACCTCCAGGTGAGTGCGGCG
Organism: Pituophis catenifer annectens; assembly: GCF_029215685.1. Classification (NCBI taxonomy): domain Eukaryota; kingdom Metazoa; phylum Chordata; class Lepidosauria; order Squamata; family Colubridae; genus Pituophis; species Pituophis catenifer. The sequence goes on from NW_027256881.1 coordinate 354,696,176, forward strand.
CCCCTGGGGAAGGGCAGGTGTGTGGGGAGGCGGATCGGAGAGGCTCCGGGAGGGTTCGTGTCGCCCGGCCGGCTGGCGGGAATAATTGCTACTTGGCATGGAAGAACGAGCAAACTCTGCTTGGCAGCTGGGGTCACAAGTCACGCCAGTTACCCCGCCGGGAAGCAAAACTTTTGAATTGCAGGGGCTGTGAAGTTTCTCCTGGAACAGCTGGTTCTGTTTTTGTATTGCAGCTATAATCCTGTGGGAAAGATGGAAAGTAAACTTGGTCAGAGTTTGATCTGATGCCAGGCACCTGGAGGGCACGGGGCCAAGGGCAGGCCAAGCTCTTTGGAGCCAAAGCTGCTGGCATAAGACGATTGTTCGACCCCTGGTCTCTTGGAGGGGGGGAGTTGGTGACCCCAAGTTAAGGTCCTGGATTTGGCAGCCTTTGTCCAGTACAGTGTTTGTCAAGCTTGGCCACTTTAAGACAAGTAGATTTCAACATAGACTTCTAGAAAACTTCAACTAACTTCTACATAGATTTCTAGACTTCAACTAACTTCAACTAACTTTTACATAGACCTAAAATACTTCAATCAACTTCTACATAAACTTCAACTAACTTCAACTAACTTTTATGTAGACTTCAACTAACTTTTACATAGACTTCTAGAAAACTTCAACTAACTTCAACTAACTTTTATGTAGACTTCAACTAACTTTTACATAGACTTCTAGAAAACTTCAACTAACTTCAACTAACTTTTATGTAGACTTCAACTAACTTTTACATAGACTTCTAGAAAACTTCAACTAACTTCAACTAACTTTTATGTAGACTTCAACTAACTTTTACATAGACTTCTAAAAAACTTCAATCAACTTCTACGTAGATTTCTCGACTTCAACTAACTACAACTAACTTTTACATAGACTTCTAAAAAACTTCAATCAACTTCTACATAAACTTCAACTAACTTCAACTAACTTTTATGTAGACTTCAACTAACTTCAATCAACTTCTACATAGACTTCTTGACTTTAACTAATTTCAATCAGCTTCTACATAGACTTCTAGACTTCAATTAGCTTCTACATAGACTTCTAAAAGAAATTCAAGTAACTTCTACATAGACTTCTAGATTTCAACTAACACCAACTAGCTTCAACATAGACTTCTAGAAAACCTCAACTAATTTCTACACAGCCAGCTGGGGAATTCTGAGAGTAGAAATCCAGTTGTCTTAAAAGTGACCAAGCTTGAGGAAAACTGTTCTAATCCAGCCTTTATTGTAATTTCCCAAGTTTAAAGTTTCTCCTTTTTATTTTCCCACGCCATAATCTACTTCCCTTTCTGCCTCTGTTGCGACTCGCTGCCAAATCCTCCTGTCCGGATTCATGGCCCAGCCAGTCCTTACGAGACGTCGGTGGGCCTTTTTCTCCGGCTCAGTGGCCAGGCGTTCTCCGCACATCATCTGTGGGGCCACTGAGCCAGGACTCTGCTGGGGCTTATGTCTTTTGTCCCTCCTCCTCTCAATCCAAGCCAGTTTCCCCCAAAACAAACACCATGCGAGGCAAGAAACGTACAGAGAACTCCCAGTCTTTGGAAACTGACCGGACCATGCCCAAAAGTTTCTGATTCGGAGACACCCCAGGGCAGCTGGGTGGCTGAAACTTAGCAGCTGTAATAAAACACCCCCTATTTATTTGGGTTCACACAACAAACCACGAAAGCTCCTTAATGCTTAGCCATCCTCAGTCAGGCCTGGGCTGGCGCCCTCTGTCTGTCTCCTGGCCCTCTCGGGGGGACCTGATGCCCCAGGCCCTTCCTTCCTTCCTTCCTTCCTTCCTTCCTTCCTTCCTTCCTTCCTTCCTTCCTTCCTTCCTTCCTTAAGTTTGAAGGTGACCCAAGCATTTTTTTTTAGATTTTTGTTTACAATTTTGCCTTTATTATTTTTATAAATAAGTCTAGGCGGCAAATATACCTTATACTCCTTCCTCTTTTATTTTCCCTACCACAACAACCCTGGGAGGTAGGTTTGGCTGAGAGAGAAGGACTGGCCCAAAGTCACCCAGCTGGCTTTCATGTCTAAGGTGGGACTAGAACTCCCAGTCTCCTGGTGATTGGCCCAAAGTCACCCAGGCGGCTTTCTTTTTGATATTTATTTATTTATTTCTATCCCACCTTTATTATTTTTATAAACTCAAGGTGGCTAACGTACCTAATATTCCTTCCCCCTATTTTCCCTACAACAACAACCCTGTGAAGACGGTTGAGGTGAGAGAGAGGGACTGTCCCTAAATCAGCCAGGTAGCCTTTGGGCCTAAGGCAGGACTAGAACTCCCCGTCTCCTGGTGATTGGCTCAAAGTCACCCAGCCACTTTTCATGCCTAAGGCGGGACTAGAACTCCCAGTCCCCTGGTGATTGGCCCAAAGTCACCCAGCCACTTTTCATGCCTAAGGCGGGACTAGAACTCCCAGTCTCCTGGTGATTGGCTCAAAGTCACCCAGCCACTTTTCATGCCTAAGGCGGGACTAGAACTCCCAGTCCCCTGGTGATTGGCTCAAAGTCACCCAGCCACTTTTCATGCCTAAGGCGGGACTAGAACTCCCAGTCTTCTGGTGATTGGCTCACAGTCACCCAGCCACTTTTCATGCCTAAGGCGGGACTAGAACTCCCAGTCTCCTGGTGATTGGCTCAAAGTCACCCAGCCATTTTTCATGTCTAAGGCGGGACTAGAACTCCCAGTCTCCTGGTGATTGGCTCAAAGTCACCCAGCCACTTTTCATGCCTAAAGTGGGACTAGAACTCCCAGTCTCCTGGTGATTGGCTCAAAGTCACCCAGTCACTTTTCATGCCTAAGGCGGGACTAGAACTCCCAGTCCCCTGGTGATTGGCTCAAAGTCACCCAGGCGGCTTTCATGCCTAAAGCGGGACTAGAACTCCCAGTTTCTAGCATGGTGCCTTCACCCCTAGACCAAACTGTCTCTCTTTTGGCTTCCTCCCCCAAGCCCAGTTTGCCTCCAGGCTGTGCAACCCCTTCCAGGGTGCAGAGCCCCCCATTTCCCTTCAGCTCCAGACAGAAGGAGGCCCCTTTCCTCCGTTGGTTTCCCTTCCGAGGGTCCATCAGGTTTGACCCCACACAAGGCTGACCCTTTGAGGTCAGCCAAGGTCTGCCACCTGCCACCCCGGCTGTGAGTCCATGTGCAGGAGCTCCTCCCCTCCCCTCCCCTCCCCTCCCCTCCCCACTGCTTAGCATCTTTCGATTAGGCCCCCCCCCCACGGTCTGTTTTCCGCTAATGAGATCAGCCTCACCTCCGGAGATTAGATCCTCTGACGAAGGCGGATGGCCTGAGATGACCGGGCTCAGGTCTCACCCATCCATGCTTCAGAAATGGGGGTGGGTGGGTTTCCCTCTGGGGGAGACCCTGGGACCCTGGGCTTTGTCTGCCCAGACAAAGAAATGTTTGTTTGTTTATTTATTCATTCATTTACTTCAATCGTCTCGCCACCCCCCCCCCACATCCCGCCTTATGTTCCCTCTCAGCACAATGGCAGAATTAAAGTTTTATAGAACAGCGGAGTTGGAAGGGACCTTGGAGGTCTTCTAGTCCAGCCCCCTGCTCAGGTAGGAAACCCTAGACCACTTGAGACAAATGGCTGTCCAGCCTCTTCTTAAAAAAACCTCCTGGTGACCCATAGATAGCCTGTGGGAGCCCCCGGGAGGAGATGGAAGCGTTTCCCCCCCCCCCGAGCTTGACCAGGAAGATCGAGAGCTGGATTGCAACCATTGTGGCCGCCATCTTGCCTTTTTTGACCTCACCCTGCTGACGACCTGAGCCCTTGCTGTTCCCTTGCACGTAGAGGAGGGGGGCGACCCCCAGCCCAGCTGGCCTTGCCCCCATCCCCATGCCAGTCTCTGCCCGTCTGCCTCTGCCCCCTGCAGCCTGATGTCCGGCTTGGCCACCATGGACTCCCGAGTCTGCGGCAAGATGGGCCTGCTGACCATCACCTACTACCTTTGGACCACCTTCGTAGCCGTCACCACAGGCATCGTGCTGGTCATCATCATCCACCCGGGCGCCGCTGCCCAGAAGGAGGAGCACTCGGTGGGCAAAGTGGTGCTCAGCTCGGCCGATGCCCTGCTGGACCTCATCAGGTAGCCGCGCCCAGCCCGGCCACCCTCCCTCGGCCCTGGGCGGGCAGCGGGTTCAAGGCAGCTCTTCAGCTTTAGACGGGGATTACCTGGCAGTGCCCGAGGGGCATCGTGCAGGGAGGGCAGCGGTCGGCTCAGGCTGCAGCTTGACCCGTCGGGACCCGGCCGAAGGATTTATCCATGGTGCAGAGACCGCCTGACTGCGAAGGCTGGAGACCTTTGGTGGCCGAAGAGAACGTGGCCTCCTTTTACGGAATGGCTCCGGTTGGCTAAATGCTCGTAAAATTATTTAAAAAGTCATAATTTCCCCTTGTTGGGGGCCGAGACAAAAGACCGGAAGGTGAAGACCCTGAGGAGAGGAAAAGGGTGAGGGGATGACAGTCGTGAGGGCCTTCCATTAGAGGCCTCTGACTTCAAAGGTGCAAGTGGGTAATTTCTTGAAAGTGTTGAGAAGATGGGTTGAGTCTCCCGTGGCTGGGCGAGGGGCAAATGGGGTCTTCTTCTCCAGGGGGATCATCCGTTGGGTCCAAGATTTGCTTTAATCGCAAGATGGGAGGCTCTTTATTAAGACTCACACACACACACGCACCCCCTGGAGAAAAGGGCCCTGGCCCAATGGTCACGCATCGGGGAAATCGGGAGATGCAGGCAGTTGAAATGAGTGTATCCTGCAAGAATCCGGCCAACTAACAGTGAAGGGAAATGAGCGGGAGATACGAGTAGAAGGCATTCAAGGCAGGCTGGAGTGAGATCTCTTGTGGGCGCAAAGAAACTCAAGACTTACGACACGTTTGATTCTTCCTCCCTGGTCCTTTCCTTCACCCATCCTTCTTCGTCTTGTCTTCTGCAGAAATATGTTCCCTTCCAACCTGGTGGAGGCTTCCTTCCAGCAGGTGAGCTCCTGGCCCACAATGGCCTCTCGTCACTCCGGGGTCTCAGCTGCCACTCCCTTAAGACTTGGGGGTGGGGGTGGGAGGGGATACCGTGACCTGGCCTCCACCCCCATCCCTGAATTTGAGTAACCCCTTTGGACTGGTTTGAGCTTCCGGCCACAGCGAGAGTCAGATGCACCAGGGAGGAGCCAATCGCCTATAGGATCCTGGATCAAGGGGGGCCCTAGTGGTCATCTAGTCCACCTCCCTCCTCAGTGCAGGAACCCAGCCTCTTCCTGACAGGTGCCTCCATCGGATACGTTTGATATCTGAGGGGAGCCCACCACTCCCTCCCCTTCTCCTCCCTCCCTCTCTTCTTCATCGTCGGCCCCCATGAAGGGCTGGTGCCAAAATCGGTCTGGAGGGAGGAGGGGCCCTGGACCCTTTCAGCCACACCTGATGCCCTTGGTCCTAAGCCTGCAAGCCTAAGAGAAGATTTCCACCATGTAAAATCCCAGCCGAAATCCCCGCTTGCTTTGCCTTCCAGTATCGGACTGTCCTCGTCCCCGTAGTGAAATCCTCCGGGATCCCGAAGAAGGCCAGCTCGTCTTTCAGCTTCATTTACTTGGTGCCCGATCCCGGGAACCCGGAGATCCAGCGTCCCGTTCTGCTGGAGATCACTCCCTCGCCGGAAATGATCTACGAGGCGCTCCCTGGGAGCAACAACGAAATGAACGTCTTGGGCATCGTCCTCTTCTCGGCCACGGTCGGTACGTGGACACTGCTAGGGGCAGGGCAGCCCCCCGGTCTCTGGGGTCCCTTGGGGGGAGGAATGGGGCCTGCCCCCTTTCCTTTTCCCCCCAAAAGAAGGACCGTGAGCACCGTGCCTTAATATTAAATGTAAGAAAATCCTCAAGAGTCTTATGAAATCAACATACGTTGGTTAACATATAAGAGGAGATATCGGTCTCCTCCAGGCCTGGATGCCGCATCCCAGAAGCTATGCTGCTGGGGATTATGGGTGCTGAAGTCCATGTCATCCCTTGGGCATCTAGGAAAGAAAGACCCTTGACTCCATTTGTAGAGAAGAGGTCTGCTTTCCCCAAGGCCAAGTGGTTACAGCGTGAGCAAAGCCAGATCTGAGTATTCCTGCCTAAGCCCAGCAATTTTCCCTTCTCCCAAGTCTCACCTCCTTGCTCATCCGGCCAGTGTCCAGCAGCACTCAAATCAGGTGTTTTGGTAACAGTCTTAAAGTTTGGTGCCTCTCTGGTGGCTCCCCAAGATGCTTCTTCAGGAGGCATCTGGACTTCCTTTGTTCTTTCTTCTGAAGACGTTTCGCTTCTCCTCCAAGGAGCTTCTTCAGCTCTGACTGGATGGTGGGGGATGGAAGGATCGATACTCCTTGCAGACAGCTGGTCCTTGGCATCCTTTTGGAGAGCCTTTGAGGCCACCTGGAGGTTTACCTGTGTCCTCAGGGTCTCACCTGAGTGGTGGAAATAGGGGCGGGGCCTTCTTGGAGCTGCTGAAGGGATTGGGTTGTAGACTGGAGATAGATGATGTTGTATCCTTATCCCCCTCCTCTCTTGAGGGGGGGCTGTTCCTTTTTGGAATAGATGGCCTCTTGGATCCCTCAACAGAGGGGGGGGAGGGATACGACATCATCTCTCTCCAGTCTACAACCCAGTCCTTCCAGCAGCTCCAAGAAGGCCCCACCCCTATTTCCACCACTCAGGTGACCCTGAGGACACAGGTAAACCTCCAGGTGGCCTCAAGGACCCTCCAAAAGGATGCCAAGGACCAGCTTTGTCTCCAAGGAGTTTCAGTCCTTCCCCATCCAGTCAGAGCTGAAAGAAACTTCTTGGATGAGAAGCAAAACGTCTTCAAAGAAAGAACCAGAAAGTCCAGCTGCCTCTGGAAAAAACCCACCTTTGGGGGCAGCCATGGCCTGGGTGACAGAGAATCTCCCTAGACCAGGGATGGCTAACCTTTTGGCTGTCGTGTGCCAAAAGTGGAGATCATGCGGGGGGTTCGTGCATGCATGTGCCCATACCCATAATTCAATGTGCCCCACCCTCCGCACATGCACACGTGACCCCCCGCGCTACCCCCACTTTTGGCACGTGATGGCCCGGTGGGCCCGGTAAGCCTGTTTTCTGCCCTCCCCAGGCTCCAGAGTCTTTCTTGGAGCCTGGGGAGGGCAAAAACAGCCTTCCCTCCCCCACCCGGGAGGCCCTCCAGAGGCCGGAAACAGCCCATTTCTCGACTTCAGCTGGGCCCGGAAGGCCCGAAAATTAGCTGGCCGGTGCGCATATGCACGCTGGAGCTGAGTAGGGCAACACTTGCGTGCCCACAGATACAGCTCCGCATGCCACCTGTAGGTTCGCCATCACGGCCATAGACTCTCTTTGGTGGGTGTTTGCCTTCCGTTCTGCCCCTCGTGCCCTTGGATCTCTCGACCCGTTGTCTCTGATGGGCACCCAGTCTGGTTGCTGTCATCCCCCCTCCCTGATCTACTCCCCACTCAGCCCCCCCCTCCTTTTTATGGCAGGATGCCATCAATGCGAAGTGTTGTGTGACAGGAGTTCTGACAGCACAACCCTTCTGCAGTCCTGTCAGTGAGCTTGGCAGGGAGGTGGAAGTGCCTAAGGAAGCCCATTTTCAAGTCACCTCCCGATTCTGCCCCTGCATGGCTGGCTCTTCCCTTGTGGCAGCTCAACAGTGGAGGGAGGGGCCCTTTGGGTGGTCTTCATCTCTGCAAGACTTTGAGATGTTTTCGTGGCCGGGAATTGCCCACCTTCCTTCTTTCCTTTCTTCCTTCCTTCCTTCCCTTCCCTTCCCTTCCCTTCCGGTCTGGTTTTCGTCTTCTCCGTTGAGCCACAGCCAGGGACTCCCGGTGGCCTCCCAGTCAAGAATGGAGGGGGTCCCCAGTAACGAGGACCTGACCCATCTTCTCCTTCCAGGCCTCCTCCTGGGGAAGATGGGGGAGCGTGGGGCCCCCCTGGTTAACGTGTGCCAGTGCCTGAACGAGGCCGTAATGAAGATCGTGGCCATGGCGACGTGGTGAGTCCGAGCCCCCCCGCCCCCCGGGCCAAGCGGCGTTGCCCCCTGCCATCAGACTGGCAGCCGGCTCAAGACCCCACCCTGCCAGCCTTTTCAGCCCCCCTCCCAGATTCCCCAGTCATGTTAGGGGTGTCAGTCCCAGACCTGAAAGTGGGGGGAAGGTCTGGGGCAGCCCCTTTCATTGGGGGCTGCGAGGTCAGCCTGTGGAAGCTGGGCACAATGCCAATCCGTGTTAGAGCTGGTGGTTTACACACCTGCCAGGAAGGCGTGTGCCAGGTTGGTGATTTGTAGAAACTCTTGGAAAATGGCAGGCTTGCCATGTAGATCATTATTGTATGGCTACATTAAGAGAAATGTGCAGCTCTGTCACTACCAAACTGCCCCTGTCTCTTTCACCACCCGCTATGCAGTGGCCTCCTTCCTATCCGGCCCTCCCTTAGGCTGCCCCAGCTCTACCCTGGGCCAGTGGGCCAGCTGTGCCCAGGCTCACCAAGGTGGCGATTGCAAGCAAAAACATTGAGGCCTCCCTGGGTCACTCATTTCACCCGGAGAAGTTCCCAGGGAACTTCCCTTTTTTCCCACCTTCTCTCGTCAAAGGGGCTTCTCTTCTCATGCCCAGCTGTGCCACCTTCAGGGTAGTGGGAGATATGGAGGAGGAGGAGGAGGAGAAAGTCCTTGTGGCTATTTGCCAGGATTGCTGGTGGGGCCAAGGAGCCCACAGAACTCTGGACAGAAGAAATATAACTGGGGGGGGGGCAAATTTTTTGCTGAACCTCCTAAGAGAATGTGGGGCACCAGCCCTTGTCCTGGGGATCCCCGGTTGGCCCCTGTGGAGACCTCTCTGCTATGAGGTCTCCTGGTGACCATCAGGAGCCTCTGGCAACTGGACCATCAGTTGTCCTGGACCTCAGAGGGGAGGTGGCCTTGATCAGCCCTCCTTTCCCCTCCGCCCGGACACCTGCCTGCCTCTCCATCCAGCCGCCCCTCCCCCATCATGCCCTGGGGATCCTGCCTCTGCTCCCACTCGCCCTTGCCCAGAAGAGGGGGGGGGGGCTGCCTCCTGCCAGTCTCCCTGGGCCGATTCTGCTGCCTCCTGTGTGCAGGTACTTCCCTTTCGGGATCGTCTTCTTGATCGCCGGGAAGATCTTGGAGATGGAAAACCCAGCACTGACGGGGAAGAAGCTGGGCCTCTACGCCATGACGGTGGTGACCGGGCTGGCCATCCACGCCCTTTGCTTCCTGCCCCTCCTCTTCCTCATCCTGACCCGGAAAAAACCCCTTCCCCTTCATCCGGGGAATTCTCCAGGCCCTGCTGATCGCCCTGGCCACCTCGTCCAGGTATGAACCCCCCCCAGGGGCAGCCAACAGGCTGCGGGGGTCCCTCTTTTGCCTTCTGCTTCCCACGGGGCATAGTGGGCACCATGCCGTCCGCTTGAAGGACCCACCGGCCTAGGAAGCCTCTGCCGTCTCCAAGGGCAGCCAGCGGAGAGATCTAGCAAGGCGACTCATTCGTCCCGATCCCCAAGGTGCTTTTTAAGGAAGCAACTGGACTTCCTGGTTTTTCTTGGAAGACGTTTGGAAGGATTGATGCTCCTTGCAGGTCATTTGGCACCCTTTATAGAGAGCCGTTGAGGCCGCTTGGAGGTTTTTATCTCTGTCCTCAGAGTCACCAGAGTGGTGCAAATGGTTCCTGTAGCCTGCAATTTTTCTCGGATTTCCAGAATAATTGCAGACTACAAGAACCATTTGCACCACTCCGGTGACCCTGAGGACACAGACAAACCTCCAAGCAGCCTCAACGACCCTCTAAAAGGATGCAAATGACCAGCTGTCTGCCAGGAATATCAATCCTTCCATTCCCCACTATCCTGTCAGAGCTGAGGAAGCTTCTTGGATGAGAAGCGAAACGTCTTTCAAGAATAACCAGAAAGTCCAGTTGCCTCCTGAAAAAGCCCCTTTGGGACAACCGTGACCTGGAGGACTGAGACTCTCCATAGACATTCGTCCCTATGTCAGTCATTAAATGAAGCTCCCCTGTTCAGAGGCAGTTTACCTGTCAAAGCCAGATCCTGAGGACCAATGTGAAGGGAGCAGCATTCCTGGGAGTATCTCAGTAACATTTCAAGATGAGGAGGAAGCAGCTTGGGTCCCATTGGTCTCCTCCAGTGGAGCTCCCTGTCCAGCTTTAGCAGAATAAGAGTTGGAAGGGACCTTGGGAGGTCTTCCAGTCCAGCCCCCTGCTTGAGCAAGAGGCCCTGTCCCATTCCAGACAGGTGGCCGTCCAGTCTCCTCTTAGGAACCTCCAGTGATGAAGCACCCACAACTTCTAGTGGCAAGCTGTTCCACTGGTTAATTGTTCTCCTTGTTTGGAAGTTTCTCCTTAGTTCCAGGTTGCTTCTCTCTTGATTAGTTTCCACTTGTTGCTTCTTGTCCTGCCCTCGGGGGCTTTGGAGAATATGTGTACCCCCTTTTCTTTGGGGCAGACCCTCAGATACTGGAATGCTCCTATCTACTTTTCATTAAACTCAACATTGGTCCTTCCAAGCCCTTGAAGCTCTTGCAGAGGAATTTCAAGTGGGGGAAGGACGGGAATCTTTTGGCTTTCCCCTTCATGCCCAGGGCCTTCCCCGTAGCTCGTTCCCACGTCTTCAAGGCATCTGAACTTCGTAGGAAGGTTTGTGTCTTGAGGACGGAGGGTGGATACACGGAAACGTTTTCCGAGCCCTCATCTGTCCCCGCAGTTGTGTTGATGACACTGCCTTTCCTCCTCCCTGGTTGTGTCTGTTGTGTGTCCCCCCCACCCTCTCTCTCAGTGCTGGGGGGAACAGGGCTTCCCCTAACAAGTGGCCCCCTCTCTCTCTCCCAGCTCAGCCACGCTGCCCATCACCCTGCGGTGTCTCCTGGAGAACAACCGGATTGACAAGCGCATCGTCCGTTTCATCCTCCCGGTCGGAGCGACCATCAACATGGACGGGACCGCGCTCTACGAGGCGGTGGCCGCCATCTTCATCGCCCAGGTGAACGAGTACGACCTCGACCTGGGACAGCTCATCACCATCAGGTAAGGATCGTCTTCTCCTCTGCCCAGCAGCCACCTCAGCCCTTCGACTATTTCAGAGGCCGCTGCCATGATTAGAAGAAGTCTAAGAGTTGGAAGGGACCTTGTAGGTCATCTAGTCCACCCCCACCCTGCCCAAACAGGAGACCCTTCACCATTCCTGACAAACGGCAGTCCAGCCTCTTCTTTAAAACCTCCAGAGATGGAGCTCCCACGACTTTTGGAGGCAACTTCTGTTCCACGGGTTAATTGTCCTCAGAAAACTTCTCCTTCTCAGTTCTCAGTTGGCCCGTAGTTCATCTGAGCCCTTCAAAGCATCAGGGTCTCTGCAAAGGATTGCCGCTGTGGCTGTGCAGTTGGAGCCCCAATATGGTTGTGTGTGCAACGGTTTCCATGAGCAAAGCCACTCCCTGGGCCATTTGGACCACGACTGCAGACGCCCCTGAGGGCCACTGTGCTTTGTTACGCAAGCTTAAGAGTTAATATAATGTAATTTGATGTAAATCAAGGTCTTTACGGACCCTCTTGATGGGGGGGGGAGATGCTGCAGGATTAACTAGAAGAAGAGCGAAGTCCCCCCAGTGCTAAACAGAATGGAGTAGGCCAATGATGGAGAACCTCTGGCACGTGTGCCGGAAGTGGCACACAGAGCCATCTCTCTGGGCATGCGAGCCGTCACCCATTCCTCTTCCGGGTTCCAGTGTGCCAGCCACCGGATCTTCATGCATGTGGCAGCGCTGGGAACCAGAAGAGCAGCTGCCTGGCGCGTATAATCATATGCATGCCGGCCACCTGGTCTTCCAGTTTCTGGCACGAAGAAATCAGCTGGTCGGTGAACATGCACATGCCAGAAACTGGAAGATTATCCGGTTTCTGGTGTTCCAGCGCACGTGAAGACCACCTGGCCAGCACGCCAGAACCCAGAAGAGCAATGGGCATTGGCTCGCGTGCCTAAAGACGCGGAGAGGGGATCCCGGTGGTCGCTTCCTAGGGGAGCAGAGCTGTTGACCAGGATGGGCGGGCCGGGGCTTCCCTCCTTCCCTGCCCGAGTGGGCTTCTTGCGCAGCCCCAGCCCTCCAGCCCATGGCATTGATGTACGTCCACGGTCTGGAGCACCTGGCCGGCTCGGTCTGCTGCTGGTCTTCTGGGGCAGTGGGGCTGCGCAGGAGCTGAGTCCGTGTAGGAGGAACGTCTGTCCTGCAGTGGGGTAAGAGGCACACCAGCAGGGAAGCAGTCGCGCTCCCTTGGCAGAAGTGGTGGGAAGGTGGGGCTGTGCTGACTTGTTCTCGGTGGCGGGCTGGGGGGGGGACGCTTCATCCCGGCCAGAGTTGGGGCAAAGCTCTCCCACCTGCTGACCCCCCAACCCGAGCCCTGGGAACACTGACGCCCCTTCCCTTCGAGGCCAGGAAGAGGCTCCAGCTTTCCAGTGAGAGAGGCGCCATTCCCTGCCCAACATTCTTTCCCTGTCCGGGGCTATGGAACTGGGTGGTCAGTGAGGATGTCCCACCACCCTGAAAGGCACAAGGACTCCCAAAAGGCTAGGCGGAGCCAGCAGATGGTCCCCGCATGCGGAACTCATCCCTCCCCCACTGCTGACAGCTCTGGTGCCTCCCGCCACCCCGCCACCCCTTCCCCCCATGACCCAGGCAAATTTTAACATTTGAATTTTGACACTCTTTGGTTTCCGGTACGCACATGCACATTGGCAACCTGGTCTTCCGGTTTCTGGAGCACATGCGTGCGTGAAAACCACTTGGCCGGTGCGCATGTGGAAACCGGAAGATCATCTTCCCAGCACGCGGATGTGTGTCGGGCAACTCCTTTTCCGGTTTCCGGCGCACACACTTCCGTTTCTGCACTCATGCCGAAAAGGTTCGCCAACACTGTAGTTGTCAGGTTTCGATGTCATCTCAAATAAATTGCATTTCCAAACAAATAGTCTTTGATGAAATCTTTCATTTATTAAGCACGACAATCTGTCCCCGATTATGTCGTAGCCAACACTGACTTCCTGACCCCAAACCTTCCCTTTCTGTTCCCCAATTCTCTGCGTCTCATTGGCCATCTTCCAAATCACTCTCCCCATATCTACTACTTCAGCTCCCAGGAATGTCCCCCCTCCCATCCCATCTCCTAGGGGATATTATCTTCAGGGAAAATAAGTAGGTGAAAAGTCAAGCATCCTCTTGCCAGCTGCCCCCTCTTCTCCTCCTTATGTCAGCACTGGAACGAATGTAGTTTGGAGTGCTGACATCCAGCCCCGACCGGGATGATCTTTGGGGTAATTTTACGAGTGGTGTGGTGGCCTAAAGGTGAAGCTCTCACCTCACAATCAGGAGGCTGTGAGTTCGATCCTAGCTAGAGGCAGATATTTCTCTCTCGGGGCACGATGAGATTGTGTCTGCTGAATAAAATACCGCAATGGCGACAGGAAGGGCATCCGGCCAGTATACACTCAGCTCCATTCAGTTGCCCAGGCTCCACCCCACAAGGGATTATGGGGTCCTTAAAAGAAGAAGATGATGATGATATTTGGGGTAATTTTACATGTGTGTTGGTCAGCTGTGGCTTGTCAATTGCCTACGGCCGAGCATTATTTAGCAAAGTCCCGCTGGCACGGCTGCCCGGCACAGCCCAGCCCTCTGCTTCTCTCTGTCCCCACAGCATCACCGCCACGGCCGCCAGCATCGGGGCCGCTGGGATTCCTCAGTCGGGCCTCGTCACCATGGTCATCGTGCTCACCTCCGTCGGCCTCCCCACCGAAGACATCACGCTGATCGTCGCCATCGACTGGGCCCTGTGAGTCTCCCGCTTCCAGCCGGCCGGCTTCTGTGCGTCTCGGGAAGGCTCCGGGGGTTGTGACAGGCAGGGAAGGACAAAAGGGATGCACAGCTCAGATTGGGGTCTTTGGTGCTCTCTCAGCTGGAGGTTTGTTTGCAGACGTTTCATGACCCAACTCGGTAATGCCATCAGTATAAGCAGGCAGTAAGGATGGTCACAGGTTGTTGGACAATGAAACGTCTGCAAGTAAACAAGCATGAACTCTACAGGAGGAAGAGAGCTAAGCCCCATTCTCCCACAGAGTGAGAGGTGGGCGGGGATCTTCCTTCCTTCCTTCCTTCCTTCCTTCCTTCATTCATTCATTCATTCATTTTTCTTTCTTTCTCTCTCCTTTCTCTTTTCCTTCCTTCCTTCCTTTTCCTTCCTTTTCCTTCCTTCCTTCCTTCCTTCCTTTTCCTTCCTTCCTTCCTTCCTTCCTTCCTTCCTTCCTTCCTTCCTTCCTTCTTTCTTTCTTTCTTTCTTTCTTTCTTTCTTTCTTTCTTTCTTTCTTTCTTTCTTTCTTCCCTCCTATTCTGGATTTATTCATTTACATACTTACCTATGTAGGCCCCTTCCCTAATGGGGTCTTTGGGCCAGCTTTCCCTTCCTCTGCCTGAAAAGCTGTGTGTGTGTGTGTGTGTGTGTGTGTGTGTGTGTGTGTGTGTGTGTGTGTGTGTACAGGTAGTCCCTGACTTACGACTGTTCATTTTCTGACTGTTGGAAGTTACAACAGCACTGAAAAAAGTGACTTTCACACTTACAACCATTTTGGCCTCCCCAGGGTCACGGGATCAAAATTCAGACGCTTGGCCACTGATTCATATTTATGACGGTCGCAGTATCCCGATCCCCTTGTGCGGCCTTCTGGCAAACAAAGTCAATGGGGAATCCAGATTCGCTTAACAACCGTGTCACTAACTTCTCTCAACAACGGTGGCAAGGAAAGCCATACAATGGGACAAACCTCCTTAGCAAATGTTTCACTTACCAACGTAAATGTTGGAATCCATTGTGGTCATAAGTCGAGGGCTGCCTCTATAAGTGTGGGTTTTGCGTGGCTTTGCAGGCGTCCCTGTTAACAGATTGTGGAAGCAATCTACAGGAACCGGGTACACTTAGGAGCAACGAGGGGGGAGGGGGGCTGCTTTCTGCCTGAGGGAAAGGGGTCCACAGGGGCCGGTCCAAAGAACCAAGATGGCAGCTCCTGACCATCCCTCACAGTCACCCTGGTGGGAGTTCAGCTGATGTTCAGCCTGGCAGGAACCAGCACTGATGCCTCTTGGAGAACACCCAGAATGGAGGTCTGGGGAGATTCTCCGTCATCCAGGTCAGGGTTGTCCCAAAGGTGCCTTTTTCAAGACTTCCTTTGTTCTTTCTTTGAAGACGTTTCGCTTCTCATCCAAGGAGCTTCTTCAGCTCTGACTGGATGGTGGGGAAGGGAAGGATTGATACTCCTTGCAGGCAGAGCTGGTCCTTTGCATCCTTTTGGAGAGTCCTGGAGGCCACGTGGAGGTTTACCTGTGTCCTCAGGGTCACCTTGGAACTGCTGAAAGAAAAGTGTTGTAGACTGTAGATAGATGATGTCCTCAGGTCTAAAGTCCCAAGAAGGCCCCAACCCCCATTTGCACCACTCAGGTGACATAAACCTCCAAGTGGCCTCAAGGACCCTCCAAAAGGAGGCAAAGGACCAGCTGTCTGCAATGGGTATCAATCCTTCCATCCCCCACCATCCAGTCAGAGCTGGAGAAGCTCCTTGGAGGAGAAGCAAAATGTCTTCAAAGAAAAAAACCCAGAAAGTCCAGTTGCCTCTGGACAGTTGCACCTTTGGGACCCCAGGCAGATGTGGAAACTCCAGATGTTCCTTCTGAGGGAGACATCAGTTCTCTGCCTCCTGGGGTCTCCTGTGAGGGAAGGATCCCCAATTGATCCCTCTGCGCTTCCCTCCCCAGGGACCGGTTACGCACCATGACCAACGTCCTGGGTGACGCACTGGCCGCCGGGATCATAGCTCACATCTTCCAGAAGGAGTTCGCCCCAAAGGTAACCCCAGAAACGGTTGGAGCAGAAGCCCCCTGAGCACCGAGGGAGGCTTTATTCATTCTCTCCTTTCTCCTTCCCACACCAAGGACCCCGTGAATGAGAGGCTGGTCTCTCCCCAACCTCAGGAGCCCGGGGCGCAAGGGATGGAGGAGGCCCTTCCTGGACAGAACGGTCACTGCATCTGCGAGGTGTGAAGGCTTCCCACCACCCGCCACGTCCAGGGGGCCAGGGCTGGGGTTGCTCCCTTTGACTCTCCAGGACCCCCAAGAAGGAAGAGTGAGGAGCCACCCGCCCTGACTCTGCTCTCCCGGAAGCCCTTTAGGGGAAGCCAAGATCGGGGCCCACCAGAAGAGACGCCTCAGAGGTTGCCGGAACTTCCTGGAAACTGGATATTGGACTGTTGGCTCCTTTTTTATTTTAATTTTTTTTTTCATAACGAAAGCAAAAACTTTCCATCAGCTTTCTTAGTCCTTATCCCTGAGACGCCTTCTAACACACCGGCCAGCGTTCCAGTTCTAAAAACTAAGAAGTGTCTTTTCTAAGTAGGGGGAGGGGATGACACCAAAGAGGAGGCATCTTTGCCAGCAGGCTGCAACCCTTCCGGGGGTCCAGGCACCCGGGGGGGGGGGCTTGCCAAGTGCTTCCCACAAGTATCCTCTCTGACTAGCTCGTCCTTGATGGCACAAGCCTGCTCACATAAACACACACACACAGTTGGCAGCAGAGGCTGAGAGTTGTGAGTCCATGGAGAACAATCAATCAGTGGGAAAAATTTTCCTCCAGAAGTTGTGGATGCTCCATCACTGGAGGTCTTTAAGAAGAGATTGGACAGCCACTTTTCTGGAATGGTAGAGGCTCTCCTGCTGAAGCAGGGGGTTGGACTAGAAGACCTCCAAGGCCCCTTCCAACTTCCCCGTGGAAAGGGGCAGAAAGCAGAGACGACCAGGGGCAGGAGGGACTCAGCGGGTGACCTGGCTGAGCTCACACTGAGAGGCTGCAGGGAAGAATTTCTGGGGAGGGTCTGGGGAGCCCCTGAGGCACAGCAGAGCGGGGTTGTGGGGCTGATTCAGATGTTTCCCAGTCCTAATGTGGCACCTCCTCTCTGCCACCGAAGCGGGAATGTTTTAAACTGTTCCAGGGGTTTTATGCATCAATTCACATCTGTGGTTGATTAAAAAAAAAATGTAGCTGGGCACAGCCAGTATGGGTGACTTCCAGAAGAGATGCCTCTCTCTGCAGTTCTCACCTTTGCAGGTGAAACCCAGCCCAGGATCTGTTCTGGCCCCAAGCAGGAACTTCAGCAGGACATGAAGAGACCTTCCGTCCTATCACTAACTCCGTGAAGGGATTGCTCATTTCTGAAGGGTCTTTGCTCCGTCAGGGGGGATCCAAGGGTCCTGAAATCTCAAACAGAACCACCTCAACTCCCATTTCCAATATTTTGAGTGAGCGGCTGAAGACTTTTCCTCTGCTGGCTCTGGGAAATGATGCTGACTGAGCTCATCGTTTGGCCCGATCACTTTAACATGTCTGTGAAAACAGAGTCACGATTTTGATGGAGAGGACCAGGAACATCCGCCTTCGGAAAAGCTGAGGGACGTGGGACATGCTGGGTGATTGAGAAAGCCAGGGAATTCCACAAGGCTTCAACAATTATAGGAAGGGCTTTGTGTTAATCATGTCAAGTGGTGCCATGACGTCAGGAGAATCCCAGAAGGTCCTGGGAAGAAGCCGAGGTGGAGGTCAGGAAGCCTCAAGATGGCCAGAACATGGAGAAGCAGACGGGCTCCAGGCTGGCAAATTTGGGGGAGGGGGACAGGTCTAAATCCACTCCCCTTATTTAGTCCACCTCTGTGTAGAGTAGATATTAAGGAAGCTGGATTGTAAGAAGATGAGCAGGCCTTAAAAGTGGAGGGAGGGACATCAACAACCTTGGTAGCCTGTGATGATGCTATCTTGATGGCCAAAAAATGCACAGGAACAGCTCCTAGTGATAAAAGTTCAAGGAACAGAGTGAAAAAAGGGAGAGATATTAAATATAAAGAAAACTAAAATAACGATAGAACGACCAGCCTCAGAATTCAGAATGGAGTTACAACAAACGGTGCAGACCTAAAGGTGCTTTTTTTTTTCTTCAAGAGGCAACTGGACTTTCTGGGATTTCTTTGAAGACGTTTCACTTCTCATCCAAGAAGCTCCTTCAGCTCCGACTGGGTGGTGGGGAATGGAAGGATTGATACTCCTTGCAGACAGCCGGTCGTTTGCATCCTTTTTAGGGAGTTTTTGAGGCCACCTGGAGGTTTGTCTGTGTCCTCGGGGTCCCCTGAGTGGTGCAAATGGGTGTGGAGCTGCCGAAGGAATTGTGTTGTGGAGCTGTGCATTCTGCAGGATGTTTTCCGTCCTGCTGGGTCCCTTCACTGTTGAACACCAGAGTGAGCCTGAGGACACAGACAGACCTCCAAGTGGCCTCAACGACTGATGTTTTTGAACTTTGGTGTTGTTGGAGGAAGCTCTTGAGAAGAGCACGGGTGGCCAAGAAAGCAAACAAATGGATTACAGGGCAAATTAACCTCAGGTATTCTCTCGTGGCAGAAATGATTGATTTCAAATGATCATGTTCTTCAGACAAAAGGCTTGGAAAAAAATCAGTCATGCTAGAAAAGATGGAAGGAAAAAGAAGAAGCGAAAGAAGAAGCCACTTGCCATGTTGCATCTCTCGCCAGCTGTGCAACTGACGGAAATGTTCAACATGCACAATTTTCTAGACAGACTTAAGAAATCACTCCAGCGCTGAGCCAGGGCTTTCCAGAGAGACAGACAGACAGACAGAAAGAGATTGGATGGAAAGAAAGACATCTACAAAATGATTGTGGTACATTCCATGTTTATCTGGGAGTGCCTCAAACTCTGGCTGAATTTATTTATTTCAGCAAATTTATATGGCCCCCCAACTGATTCTCAGTGACTCCAGGCTGCTTACAGAGGTTAATTTGGTCAACTTCAAAGTTTCTATTTTCTCATAGTAATGACGTTGTTCCTAGAGCAGGAACAACTCCCAGAATTCCTCAGCCAGAATGCACTGGCTGAGGAATTCTGGGAGTTGAAGTCCACAAGTCATAAAGTTGCCAAGGTTGGAGAGCCCTCTCCTAGAGAGTATCTGTTCTTTTAATCGCAATGGCCGTAGCGCTTAGACTTACATACCGCTTCACAGTGCTTTATGGCCCCCTCTAAGCAGTTTACAGAGTCAGCCTATTGCCCCCAATAACCTCAGTCCTCATTTTACCGACCTCCGAAGTAAGGATGGAAGGCTGGAACTGGTGAGATTCGAACTGCCAAACTGCAGTCAGCCAGCAGTCAGCAGAAGTAGCCTGAAGTACTGCATTCTAGCCACTGCACCATCATGCTAATCATGATCACCCCCGAAAATAAATGTAAATAACTACATCAGCAATATTCATAAAATAATTTTCTACATTTTTTTTCTGAGTTGTTTTATATTGGTATAATAGTAAGAGGCTTCCCGTGTCCAGGTGAGTTTGGTTCAAGGGTACGGTGCTCATGTCCATTTCTTGGCCAAGGGGGGCAGCATTGTCCAAAGACACTTCTGTAGTCCTGTGACCAGCATGGCTATACGCCAAAGCTTTGTGGAACGCTGTAACCTTCCCACCGAGGTGGTACCTATTTATCTATTCGCATTTACATGCTTTAGAACGGCTAGGTTGAGGCGAGCAATGGGAACTCACCCCATCGCGCGACGCTTGGGTCTCAAACCCTTTCCTTCTCTTTCCTCCTTTCTCCTGCATTACCATGGTGATGAGGGAGGTGACGTGGTTTCATTTTTCTTCTTTAATGTTTTCCTGGGCTGCCATTCAGTGGCTTCATCCTCTCCACCTGGGCAGGAAATGTTAACAGAGAGATTGCCCGGCTGACCACCGCGACCAAGCTGGCACAGCACATTGCCAATAAAGTTGCTCCAGTTTTGCCCCAGCCTTGAGGAGTCCATATGGAAAAGGCTTCGGTGGCAACGAGGGTCCCATCTCGCCAGGAGATCTGAATCTCCTTCTGGCCTATAGCGAGGATGCTTTCCAGGTGGGCCTCTTCTACTCATTTGTTGGACCCCTGCACCTCTTGGCTTTTGTGAGGAGAGGTCGCCAGCTGGATCCAGAAGGTGGTGGACGTTCTTTGTGCAGCGTCCTTGAAGGAGGTGGGGGGTCTGGACCCTTCCGAAGAGGCCATGCTTGGATCTACTGCTCTTAGGGAGTTTCGTCTGTCCTGCAGTTGCCAATTTTGTCAAGACGGTGATAATGAACCATCTTCACAAGACCATGTATGAAGTTGTTCTGGCCCAGCTCCCCAAACACGACAAACCCTCTGCATTTAACTCAAAGATCCCTTTATTAGGAGCGCCAACAGCCTCGGCAAAAAGTTTCTCTCTCACCGCGGGCTAACAAGTCTGTCCAGCAGGGAGATGAATAGTTGTCTGCCACATCTATTCATCTCCGCCCCCTGCCTTTTCTCCCCAGAGCTAGGGTTGGGCTTTGCTAGCAGCAGTGGCTCTTCCCTCCCAAGGACCAGCCCACAGATTTCCACTGCTCTCCTCTCCTCTGCCCTCTGCGCATCCGTGCATCAGGCACTGGACCCGGCTGTTCCTCCTCTTCCTCATCAGCCACCTCCAACTTCTGGGGGCTGTTGACTCTTCATCAGAGGGCTGACGGACGGCCCAGGCTCAGCCTCTCTCTCTCTCTCTCTGCCAGCTCCATTCCCTCTTTCCCCTCGGAGCTCCCAGGTTGCCCTGAAGCTGACCCAGACTCCCACGCCTCCTCCTCCTCCTCCTCTGATTCAGCCTCTGGAGGGGCCAGCGGCCAACAAGCCACAACAAAAGTGGACCTTTTAAAGGAAGAGTTCAGGCGTGGTTGTGGGACTGGGATGGCGTTGGTTTGTTTCTTGATGGACCTGGGTGGAGACCTAGGTAGAGGTGGCATGACTCACCTGGTCCTTTTATTGGGGGCGGGGCTTTTGATGCCATCAATCAGGGTGTCTTAGTGGACTCCCTGTGGGGACTGTGGTTTGAAGGAGGGCACTCCTTCCTCAGTGGGGGATTGTGGCTCTGGTGGCTCAGCAGACTAATTAACATCCACTTACATCTGCTGCCTGCAATTACTGCAAGTTCAAATCTCCCCAGGCTCAAGGTTTACTCAGCCTTCCATCCTTTCTAAGGTAGGTAAAATCAGTTGTGGGGGCAATAAGCTGACTTTGTATAAAATATACAAAAGTATGAAGGCTATTGCTTAGCGCATTGTAAGCCGCCCTGAGTCTCCGGAGAAGGGCGGCATATAAATCAAATTAAAAAAAAAATTGTGTGGTGAGGGGAGGTTGGCCTGGTGATCTTCGAGGTAGAGGGTGCTGGGAGGAGTGCTGCTACTCTTCCTCCTGCTTTTTCAGATCTACAGTATAAGAAACAGCAGAGGGAGGTTATCTGCCACTTCCGGGCGCAATATCCTGAATTTATATATCTCCCCCTGTCACAACTATGCAGGAGATGCCATCAAAGTCCTTACCTGGTCTTCGGAGGCTAGAAAGGTCCAGACAGGAGAGATGAAATAGATGAAAGTCGTATTGAAAGTCGTATCAAAGATGTTGGTATATCGGGGTTCTCTCTCAACATCCTGCCCACCTTCCCAGGTAGACTAGACAGGAAACGTGACATGAATTAAGTCTGCTTTACTGTAAAGCTACATTGAGAGAATCTTGCAAGTCTGAAATTATGAGTCTCCCACTATGGCTTTCACAGCCTGATAAGGCAGGGAAGGTCCCTCCTGGGTTTCTCTCTCTGCCTGTTATGCAGCTGAGGGCCTCCTCTTCTCTTCTCTTCTCTTCTCTTCTCTTCTCTTCTCTTCTCTTCTCTTCTCTTCTCTTCTCTTCTCTTCTCTTCTCTTCTCTTCTCTTCTCTTCTCTTCTCTTCTCTTCTCCTCTCCTCTCCTCCCCTCCCCTCCCCTCCCCTCCCCTCCCCTCCTCTCCTCTCCTCTCCTCTCCTCTTCTCTTCTCTTCTCTTATTGCTCCCTAGGCAGCCTCTGTTCCTTCCTCCTCTCTCTCAAGGTCTTTCCCACACACCATTACATCACCCTCCCCTTCAGACTCCCCTTCCCCCCTCCCCAGGCTCCCAGGGGAAAGAGGCCGTGGGCTGTGAGAACAAAATGTGGCAGTATCACACACACACACACACACACACACACACACCTCTTCTCCTGGTAATTCCCCGAGATGATCTCATCAATCATCTGCTCTAGTTGAAGTGACAACTGCCCCTCCATTGGGAATCTGTCTTACACACACACACACACACACACACACACACACACACACACACACGTGGAAGGAGCTGCTTCATGATCCTCCCCTGGGTCTCTCGCTGTTCCCAAGGCTGCCTCTGCCCCATGGGAGAAGCCGTCCCCCTCGTACTGGTCAGTGCCTGATTCCTGCAAGGCTGGTGCTTGCCCAGGATGGGGCTGGTTGGAGTAGTGGTCGTGAAAGCAGGGTACCATTTGTGGTGCCTGCAGGTCCGTTGCTGTCTCCCGTGAATTTTCTGACTCTGGGTAGTTTTTCCAGTGTATCGAACCTTCACCTGCACTGATGATGCTACCTAGTCGGGTCATGAAACGTCTGAAAGAAAATGACACATCTCAGAAATCACCAAGGACCCCCAGTCCTTTTCTTTCCCTTTACTCCTCCTCCTTCTTCCTCTCCTCCTCCTCCTCCTTGTCCCTCTTCTCCTTCTCTCTTTCTCCTCCACTCTGTAACCCCCCTTCCCTCCTAGCACTGATGATGCTACCTAGGCAGGTCATGAAATGCCTGCAAAGAAACAACAGAGCTCAGAGAGCACTAAGGACCCCACAGTTCTCCCCAGAGCTGCAAATATCCCCTTTTATTGACCTGTTTACCTTTGCGTCTAGAGAGTCTGACATCGCTGCCACCTCATACTTTTGCTCCACGTTTACAAGAATCGTGGGTGAGGTGGGGGGGGCACGCACACACGCACGCAAGGCTGGGGAGTCTGAACTTGACGGGGCCTTTCAGGGGGAAGGTGGAGGCAGGATAAGAAGCCACGGATAGAAACGAACCAAGGAGAGAGAAACAGCCTAGAAAATAGGGAGAAATCTGTGAGAACGATTAATCATTGGAACTGCTCGCTACCAGAAGTTGTGGGGGCTCCAACACTGGAGGTGTTTAAGAAGAGATTGTCTGAAATGGTCGAGGGTCTCTTGCTTGAGCAGGGGGCTGGACTAGAAGACCTCCAAGGTCCCTTCCAACTCTGTTATTCTGTTTTAATTCTGTTATTCCGATTTTAGCAGTCCTTCTGGGAAAGGGCTGCAAAAATCCAAGTGTCGTTTCTTAGAAGGTCCTGCGGAAGTCTGAAATTTTGTAGAAAACCACAACAAACCCTCAGACTGAGTCAGCTGCTGACTCCGTGGGGCTCTGTTGACTTTGCAAGTTCTGCCTTGTGTTGCTGTGTCTGACACCAGCACTTTCACCGGGTGGGGCTCTCCTGATTGCTCTGTGTTCTCTTTCAGGAAAGCCAGGATCCCTGATCCTTTGCTTCTCTCCTGGGGATCTCTTGGTCGCTCCGATTTGCACGGGGTCTCCCGTGCTGGATCCCACAGAGAGCCCTAGGAAGGGTGGTATGTGAGGGGGAGACAGGCTGCAGGTTCCTTTCCCCTTCCCATTGCTACACTGCCTGGATTCTTTCAGGCGCATCTATTACTATGCAACGTTGCTAGAGCCCATCCAGAGTTTTTTTCTCTTGGGCTTTGCACTTGAGCTTCCTGTTCCTGTGCAAGAACATGCATTCTATTGGTTGTTGTCAGACTCCCATGGGGTCATATGGGGTCATGTTTGTCTGAGCTAAATTTGGTTGATGTTTGGTCGGCTGACACAATGAAGGGGCTTGTTGGGCAATTCCTATTGTGGCTGAGGACTAAACCCTACCTTTGTTTCAGACCTTGCTGCAGGGACTTTGCTTATGAATAGAGCTATCTATCTCTTTATCTCTTAAGTGCTGACATCTGCTGAGGGCTATTAAGGAAGGTGGGGGCTATTAAGAGTGAGTCTGCTTCCTGCCTCTAAAAACATGTTTGTCCATTTCTCATCAAGGGAAGTATAATATTCTGCCTTTTAAAATATTTCCTAAAACATTACATTTATTTATTTATTTATTTATTATTGAATTTCTATACCGCCCTACTCCCGAAGGACTCAGGGCGGTGCACAGCCATGAAATAAAACACATAGATATACAAAATTTAAAATCGAATAAAATGAATTAAATAAATTTGGCTGAATTAATACCCATAATTTAAGATACCCATATTTTAAAATACATTAAAAATTTAGAATTTACACTTAAAAGGGAGAAGATTTAGGCGAGGCCAGCTTGATGAAATAAAAGCGTCTTCAACTCGCGGCGGAAGGTACATCCTACATCCTTCTAGGAGAGGGGTGGGCACTTACTTTCTACGGGATCATAGAATCAGAGGTTTGGATCAGACTTTGGAGGTCTTCTAGTCCAACCTCCTGCCCAAGGTAGGATCCTGGACAAATGGCTGTCCCATCTTTTTTGAGAACCTCCAGCCATGGAGCACCCACAACGCCAGGAGACGAGCCGTTCCAGATAAACATTCTCTCTGTCAGGAAATCCCTCCTTATTTCCAGGGTGAATCTCCCTCTGAAGAGCCTCAGGTGAATAAGTCAGCCCATGAACTTATTGTCGCTCAGGGTTGAACTGAGGGCTCCTGGGTGCTCCCTGAGCTGGGTTGTTTTCTTGCTGGCGTTTCATTACCCAACTAGATAACATCATCAGGTTTCGCCTAATCTGTATCTTTGGTTTTTCTGCATCTTTGCACCTATATCCTTGGTTTTTCTTACCTAAGTGAAAAACTTTGCTTTTCTCACCACTGAACTGCATTTTATTAGAAAGGCCCCATTATTCAAGTCTGTCGAGATCCTTTGGGATCCTGAGCTTGTCTTCTGGGGTATCGGCTATTCCTGCCAGCTTGGTGTCGTCTGCAAATTTGATCAGTTCCCCTTGTATCCCCTCATCTACATCATTGAGGAAGATGTTGGCATCAATCTTGCTGACATCGTCATAAAGGAGAATTTCAAGAAGAGCCTCCAACTGTCCATCGAGCTTCTGGAAGCTGCATTGTTGCCAGCGGATTCACAGGTGACCAATTTGGAGCATGTCACGATGCAACCAATGTTCTTCAGAATTGTATCTTCAGACTTGCAAAAAGGCCAGGCCCCAAGAACCTGCGTTGAAGTCCCTTCCCGATCAGGAAGTCATGAGGCGTTTTGAGCGCTACTTGGTTGAAAGCAAGATTAATCTCCGGATGGTCTTGGAAGCCCTCTGAACACAAGATAAGGCGCCTGGGGAGGAGATAAGGGGTCTCTGGTGAGATTTGTTCTCAGAAACGCTCACCAACCTCTGCTGAAGGCCACCCTGTTTTCCAGATGCTCACCAAGATTGTTATCGTCGGCTTGAAATCTTTTTCAGATATCAGTAAAAGATCAGCTGCTGGCTGGAACTTCCCCTTTTTGTAGACCAAGACAACCTCTGGTCTCCCCCAAAGATCTGGTGCTTCATCTCAAACATCTCAAACATGTTCATCTCAAAGAGGCAACAAGTGATCAAAATAGGGAACGCCCATGGGAACCTGTGAACAGCGGTGTCCCCCAAGGCAGCGTTTTAGGACCTTACATAAATGACCTTTGTGATCATATTATAAGCAACTGCGTCCTCTTCGCTGGCAACGTTAAACTATTCAACACCACCGACAATGCTGCTGCCCTACAAAGCAGCCTCGACTATGTGTCAGGATGGTCAAACAATTGGCAACTCCAAATCTCAACCAACAAATGCTCCGTCTTACACATTGGCAAAAAAAAAACAGAACACCAAATACAAGCTGAGCAGATATGACCTCACAGATGACCCTCACTCTTTCAAGGACCTTGGAGCACTCATATCAAACGATCTAAGCACCAGAGCTCACTGTAACAGCATTGCCAAAATGGCATTAAGAGTTATTAACTTAATCTTGCAAAGCTTCTTCTCCTGTAACATTTTTTTTTAATTAAAGAGTTTTACAAAAAAATTTACAAATATTTCCCCATCCCCCCCCTCCCTTCCTTACCCTCCCCTCCCCCACCCCACCCCCGAACTTCCCGGAACAAAATACAAGGTATAACAATTAACAATCATATACTAAGCTAAGCTAGCTATCTATGGACTCTTATCCCCCCCTTCACACTTTAACTCCCCTTTTACTTAACTAAATATGAACACTCTTAATTTTTCTATTCATTCATAAGCTATTTGATACTTTTTAGTTCGATATTTGTTTTGAATATAATCAATCCATCTTCTCCATTCCAATATATATCTTTCTTGTGAATAGTCTTTCAAATATGCTGAAATTTTTGCCATTTCTGCTAAATTTGCTACTTTTAGTGTCCATTCTTCAATCGTAGGCAAATCTTCCTTCTTCCAATATTGCGCCACCAAAAGTCTAGCTGCAGTTATTAAATTCAAAATCAATTTAGTCTCTATAACCATACAATCTGTAATTCTGCCCAGCAAAAACAACTGTGGAGTAAACCTTATCTTCTTTTTAAGAATATTTTGGATAATCCACCATATTTTTATCCAAAATGCTTTAACTTTTTTACAAGTCCACCATATATGATAATAGATGGCATCATCACAATCACATCTCCAACACTTAGATTGCAAATTCGGATACATACAGGCTAGCTTTTTAGGGTCTAAATGCCATCTGTAAAACATTTTATAAAAATTTTCTCTTAAATTTTGCGCTTGCGTAAATTTCACATTTCTAACCCATATTTTTTCCCAAGTTTCCAACATTATTGGTTCCTGAATATTTTGTGCCCATTTTATCATACAATCCTTAACTAATTCCGTTTCTGAATCTATTTCTATCAATATATTATATAATCCTTTTATATGCATTTGGCTTTGATCTCTAATTTGTTTTACCAAATTTTCCTCGTTCCACATGATACCGATTCTCTGATCTTCTTTCCATCTAGCTTGCAGCTGTCCATACTGAAACCAAGTTTGAATTATCCTTTCTTCTGTTAATGCATTTAAGGACTTTAAATGCAATATACCCCCTTCCATTTTAAGAAGCTCTTTATAGGTAATCACCTCTTGCTTTTGTTCTACACTTATATTCTCTATCATATGTCTGGGTATTGCCCATATAGGTATCTTATAATTTAACTTATATTATTCTCCGGTAACATTGTACTGTTAACTAGGGCATACAAAACCTTTGCTAGGCCAATTCTTAAATACAGCTGGTCTGTCTGGAATCTGCACTGTATATCGGACATTGATACAATTGAGTGAGTCCAGAGGTATTTCACGAGAAGAGTCCTCCACTCCTCTGCTCACAACAGAATACCTTATGCCACTGGACTTGAAATGTTGGTCTTAGAACTTCGCCATCTATGGTCCGACCTAAGCGTAGTACATAAAATTATCTGCTACAATGTCCTACCTGTCAATGACTACTTCAGCTTCAACCACAACAATACACAAGCACACAATAAGTACAAACTTAAGATAAACTGCTCCAAACTCAATTGTAGAAAATATGACGTAAGTAAGAGAGTGGTCAATGCCTGGAATACACTGCCTGACTCTGTGGTTTCTTCTCCAAACCTCCAAAACTTTAACCTTAGACTGTCTACTGTTGACCTCACCCCATTCCTAAGAGGTCTGTAAGGGGCCTGCATAAGCATACCAGGATGCCTACCATCTAATGTCCCCTTTTATTCATATCCATTTCATGTATTCATAATTATGTTTATACTTATATCTGTTATCTAATACATGCTTGACAAAATAAATAAATAAAAATAAAATCTGTTCAGCAGGATCTTTCAGTGTTAGTATTAAAAGTTTGGGCAGGCCATCCGCAGGTTCCACCAGAAGCCCCAGATGCAATGCATCTGGTCCTGGGAATCTAAGCTCATTGCCACGTAAAGAGAGAATCTTTCCATCTGAACAATAAAGCCTTTAGGTTGGAGAAGAGGGACGCAATTCCTGCAGGAGAAGAAACGCCTCCGATGTCCTGAGTCCCAGCCCTTGGAGGGTTGGGGGATCATAACCAACACCTTAAGTGTGATGATGATGACTCACTGCCGTTAGCAGGTACAGCGCCAGTTCTGAAAATAGCCCAGGGCTCCAGACTGTGCGTTGCTTGTGCAATCCCGGTCAGCATTCACAGGAAGACAAAGGCCCTGCCCGGCCCTCTTCCCGTTTCTTAGAAAGCTGAAAAAGGGAAGAGGGGAAAAACACACATTGTCCCATTGTTAATTTTTCTTTTTATTCCACTTATATGGCTGCCTGTCTTGAACGAGTGACTCTGGTGGCTAACAGCAGTTTTAAAAGAGAATTTAAATTTCAATAAAAAGGAATTACATTCTTTAAAGAAGAATTAAAAGCCCCCGAAAAATATAAAATAGAGAAAATCAGCAGGGGAGATGATGATACTCTCTCTCTCTCTCTCTCTCTCTCTCTCTCTCTCTCTCTCTCTCTCTCTCTCTGTGTGTGTGTGTGTGTGTGTGTGTGTGTGTGTGTGTTTGTATTCACACACACACATATATACACACACAGAGAGAGGGAGAGATGAAGATAGAGAGAGGTAGAGCGAGAGCAAGAGATAAGATAAGATAGAGATGGATGGATGGCTAGATAGATAGAGATAGATAGAGATAGGTAGGTAGATAGGTATAGATAGATAGATAGATATAGATACATAGATGATACTCCAACCACCTAGAGTTACAATACAGATATTTAACCAAGACTAATTTACAGGCTGCAGCACAGCCATTCTGACCCACAAGCCTGGAGCCTAAACTTCTCAGCCGCCAGGACTGAGGAGGGCAATTCAATCTCAGTGTCCCTTAGACAGCAAGATGGGCAGCCTATAAATTTGATAAATTAAAAAAAGTCTGGGGAGGGGCTGATGTTCTGTAGGACAGGTGCGGTTGGTGGTGCTCCTTAATGATTGAGGAAAACCTGATACTGTAAATCTCCTGGCCCCATGGCACGAAGAGCTTGATAGGCCACCACCAGCACCGTGGACTGAACCTGGAAGTTATTAAATAATTCTCACATTCCAGCCATCAACTCCTAGCAACCACCCAAGATACATGTTCCCCAAGGCAACCAATACCTCTTAGCCTGATATTTCGGGTCTTCCCGTGGTTCCCCCAGAACCCCAGGAACCCAGGCCCTCTCTTTCTGCTGGGGGTCCCTGTAGTCGGGAGTCAGCCCTGGGTTGTTGCCAGTTAAAATGAAAGTCAAACGTTGGCTGGCCTCCATCTTTTCTTCCAAAAACCCCCCAAAAATGAGAAGCTGGTTGAATGTAGAGGAAAGAAAGGCTTGACACGAATGGAATAACAGAAGACTTGGAAGGGACCTTAGAGGTCATCTAGACCAACCAACCCCACCCAAAGCAGGAGACCCTCCACCATTTCTGACAGATGGCTGTCCAGTCTCTCCTTCAAAGCTTCCAGGGATGAAGCTCCCACAACTTCCGAAGGCAGCTTCTGTTCCATGGGTTGATTGTTCTCACTGTCAGAAAACGTCTCCTAATTTCTAGGTTGAATCTCTCCTTGATCGGTTTCCATCCATTGTTCCTTGTCTGGCCTCCGGGTGCTTTGGAGAAGAGGTGGACCCCCTTCCTCCTCTCTGTGGCAGCCCCTCAAGTATTGGAACTCTGCTCTCCTGTCTCCCCTGGTCCTTCTCTTCTAGACTAGCCATGCCGAGGTCCTGCAACCGTTCATCCTTTCTTTTAGTCTCCAGTCCCCTCAGCATCCGAAGCGTCTCCTTCTGCAAGCGGGCGCCCGGCAGGGATCGGCCAGCGCCGCCTTCGCAGGGCGCTCGCTCGGTCGGCTGCGAGCGGGAGTCCGGAGTCCGGCGGGGAGAAACGGGCGAGGGGCCGGCGGTCTATGGGGGCCAGGCCATCCCGCTGCCCCCGACCGCCCCCCTTGGCCATCCCGGGGCTGCCCAGACCCCCCTCGAGTGCCCCCCCAGCTCTGCCCCCCGTGCATCTGCCCCCACCCCCTGTTCCCCCAGGCCGGGAGGGCTCTAGGGCAGCCGGCTTGCGGGGAGGGCGGGGCAGCTGCTGGGGAAGGGGCTCTGCTCTTTCCCGGGGGCAGCACCTCTCCCCGCCATGCCAAGGGCCGTGGAGCAAAGCCAAGATCCCTCCGGAGAAAGGGGGCCACGAGGAGATCCAACTCGGCCGGTTTCCCGGCCCCACGGAAACGAAGCGAGCGGCGCCAGCAGGCGAAGGGGGGGGAGAGAGGTCTTGCCCCCCCCCCAAGGGCGCCGCTTGTGTGGTGGGGGCAAGTGGTCGCTCTTCTTGGCCACTTCAGCACCCTGGACTTCAACGTCCCGAATTCCCCAGGAAGCCACTTCTGAAAGGCTGCATTTCAGGGTAAGGGTCTGCCGGTTCTCCCCCTGGACCTGGAGCGCCCCCAACCCAATCCCGCCTCCTGGGTTTCAGTAGACCCTAAAGAGACCCTAAAGACCAGCTCGATATCCTGAAGGGTACTGGGGGAGGGGAATGGAGATATTGCCCACCCCTGCTTTTCTCTTACAAGCCCCCCTTTAAATGGGGAGAGGGGAACTCTGGAGGGGAGGGGCCTCCGACCAAGGAGAAACCCCAGTTGTTCATCCCCCCCATCTGTCCACCGCCCCCCGACCGACCGCCCCCCCCCCGTGTAATCGTGTGACCTCCGGGGTCCCCTTTGGAAAGAGACCCCGGAGAGCAGCGGAAGGGAAAGGAAGCCCACGCAACGGAGGGGTGAGAGGGGAGCCCCTGGGCCCCTGTTTCTCCACCTGGGAAACTGGAAGAAGGTTGGACTTCAACTCCCAGAAGTCTGTGCTGGCTGTGGAATTCTGGGAGTTGAAGTCCACCCTTCTCAAGTCGAGGAGGAAAACGAAGTTCTTGGCAGCTTCTCGCTCTCTCTCTCTCTCTCTCTCTCTCTCTCTCTCACACACACACACACACACACACACACACACACACACACACACACACGTTAGCCTAATTCCGCTGGGTGATAATAAACAGAAGGCACTCTGCACATGCTTCAGGGTACAGCACTCCCTTTAATAATGGTTTTTTTTCTCCTTTGATTATGGGCTTCTGCCAAGAGGGGGGGTTGTTTTGCTCTCCCCTCGCACGGAAAACGTTTAGTGTGGGCTGAGGTCACGGATGCGATCCTGGACCCATTGCTCTGAGGGATTGGCGCACCTCTCTAAATCTCTTTTTGTCACGAACCTGCAAAGGAGAAATGTCTGCTTTTAATCAAGACTAGCTCAATGCATCTCAACCGTGGGCGTTTTAAGAGGGGTGAACTGCAACTCCTGGCTGGGGAATTCTGGGAGTTGAAGTCCCCCCCTCTTAAAACACCCAAGGTTGAGACACACCGATTTAGCCCTTGGGTGAGAAAGAAGTTCAGAAATTCTGAATCTCTTGCAAAGTTGAACCACGTTTCCTGGGAAACTTACACGACAGCAGACTTGCTGCATCTCCCGTTGGTGTAGTAGAAAGATTTCAAGTTTTTCAGTGGGATGGGGCGTCTCACGAAGTCAAAGCAGCAGGAGTTGGGCCCAGGATCCACTGGGGAAGAAAGAGAGAAGAGAATGGAGACGTTCTCCAGCCAGCCAGGAGTGGGCAGGAAACTCTCTGCCTTGAGATTGGCAGCTCAAGAGCAACCAAAATGGTTTATTTATTTATTTATTTTATTGATTTATTTGTTTCCATTTCTATACCGCCCTTCTCCAATAGGACTCAGGGCGGTGAACAGCCAGAGTAAAAACAGGACATACAAAATTTAAAAGCAATTTAAAATAATTAAATATTTTGGCCGTAATTAAAACAATTCCAATTTAAAATCAATTTAAAATTTTAACTCAAGCCAGCCCAGCTAGTTGAAATAAATAGGTTTTCAGGGCCCGACGAAAAATCCGGAGGTCTGTTATTATACGTATCTCTGGGGGGAGGTTGTTCCAGAGGGTGGGCGCCGCCACAGAGAAGGCTCTCCCCCTGGGGGTCGCCAGCCGACATTGTCTGGTTAAGAGGCTGCAGGCTAAAGCATACAAAGAACGTTTGCAGGAATTGGCTTTGTCTAGTTTAACGAAAAGAAGGATTGGGGGGGGGGGACATGCAGCCTCCCAGTATTTGAGGGGCTGCCACAAGAAAGAGGGAACAATCAAGCAGTGGGACTGCTTGCCACCAGAAGCTGTGAATGCTCCAACGCTGCAGGTTTTCAAGAAGAGATTGGAAAGCCACTTGTCAGGAATGGTACCCAGGTCTCCTGCTTAGACGTGGGGTTGGACTAGAAGACCTCTGAGGTCCCTATGATTATATTTTTTAAGTGATAGAAAAAACGTGTGCTTGTGTGGAGACCCTCCCAGCAGGAGACCTTCCCCGCCACAAGCAAGGATGCTGCTCAGCTCAGACCCTTCTGCACAGCTGGCCTTGCATTCTCGGGGTCCCCAGCTGTGCCCCATTACAAGCCCTGCCATGGGGGACCCTGCCTTCAACCCCACCTGCCGTTGGAGCAGCAGCCCCCCCCATCTCCCCCCGTCTCTGCCTGTCTCAACCCTGGTCTGGCCCAGCAACATGGCAGAGGGGCAGGAGGCACCCCAGAGGGAGAGGCTGGGCTAGGAGCGCCCAGGTCAGGAGGCAGAGTTGGGGTGATTTTCGGATGCTGGAAAGGGGAGACTTACCATGCTGGTCTCTGGGCTGGGTGGGTTCGGGGGCTGCACCTGAAAGAGAGAGGCGGAGGGGGGGCCTTGTAACTCCTTCAGCTCCCCCCCTCTTGCCCCCACGGCTGAGAGCGGAGCCGCTGGTGCCAGGAGAAAGCCCTTCAGGGGGGCTCTGGGGGTCAAGAGAGGGTGGGCCGGAGGGGGCCCCACGGAGTGGAGGACTCACTGGGACCCTCGACAGCCAGGGCGACGGAGACCACCAGGAACAGAAAGGCGAAGAGGCTCTTCATCTTCAAAGAGGGCAGGAAGGGCAGCTCCGGTCTGATCTCTCTGGCATCGGCACTGGCGCCCAGAGGCCTCTTTATAGAAACCGGCAGCTGCAGCCACGGGAAACACGTGGGGGGCTCCACCAGCAGGGTGTGGCCACGAAGGCTGTGTTGCCAGGGAGACGCCCGGATGCATCCCTCCCTCCCTCCCCCCATCCCTCTATCCCTCCATCCCTCTATCCCTCCATCCCTCTATTCCTCCATCCCTCTATTCCTCCCTCCCTCTATCCATCCCTCCCTCCCTCCATCCATCCCTCCATTCCTTCCTCCCTCCATCCATCCCTCTCTCCCTCCCTCCATCCCTCCATCCATCCATCCATCCATCCACCGACCTCAGAGACGGTGTTTGCAATGTTCTGAAGAAGAATCCGTTCTGGTGGGAATCCATTTCCTGCACACCCTCATTTCTGAATATGAGCCAAGGCTCCAACGTTTTCTGCAAGAGCCACAAAGATGATGAGGGGACTGGAGGCTAAAACTTATGATGAACGGTTGCAGGAACTGGGCCTGGCTAGTCTGATGAAAAGAAGGACCAGGGGTGACAGGATAGCAGTCTTCCAATATCTCAGGGGCTCCTCCCTGTGGCAGCCCCTCAAATATGGAAGACTGCTCTCCTGTCTCCCCTGGTCCTTCTCTTCACTAGACTAGCCAGGCCCAGTTCCTGCAACCGTTCATCGCATGTTTGAGCCTCCAGTCCCCTCATCATCCTGGTTGCTCTTCTCTGCACTCTTTCTTAGAGTCTCAACCTCTTTTTTATGACCAAAACTGGATAAAGTACTCTAGGTGTGGCCTTCCTAAGGCTTTGTAGAGCGGTATTAGTACCTCCCTTGAACTTGATTGTATCCCCCTGTTAATGCAGTTTAGGATTGCACTGGCTTTTCTGGCTGCCGCTGCACACGGCTGGCTCCTATTTAGCTGGTTGTCCACTAAGACTCCCAGATCCCTCTCACAGTCACTGCTATTAAGCCCGGTTTCCCCCAGTCTCTATCTGTGCTTTTGGTTTTGGGCTGAACTGATCTAGGGACTGAAATCCCTCCAATTTCTTTGCCGCTCCCTTTCAGAGGGTGACAGGGCTGGAGAAGAACCGAGGCTCTTGGGGCTTTTCCACCAGGACCCTGCCGAGACCAGGACAGCCACCTTCTCTTTGCTTCCCTTCTCAAAGGAAGGAAGGATCAAAGGCTGAAACACAAAGGCTGAGGAACGGCTGCAGGATTTGGGTCTGGCCAGTCGAAAGAAAAGAAGAATCAGGGGAGAGGTGATAGTAGCATTCCAGTGTTGGAGGGGCTGCCAGAAAGAAGAGGGGGGTCAACCGATTTCCCAACGAAGGCGAGACAAGAAACAATGGTTGGAAACTAATCAAGGAGAGAAGCCACCTCCTGACAGGGAGCACAATTCACCAGTGGAGGAGAAGTTGCCTCCAGGAGTTTTGGCTGCTCCAACACCGGAGGCTTTTCAAAAGAGATTCGGCAGCCATTTCTCTGGAATGGGAGAGAGTTTCCTGCCTGAGCAGGGGGTTGGACTAGAAGACCTCCAAAGGCCCTTCCAGCTCTATTCTGATTCTAAAGAAAATTGTCAGGTTTTATTCCACTGCTTCCAGCCCAGATCTGCAGCTTATTGAGATGGTTTTGGGGTTCCTCTCTGTCTTCTAGAATATTAACAGTCTCACGCAATTCTGCCTGATCTGCTCAAGCGGACACCTCTCCTCCACCTTCTCACCATTGGTGGAAACGTGGGAGTGCGGAGGAGCCGAGGGGAACGCCTGGCACCTGCCCCCTCCCCTCCCCTCCCCGCTCCATGGAGGGGTGCCCGTGGAGGGCCTGTTGGGAGCCAGCCAGCCAGCCAGCCAGAGGGCTCCTCCTTAGTCCTCGTGCCCTGCAGCCCACAAAAACCGAGCCTGCAAAAAAGGATGCTGCGAGATACTTTATCGAGGCCTTGCTCAAGCCAAGATATCTTTTATTTACAACCATTTCTCAATCTTTTCAGGAAGCAGTTTGATCCAAACGGGAGATATGATAAGGCAGCAAGATCAGTTCCTGGCAACCCCACTGAACCCCCCCTCCCCCCATGACTTCTGCTAATTGTGGTGCTGTTTTCAAAGTTCCTTTCTGCATGAGCAGCTCCAGAACTTTCCACGAAGTCAACATTTTGCTGAAGCCATTTGTAAAACGCCGAGATCTGCATTCCTTGTAAAAGAAGGAATCTGCCTTGCCAACTAAAGGACGACATCCGGGAAGAGAAGAAAGGATTCTAGAAGTGAATCTAGCAGCTCAAGGGTTGGGGGTCGCCAAAACAACTTTGGATCCCTGGACCGTGGTCTCCACGGCCTCCATGATGGGCTGCTGGCAAGGGATGGGCTGCACCTCACAAAGACCGGGAAGAAGGTTTTCTCAACTTATCAAGGGCTCTTGGAACTCAGATTGAGGGGGGAGGGTGACCAATCTGTAGGATCTCCAGGATCTAATTTCAAGCAAAAACCCCTAGAAATCAAGTCAAATAATGGAGGGATGGGAAGGAAGACAAACTCAAACATCAAGTAGGAGACCTACCCAGAGTCAGACATCAAGATCTCAAGTGCACAAAGTCTGGGGAACAAACAGAGTGAACTTGAACTATTAGAGAGCATTTCACCAAGGCAACCTTCAGCAGCGCCATCTTGGAAGTTGCTACCAACCTGCCTTCCATGGAGGACCCGAATACTGCACAAGTCAAAAAGAGGGCTGGGAAAATATCTACAGACCCCTCACATCCTGGACATCAACTGTTTCAACTCCTACCCTCAAAACGACGCTATGGAGCATTGCACACCAGAACAACTAGACACAAGGACAGTTTTTTCCCCAACACCATCACTCTGCTAAACAAATAATTCCCTCAACACTGTCAAACGATTCACTAAGTCTGCACTACTATTAATTTTCTCATCATTCCCACCACCCATCTCCTCCCACTTATGACTGCATGACTGTAACCTTGTTGCTGGTATCCTTAGGATTTATATTGATATTGTTTCCTGATTGCTTATTTGCACCCTATGACTATCATTAAGTGTTGTACCTTATGATTCTTGATGAACGTATCTTTTCTTTTATGTACACTGAGAGCGTATGCACCAAAGACGAATTCCTTGTGTGTCCAGTCACACTTGGCCAATAAAAAATTCTATTCTATTCTATTCTATTAATACATGAATGTAG
Organism: Pituophis catenifer annectens; assembly: GCF_029215685.1. NCBI lineage: Eukaryota > Metazoa > Chordata > Lepidosauria > Squamata > Colubridae > Pituophis > Pituophis catenifer. The sequence goes on from NW_027256881.1 coordinate 354,732,499, forward strand.
ATATGATATAGTTGGAATAACAGAAACTTTGTGGGTTGAAACCCACGACTGGAACATACTGATAGAAACATACAAACTGTTCAAAAATACCAGACCGCATAAAAGAGGAGGTGGAGTTGCAATGTATGTAAAGGACAACTATATTGCTACAAAAACCAAGATCAAGGGAGATACTAATACCACTTACTTACTAAAGCCTTAGTAAGACCACACCTAGAGTCCTGCATCCAGTTTTGGTCAGCACACTATAAAAAAGATGTTGAGACTCTAGAAAAAGTGCAGAGAAGAGCAACCAGGATGATGAGGGGACTGGAGACTAAAACATACGAAGAACGATTACAGGAACTGGTCATGGCTAGTCTAGTGAAGAGAAGGACCAGGGGAGACAGGATAGCTGTCTTCCAATACTTGAGGGGCTGCCACAGAGAGGAGGAAGGGGGTCAAGCTATTTTCTAAACCACCTCTAGGCCTGACAAGGAATAATGGATGGAAACTGAACAAGGAGAGATTCAACCTGGAAATAAGGAGAAATTTTCTGCTTGGGTGGGGGGTTGGACTAGATGACCTACAAGGTCCCTTCCAACTGTGTTAATCTGTTAAAAAACGATGGAGGGAGAGAATGAGAGAGAGAACAGTGTTGCTAACCCAAAGGGACAAGAAGCTGGGTGGACTTCAGCTCCCGGAAGGCTCCAGGCAGCATGTTGGACAGCTTGGGGTGAGATACCACCAACATGCGGATGATATCCAGGTTTTATCTCCACCGCAGGCGGCCTGAGTGGCGCTTGTGCTGTGGAGGCCTGGATGGGGTGCAGCCCCTTCAGCTCAACCAAGCAAGACAGAACAGAATCACACAGTTGGAAGGGACCTTGTAGGTCATCTAGTCCAGCCCCCCGCCCAAGCAGGAGACCCTACACCGTTTCTGACCAATGGCAGTCCACTCTCTTCTGGAAAGCCTCCAGGGATGAAGCTCCCACGACTTCCGAAGGCCACTTCTCTTCCAAGACCAGGTGGGAGGGGGGGGTACTGCTTCAGCCAGGATAATCTGGGGGTCCTCATGGACTCAGGGTGCCTGCTCAAAAGGCAGATGGCAGCACAGCTTCTGGTTGGCAACTGCGCCAATTCTGAGACCGAGAGGCCCTGCTCACCATCATCCATGCCCTTGTCACCTCTCGTCTGGATTACTGCAGTGCGCTCTGCACAGGCCTGCCCTTGAAGAGTGTTTGCTTGGCAACTGATTCACATTTATGATGGTCGCAGTGTCCCAGGGTCACATGATCCCTTAAGTCACAACAACGAGTCACTTAACAGCTGTGTGACTAACTTAACAATTGCAGGGGACATCCACCTCGGGGGACATTCTCCCTCCGGAAAGCAGAATGACCCCAACCCAACTGGCTTTTCGTAAGCCCCGGTTCTAGGCTGGAGCCCAGGGGTCTCCTCGGGCCCCCAGAAGGTGCAAGGACCCACTCCCTCGTCCAGGTAGTTAATGGGGATTTTGGTTCCTCAGTTGCTGTTATTTTAATTTTTATAGTTGTTTATTGTTGTTTTTGTTCAGTTTTAATTCTGTTTTTGCCGCCCAGAGTCACCTATTGAGTTGGGGCGGCTCTATAAATGGATAAATGCAGGAATAAATGCTTCGGGCCAGGGGCCTTGTTGGCAGTGGCTGGGAGGGAGAAGCCCAAGCACATCCTGGCACAGAGGGATCTGGTGAGAAGGAGGGGGAGGCACTGAACGGGCAGGACGGCTGTTACTTTCTGTGGATTTTGCTGGAACGTCTGGTGGCGAATAAGGTTTTACATATAAAGGCAAACCTGAACATTGTTTATGGGTGTATCAGTCTTAGAGGCCTCTGGGCTTTGACTGGCTCTAAGAGACCTACGGCACAAAGAGACCCAACAAACAGGCAATAAACAGGGTGGGAAGGGACCTTGGAGGTCTTCTAGTCCAACCTAGCTCAAGCAGGAGACAGTAGGCTACAATCAATCAATCAATCAATCAATCAATCAATCAATCAATCAACCAATCAGAGTAGAGTTGGAAGGGACCTTGGAGGTCTTCTAGTCCAACCCCCTGTTCAAGCAGGAGAACCTGGACCATTTTGGAGATCTGATGAGCAACACACACCTTACACCCCTCAAGGGGCTCCGTTTGCTCTGGCTCAAAGCCTCGGAGCCTGTCGGAAGGCCACCCAACCCCAGGGGAAGCTCCTTCCAGAGGGCAGGCATCTCTCTGAGGTCCTGAGAGGTGGCACCACTTGATTGACAGGACTCAGAGTGTATGCGTCCACCTTGCCAGATCAAAGCAGAATGGAATATTCTTTATTCTTTATGGGCCAAATGTGATTGGACACACAAGGAATTTATCTCCGCTACAGACGCTCTCAGTGTACATACAAACAAGAAAATCTCCATAGAGATAAACTGAGAATCTCCACAGATAAGAAAAGTGATAGGTTATGGATCATAAATCATAGTTACAATCATTAATCATACGATACAAATAGCAAGGGATAAACCATAAGATACCAATAGGAGAAGGTAGTACGGTAGATGGAAAAGATGAGAAGATAAGGAAGATGAGATCCTACAGATTGGTCACCCTCCCCCCTCAATCTGAGTTCCAAGAGCCCTTGATAAGTTGAGAAAACCTTCTTCCCAGTCTTTGTGAGGTGCAGCCCATCCCTTGCCAGCAGCCCATCATGGAGGCCGTGGAGACCACAGTCCAGGGATCCAAAGTTGTTTTGGCGACCCCCAACCCTTGAGCTGCTAGATTCACTTCTGGAATCCTTTCTTCTCCTCCCGGATGTCGTCCTTTAGTTGGCAAGGCAGATTCCTTCTTTTACAAGGAATGCAGATCTCGGCGTTTAAAAAATGGCTTCAGCAAAATGTTGACTTCGTGGAAAGTTCTGGAGCTGCTCAATCAGAAAGGAACTTTGAAAACAGCACCACAATTAGCAGAAGTCATGGGGGGAGGGGGGGTTCAGTGGGGTTGCCAGGAACTGATCTTGCTGCCTTATCATATCTCCCGTTTGGATCAAACTGCTTCCTGAAAAGATTGAGAAATGGTTGTAAATAAAAGATATCTTGGCTTGAGCAAGGCCTCGATAAAGTATCTCGCAGCATCCTTTTTTGCAGGCTCGGTTTTTGTGGGCTGCAGGGCACGAGGACTAAGGAGGAGCCCTCTGGCTGGCTGGCTGGCTCCCAACAGGCCCTCCATGGGCACCCCTCCACGGAGAGGGGAGGGGAGGGGAGGGGGCAGGTGCCAGGCGTTCCCCTCGGCTCCTCCGCACTCCCACGTTTCCACGAATGGTGAGAAGGTGGAGGAGAGGTGTCCGCTTGAGCAGATCAGGCAGAATTGCGTGAGACTGTTAATATTCTAGAAGACAGAGAGGAACCCCAAAACCATCTCAATAAGCTGCAGATCTGGGCTGGAAGCAGTGGAATAAAACCTGACAATTTTCTTTAGAATCAGAATAGAGCTGGAAGGGCCTTTGGAGGTCTTCTAGTCCAACCCCCTGCTCAGGCAGGAAACTCTCTCCCATTCCAGAGAAATGGCTGCCGAATCTCTTTTGAAAAGCCTCCGGTGTTGGAGCAGCCAAAACTCCTGGAGGCAACTTCTCCTCCACTGGTGAATTGTGCTCCCTGTCAGGAGGTGGCTTCTCTCCTTGATTAGTTTCCAACCATTGTTTCTTGTCTCGCCTTCATTGGGAAATCGGTTGACCCCCCTCTTCTTTCTGGCAGCCCCTCCAACACTGGAATGCTACTATCACCTCTCCCCTGATTCTTCTTTTCTTTCGACTGGCCAGACCCAAATCCTGCAGCCGTTCCTCAGCCTTTGTGTTTCAGCCTTTGATCCTTCCTTCCTTTGAGAAGGGAAGCAAAGAGAAGGTGGCTGTCCTGGTCTCGGCAGGGTCCTGGTGGAAAAGCCCCAAGAGCCTCGGTTCTTCTCCAGCCCTGTCACCCTCTGAAAGGGAGCGGCAAAGAAATTGGAGGGATTTCAGTCCCTAGATCAGTTCAGCCCAAAACCAAAAGCACAGATAGAGACTGGGGGAAACCGGGCTTAATAGCAGTGACTGTGAATGGGATCTGGGAGTCTTAGTGGACAACCAGCTAAATAGGAGCCAGCCGTGTGCAGCGGCAGCCAGAAAAGCCAATGCAATCCTAAACTGCATTAACAGGGGGATACAATCAAGTTCAAGGGAGGTACTAATACCGCTCTACAAAGCCTTAGTAAGGCCACACCTAGAGCACTGCATCCAGTTTTGGTGACCACACTATAAAAAAGAGGTTGAGACTCTAGAAAAAGTGCAGAGAAGAGCAACCAAGAGGATGAGGGGACCAGAGGCTAAAACATACGAAGAACGGTTGCAGGAACTGGGCCTGGCTAGTCTAGTGAAGAGAAGGACCAGGGGAGACATGAGAGCAGTCTTCCATATTTGAGGGGCTGCCACAGGGAGGAGCCCCTGAGATATTGGAAGACTGCTATCCTGTCACCCCTGGTCCTTCTTTTCATCAGACTAGCCAGGCCCAGTTCCTGCAACCGTTCATCATAAGTTTTAGCCTCCAGTCCCCTCATCATCTTTGTGGCTCTTGCAGAAAACGTTGGAGCCTTGGCTCATATTCAGAAATGAGGGTGTGCAGGAAATGGATTCCCACCAGAACGGATTCTTCTTCAGAACATTGCAAACACCGTCTCTGAGGTCAGTGGATGGATGGATGGATGGATGGATGGATGGATGGATGGATGGATGGAGGGAGGAATGGATGGAGGGAGGAAGGGATGGAGGGAGGAAGGAATGGAGGGAGGGATGGAAGGAGGGAGGGATGGATAGAGGGATGGAGGAATAGAGGGATGGAGGGATAGATGGATGGATGGATAAAGGGATGGGGGGAGGGAGGGAGGGAGGGATGCATCCGGGCGTCTCCCTGGCAACACAGCCTTCGTGGCCACACCCTGCTGGTGGAGCCCCCCACGTGTTTCCCCTGGCTGCAGCTGCCGGTTTCTATAAAGAGGCCTCTGGGCGCCAGTGCCGATGCCAGAGAGATCAGACCGGAGCTGCCCTTCCTGCCCTCTTTGAAGATGAAGAGCCTCTTCGCCTTTCTGTTCCTGGTGGTCTCCGTCGCCCTGGCTGTCGAGGGTCCCAGTGAGTCCTTCATTCCGTGGGGCCCCCTCCGGCCCACCCTCTCTTGACCCCCAGAGCCCCCCTGAAGGGCTTTCCCCTGGCACCAGCAGCTCCGCTCTCAGCCGTGGGGGCAAGAGGGGGGGAGCTGAAGGAGTTACAAGGCCCCCCTCCGCCTCTCTCTTTCAGGTGCAGCCCCCGAACCCACCCAGCCCAGAGACCGGAATGGTAAGTCTCCCCTTTCCAGCATCCGAAAATCACCCCAACTCTGCCTCCTGACCTGGGCGCTCCTAGCCCAGCCTCTCCCTCTGGGGTGCCTCCTGCCCCACTGCCATGTTGCTGGGCCAGACCAGGGTTGAGACAGGCAGAGACGGGGGGAGATGGGGGAGGGGGCTGCTGCTCCAACGGCAGGTGGGGTTGAAGGCAGGGTCCCCCATGGCAGGCCTTGGCCCCTGTCCCCGTGTAATGGGGCACAGCTGGGGACCCCGAGAACGCAAGGCCAGCTGTGCAGAAGGGTCTGAGCTGAGCAGCATCCTTGCTTGTGGCGGGGAAGGTCTCCTGCTGGGAGGGTCTCCACACAAGCACACGTTTTTTCTATCACTTAAAGAATATAATCATAGGGACCTCAGAGGTCTTCTAGTCCAACCCCACGTCTAAGCAGGAGACCTGGGTACCATTCCTGACAAGTGGCTTTCCAATCTCTTCTTGAAAACCTGCAGCGTTGGAGCATTCACAGCTTCTGGTGGCAAGCAGTCCCACTGCTAGATTGTTCCCTCTTCCTTGTGGCAGCCCCTCAAATACTGGGAGGCTGCATGTCCCCCCCCCAATCCTTCTTTTCGTTAAACTAGACAAAGCCAATTCCTGCAAACGTTCTTTGTATGCTTTAGCCTGCAGCCTCTTAACCAGACAATGTCGGCTGGTGACCCCCGGGGGGAGAGCCTTCTCTGTGGCGGCGCCCACCCTCTGGAACAACCTCCCCCCAGAGATACGTACAATAACAGACCTCCGGATTTTTGGTCGGGCCCTGAAAACCTATTTATTTCAACTAGCTGGGCTGGCTTGAGTTAAAATTTTAAATTGATTTTAAATTGGGTTGTTTTAATTTACGGCCAAAATAATTAATTATTTTAAATTGCTTTTAAATTTTGTATGTTCTGTTTTTACTCTGGCTGTTCACCACCCTGAGTCCTATTGGAGAAGGGCGGTATAGAAATGGAAACAAATAAATCAATAAAATAAATAAATAAATAAACCATTTTGGTTGCTCTTGAGCTGCTAATCTCAAGGCAGAGAGTTTCCTGCCCACTCCTGGGTGGCTGGAGAACGTCTCCATTCTCTTCTCTCTTTCCTTCCCCAGTGGATCCGGGGCCCAACTCCTGCTGCTTTGACTTCGTGAGACGCCCCATCCCACTGAAAAACTTGAAATCTTTCTACTACACCAACGGGAGATGCAGCAAGTCTGCCGTCGTGTAAGTTTCCCAGGAAACGTGGTTCAACTTTGCAAGAGATTCAGAATTTCTGAACTTCTTTCTCACCCAAGGGCTAAATCGGTGTGTCTCAACCTTGGGTGTTTTAAGAGGGGGGGACTTCAACTCCCAGAATTCCCCAGCCAGGAGTTGCAGTTCACCCCTCTTAAAACGCCCACGGTTGAGATGCATTGAGCTAGTCTTGATTAAAAGCAGACATTTCTCCTTTGCAGGTTCGTGACAAAAAGAGATTTAGAGAGGTGCGCCAATCCCTCAGAGCAATGGGTCCAGGATCGCATCCGTGACCTCAGCCCACACTAAACGTTTTCCGTGCGAGGGGAGAGCAAAACAACCCCCCCTCTTGGCAGACGCCCATAATCAAAGGAGAAAAAAAACCATTATTAAAGGGAGTGCTGTACCCTGAAGCATGTGCAGAGTGCCTTCTGTTTATTATCACCCAGCGGAATTAGGCTAACGTGTGTGTGTGTGTGTGTGTGTGTGTGTGTGTGTGTGTGTGAGAGAGAGAGAGAGAGAGAGAGAGAGAGAGAGAGAGAGCGAGAAGCTGCCAAGAACTTCGTTTTCCTCCTCGACTTGAGAAGGGTGGACTTCAACTCCCAGAATTCCACAGCCAGCACAGACTTCTGGGAGTTGAAGTCCAACCTTCTTCCAGTTTCCCAGGTGGAGAAACAGGGGCCCAGGGGCTCCCCTCTCACCCCTCCCTTGCGTGGGCTTCCTTTCCCTTCCGCTGCTCTCCAGGGTCTCTTTCCAAAGGGGACCTCGGAGGTCACACGATTACACGGGGGGGGGGGGCGGTCGGGGGGCGGTGGACAGATGGGGGGGATGAACAACTGGGGTTTCTCCTTGGTCGGAGGCCCCTCCCCTCCAGAGTTCCCGTCTCCCCATTTAAAGGGGGGCTTGTAAGAGAAAAGCAGGGGTGGGCAATATCTCCATCCCCCCCCCAGTACCCTTCAGGATATCGAGCTGGGCTTTAGGGTCTCTTCAGAGCCCTGAAACCCAGGAGGCGGGATTGGGTTGGGGGCGCTCCAGGTCCAGGGGGAGAACCGGCAGACCCTTACCCTGAAATGCAGCCTTTCAGAAGTGGCTTCCTGGGGAATTCGGGACGTTGAAGTCCAGGGTGCTGAAGTGGCCAAGAAGAGCGACCACTTGACCCCACCACACAAGCGGCGCCCTTGGGGGGGCAAGACTTCTCTCTCTCCCCCCCTTCGCCTGCTGGCGCCGCTCGCTTCGTTTCCGCGGGGCCGGGAAACCGGCCGAGTTGGATCTCCTCGTGGCCCCCTTTCTCCGGAGGGATCTTGGCTTTGCTCCACGGCCCTTGGCATGGCGGGGAGAGGTGCTGCCCCCGGGAAAGAGCAGAGCCCCTTCCCCAGCAGCTGCCCCGCCCTCCCCGCAAGCCGGCTGCCCTAAAGCCCTCCCGGCCTGGGGGAGCAGGGGGTGGGGGCAGATGCACGGGGGGCAGAGCTGGGGGGGCACTCGAGGGGGGTCTGGGCAGCCCCTGGACAAGGAGTCGGGCCCGGGAAGGCCAAGAGGGGCGGTCGGGGGCAGCGGGATGGCCTGGCCCCCGTAGACCATCGGCCCCTCGCCCGTTTCTCCCCGTCGGACTCCGGACTCCCGCTCGCAGCCGACCGAGCGAGCACCCTGCGAAGGCGGCGCTAGGCAATCCCCGGCGGGCGCCCGCTTGCAGAAGGAGGCTCTCGGGAAGCGCCGCCCTCCCCGCCCCTCCCCCAGCCAGGAGGGCTTTGCGGGCGATTGCTATGGCTGCGGAGGGGCCGAGCCGAGACGCGGGCAGAGCTCCAGCCGCCGCCGCCCCCAGACCCCTCGCAAGCGGCCGGCCCGGCCGGAGGGACCCCCGCCCACGCTCGACCCCCGCCGCCCGGAGGGGGCGGACCGGGCCGGCGGCGCTGCGCTGAAGGGACCGGCCGGCGGAGCAGAGGTGAGGGCGGCGGACGGGCAGCGCGGGGGGAGACGCCGACCCTTCCCCGACGGCCATCCCGACCGTCAGCCGGAGCCCCCCGAGAGCCCTCCAGCCGGCTTGGCGGCGGCTGCGGAGCCCGGAGGGTCGATGCCCGGGGCGGGAAGAGGCGGCGGGGCTGCTGCGGGAAGAAGCCCCCCGGCCCATCCGCCTCGGCCGCGGGTGCTGAACGGACAGCCGGCTCCGGTCCCTCGGCCGCCCCCGGCCTTGGGGTGTCCCTCGGTGGGCGGAGCCCCGGCTGGGCTGAGGGTGGGATGAACCCCCGGGCGCTGCAGGCCCCCCCCCGCCCCCCCCTCCCCACCGGAGCGGCCTCCTTCGCCTCCTCCGAGGCTGGCTAAGCGGATCAGCGCATAAGAAGCGCCCAGCACTGACCCGTCCTTGGCCCCGCTGCGCGAGGGGGGGGGCTCTCCGCTTCTCTCCTCTGCCCCATTCGGGGGGAGGCCTGGTCTTAGGTGCGGGGAGGCTTTGCAGAGCCCCAGAGGAGGCACCCCACTCCCGCCCTGCACGGGTAGGGGGGCTTCCTGGAGTCTTGGGGGGCTTTTCCCCTCACCTGGCTGCATGGCTTAAAAAGGGCAGGTGAAGCTGCCCCCTTCAGAATGGGACACTGTGCAGATGCTGGTGCACAGAAAATCGGGGTGCGGGGGCTTCAATTTGGAAGCTAGAGAATGGAATGGAAATTTTCTGGAAATCTAAATTCAAAATCTGGAGGAATTTCCTTCCCTGTGTGAATCCATAGAAAAGCTGCCCCCGTGGGGGGAGAGAGAGAGAGTCCATCCCTCGGGGGTTTCAAGGCAAAGCAGAACAGCCTGAGGAATCTCCTGGTTTTAGCTGGGGGTTGGGCTTTGCAACCTGCGATTTCATGCTTTACATAAAGTTTCTAGTCCTTAAGCAACTGCTGGGGGCAGGTGTATGTGTGTGTGTGTCTGTGTGTGTGTGTGTAGAGGGAGGTTTGCCGACTGTGAGTGAACTTCAAGCCTCCTGCATAATTGATGCTGCCTGGCAGCCACTGAACAGATTGTGCAGCGTTGGCAGCTCTGCCCCAGTGCAAATGGCAGGAGTGCCCAGCGAGTGCCAACTGCAGCATTCCCGTTGCTTTGGCCTTGGGGCATGAAGCCCCTTTGGGAGAAGAGCCACGTGGCTGCTCCCCCACTGGCTCTGCTTGTCAGAAGGTCGCAAAAGGAGATCACGTGAACCTCTGGATGCTGCGACCATCATAAATGTGAGTCAGTTGTCACTGAATGTAAATCATGTAACCGCGGGGATGCTGCAACGGTCATAAGTGCGGAAAAGGGTCCTAGTGCCGTTCAGTGCCATTGTAACTTTGAACAGTCGCTAGGTGGACCGTCGTAAGTCAAGGACTATCTTATCGGCTGCCTCTTATTGTGGGGTGACTTTGGGCCGGTCCTGTTCTCTCAGGCCGATCGACCTCACAGGGTTGCTGTTGTGGGGAAAATAGGGGGAGGAAGAGGCCTTGGATGCGTTCACTGCCTTGAGTTGTTGGTGAAAGTCATTAATTCCGTGGGAACTCCATCCCTCCATCCTGGCAGGTTGGGCACCTGGCCTGGGCCTTGTAGTCCGGGGGCCCAGAAGAGGGACCCAGAGGGCACCCCGGCCTCCTGCGTGGCCCTCCGAGGGAAGCAGGGAAGGGAAGGCCCCTGCAGGTCTCCCCCAAATGCCTTCCAGGTTAGCCACCCAGGCCTGGGTGCCAGGAAAAGGCATCTGCCCGGCTCTCCTTTCCAGGGGCCCTTAGCCAGTCCTCGCTGGCGGTGTCTCCAACTTCAGCCTCCTTAAGACGTGTGGACTTCAACTCCCAGAATTCCCCAGCCAGCAGAGCCACAAGTCTTAAAATGGCAGAGGTGGGAGACCCCTGAATTAATTCCATGCTGGTTGATGCCACCCACTGAGAGCAGATCCTGGCTCTGCTGTTCCCTGGCGAGGGATCCCCAAAACCCTGCTTCGTGCACCCCCTCTTCTCCCTGCACCCATCCGGTTTTATATTTTGCATGCCTTCTCCTGTGGGACAGGAGTGTGTGTGTGTGTGTGCGAAGCCTGCAAGGAGAGGAAGCATCTCCTCCAGGGCAGGCAGGAGGGTGGGAGGGCAGGGCAGGTGCCAGCCCAGGAGAGCAGGACCCAGAGGTTGCTCAGAGGAGCCCTCAAGGGCCCATCTTCTGCTGCCCCATCCCAGCAGCTGGAGAGGGCAGCAGGAGGGGGGAAGGGGTGGTCCTTCGTGTCCTGCTCCTGGGGTGGGGATCAGGCTGACTGCTGCTGCTGTGGGTGGGAGAGCCTCTGGGTCTGACCCTGCAGTGTCCTTGCCAGCTGACTGTCTCTGTAGAAGAGCTTCTTTCAAAACCAGTGGAGCAGAGAGGGCCCACCTGCTCTTCACTGCCAGCTGGGAAGGCCTCAAGGTGGGTTTTTTTTGGGGGGGGGCAGATGCTCCTGCTTTAAGTCGCTGTGGGGTGAGGAAAAGACACGCAAGCACAAACCCGTCCTGCAAGTGGATTCTGCCTCTGCCTCCGCACTTCCCTCCCCTTCAGCTGACATTCAGTTACATAAAGGCAGCATTGGCAGGGAAAATCTAGGTCAGGGAAAATGGTTTCCTTGGTTGCTTCAACCAGCATTCAAGAGATGGGGGAAATGGGGAGGGGGAGGGGGCGTTGCACACACACAGAGAGAGAGACACACACAGAGACACACATACAAGGCTCGGGAGTCTGAACCTGACAGGGCCTTTCAGGGGGAACATGGAGGCAGGATAAGAAGCCACGGATAGAAACGAACCAAGGAGAGAGAAACAGCCTGGAAATAGGGAGAACGATTAATCATTGGAACTGCTCGCTACCAGAAGTTGTGGGGGCTCCAACACTGGAGGTGTTTAAGAAGAGATTGTCTGAAATGGTCTAGGGTCTCCTGCTTGAGCAGGGGGTTGGACTAGATGACCCTCAAGGTCCCTTCCAGCTCCTCTCCTCTCCTCTCCTCTCCCCTGGAGGGCCTGGCGTTTTGGTCTCACCTGGCCAAATGACCCCTATTCCTGCCATCGGATGAGAAGAATCCTGCCTTAAAGACCTTTTGTTCCTCCAGGGACGACCCTCCCCCCTCCCTGGGCCGATCCAAATGCCATCGCTGGGTGGGGAATTCTGGGAGTTGAAGTCCACAAGGCTCCAAGGTCGGGCGTCCCTGCTGTTCCCTGAAGGGGGGAGGGGGGGACCCCCGCAGGGCGGCTGTGATCTCCGATGAGGGGCTCCATTCGCACGTCCCAAACCTGCTGCTGCTTGCAGAGCCGTCAAGGAGATTGCGCGTGGCTGAGGCGTCTGTGATTTGCAAGCGCTTCAAGGGGGCTTCGACCTTCCTCGGAGGCTTTGGAGGACCCTCCAACCCCGGGCCGACTGGAAAGCTGCATGGCTGATTTAACGTTTTGAGTTTCACCGTTCCAGCCCCAAAATCAATACCTGGGGCGGCTGGATCAATCGGGCTGCTGTAATTGCAGCCGCTTCGATCCGGCTCCTGAATTCGGTCCTTGGAAGGGCTACCAGCTGCTTTGGGGAGAGCCAGGCTCCGGCACCGGGATGCGTCCTGCGTGAAAGTGTCCTTGGGCTCCCACTGACTTCCTCCAAGGAGGATTTGGCGGCAGCTTTGAAGGGGGCGAGGGGGCTCCGCAGGTTTAGGATTTAAGGAGCAACTGAGCCGCCCATTCAAACTGCCAGGAGCCTCTTTCCCAGGTGGCTTGGAACCGCAAAATAATGTTGAGCCCATGAATAGATATAAAATCTTCCCTCGCAAGGCAAGGCGTTGTGGGGCTCCCCTCCACCACCCACAGCTTCTCCATCCTTTAGGTATCCTACACCCCAGCATGTCTCAGTCTTCCCCCAGGCATCCCACAGTCCTGGAACAATATTTACATCAAAACACATCAGAATATCAAGTTGGAAGGTACCCTGGAGGTCTTCTAGTCCGACCCCCTGCACAAGCAGGAGACCCTAGGCTATTCCTGACAAGTGGCTGCCCAATTTCTCCTTGAAAACCTCCAGTGATGGAGGCAAGCAGTTCCACTGGTTAATTGTCCTCACTGTTAGGAAGTTTCTCCTTAATTCCAGGTTGCTTTTCTCCTTGATTAGTTTCCATTCATTGTTCCTTGTCCTGCCCTCTGGTGCTTTGGAAAATAACTTGATCCCCTCTTCTCTGTGGCAGCCCCTCAGATACTGGAACACTGCTATCGTGTCACCCCTAATTCTTCTTTTCTTTAGACTAGTTAGCCAGACCCAGTTCAGATTACAGATTAACAGAGTTGGAAGGGACCTTGTAGGTCATCTAGTCCAACCCCGCACCCAAGCAGAAGATCCTACACCATTTCTGACAAATGGCAGCCCAGTCTCTTCTTGAAAGTTTCCAGTGATGAAGCTCCCACAACTTCCGAAGGCAACTTCTGTTCCACGGGTTGATGGTTCTCACTGTCAGAAAATTCCTCCTTCTTTCCAGGTTGAATCTCTCCTTGGTCAGTTTCCATCCATTGTTCCTTGTCTGGCCTTCAGGTACCTTGGAAAATAGCTTGACCCCCTTCCTCCTCTCTGGGGCAGCCCCTCAAATATTGGAAGATGCTATCCTGTCTCCCCTGGTCCTTCTCTTCTCTTCACTGGACCAGCCAGGCCCAGTTCCTGTAACCGTTCATTGTATGTTTTAGTCTCCAGTCCCCTCATCATCCTGGTTGCTCTTCTCTGCACTCTTTCTAGAGTCTCAACCTCTTTTTTATAGTGTGGTGACCAAAACTGGGTGCTGTATTCCAAGTGTGGCATTACTAAGGTTTTATAAAGTGGCACTTATTAAATTCTCCAAGGAAGCCCTATGCTTTGCTGACCCCTTCCACCTAATAGATCCATGCTCCTGTGTTTTTTAACAACAACAATGCAGGTGATTATTGGCACTTAATTACCGGTTTCATGAATCCAATGAAGGCCGTTTCTCTCGTCCCCAGACAGCCAATGTTTTGAAAACATCTGCTAAAAAGCTGGGGGCTGCATTGCAAGCGCTTCCTTCGGCATCTGAACTGAAATTGGATATTGCTCCGTTGCAGAAAAACCTAACTCTGGAAGGAGGCCCAGAGCAAATCTCAAAATGGCAAAAAATAATAAAAAATAAAATAAAATTACAATCAGTACCCAAACCACAGTTCTTTTTTTAAAAAAATGATTTGCAGGTGTGTGAAACATTTGCAGACTTGCTCATGGCCACCAGTATATTTGAGGGGTCAGGAAGAGAAAGGGGGGGGTAAGAAAGAAGCACAAAATTGTTATTGATGTCCCCCACCTCACCGAAGAAGAAAAGCATCCTGGGAGATCCAAAGCCTGCTGCCTCTGTTCTGGTTCCTTTTGCTGACCCAAGTTTTATTCGTTGCTTGGAAAAAGATGGAGGGGAGAGAAAAATGATACCAAGCCTGCAGGGTAGGGAGGTGCGGGGGGGGGGTCCTTGCTGGAAGCTGCCCAACTGCAGCCCCCTCCCAGGCCTGGAGAGGGGTGAGGAAACGGGGCTGCTCCTGTTCCCATTTGGGCCACTGAGGCATCTGGGGGGCCAATGGGGGGGCCTTCAGGAAGAGGACTTCACCGTGGGAGGGTTGCTGGTGGTTCCCTCTCCCAGCTGTACATGGTGGAGACCCTCAGAGCCCCATTGAACCCTGATGTATGGGGGGGAAGAAAGGTGGGGCTTTCTTCAGCAGAATCCCAGACCCACCAGCCCAAGATGACCTCAACCGGAGACCCACCCTGGAGCTTGTAGTCTGACCCTGAATGCAAATGGCTCCTAGCCAGGAGGTGACATTTAATGCCAGCGTTTGCTTCTTAATTAGCCTCTGAAGTACCAAGACAGGAGAACCTTTGAGGCTCAGGGCTGAATTGCAGGGTCCTTGGTGCTTTCTGAGCTTAGTTATTTTCTCGCAGACGTTTCAGGACCCAGCTAGGTAATGTCATCAGGACCAGAAGGGAATGGGTTGGAGGAGGGGGAAGAGGACAGCTGTGGGTATTTGGGGCTGTCTAAACTCAGCAAGTTTTTTTTGCAGGTGTTTCATTACCCAATTAGGTAACATCTTCAGTGCTAGAAGGGAGGGGGCTTGTAGAGAGGAGGAGGATTGAAGGGTCCTTGATGCTCTCTGAACTTGGTTGTTTTGTTGCAGATGTTTCGTGACCCAACTGGCATTGAGGAGGTCACTTGAACGAAACATGAAACCCCTCAGAATCGCTAGGTTTTTCCCTTTTGGGGGTCTGAAGACCCCCCCCTAAAAGGATGGGGAGGGAGGCTTATGCAACTCACCCCCTTTCTGATTCAACCAGCTGGTTATGCAATCGCAATTGGCAACTTCTTCCTTCCAGCCGGAGAGAGTGGTACCCAAGCCTGCCCTGGTCTCCATGGATACCAGCATCCGCCCCTCTTCCTCTTCCACTCTGTTTTCTTTTAACAATGGTCTCCTGCATTTCGGGGGGGCTGGGTTCAGAAGGTGCCCCAGATGGGAGACAGGGTTGGCAGAGGCAACGGGCAGCCATATTGCCAGGCCTGAATTCTCTTCCGTGGCACCTCCCACAAAATCCCACCCAGCGTGGCAGCTGCTGGATGGATCAAAGGTTAGACTTGTGGTTGGCTTTGAAAGGACGAAGGTGTGGGAAGAAATAGCCACCTGGTTCCATTCCAAGCCAGGAGAAAGGCACTGGACTGGAGACAAAACGATTGGAAAGAGGGTCCATTTATTGATGAAGTCAAACCACCAAGTACGCGTGATTCTGGACAGCTGACCAGATGGAGTTGAGTGTCAGGCCTGGAAGCCATCTTTTGCATTGAGCCTTCAGGCCTGCCACATATCCTGCTGTGGGAAACTGGGAGGGGGGATTGTCTGGAGCATGGGTGATATATAGTCATAATAACATTCCTTTCTCGGAGAGTCAAGGACATTTTGCCCTGCACCTGGCGTGGTGTGACTGGGAGGCATCTCCAGTTGGGACAGTGGTTTGATTGGACCACGTGATGGACATGTGGGTGCAGAGGGAAGGGACTTGGACTTTCTGTTGGGTGGGGGAAACCTGGAAGCTTTCAGATTCGGGTTTTCCCAGATGTGCCAATATGACATCTCTAATAAAATGGAACTTTGAGGAACTTCAAGCCTCGGAGTCTTCTTTTCGTTGGGGGTGTTACTTGGAACCCTGCATTGAGAGTGAGGGGTTTTTATACCTTCTCTTGGGCTTTGCACTTGAGCTTCCTGTTCCTGTGCAAGAACATGCATTCTATTGGTTGTTGTCAGACTCCCATGGGGCCATGTAGGGGTTATGTTTGTCTGAGCTAAGTTTGGTTGAAGTTTGCTGGGGGTGGCGCAATGAAGGGGCTTTGGGCAATTCCTATTGTGGCTGAGTGCTAATCCGACCTTTGTTGGATCTTGGGCGAGGAGATTTGCTTATGAATAGAGCTAGCCATCTCTTTATCTCTTAAGTGCTGACATCTGCTGTGTGCTATTAAGGAAGGTGGGGGCTGCTTTCCAAGGGCATGTTTCTCCATTTCTCATCCAGGGAAATATAATATTCTGTGTTTTTAATATTTCTCAAAATATTTAATTCTTCTAGGAGAGAGGTGGGTGCTAACTTTCCTCAAAGGGATGGAAGGGGATGGATAGCAGGTAAACAGCCACTCCGTGTGGCCTTTCCAGGGCCTTATAAAGTGGCACTAACCCTTCTCCTGATATCTCGATTCTGCCCTTCTGCCTGAAAGGCAGGGGAAACGCCCCTTCCTCTCCCTGCCCAGGTCCAAGCCCCACTCCCGCCACACCCCCAGAGAGCGGGGAGAAGCTATCCGCTGCCCAGTTGCTCTGAGCCAGGCGAAGATAACATTTTAGGATACTTCTGTGGTTCAAGAGGTCTAGGAACTTGCAGGAACCTGCTTGCCTCCTTGACTGATACTCTCTGGGACAGGGGTCTCCAACCTTGGCAACCTTAAGACTTGTGGTTTTCAACTCCCAGAATTCCTCAGCCAGCAAAGCTGGGAGTTGAAGTCCACAAGTCTTAAAGTTGCCAAGGTTGGAGACCCCTGCTCTGGAACAAACATTTTAACTCCTTCCCTCTCTCACACCCCGAGCCTCACTGGCTGGATTGGAGACCAGAAGGAGCAAGGAGGGAGCCCACTTGTTGGAGGGCATGTCTCCCAAGGACTACAGTTCCCGTCTGCTTTTATGAGCCCCAACAGGGCCTATCCCACTTTGATCCTGGTGCTTTTTCAAGGCTTCATCCTGTTGGCATGGAAACCGGCTCTCGTTCTGGTCCTTTTGCCAACATTGCATCGGTTGCGATCTGCCACCATCACAAAACGGCTGCCTCTTTCACACCTGTAAGTGCAGGGCACAAAGCAGGAGCACGTGGGTGTGTAAGAGCCAAACCATGAGGAATCACTCCCATCCATATCTTGCAGGGAGGGGTCCTGGTGGACAGCCGCTTCCTGGGAATTAAGGGGGGGCTCGCTCGGAGTGACCCATGTTCTTCCTCAGCCTCACCGCTGTCCGACTCCGCTGCCAGCTCCTCAGGCTGCTGCTGGACCACAACAGTTGTCTTAACTATGTCACAAATTCCGTGATTCAAATAGGAGAAGCAGGAGTGGATTTAAGGGGGAGATCCCCGGAGGTCCTTCTTGGTCTGCAGACCCATCCTGGGGCTGGGGGTGTCCTCGGGGGTTTCTTGATGTCCAGCAGAAGCTCTGTGCCGAGGATTCCCCCTCTGATGGCCCAGCCTGGGTGATTCCCACCTGCGTCCCCGGGTGCATTGTGACAGGAGTTGTGTCCCCCCACCTGACAGAAAGAGAGGCACCCCTCTGCCTGCTACTCAAACGCAGCCATGGTGCTGCTGGACACAGAAAGCCTCAGTTGCAAAGGTCAAGAAGTGGGTGATGCAGGGGGTGGGGGTCTGGCCTGGACCCTCCAGCAACCCTCCCCCTTCTCCGCCCACTCCATGCCCAATTCACTCAGGCCGCTAAGCTCAGTTTTTTTAAGTTAAAATAAGGGGCAGCAGAGAGAGAGAGAGAGAGTCAGAAAGGGAAAGAAGGAAAAAGTAAGAGAGTCAGAAAGAGAAAGAAAGAGAATGGAGAGAGAGAGGGAGAGGGAACAAGAAAAAGTGTCAGAAAGAGAGAGAGAGAGAGAGAATGGTGAGAGAGAAAGAAAGAGAAAGAAAGAAAAAGAAAGTCATTAAGAGAAAGTCAGAAAGGGAAAGAGAGAGAGAGAAAGTGAGAAAGAGAGAATGGAGAGAGAGAGGGAGAGAAAAAAGAAAGAAAAAGAAAAGAAAAGGAAGTAAGGAAGAGAAAGAAAGAAAGAAGAAAGAAAGAAAGAAAGAAAGAAAGAAAGAAAGAAAGAAAGAAAGAAAGAAAGAAAGAAAGAAAGAAAGAAAGAAAGAAAGAAAGAAAACGAAAGAAAGAAAGAAAAAGTATCAGGGAAAGAGAGAAAGAGTGGAGAGAGAGAGAGAGTGAGAAAAAGAGTCAGAAAGAGAGAAAGAGAGAGAGGTTCATGTGCCAAGTTCTCTCCATCTTTCTGATCTGAGTCTGCAGCCTGGAGGGTCATTTTGGAGACCCAAAAGCCACTCAGGCCTGTGGCAGCCGGGGAGGGGGCTCCCTTTTCTCTCGCTGACACACCCCCTGGGCATTTTGCATGTGCAGGTAGTCCTCGACTTACAACCATTCATTTAGTGATCATTCAAAATTAAAACGGCACTGGAAAAGGTGATTGATGATCGTTTTTCACACTTACGTCCGTTGCAGTCTCGCCATGTTCCCATGATCAAAATTTGGCAACCGATTCATATTTATGACCGTTGCCCGTATCCCGGGGTCACGTGATCCTACTTTGCAACTTTCTGGCAAGCAAAGTCAATGGGGAAGCCAGATTCACTTAACAACCATGTGACTCACTTAACAACTGCAGCGGTTCACTTCATAATTGTGGCAAGAAAAGTCATAAAATGGGGCAGAATTCATTAACAAATGTCTCACTTAGGAACTCAATTGTCGTCGTAAGTCGAGGACTTCCTGTATGGGAAAGGCACCCATTGAAGAGGGGGGAGGAGGCGTGTGGCCCCAGGGCCCCCTTTGAGCAGCGGCTCACCCACAGGGACGTCAACAGGTTGGTGGCAGCTGAGAAAGGTGCCAAGGTCCCTCCGAGGGCTCCTTGGGGCTCTCTCAGCGAATGGTTTTCCTGCAGATGTTTAATGACCCAACTAGGTAACATCATCAGTGCTAGTAAGGAGTGTGGTCACTCCCTTCTAGCACTGATGATATTACCTAGCTGGGTCATGAAACGTCTGGAAGAAAACAAGCCAGCTCAGAGAGCGCCAAGGACTCCTCGTTTCCACCCCGAGCTACAAATATTCTCCGTGAGTGGCCCTTCTGCCTGCCTGGCACTGACTGCCCTAACAGCAGCAAAGGTAGCCTACCTGCCAGGGATGTTGTGCGTCTCCTTTTGGGATGCGATGCCCCAATGAACATCTGCCTGATCCCTTCTTCCCCCAGGACCCCAGGAGTCGCCATGTTGACCAGCATCGCTGATGGGCTCCTCTGCTGCCTGCTGGGCAAGGCGCCGAACGTGGTGGGGCCCCTGGAGCCCGTCGAGTCCAGCGACGGCTACAGCTTCGTGGAGGTCAAGCCCGGGCGGGTCCTGCGGGTGAAGCACGTGGCCCCCTCCCGACCCCCCGGCACAGAGGAGGAACCCCAGAAGACGGGCGCCGTGCACTGCAAGCGCCGGATCGCCGTGTACCGCAATGGCCAGATGGTCATCGAGAACCTGGCCGAGGCGGTGCAGCCGGACGTCCCGCAGAATGGCGCTGAGGCTCAGGCCGCAGCTGAGGCAGAAGTCTCAGATGCGAATCCAGCCGCAGGGACCCCCACAGCCGGCGGGGGACCGGCTCTCAAACGCCGCCGGCAGAAGCCCAAGAAAGTGGTGCACATCGACTGCACCAAGTACATCGGCAGCTGCAAGGGGACCCACCGGGACGTGGTGCTCTTCTTCATCCACGGGGTGGGCGGCTCTTCGGACATCTGGAAGGAGCAGGTGGACTTCTTCACCAAGCTGGGCTACGAGGTGGTGGCCCCCGACCTGGCTGGGCACGGGGCCAGCTCTGCCCCCCAGATCGCGGCCGCCTACACTTTCTACGCCTTGGCGGAAGACCTGCGCAGCCTCTTCAAGCGATACGCCAAGAAAAGGAACATCCTGATTGGACACTCCTACGGGTAAGAGGGAACGGGGACAGGGGCTCTCCTGGAGGTTTCTTGCGGGCAGGTAGTCCTCGACTTAGAACCAGAATCGGGAGCAGAATTTACATCGCTAAGCAAGACGATGAAGTGCATTACCTCTGATTTTACAGTGGGTTTTTTTGCTGCGGTCATTAAGCAAAGCGATGCAGTTGTTAGTTGCATGGTTGTTAAGCGGATCTGGCTTCCCCCATTGATTTTGCTCATCAGAAGGTCGCAAAAGGGGGTCCCGGGACCCTGCAAGAGCATCCCAATTTTAATCACATGATGTCCGTGGGGGGAAACTGCGGTGGCCGTACAGGTGCCAAACGGCCCTAGGTCTCTTTTTTCTGCCCTGTCGTAATTTCAAACGGTCACTAAGTGAAGTGGAGGACGACCTGCGTAGAGTGCCTCTGAACATGGAGGCTCTCCGCTTCCCTACAAGGGACGGAGAGGCCACCTTCGCCGCGTCTCATTGCCCGCCCTGCGTGTCCTCCGTCTCAGGGTCTCCTTCTGCACCTTCCTGGCCCACGAATACCCGGATCTGGTGCACAAAGTCATCATGGTGAACGGAGGGGGGCCCACCGCCCTGGAGCCCAGCCTCTGCTCCATCTTCAACATGCCCCCCTGCCTGCTGCGCTGCCTCTCGCCCTGCCTGGCCTGGAGTTTCCTCAAGTGAGCCTCCGGGGGAGGATGGGGACGGGGGGGGGAGTGGGCAGAGCTCCCCTGCCACAACTGGGCTGCCCACCGGACCTGCGTGGCTGCCCTGAGGATGGTGATGGCGGCAGCAGCAGCTCCCGTTCCAGGCACTCTCTCACCCTGCCTGGCCTGGAGCTTCCGCAAGGGAGCCTCTGGGGTCAGGGACGAGGGGGGCAGGTCTCCCCATGGGCATCTTTCCCCCCCTGGACCCTCCCAGGCCCTGCCCGTCTGTTTGGGGGCCCAGATGGCCTTGAACCACCCCTCTCCTCCGGGCTCCCCATTGGCTTACCCCCTTTCCCCCTGCCCCCCATGCTAATCCCGTGCCCTTCTCCCTGGCAGAGCCGGCTTTGCCCGCCAGGGTGCCAAGGAGAAGCAGCTGCTGAAGGAGGGCAACGCCTTCAACGTCTCCTCCTTCGTCCTGAGGGCCATGATGAGCGGGCAGTACTGGCCGGAGGGGGACGAGGTCTACCACGCTGAGCTGACCGTGCCCGTGTTGCTGGTACATGGCATGCACGACAAGTTTGTGCCCGTGGAGGAGGACCAGCGCATGGCGGAGGTACAGCTACGGGGCCCTGTCCCACGCCCCCCCCAAACCCTCTTAGCCCCCAGGGAGCCCCTGATGGCTTCCCCTTGAGTGACACCCGAGGCGTCTCCAAGGGGAGGGTCTCCTTTGCTGCCCTGGGAGGCTGCTCGGTTGAGATGCCCAGGAAGGGTGTGGGGGGGTCAGGGTCCCCTTCAGGCAGATGGGCCCAGACACAGCAAGATTGGCTGGATGGAATTCAGGGAGGGGCCTATGAGAGAGGGAGGGGCTTGCGAAGAAGGCGGAGATGCTGTTCACCTGATTGCAGGAGGGACACAGGAGGGGGGGGCTGAGGGCCATTTCGGTGGAGGTGAAGTTTGTCCAGTCTGGATAATCTGTGTGGGAAGCACATCAGCCCTCCCAATTCCCCCCCCCAAATTAAAATTTAAGTCAAGGTCTCACTGGGGTGGGGGGGGCAGATTGCCAGCTGGTCACGACTTCCAGCTTGTGGGTCAGAAAAGCTGCATTGGTTCAGAGCAGCAAAGCAGCGCATGACAGTCTCGGGAGGGGGGCATCAACTGCCTTTCTTGGGGGGGAGGGGGGTTTCAGGCAAGATAAGGGCAGCTTGCACAAAGCTGCAAGTGAAACACACACACACACACACACACACACATACACAGAGAGACAAGATATTGTCCTCTGCAGTTCAAGGGAGAATGCAGATGCACTGAGAGAGCAGAAGAGCAGCCCCATACACAGCTGGGGTGCTCCTGAAGCCCCCTCCCCAAGGGCTCCCCAACCTGCAGGCCACCTGACTGACCCCCCTCCCTGCCCTTTTCGCCCCCAGATCCTGCTGCTGGCCTTCCTGAAGGTGATAGACGAAGGGAGCCACATGGTGATGTTGGAGTGTCCGGAGACGGTCAACACCCTCCTGCACGAGTTCCTGCTCTGGGAGCCCGAGCCCCTCCCCTCTGAAGAGGGCCCCCCAGTGGGAAAGAAGTAGCTGGTGGATGGGGGTCCATTCTGAGGGTCCCGGGGCCACGCTCTGGTGGCTGCCCAAGGAGAGTTTCTTACGGTGGATGCCGAGAGTTGTCACGGATGGGGAGACGGTGCTTTGTCTCCCTGCTTGGGGGGCCCGGTGGGGGGTACGTAGCTGGAATGCGGGGAACCCTTGAACCGAAGGACAGCAGCCAGCAACTATCAGCACCCCCAAAACTTCAGGCAGAGAAGAGAGGTGGACGGGCAGAAGCTGCTTTGCTTCTTGCAGCAGGATGATGGGCTCTGGAGTCTCTGCAAAGGGATGCTGGGGCTTCCTTCCTGATGCCTGGACTGGGCCAAGGGGGTGCCCTCTCGGAGCGGGCATGCGGGTGGAAGGGTGCCCGTGTGGACCGCTGACGTTTGATGTTTTCTGCCCCACCGCAGCTGCGTCTGAAGAGGTGGTGGGAATTTGCAGGCTGAATTCTCCCACGCTGCTGGTGGAAGAGAAGGACGTGGGGCCGAAGCCCCCCAGCAGCCCAGCCTGGGGGCAGAGCGGGGGCCAGGCTGCTCCAACCCCTTGCATCCTTGTCTTGTCAGAATCCTCACCAGCCTCTGCCCCCCCCATCCCAAGGACTGGGGGCTGCAATCCCAAGAATGCTGGCACTGAATGTGGTTGGAGCCCACCAGAGGGGGGAGAGGCTGTCACCCCCTCCCCACATCGCTTCTTTCCAAGTTAGGAGATGCTGGAGTTCAGCCCAAGATGGGGGTCCAGACCCCTGCCCCCTCCCTCACCTGTGCCCCTCCCCACGGTGTTTGTAAATAAACTTTGCAAAGTTGCATCTACCCCCCTCCCCTCCCCAACGGTATTGCAGGGTAAATGGGGCCAGCTCTCCACTTGGAGGGTTGGCAGCCGGGCATCAGCAGGAGAGTTCGGTGCCATTTGGGGATTCCTGCTTCGGCTTTGGCCTCTTTCCGGAACGGAGTCCAGAGGCTGGGAATTTCACATGGGGGGGGGGCTTGGAGAGCTTTTCTCGGCCCCTTCCCCTTTGGGCAGAAATGCAGCTGGTTCCTCAATTTATGACCACAACTGTTGGGAAAAGCACCCACTTTCTTTTCTCCCCCAATTTTATTCAAAGGATTAAAATACAAAAAAAAAATATTGACATAAGACAAGAGCATTAAAAAAAATGAAACACAAAAGACAAAAAAACGTATTTTCTCTTCTGCTTGGAACACTGGCAAACGTATTGCAACAACAGCAGCAGCTTTTCCCCTCCCTTGCAAAACAAATCCAAAATTTGTAACCTTCTACATCTATTGGACCCGTCAGACATTAACACATACGAAAGAAAAAAATAGTTGACAGATTAAACAACTGCAAAGTTGTAGTTCAAGACAGTCCCTTATTGCCATTTGCTCGTAGAAAGTCTACACAATTTCTCATTTACCACAAATCACCAGGAAAGGGACCCCATTTGTGGCACCTGCAGCTGCCAAGGACTGGGGTCCAGGTGCACAAATTATGTGCCTTTCAATCCCTGGGCTCTGTGCAGGAATAAGGTGAACCCAAACATCCGTAAAATGCCATTTTTCCTCTCCAGAGGCTGCACGTCCCCAGCTAAAGAAGGTCGACCCTCTCATCCCTCCAGGGAAATTGGGGACTCCTGGATGGAGCCATGTGGTTGAGTCCCCCAAGTTGGACCCAGTCAAAGTTTCTTACTCTGTTTGCATGCGCACAGATAGATGTCTCTTCACCCATACAGCTCCCTTGAAGTTCCTTGTTCTGCTGAGGAAAGTGAGGCCAAAAATAATAATTCTGAACTATTTGGGTAGCAAAGTTTCATTGCTCCCAGCAGGAGAAAATGTCGAATCACGTTTCAAGGAGTAATTGAACCAGTGGGGTGGGTATTTCTCAACCTCTGCAGCTTTCAGAGGGAGGGACTTTGACTCCCAGAATGCCCCATGCTGGCTGGAATTCTGGGAATTGAAGTCCACCCCTCTTAAAGCTGCAGTTACAAAATGCACCCACCCATCCCCGCCCACACTTTTTCTGCAAAAATGTGTTCAAATTCCAGCTCTGACTGGCAGCCAGACTTGGGAAGGGCTCGAACCCAATTCTTAAAGGAGAGTCATCTGTTTGGAATCGTAAGCAGGGACTTTTTGAGGGCTGCCAATTGAACTTCCCTCCCTGGGAAGAAGCCCCGGCCTGCACTGTGTCCTAACTAAAGGGTCTTGTGTCCTGGAGAGGTGGGCTTCCTTCTCTTTTGAGTTTACCCATTGAGGCTGATTGGCTGAGGGACACCAGGTGGTGCCCTCTCCCCCTTGCAGGGCAATCTTCTGTGCCTGGCATCAGGTTGGCTCTGGTCGTTCTCTCCCCTCCCCAAAAGGATGCTGGCTTGGCCATCTCAGTGGCTGCCCCCTTCCCATCCAATGGGGCAGCTCCAAGGACCCAAACGGCAGTCAGCCATGAAACCTGGCAAGGTGACCTTGTCCCGAAGTCTCAGCCCAGCCCACCTCACAGGGCTGTTGTTGTGGGGCGAAGAGGAAGGAATGCTGGATATGTTAGCTACCTTATGGGAGGGAGGGGGGAGGGAGGGAGGGAGGGGGGAGGAAGAAAGAAAGGAAGGAAGGAAGAAAGAAAAAAAGGGAAGGAAGGAAGGAAGGAAGGAAGGAAGGAAGGAAGGAAGGAAGGAAGGAAGGAAGGAAGAAAGAAAGAAAGAAAGAAGGAAGGAAGGAAGGAAGGAGAGAGGGAGGGGTTCCTGCACCTGGGAAATGCAGCCTGGCTTTGCATTTCTGGCTGAGAAGGGAAGAGAAGAGGTGGGATGTTGGAGCTCTGCTGAAGCCATTCCCCCCCCCTCCACCCATCCCAGGAAGCCCCCCAGGGGCTGGAAAAGCTTCAGACCACATTTGCAGGGAGAAAATTCAAGCCACTCAACAGCTGAACAGTTAACAGTCGCTCTTCTTGCCAAAAGTGCCAAGAAGAGCAACTGGGACGACTAAAGGCCTGGAGACAGAAACAGATGAAGAACGGTTGCAGGATTTGGGTTTGGCCAGAGAAAAGAAGGACCAGGGGAGACATGACAGCAGAGTCTTCCAATATCTCAGGGGCTTCCCCAAAGAAGAAGGAGAGTCAAGCTATTCTCCAAAGCACCTGATAAGGGCGGGACAAGAAGCAACGGGTGGAAACTCATCAAGGAGAGAAGCAACCTGGAACTAAGGAGAAATTGTCTAACAATCAGGACAATTAATCAGTGGAACTGCTTGCCACCAGAAGTTGGGGGTGCTCCATTACTGGAAGCTTTCAAGAAGAAACTTTGCTAGTCCTCAAATTATATCACCATAACGGGCTCTGGGGTTTCTGTCATCTGTCGTGATAGTTGTTACGTCAAGGCACCCACGTGACCGACCCAATTTTACATTTTTTGCAGCGGTCGTAAAGCAAACGTGGCAGCTGTAAAGTGAAAATTACAGTCATTAAGTGAGTCCATTATCCGCAATACAGTGCCCAGAATCGCTTAGAAACAAGACAGGCGGCAAATAAATTTAATAAATAAGTATTTAGTCTGAGATGGAGGATAAATTAAAGCCACTTGCCAAATGCCCAAAATGTGGTTATAGGGGATGGGGAGGGGGGAGGATGGCCGTCAGAACTTTGAATCTGTCATAAGTACGTTTTGGGGGGGGGCTCGTCAGAACCTCTAACAGTCACTAAGTGATTGGTCATATGTCAAGGACCGCCTGTAAAGAAAGATGGGAGGCCCTGGGGTTCCTAATCCTCCCCCTTTTCCCTCCTCAATTACACCCCCTCCCCACCTCAAAAAGAAAGAATCCAGCGCTCGTCTCGTTTAATGCCCCCAATCCCAGAAAAATCTTTAAAAACATAATGCGGCCCCAGCATTTTTTTAAAAGTCCCCCCTGCCCCCCGTAAAACATCCCTCAGGCCCACCTGCACAAAAGGAGGAAGAGGCACCCGTGAAGGTTCCCAGAAGAGCTGACTGAGGTGCACTTAGGGTGCAGGAAGACCCCTCCCCAGGGTCCCCCACGGATGGAGGGTTGGGGGCTGAGCCCACAGCTGTTGCTTGGGAAGGGCCTTGGGGTTCCTGCTTCGCTCTGTGACCCTCTCCCACAATGTGACTGGATGCAACTGGGACCCCCACCCACCAGGTATGCCAGCCACAGCAAACAGCAGGGCTCCTGCGGGTAACCCAGCCCCCAAAATCGCTTCTGAACACGGGTGCAGCGTTCACTCTCCGCTCAACGTCCAGCGCAGGAGCTCGTGATGAGGGATTCCAGAATCTGGACCCTCGGTTGTGTGAAGGAGGGATTGGGTCAAGCCCCTCGGATGAGCCCCAGGCCCAGAGGTTCTGCTTGGAGGGAAGAGGCCCTCACGCCCCCCCCCCTCAAGGGCCAGTTCAGATATCAGCGGGCCGCAGCTGCCGCTCGCCCTCGGCCAGGAAGATCCGCAGAGCTCGGTGCAGGAGAAAGACCCCCAGACTCCGCCGGCGTTTCATGGGCCAGCCGACCACCAGGCCGTAATAGTTCCCCTTCTTCTGATTGGTCAGCATCTTCAGACCTGGGGAGGGGGAGGCAAGAGGGAGAAAGGGCTTGCAATCACACAACACCCTGCAAGGACCCTCCAATTCCCACCCTCCCTGCATGGAGGGTTGCCCCAAATGCCAACGCCTGGGCCAAGAGGGGGTTTGGGCACAGTCCCCACCTCTGGGGTCTGGGGGGGGGGGCAGGGCTGGGAAAGGCCAGGTGGGCAGAAGCAGCTGTGGTCAAATGCAGGAAGAAAAGGGGATGAAACTCACTCCTGCCTTGGGGTGGGACTAGAACAGGGGTCTCCAACCTGAGCCACCTGAGCTGGCTGAGGGATTCTGGGAGTTGAAGTCCATGGAATTGAGACATAGCTAACCTGGGGGTGGGGGGGTTTAAGGAAGAAGGGGGCCTGCAAGGAAGAGGGAGCCCCCCCCCCCGTCGTGTGGACCCCCAGAGCCCTTACCGATGGCATCCACCATGCAGGCCTCGCGGGTGTAGGCCTCCACAGGAACCACGTTCTGGAAGCAGTGCATGGAGACGACCCCCTGTCCCCCGGCCCAAATCTCCAGGATGTGCTGGACTTTGGAGGAGACCTGCAGGGCAGAGGGAGACCTGGTCAAAGGGCAGCAGCGCCAAGGTGGGCGGAACAAAGCCCTGCCCGCCTCTTTCGGGAGGCACATGGACCCAGATGGCCACCTCCCCTTCCCCAAACTGCAGCCTCCCACAAGGAGGGGGGCAATTCTGGGGTTTGCAATCTAAGCCCCGCTTGGGGAGGGGGCAGAACAGCTGCTTTCAAGCCGAGGGTCAGGCAGCCACACCAAGCAGCCAAAGATCGATCCCCAAGGGATCAAAGCTAGACTGCCCCTGAATTTGGAAGCTCCACACTTAGCGGAGGAGGCGGAGGCTCAAGAAACTCTCCTGAAAAGGCCCCAGAGTTGCCAACAACTCCCCACCTGCGGACATGCCGGCGTCCCCTGGCCCTCCCGGTAGTGGGTCAAGGCTTCGTAGAGGTGGCGGTAGGGCCGGCCGCGGGTCCCCTTGCCCACATAGAAGATGGCACGGACGAAGGTCCGGAAGGCCTCGTCCGGACTGAGCAGCTGGCAGCGGGCGGGCAGGTTCTGGGTCACCCTGCGGAAGAGCAGACCCCAAGGCCATCAGTGAGGGTCTCCCCGCAGCCCCCAAAGCTGGCTTGGCTCTCCGGCCCAGGCAGCCATGTTGCCCCCATAGCCCCCCTCCTCCCTCCGAGGGGCTCCTACCTGGGATCCAGCAGCAGGTAGTTGAAGCTGGACTTCAGCAGCCCTTCCCGCCACCTCCGGCTCTTGTCCGGCCGGTCAAACTCTGCGGCCAGCGCCATCTCGTCGGCTTTGGAGGTGGGGATCCGGTAGGTGTCCAGGGCAGAGGCCAGCTCTGGGCTGTAGGCTGAGCACAAGAGGGGGGTGGGCCCAGGACCCCTGGAAGGAGCCGGGTCCTCTGGTGGGTCAAATCCCCCCACCCACATCTTGTTCAGGACTTCTCTTGAGCTCCTCCGGGAAGAGGGTCATTCAGGGACACACACACCCCCTCCTGCTCCCTTAAGGCCAGGACCTTCCCCCTTGCACCCAGGACATCGGCCCACAAACCTCACCTTCCCCACTTTGCCCCCACCTCAATTTACTTTTCAAGCTCTCCTCCCACCCCTCCCTTCTCCCCCCACCCCAGGAGAGTCTCTCTCTCCTCCACCCTCCCCCAGAGGCACCCACCTGCAGAGCCCTTCCGGGCCGGGGTCTCAGGGTCCCTGCTCAGCCTCTCCAAGAGCCGCACGTACAACTTCCGAGTGAGGGGCGTCACCGGTCCTGGATCAGCCCCCAACTCGCGCAGCTTGCGTGCCAGAGCGTCATCGGTCAGATACTCTGGGTTCAAGGGGGCGCGTTCCCCATTGCCCTGCCTGCCCACCGCTGCCCTGGCACACGCCCGCCAGTCGCAAACGAGGGTGTCTTCGGAGCTGCTGGCCCCCGAGTCGTCCGTGGGGGGCAGGTGCCGCTCGATGAGGGTCTGTCCCTCTTCCTCATCCACGTACAGGTATTCCACGGGCTCCGTGGTGCTCAGGTTTGCAGGCCGGCCCCCCGGCGACAGCGGCACCTCCTGGCAAATGGGGCTCAGCCTTCCTGGGGGACAAGTGGCAGACGGGCCCCTCCCAGACAGCCGGCTGAAACTGACCCTGGAGGTCTCCTCTGCTCGCTTGCCCAGAGACCCTCGGACTCCCAAGCTCTCCAGACGCCCAACCTCTGGGCAGCCCTGAGCAGCGCCTCCTGAAGAGGGTTTTCCTGCCCCCAACTCTGTCCTCCTGGAGGGGTCTCCCCTTGAGCTGGCAAGGGAGCAGCCCCAAGAGCCAGGTCCTGGGTTCGAGGGCATCTTCCTGCAGCTGGGAACAGCCGAGACAGCGCTGCCCTCCCCCGTCTCCTCTGCCTCTCTGGCCGGGGGAGGCGAGCGGCTGAGACTGGCAGCCCCTCGGGGTGAGGCTGGTCCGGGGCCCCTCCTGACTCTCCTGGGGCGCCTCGGCATCTCCAGGGGCTCCTCGAAGAGAGAGGCGGTGCTGAGGCTCTGCTGGGGAAGGGCCCCAATCAGGGGGCTTTGGGGGCAGGGGGGCGCAGGGCAGCACTTCCGGTTCGAGGAGAGGAGTGGGGAGTGGGCGACCTTGGTGGCCAGCATCATCGACCGCAGCTGGGCATCCAGAGTGCTGGGGGGCTCTTCTCCAACGATGGCAAGTGGGCTCGGGGCCATCTCTGTGCCACCCACAGTGCTGCTCGGCTCAAGTGGACCCCCACAGCCACGGAAATGATTCCTCCCTTCCGACGTCCACTGGACAGGGATGGTGTCTTGAGTGGGTGAGCTCGGTTGCCCCTCTCCTGCCTGCCGGGGGCTTGTGGGGAGAGCCGATCTCCCTAACCCTCTCATGGCCACCTCTGCCAGCTCTTCCCTTGCTCCAAAGAGGGCTGGCTCCTGGCATCTCACGGGCAGCCCCCAAGTCTCAGTGGGTCCCTCAGTCCCCCACGCAGACCCTTCCCAAGGAGCCTCGTTCTCTGGGGAGTTCATCATGGACCTTTCCCTCCTCTGTGAAACCTCCCATGTGTTCTTACTGTGGGGCAGAGCCAAATCTTGACTCCCGGGAAAGATCCGGGCAGCCCCTCTGGTGGGGAGAATCCTCTGGCCACGGAGACCGGTCCCCATGCAGGCTGGAGGCCCACCACACGACCCTCCGTTGCTGGTGTTGCAGCCACCCGCAGGGCCACTAGGGGCAGCCTTCCTGTCTTCCCACTCATGAACGTAGCTATATCCTGGGCCTTCCACAGCACTTGTATAACATTCACTAATGCACGAAAGATACCGGTCAGTGCTGGCAGCTGAGCACCTGCCCAGAGACCTTCCTCTCCCTGAGCATCCGTCCAGAGTCCCGCTGACCCCCAGGACAGAGGCCGGGTCAACCACGATCTTTCCCAAGTCTGACACGGCTGTGGACTCAGCCAGGTGACCAAGACAGGTGACGTCCGGCCCATCCTGGCTTGGGAGCGTCACCGAGAGGCCGGGATCCAGGGAGCCACACCCCTGAGAAAGGCCACAGGCGTTGGCATCCTGTGGGTGACGGAGTCGAGCTGCTTCTGGTCCAGGCCTGGTTCCGAGGCTGGCAGAGGGCAGGGTCTTCTGTGGGGATCCTGTGGTGCATGGCATGTCCGGTCTGAACGAGAGACCCTCGGAGCCCACTAATGAGAGGGGACCCCCCAGAGCCGTCCCTGGGCCCGGGGGTGAGCTGCACCCTTCCTCTGCAGAGGCCCGGATGCCCCAAGATTGCTTCACACCAGCGTCCGACAGAGAGTGCCCCACCTCGCTATCCCAGGGGGTCTGTACATCAGCACAACTCAAAGCTGGCTTCCCGGGGGGCAGGAAGGCATTGGGGGAGTCCAGTGGCTGGACCCCGAAGTCAGCCAGATCCAAAATCGTGTCGCCCCGCCAGGAGCACTCGGTGAGAAAGGAAGAGGCCGACCGATCCTGGGTGCAAGGCCCAGGGGCACCGTTGGGAGCGGCTCCCCCAGGCTGACGGAAGGTCCCAGGTGGCTCCCCGTGCTGACGAGCCTCCTTCAGGGAGAACGGTGGCAGTCTACCAGATGGATAAGTGAGAGAATTGCCCGGCCCTGTTTGCCCAGAATCTTCCATTATGGTGGTCAGGAAGCTTTCTGCTCTCCGCCGAGCTGCATAAAAGATTGGGGGGTAGAGGGGGAAGGAATATTTGA
This sequence comes from Pituophis catenifer annectens, assembly GCF_029215685.1. Lineage (NCBI taxonomy): Eukaryota > Metazoa > Chordata > Lepidosauria > Squamata > Colubridae > Pituophis > Pituophis catenifer. The sequence goes on from NW_027256881.1 coordinate 354,763,298, forward strand.
AGGCTTTTGTTAAGATTATGTTTGGCAGTCCCAAAGCTGCTTTTTCAAGAGGCAACGGGACTTTCTTTGTTTTTCCTTGAAGATGTTTCGCTTCTCCTCCAAGAAGCTTCTTCAGTTCTGAGTGGATGGTGGGGAATGGAAGGATTTATACCCCTTGGCAGTCCTCTGGTCGTTAGCGCTCTCTCTGAGAGTCCTGGAGGCCACTTGGGGGTTTATCTGTACTTTCAGGGTCATCTGAATAGTGCATATGGTGACTGCAAGGAATATAAATCCTTCCATCCTCCACCATTCCCTCAGAACGGAGGAAACTTCTTGGATGAGAAGCGAAACCCCTTCAAGGAAAAACTAAGAAAGTCCAGTTGCCTTTTGAAAAAACACTTTTGGGACAACCCTGACCTGGATGACAGTCTTCATAGACCTTATGACCGGGAGACACTTACGGAAGCTGCTGCTCCACCCTCCGTCCTGCAGGATGTTGACACAGGTTGCGTTCCCCTGCTCCACAGCCAGGTCGAAAGCGGAGTTCCCATCCTGAGACACAAAGGAAAGACCGAATCAACCAATGGGGGCTGCGGCCCTCTTTCTCCACTCTGGGGGCTTCTTTCCAGTCCACCGCCAGCTCCCCAGATCTGGGCTCCCTGTAATCTAGAGAAGGTGTCAAGTCCACCATCATCATCACAACCCAAGACCACCGTCGTGCTAGGAACGGTTCTGAAACGGACTCTCCTCGGGGCAGAGGCGTCCCCAAAGCCACGTCCTCAGGAGAAATGGGTCTCCTGTCAAATCTGTCGGCTGTGGGGCAGCAAGCAGGAACCTGAGACCATGGGGTGAAGGGAGCTTTCAAGACCAGGCTTTCAGCTCAGAATTTCAGAGGGCCGCTGGGGGTAAAGAGCCCTTAGACTCATCTGCCGCTTCACAGCCCTCTCTAAGCGGTTTACGGAGCCAGCCTCTTGCCCCCAACCCTCTGGGTCCTCAGTCTGAGCCCCTTCGCTCCATTTAAAGGAATGAAGTTGGGAGCCGTGATTTACGGTTTATTTAACCTTTTAAATTCCAAATAGGATTTGCAGCATAAAATACGACACAGGCAGGAGGCCTAAATCACAAAACCTAAAAAAAAAATAAAACTTGGCCTGAGTTTTCTTCCCAGCTGAAACGGAAAATTAATTAATTAATTAATTAATTAATTAATTAATTAATTAATTAATTAATTCATTCATTCATTCATTCAATTTGTATGCCGCCCCTCTCCGAAGACTCAGGGCGGCATTTAAAATCATTATAAAAAACATTTAAAAATTAAAAATATTAAAAAATATTAAAACTCATTCACACCATTCATGACCGGATCTCGCCGGATGACAAGAGCGAGACCAACGGCCCCAGGCCTGCCGGAAGAGCCAGGTCTTCACCGCTTTTCAGGAGGCCAGTAGGGTGGAGATGGTCCGGACCTCAAGAGGTAACTGGTTCCAGAGAGCCGGGGCAGCCACAGAGAAGGCCCTCCCCCGCGGGCCCGGCAGCCGGCATTGTTTAGCTGACGGGACGGGATTTACCTTTGGGTAACTTATCCTCCCCAGATCCTAAAGTGGAAACAGGAGATTTTTTCCCCCCACCTGAGGGGAAGAATCAGGCAAAAGCAGAACCGATTTAAATGCTTTGGAGGGTGGGGGGGGATTTGCTCCCCCCCCCCCGTCTCCTGTGGGGCAGAGACCCAGCCAACATAGGAAAACTGAGTGGCCAGTGGAGGTCATCAGACCCCGTTCTTCCCCTTAACGCAGTTGTGGGTCGCAGGGGTTGTGTGGCCAGGCAGTGGAGTGGACAATCTCCCCCCAGCGGAGTCCTAAACGGAGGCAGAGGTAGCCAGCCCCACCCGCCACCTCCTGGGGAGAGAAGCCTTTGGACCCACCTGGTCTTCCAGGTGAGGGTCGCCACCCTCGGCCAGCAGGAGCCCCAAGCAGGCGGTGCATCCCCAGGAGGCAGCAACGTGGAGGGGGGTGAGGCCTTCCCCAGATCTGGGACGAGAGAGGACATGGGCACAATCTTTCTTTCTCCCTCCCCTCCTTTCCTTCCTCCCCTTCCCTCTTCCATCTCCTTCCTCCTTCCCTTCCCTCTTTTCCCTCCCTTCACCTCCTCTCTTCCGTCTTTCAGGTTTTTGGAGCCCAGTGCTTCTCCTGGGAAAGGAGCAGGGCCTCCCTCCCTCTTTCCCCCCTTCCTTCCTCTCTCTCCCCCCCCACTCTGCTTTCCTTCCTTCCCCTCCCTGCCTTTTCCCCCCTTCTATTTCTATTCCTTTCCTCCTTTCTGCTAATTGATTCAGCTGCCAAGCTGCATTCCTCCAGATGCCCTGGTCCTGACCCATCCTGGCTCAATTCAAATCCCTCTTGGGCCGAGATGTCGAGGGTCTGCGCTCCCCAACGTCCTTCGCAGGGAGAGAAAAAGCTCCCTCACGTACCTGACGTTGGGGTCTCCCCCGTGCTGGAGGAGGAGGCGGAGGCCACGTATCCCGTTCTCCTGCTCCAGGCCGGCAGCCAAGTGCATGGGGGCCACTCCTTCCGGCAGGATCAGGTTGGGGTCAGCTCCCTCCTGGAGCAGGGCAGCCACCATCCTGAAAGCAGAGGGAGGGAGGGGGGGCTTGAAGAAGGGAGGTTCCCCAGCAGGTAAGGGGAGCACAGGGCCACCTTCCCCTCAACATTATTGTCACTTTAAATGTACACTACGCTAACATGAAATTCCGTTGCATACAGTTCCGAAAGGTCTCCTAAGTCAGAAGAGGTGGGCTGGGAGGCTTTGGGAGGGGGGGGGAAGAGGAGGGGGAGGAGGAACAGGCTGCCCCTTTAAATGTTGGCTTCTCCTCAAGGGAAGAATTTCCAGCCAAATTTTGAAGCAGAGGCTGCAGGACCCTCCCTGCCAGAGAGGCTGCAGAGCAGGGCTGGCTCAGGAATTCTGGGAGTTGAAGTCCCTAAATTGTAAAGTTGCCATAGCTGCCACATTGCAGAGGGCTCGACTACATGGCCTCTAAGGTCCCTTGCAGTGCTAGAAGCCAGCAGTGAAGAAGAGCTGCAGGATTACAGTTCTGATCACCCACTGCCCCATGCAAGAAGACAGTCTCTTTTCAGTGAGGGAGGGGTGCTGCTACCTAAGGCCGTTTCCCCTTAGTGCCCTGCACTGGTCCCAAGTTTGGCCCATCCTCCCTAACACTCCAACCCAGAGGTGTCAAACTCGCAGCCGTGAGTTTGATACCCTTGCTCTGACCTAACCTCCTCCCTAACCCTCACACCTGGACAGGAAAAGCCAAAGGTACAAGGACAGATTAGGCGAAACCTGGCACAAAGACAGGAACTGTGAGAGGGACCTCGGAGTCCTAGTGGACGATCACTTAAACCTGAGCCAGGCATGTGCGACAGCAGCCAAAAAAGCGAATACAATCCTTGGTTGAATAAACAGAGGCACAGAATCACAATACTGCTTTAGCCCTGCTTTATAAATCCTGAGTAAGGCCACAGCTGGAACACGGCATCCAGTTTTGGTCACCACGTTACAAAAAAGATGTTGAGACTTTGGAAAAAGTGCAGAGAAGAGCAACTAAGGTGATGAAGGGCTGGGAGACTAAAACATAGGAAGAATGGTTGCAGGATTTGGGTTTCTCTAGTCTAGAGAAAAGGAGGGACATGATAGCAGCATTCCAGTATTTGAGGGGCTGCCACAAAGAAGAGGGTGGGTCAGATTATTCTCCAAAGCACCAGAGGGCAGGACAAGAAGCAATGGTTGAAAAATGATCAAGGAGAGAAGCAACCTGGAATTAAGGAGAAACTTCCTAACAGTGAGGACAATTAACCTGTGGAACAGCTCGCCACCAGAAGTTGTGGGTGATCCATCCCTGGAGGTTTTAAAGAAGAGATTGGGCAGCCATTTGTCTGAAATGGGTCAGGGTCTCCTGCTTGAGCAGGGGGCTGGACTAGAAGACCTCCAAGGTCCCTTCCAGCTCTATTCTGATTGATTGATTGATCCCTTGTCGCTGCCAAGGCTCCCTGCGATCAACCGGCCTGCACCCCGCAAACGTGCTTTTGCAGAGCGGGGAGGCCGGCTTGCCAATGCACCTTCCTCCAGGTAAACGCAACACCTGGCAGTTGCGCCCGGGGATCCTTGGCAAAGCAAGTTTTCGGGCGAGGCGAGGGGGGCACTGGGCCACTCCTGCTCGGAGATCCGCTCTTCTCATTGCAAAACGTGCAGAAGCCACGCGAGGCGGATCCACGAGCCACTTACGCGTCGTCCCGGTCCCGCAGAGCCCCGCAGAGTCGCGCCGCCAGCTCCAAAGCGCTGTGCTTCATGGCGCCGCTAGGGGGCGGCCGCGGGGAAGGGAGGGGCACACCTGTGCCGGGCAGTCGCGGGCACGCATGCGCACTTCTTCCCCAGCGGCAGAGCGGCGTCTTACGTCGCCTCTCGGAGGCGGCAGAGCGGGGCGGTCGGTTTGCTGAGGCGGCCGTGAGGCGGAGGAGGCCGGTCGCGTCAGCGCGTCCCGGCCCGGCGTAGCGAACTCATCTCGGTCGGTGGTCAGTGGCCATAGAGTTTCCAAAGCCACGAAGTCAACACGGCGCCGCCATCTTGTTCCCGTCGTTTGAAGCTTCCCTCGGAGTTTTTCATTGGAAGGCCGCGGTAATACGTCGCCGCCCTGATGGGCTGCTTGCCTATCCAATCGGAAGAGCCCTTGCTTTACGGTGATTGGTTGGAATTCCAACGCTCCCGCCTCCTTTTTCCACCCCTCCTATTTCTTGAATGGGTTCAGGACAGGATTGGCTCATTCACAGGGATCGATTCCCATTTCATCTATTTAAAAATGAGATAAAAGAGAACTGGCTGATTTAGTGACACCTAATAAAAGAATCCAGATTCCTTAATAGGCATGGAGTTTCAGAAGCTGCAATGGCATTAAACCCAGCTGTTTAAAGAAATAAATATTTAATATTATACTTGATTTCTTGGAAAATAAATCAGGAAGCCTTTAAATGTGTCCTGTTTGCTTTTAAATATATATGCATTCACAGTCTTATTGGAACTAGCACTTCTTGTTTTTCATGCTGCAAACTTTAGTTCCCTATTTGCATTGGTTAACTACCCTGTTTCCCCCGAAAATAAAACCCTGTCTAATATTTTTTTGAACCCTGAAATAAGCACTTGGCCTTGTGCTCAAAAGCCCGATTGGGCTTGTTATCAGGGAACATCTTATTCTGGGGGAAACAGAGTATTTAACTGCTTCACCCTTATTGCAGCCTCTATTGCAACCCAGGAATTCCGATATAAACTGCTGGTAGCAGAGATTTGCAAGGGCAGCCTAAACCGGTTTCTAGTTCTCAGTCTCTTGAGGATGGGTGGACTTCAACTCCCAGAATTCATGCTGGCTGGGGAATTTTAGGAGTTGAAGCCCACCCACCTTCAAGTCACCCAGGTGAGAAACACGGCCGTAGATGGACGATTTTAAAGAACGACTTCGTTAGGAACAGTCCTTGATTTACAGCCAGGATTGAACCCAACATTTCTGTTACTAAGCGAGACAGTTAAGTGGGTCTTCCCCCATTTTACAACCTTCCTTGCCACAGTTGTTAAGTGAAACTGCAGTTGTTAAGTGAGTCATGTTCTTAAGGGAATCTGGCTTCCCCATTGACTCTGCTTGTCAGATGGTCGCAAAAGAGGCTCAAGTGGCCTCCTAGGACGTTGCAACCATCGTTAAGTATGAAGAGTTAAACCAAGTGTCTGAATTTCGATCATGTGACTACACGGATGCTGCAATGGTCATACGTGTGAAAAACAGTCATAAGTTTTTTTCCCCAATGCCGCTGTAATTTCAAATGGTCACTAAGTGAACTGTTGTAAGACGAGGACTAGCTGTACTGGGCAGTCACACAGCCCGAGAGATCAGGATGTAATTTCCATCCTTTTTCAGGAGCCAAGCAGAACCGGGCAGCCGGACGGCTTCTCCCTCTCCTGTAGGCACGGGGTCATCCTTGCACGGGCCGACTCTGCTGCCTTGAAATGCACCTTCCCACCCTCAGAATGTGTCCCCCGATCGAGGGAAGCCGTCCGAGAGCACCAGCTGGCAAGGGAAGCCAAGGGGAATCTTGAGGACGTGCAGACTGCCGCTTGCACAAGGCTGGGCTGGGCTCAGGCAACCCTCACTAGCAAGCCACGTTCCATTTGCAGAGTCTGGAGAATTTATGCCTTGTGTGGGCAACATCTGGGGGAGCTGCCTTAAGGCACTGGGAGTTGGGTGGCCTTAGAAATTAAAAAGAAATAAACATATCAGCTGTGAGTTGCCCATTCGGTTTATATGTATAACACTATGTTGTTTCTTGTAAAGTTGTTTCTCTGTGTCATATAATACATGTTGCTATATACATAATTTTGTATGTATGTATGTATTTATCTGGTCATGTTTATGTAGTGTAAAATAGGGGGTGGTGACCAGTGGTGAAATCTGAACCAGTTTACTACCAGTTTGCTGGCTGCAGATGCATGTTGCCCGCCAAATGCGCCCTGCACGCACGCACAGTTTGCACCACACAAATGCGAAGTGCACGCACACAGTACACACCAAAAGGAGGCATGGGGTAAGCAGAACAGCGCATGGGGGGGAGGAGTGATCAGCTGTGGTGCGCGATCTTTTTTTTAACTTTTAAAAGCCAAATAGCTTGTAAAAAAAAAAAGCTTTTAAAAGGTAGAAAAAAGGCTCCCATGATCGCGAGGCACAGCTGTGATCGTCAGAGCCTTTTTTTTTTTACTTTTAAAAGCAAAATCTGTGCATGCAAACTGCAGTCATGGGACCGTGGGGGGTGCAATGGCCATAAGTGTGAGGACCAGACTCTTTCCAGCACCATCGTAACTTAAGAGCAGTCAAACAAATGTTCGTAAGTTAGTTGGAGTCCCCGGGAGAAGCCAGAGACGCATCTGGAAAAGCAAAAGACCAAAAGCCAGAAGAGTTTTCCAAACTTTACTGGAATCCAGCTGAGCAACACCGGATTCCTTCAACGGAAAGAGATCTGACTCGCAAGGAAGGTAGGTCACATTTTTTAATCAACTAACACCGAACCCCCAGGCTTTTCATTCCCTGGGAAGCCGCTCCCTCCAGTGTCCCAAATGGAGGTCTTCTTTCATCCTTTTGGGGGGGGGGGTTGTCCCAACCACCCGTGCAAGTTCCCCAGCCAGGGAGGTTACAAAGGAGAGAGAGGGTCTTCCTCGCAGCCCCCTCACGGGCTAAGGGCTAGGCTGATCTCCCTGCTTCCTCCCAGCCCACCCCCTCCGGTCCGATCGGGAGGGTCACACCACGGCCTCCATCTCGGGCGCCGCCTCCTCCTCGTCCTCCAGCATGCTGTAGGAGGCGTGGGTCTGGAAGGGCCGCTGGAGGGGGTGGGCCAGCAGTTTGGCCATGCAGTTGTGCAGCTCCACGGCCGGGCCGCTCAGGGAGACCTCGTACTTGTAGTTGGTGCCCTTGGCGTCCAGGTTGCTGAAGGCGGCGAAGGTCTCCTGGGAGGGGAAGGGGGGCACACGCACGTGAGGAGATGGGGGACCGGGCAGGGTTTGCTCCCGGTCCACAACTCGGAAAGGGTCCCTTGGCTGACCTCCAGAACCGGAAGCTTGGATCGCATTGCTCAAAAGATCTTCTCCTTCCTTGATTTACGGTGGCACCTCCAACCTCGGCCACTTTTAAGACTTGTGGAGAAGGAAGAAAGGAAGGAAGGAGAAAAGGAAGGGAGGGAGAGGAAGGGAAGGAAGGAAATAAATGAGGAAAGAGAAAGAAAGAAAAAGAAGAAAAAAGAAGGAAGGAAGGAATAAATAAAGAAGGAAAGAGAAAGAAAATGAAAGGAAGGGGAATGAATAAATGAAAGAAAAAGGAAGGAAGGAAAGAGATGAAGGAAAAGGAAGGAAGGTGAATAAATAAGAAAGAAGGAAAGAGAAAGGAAAGGAAGGAGAATGAATAAAAGGAAGGAAGGAAGGAAGGAAAGCAGAAGAAGGGAGGAATAAAAACCGAAAGGGCAAAGGTCCACAGATGGTTGGGTCAAAAGAAAGTGGGGCCATCTTTTGATATAATTCTCTCTATAGGAATGCTGGGAGTTGAAGTCCACCAGTCTTAAAGGGGCCATGGTCAGAGATCCCTTGGGTGAGAAGTTAGAATGAAAAGAAAATAAAGAGAACCCAGGAACGGATTTACCTTCCAGGTGACTTCCTCCTCCTTGTCCTCAATGCCATTGTGGATGTAGAGCACGTCAAAGAAGAAATAAGGGCACTGGAGCATTTTCTGGGGGGGGGAGGAGAGGCGATCAGGAGGGGAAGAGAATCTCAGCCCTCCTTCCTCCCCTTTCACAGCCAGCAGTGCGATCAAAAGGGAGTTTCCTATTTTTTTTTTTTTGTTGTTTCTCTGTCAGGGAGCCAGAAACTGACTCCCACCTCCTAGCAATGGCTGCAGAAGTCAAGAGTCCCGCTCTGCGGTCTCCTGGGCTTGCTGGGATCTCAGATCTGTTCTACACGAGACTCGGGGTACCACCGAAAACTCTGTGTGGGTGTGTGTATTCCCTCCCTCCAGGCGGGGGCAGCCTTGTGAGACCAAGGAAGCGGGCACCTTCATCTGGTCGGTCACCACCACGGGCGGCTGGCAAGCAGGACGGCTGTAGACTAAGATGGTCCTCACCACATAGGGCGGAGGGATGGTCTGGATGTTCTCCATCACCGGGAGCTCCGTCTTCTGCTGTCTGCCGAGAGAACGAGACAAGGCGTGGTGGGCGGCAGAGCCAGGAGGACCCAGTGCCCCAACCCTCCCGGCCGGCACAGTCCCGAGGAACGGAGGCATTCGGCCAGAGGGCAGGAAGGGCCATACGTCAAGGACTGCCTGGGCTGCAGCCTAACGTCAAACTTCCTGGATTCTGAGTGGCAGCTCCAAGCGTTTCCTTTTCCTGCCTTTGATTCGTAGGAAGGCCGATATTTGCGTTCCCACGCACGGCTGGAGCTTCAAGGGGAGGGCTGCCATGGACACTCTGCCCCCCCCCCATTTGGAGACATCCCCCACCACCACCAAGGGCTCCTGCCAATGACCCCGGAAGGGACAACCAAGCCCAGGGGGAGGAAGGTGAAAGACTCACATCAGATTGAAAAGGCCTTCCAGATCTGATCAGCAAAAGTTGAGGTCAATGCCTGGATTTAGAGCAGGGGTCTCCAACCTTGGCAACTTTAAGACTTGTGGACTTCAACTCCCAGAATTCCTCAGCCAGCAAAGCTGGCTGGGGAATTCTGGGAGTTGAAGTCCACAAGTTTTAAAGTTGCCAAGGTTGGAGACTTTAGAGACCTTCTCCAAACGCCTCCGCAAGGCCAGGATCCCCAGCTGGAACCACCCCCAATGGATAGTCCTCAACCTACGACCATAATTTCCGTTGCTAAGCGAGGCAGTTATTAAGGGAGAGTTTGGCCCCATTTTTATGACCCTACCTGCCCATTGTTGAGTTAGTAACAACTCTTGCTTGTCGGGAGATCGCAAAAAGAGGATTGCGTGATCCCCCTTCCCGAGCCACTGCAACGGTCGTAAGTACGAGTCGGTTGCCAAGGGTCTGAACTATGACCACGGGGATGCTGCAACGGTCGTAAGTGTGAAAATCGAGGCGCTATCTGTAGAATCCCAGCAAGGGGGCTGTTTGGAGCCCCTCCTTTCTCAACCCTTGAGGGTGGCCTTGCAGGGGGCTGGACTAGAAGACCTCCAAGGTCCCCTCCAGCTCTCTTCTGATTTGCCCTTCAGGGACCCAGGTTCCCTTTCCAACCGCAAAAGTGGCTCTGCAGAACCTCCCAGGCCCTCTTCTTCTCCTGCGGGGCCAGATCCTAATTCTGCCAGGGTCCCACAAGTGACTCTGCCCTTGCCAAGACCCTGTGCCAGACGAGAAGTGGGAACCCTGGGCCAGGCGGATTGGACCCAGAGACTGGCAACGGTCAGCTTCAAAACACAGCCTGGTTTTCTCCCCGTCTCTTCCTCCAAATCGGATCAGATTTTCCTAATTGTGGGGAAGATCCCTAGCAGAGGTCAACCCCCCCCCTGCTTCTCCTGCCAGCGGGGGCCCCCCTTCCCTTTCGGAAAGGATACTGAAAGACTTGCAGAGAATGGTCTTCAGGTCATACAAGCAGCTGCAAACCTCCCTGGGCTCGGAAGTGAAGCCGGAGAGCTACGGAGAGGAGGAGGAGGAAGAGGCGGCCGCGTGAGCTCGGATCCTGTGGGATCCACAGGGATCGCAGGCAGCCCTCAGTTTACGACAGTGAACGAGCCTGGAATTACGCTCACAAGTCGCGTTGCCCGCTACGCGACCACTTGGTGAGCTTTTTTATAGTGGCCGTTAAGTGAATCACCATCGTTAGGCGAAAGCAGTTCAAAGAATCCACTGTTCGTCATTTCCTTGCTGGAAAACAGAAATAAATGCCAGTTTCTGGAGAAAACGTCTTATATCTGCAGGACCCTGCAAACACCCGTGACATGTCGGTCAGCGGCCAGGAGCCCAAAATGTGATTGTGTGACGGTGGGGGAGGGGAGGGCTCACTGGGTCTTGAGAGCCCCAAGGACGTAACTTCGAACAATCGCCAAATGACCGGTCCTAATTCGAGGAATACCTGCACAGGTAGTCCTCGGCTTATGACCACAATGGAGCCCAAAATCTCTGTTGTTAAATGAGACATTTGTTGAGTTCTGCCCCGTTTTATGACCTTTCTCGCCTCAGTTGTTAAACGAATCATTGCAGTTGATAAGTGAGTAACCCGGTTGTTAAGCGAACCTGGCTTCCCCACAGACCTGGCTTGCCAGAAGGTCACAAAAGAGGGATCGCAGGGCACCCCCGGGACACTGCAACCGTCATAAATATGAGTCAGCTGCCCAGGGTCTGGATTTTGGTCACATGATCACTGGAAGGCTGCAAAGGTCATTTATGACCGTGAAAAATGGTCATAAACTTTTTTCAGTGCTGCTGTAACTTTGAATGGTAACTAACAGATTAACAGAGTTGGAAGGGACCTTATAGGTCATCTAGTCCAACCCTCCATCCAAGCAGGAGACCCTACACCATTTCTAACAAATGGCGGTCGATTCTTTTCTTGAAAGTCTCAAGTGATGAAGCTCCCACAACTTCTGTTTGATTGGTTGACTGTTCTCCCTGTCAGAAAATTTCTCCTTATTTCCAGGCTGAATCTCTCCTTGATCAGTTTCCATCCATTATTCCTTGTCTGGCCTTTGGGCGCCTTGGAAAACAGCTTGGCCCCCCTCCTCCTCTCTGTGGCAGCCCCTCAAATACTGGAAGATGCTCTCCTGTCTCCCCTGGCGTCCCACTAAATGGACTGTTTTAATTGGCAGACTGCCAGTATGTGAAAGCCAGAAAGCAGGAGCAGAGGCCGTTTGCGGAGTGTCCGGCATCCGGTCTCTGCCCCAACCGGCCTCTTCCGAGGAACACGGCCGGCCTAAAGTGGGTTACCCACCTGCGTGAACTCAGCCGGCGAAGGGGAGCTGGCAGCACCAGCAAATGCTTCCCTGCAGTGGAGAGTCCCCACGTTAAAACCCGCCTGACCTGGGTTCAAGGAATGAAGGCCGAAGCCCTGATGCCCACCCCCGTCGGCAGTCTCTGCCAGTGAAACCGCTGGGAAGCCTTGGCGGAGGGGCACCAGTGGGCAGATCCGTTCTGAGCAGGCCGTCTGGGCGCAAATGGGGCAGACAAGGCAGGGAAGGACACCCCGCCGTGTGTGTGTGTGTGTGTGTGTGTGTGTGTAACAGCCCCCCCCCCCCCCCCCGCAAGCGTACCCACCCAAGTGACGTCATTGTTCACCACCACCAGGGCAAACTCGTGGCTCTTGTCGATCTTGTGCTTGGTGCGGACAAACATCTCGATCATCTTCTGGGAGATGTTGAGGGCGTTGGTCTTCAGCCTGCCAGGGGGAGGAGAGGAAGAGGAGGCCCATGAGGCACCGCCAGGGAAATGCCCATCGAAGCACTGCAGAGATGCCCCGGCCTTCCTCCCCCTCCAGAGATCTAAGAAAGCGGCTGGTTCTAGAGGAGACAAGGCCGCCTCACGAGGAGACCCCCGAATTTCTTTCTGCTCAGCCAAGAGGACTAGAATCTTAACTGCAGGCCTTTGCAGCACCCCCAGGAAGAGGCTGGGACGCCCCCTTCGGCCTGAAGGCGGGACAGCCACAGCAAGAACCAAAAGGCCAGCCAGCTTTGTCCTCCGTGCCCGGCCAGCCACCCTTCAAAGCCAGAGACGGCACCCCCTCTCACCCAAGGAGGATCTGCTGGGCCCCAGGAAGCCAGAAACCCCCCCCCAAAAAAAGATCCCTCTGGCCAAGGGAGGGGTCCCGGCTCACCCGTTGAAGGACTCCAGCCTCGGGTGGGACATTTCCTCCGAGAGATCCAGGCAGATGATCTGGGACAGAGAAGGAAGGAAATTAAACATGGATGCGATTCCTGCCTCTCACTCTCCATCGATCTATTCAGGTCTTTTAAATGTTCTTTTTTCTCACTTTTCCTTCTTCTTTATTAAGACAGGGTTAAATGGTGTGCGTGCAAGAGAAAATGGGTGGATTCATACGTGTCTTTCCATCTCATTGTAGAAAATCCTCAACTTATTTGAAGTTGTTTTTTTTTTCCTTGCTTTAATTTATATGCCGCCCTTCTCCAGAGACTCAGGGCGGATTACAATGCGTTAAGCAACAGCCTTCATCCTTTTGTATATTTATACAAAGTCAGCTTATTGCCCCCACAAACTGGGTCCTCATTTCACCCACCTTTGAAAGGATGGAAGGCTGAGTCAACCTTGAGCCTGGTGAGATTTGAACTCGCAGTAATTGCAGGCAGCTGATGTTAATAACAGTGCTTTAGTCTGCTGCGCCACCAGGGCAAACGTTACAAACGACTTACAACTTTTGACTGTCACAGCATCCCCCAGGGATCAAAATTCAGGCGCTTGGCAACTGGCATGATATTTACCGCCACTGCAGGATCCCGGGGATCATGGGATCACCATCTGTGACCTTCCCAGCTGGCTTCTGACAAACAAAGCCAAATTCGCTTAACGACTATGCGATCCACTGAACAACGGCGGCCGTTCGCTTACAGATTGCACCAAGGAAGTTTGTAAAATTGGCCACGACTCGCTTAAGAACCCTCTTGCTCAGTAATGTAATTTCTGGCCCAACCTGGGGTCATAAGTCGAGGACTACCTGCATATTTTTCGGGGGGGGGGGGGCAGAGGGAGGGAAGTGATACAATGCAAAGGACAGAGAGAACCAAAGAGCCATCGTTCCCATCCCAAGCCTCATTTTCAGCTCCAGCCCCACTTGTTTCAACCTCCCCCCCTTCTCTTCCAATTCCACCCCCCCCCTCTGCTGGGGGTCCCAGTTGAACCCTGTTTGCCCCCCTCCATTTTTTTAATTGCACTCAAGACACCCCACCCCCTCCCTTTCCTAGCTGTCTTTGAACCGTTGTTCTTCCCGGCCCTCTTTGAGTGGCCTCTGCAATTATTTCTTTCTCTTCGTGCAACCTTACACTTGGCCCATCTGATGCTCTCCTGCAATCAATCAATCAATCAATCAATCAATCAGATGGAACTGGAAGGGACCTTGGAGGTCTTCTAGTCCAACCCTCAGTCTGATCAACTGTCTTTTCAAGCATCGTTTCTCAGGCCCAGCAACTGATAAGAAGCGTGGCTGGGGAATTCTGGGAGGCTGAAGCCCACTCCCCTTCAGGCTGCCAAGGCTGGGAAACACTGCTCTAACCACTAGGCTGGGCGTTCTAACCGTCAGGGATATAGGGAGCATTCATTCATTCATTCCCTAGCTTGGTGAGGGAGGGTCTGCAAGGAAACAACCCAGCTCAGAGAGCACCGGGGACCCCGCATATAAGCAGCATTTGCAAAAGAGCTTCACAAAATTTCTTTCTGTGAGCAAAGCATCCTTCCTGGGACTCATTAAAGCAGCAACATCCTTGGGACCTCTTCATTTCAAAGACCTGAATGTGTGTCGACAGTCCCAGCAAATGTGCTGCATGTGCCAGCACACACACAAATACACCCACACCCACACACACCTACATACAGACAGGAACTCTGTGCGCTGCCATGCTGAGACATCCTAAGGAGGCAGCTGCTTTAATGGTCCAAAGCAGGAGGCACATTTTGCAAAGTCTCTCCTCCAAATGGATGAATCTCTTGCCAATCGGAGATCTGGTTAAGGGGAGGCAGATGCAGAGAAAGGGAAAAATGGAAGGGAGGGCAGTAGCTGGGGGCAAGGGTGTCTGGATGGGGTTGTCTCCACTCACCACTTTCTCTGGGCAGTTCACCCGCGGCGTCCGGACCTGGAACTCGGAGGGAGGGGTTGGGGCCAGCCAAGTCTTGCCGTTGGGAGTCTGGATGGCAGCACTGGGGGGGCTGGTGGTGGTGCTGGCCGCCTCCCCCTCCCCTTCACTTCGACTCCCCACGCTGGCCTGCATGCTGAGGGTGCGGTCCTCGGCCCCCTCCGGGTTGGACCGGGTTCTGGGCCGCAGCTCGGCCGCCATTTTCTCCTCTTCCTCCTCCGTCGTGCTGTTGGTCTCCGAGGTGTCCATCCAAGTTCCACAGTCCGGGGGTGAGTCCAGGATTGCCAGACACTCACCGGGGAAAGTGATGGGAGTGGTGGGAGTCTGGCTGTCCTCCCTTTGGGGAAGAGATATAGCAAACAGATAAGACTCGGAGATGGTAAACATAACACAATTCTATACAGATTAATAGAGTGGGAAGGTCATCTATATAAATCCAAAATAAAGTAAAGTAAAAGTAAACTCTAGTCCTTTCCCCCACCCAAGCAGGAGACCCTACACCACTTCTGACAGATGGCAGATATACATACTTGCCCAGTGCAAAATATTATTCCAAAACGTACGTATTTCTAATACAGGGGTGTCAAACTCAAGGCCCACGGGCTAGATCACACCCACAGGGTGCTTGGATCTGGCCTCCAGGGTCACCCTAGAAATAGCGAAGGACCGGCCCGCAGTGCCTCTGCCAGTAAAAACGGAGCTTGGGCAGGACGCCCACATCCCTCCCGGGCTCCGATGCCCCCGACATGAGTGATGCCCCTCTCCACCCCCAGAGGACCAACATAGCCCTCTATGCAGCCGAGTTTGACACCCCTGTTCTAATACATTTATACACGATTACATGATTTCTTTTTCTTGCTCATATTTCTTTCACTTTTTCATTAAACATTTTTAGGTGATTTTTTTCCCCTCTCTATTTGAGAATATATACAATTATCTTTGTGTTTTGCTCCCTCTTTCATTTTAATTAAAATTATTAATGATAAACACAACGCAGAGATGCACAGAAGCAGAGTTCACAGTAAAACCATTTAGGGCAGCCGTTTTCAAGCTTGCCAACATTAAATAGGAATTTATTTATATGCTGCCCATCTCAGTCTTAAGAAATGACTTTACAACAAGTGTTCTTCTTAAATCCTGGGGGTGGAAGCCCACCCTTTTTCAAGTTGCCAAGGTTCAAAAATCACTGATCTAAGGCAACCTTTCTCCCCAGTCTGTGGCCCCTCTGGATGAGGCCTCCCACACTGGTTGGGGATCCTGGAACTGAAGCTCCACCACAACAACCTCCAACCCTGAACAGACAGAAGTCACACAGGTAAGTGCACAAGACACAGGAACCCCTTGAGATCTTCTATGGCCAGTTGCAAAGCCACCCAGTCTGCCAATTCTCTATTCCAGGGTCTCCAAACTCCGCCACTTTCAGACTTGTGGACTTCCAACTTCCAGAATTCCCCAGCCAGCATTATGGGAGTTGAAAGAAACCCACAAGTCTTAGAGTGGCTGAGTTTGGAGACCCCTCCTCTAGTCTGCCCCTTATGCCCCCAGACGAGGTAATGGAGGCTTTGGGGGGGGGTCTTTTGCAGCACTTTCTCCACTTTAGGCATCCTCTTGCCCCCCCCCCCCCGTATCTTAGCCCTCCTTCTTAAGAGAGGCAGGATCAGGAAGGGGCGACTCTGAGCAAGGCTCCGGCCACCCCCCCCGAGCCAATTGGGGCCCCCCAGCAGCTGAGGGGTCCCCGATCGACCCAAACCCCCATTTAATCTGCGATTCCGGACGAGGGAGTGATGCCAACCTTCTGGGCGGGGAGGGGCTGCAACCTCTCCTCCTTTGGGGGCTCCTGGCCCAGCGATGCCCACAGCCAGACGGGTCCGGCGAGCCTTCTGCAAAGGAGAAGCCGGGTTCAGCGAAGCCCCTTCCCAGCAGCGCCCCCACCCCCACCCCACTGCTTGCAAGGACCTGGACTCCCTCCCAGCCACCCCCGCCCCGCCCAGCACCCGTTTACCCCACTCCACCCGCCCCCCCCCTCTGCCTTGCGAGCGCCGCGCACGCGGGCGCCGCGTTGCAAAGCCAGGGAGCGCCGGGCGAAGCCCGAGGGAGCCCCCGCCGCCCCTTTGCAAGCCCCCCGCCCCGCACCTGGACCTGCCACACCCGGAGAGACAGGAAGGGGGGGAGGAAAAAAACCACCCAAAGCAGCCGCCCTCGCAAGGGCTGCCGGGACTTGTAGTTTCCGCGCGAGCGACGGCTGGAAGGCGCGGGAGCCTCTGCAGGGTCGCTCTGCCCACCTTGCAGCGCCCCGGAGTTTCCCGGCCTCTTTCTCTGCAAAGGCCGCTTCTGACTTCGATTTGCAGCCCCGTTTCTCGACCTCGGCTCCTTTAAGAGGCTGGACTTCAACTCCCAGAATTCCCCCCCCCCAAATGAGTTATAAAGATCATTGCATTGAAAAAGGGCCCCGCTTTCTGGACACTTTGGACACCCCCAACTCTAGACCTTTAGGTTTTTTCTTCCTGTCTTTCTAATTCTTTCCCTTCTTTCCTTTTTCTTTCTTCCTCTTTTTCTTTGCTTTCTTTTTCACTTTCTCCTTCCTTCCTTCCTTCCCCTAAATATTCCCTTTTTTTGTTGTTGTGTTCAATTAACACAACCATTAAAAGTCACTTTTGTTGTTGTTAATTGTGAAGTCATGTCCGACCCATCATGATCCCATGGACCACGTTCCTCCAGGCCTTCCTGTCCTCTGCCATCCCCTGGAGTCCATTTAAGCTCCCGGCGACTGCTTCAGTGACTCCATCTGGCCACCTTGTTCTCTGCCGTCCCCTTCTTCTTCTTTTGCCCTCCATCGTTCCCAGCATTGGGATCTTCTCCAGGGAGTCCTTCCTTCTCATGAGGTGGCCAAAGGGTTTGAGTTTCCTCTTCAGGATCTGGCCTTCTCAAGAGCAGTCAGGGTCGATCTCCTCTAGGACTGACCGGTTGGATCACCTTGCAGTCCAAGGGACTCGCAGGAGTCTTCTCCAGCACCAGAGTTCAAAGGCCTCCATTCTTTGGCCTTCTCAGCCTTTCTTGTGGTCCAACTTTCACAGCCCTACATTGTAACTGGGAAAACCATCGCCTTGACTATACACACTTTTGTTGGCAGGGTGATGTCTCTGCTTTTTAGTAGGCTGTCTAGATTTGCCATGGCTTTCCTCCCCAGGAGCCAGCCTCTTTTTAAAAGTCACTAGAAGCTGCAACTGATAACACAATGAAGCAGAGGCCCAGCTGGGAGCTCAATCCTGCTGGCTTAGAATTCCACCTGCTTTAAATTTGCTGCAGGGATTTCCAGTAATCACAACGTTTCTCAACTTTGGTGGCTTGAAGCTGTGCGGACTTCAACTCCCACAATCCCCCAGCCATTCCCAGAATCCCCCAGCCATTCCCCCAGCTGCACAGCTTCCGCTGCAAGGTTGAGAAAGGCTGTCCTACGATGTGCCATGAAGCACAAATGCATCATCCGTGCGAGACCCTCCCGTCCCAATAGGGCCCCTAACCTCCCCAGGGCCACAGCAGATGTTACCCGCCCACAAAGTCTTAATTTTTAACCCACAAAACCAAGTTATTTTCTGTCTTGGTTTGTATGGTGCAGTTATAAATACGGTGGGTTGTTGAGCCAGGAATAAAGGCGAGGCGAGGCTCGACCGGGGCCCGGCCCCTTCCTCTCAGGGAGGGCAGGAAACGTGTAGGGAAGCTGGGAAGGCTGCAGATCAACAGGAAAAGCCTGCCGCCATCCATCAGGGCCAGGACGAAGCCAAGAACCAGGTTGCTCCAGGGAGAGAAGACAGAAAGAGAAAGAATGGAAGAGGTAGGTGAGAATTTGGAGGGAGGGGGGATCCCATGGGAAAAATCTCTGGTCCAGTTTGAGGGTTTCTGAATCTCCATCGGGAGCTCCAGAACCACCGGATAAGCAGTCCTTTCTCACGTGAAATGCTCTAATTTCCTGCTTTGGGGGCAGCTGGGGTGGACTAGTTGATCTCTGAGGGACCCTGGCAACCAACCAGAGGCATAGCAATAAGAGCTGCAACTTCCTGGCTTCCTTGCCTGGCGAAGCTGCCCTGGGCTTGCGAGGGAGTCACTGGACGGAGGCTGCCCCTGGCATCCCCAAGAATGACCGCCTCAGTCTGGAAGCCGGGAACGGAGGGACAAACAAGTCATTGTTCTTGGGGAAAACACAGGAACACACACACACACCCAAATTCCTGGCTTCCAATGTTTAATTGGGGGAAGCAACTCCGGGCTTCCTGCCCCATCCAAGGTGGGTCTGCAGCCCTCAGCCGAAGCAGAGAGCAGAGTCCAGGGCCAAGCTGTGGCACAGTGGCCCTTTGGGCTCCCTTCCGGGGCCTTTCCGAGCCCTGCCTGGGGTGTCTTGCAGGGGGCAAAGGAGGACTGGGAGATTAGGCGGTTTAATCCATCATTCCTCGACTTTTGATAGCTTTAAAATGGGTGGACTTCAACTCCCAGAATTCCCCAGCCAGCATGAATTCTGGGAGTTGAAGTCCAGAGACAACTTAAAGGTGCCACGACTGAAAAAAATGCTGGTGCAATCTACCTGTGAGGCGATAGCTCAGGGGTGGTGAGCTATGGCCCTTTATGACCTGTGGACTTCAGCTCCCAGAATTCCTGACCCAGGGCTGGCTCAGGAATTCTGGGAGATGAAATCCGCAGATCTTAAAGGGGCCACAGTTCCCCAGCCCTGCTATAGTGGTTCAAATGCTCTAATGAGAAAATGTGATTTAAACTCATACACACACAAACATATAGAAAATTTCATTTGGCAGGAGAAGCAGGGACAGAACAGAAGGCCCGATACCTCGGTCACTGCTTTAGGAAAAGGAAGGAAATTCACCCCGTAAGTTCAAATTGAATTGGACTTCCACTTTCTATGGCAACACCTGAGCCAAAAAGCCTTTTGCTACGTAACAATTGTCTGAATTCAGCCGTAGAATTCCCTGGTTGAAAAGGTAGACAGGTAGTTCTTCATTTACAACCACAATTGAACCCAAAATTTCCATTGCTAAGCAAGACAGTTTGGTAAGCTTTGCCCCATTCTATGATCTTTCTTGCCACTGTTGTTAAGTGAATCACTGCAGCTGATAAGTGAGTAACACGGTTGTTAAGTGAATCTGGCTTCCCCCATTGACTTTGTTCATCAGAAGGTTGCATAAGAGAATCCCATGATCCAGGCCAGGGATACGGCAACCGTCGTAAGTATGAGTCAGTTGCCAAACATCCTAATTTTGATCAGGTGGCCACGGGAATGCTGCTACGGTTGTAAATGTGGAGTAAGGTTATAATTCCCTCTGTTCAGTGCTGATGTAACTTCCAACAGTCATTATATGAATGGCTGTAAGTCGAGGTCTACCTGTACCCAGGACTTAGGAAAAATGCCCACCAAACTTTTAGGACAAAGAGCAGAAGGTGGAAGAAAAACACTTGCAGAAATGGGAATCTTAGGAAAGGGGGCACTGAAAAACATACATTCCAGGAGAAATTGGAAACGGTGGGTAGATTTTCACACAGGACTCTAAGCAGCCCTGAGCAAAGCATGGCAGCAGCAGATTTGTCATCCTAAGACCTAAGGCTTTTGTTGTTGTTGTTAGTTGCGAAGTCGTGCCCGACCCATCACGACCCCATGGACCACGTTCCTTCCTGCCCTCTACCATCCCCCGGAGTCCATTTAAGCTCACGCCGACTGCTTCAGTGACTCCATCCAGCCACCTCCTTCTCTGTTGTCCCCTTCTTCTTCTTTTGCCCTCCATCGTTCCCAGCATGAGGCTCTTCTCCAGGGAGTCCTTCCTTCTCATTAGGTGGCCAAAGTTTTTCAGTTTCCTCTTCAGGATCTGGCCTTCTAAAGAGCAGTCAGGGTTGGTCTTCTCTAGGACTGACCGGTTGGATGGCCTTGCAGTCCAAGGGACCCGCAGGAGTCTTCTCCAGCACCAGAGTTCAAAGGCCTCCATTCTTTGGCGCTCAGCCTTCCTTATGGTCCAACTTTCACAGCCCTACATTGCAACTGGGAAAACCATCGCCTTGACTATACGCATTTTTGTTGGCAGGGTGATGTCTCTGCTTTTTAGAATGCTGTCTAGATTTGCCATAGCTTTCCTCCCCAGGAGCAAGCGTCTTTTAATTTCTTGGCTGCAGTCCCCATCTGCGATGATCTTGGAGCCCAGGAAAATAAAATCGGTCACTCCCTCCATTTCTTCCCCATCTATTTGCCAGAAACCTAAACCTTTGGTGCCTATTAAATGCATTTTATTCGTTTATTTGGAAAATTTATATAAATGTCCCTCTTTCAAATGAACTCTGGGCAATTAACAGCAAAACCCAGACAGAAAAATAAAACAATAAAAATAAAATAAAATAATATAGTATAATATAATATAATGTAATAAATATAATATAGTATATAATAAATATGCTATGCTATAATATAATGTAATGTAATATAATATATAATATAATATAATATAATATAATATAATATAATATAATATAATATAATATAATAATATAAATATAATAATATAATATAATATAATATAATATAATATAATATAATATAATATAATATAATATAATAATATAAATATAATATAATAATATAATATAATATAATAATATAATATAATATAATATAATATAATATAATATAATATAATATAATATAAATATAATATAAATATAATATACTGTAATCCTGCAAATTAAAGCAATCATAATGCAACCAGGCCGGCCCAGTGAATGCACCTTGGCTCCTTGCGGTGTGGGGTTCTCGGGGGGTGGCTGATGCTCCTCCTTCTCTTAGGGGCCGCAGGGGGAGCTGGGCCCACCTGGCCAGGAGGACTCCGGTGAAGAGGCCGCCCTGCACTACGAGGAGAGCATCACCCGCCTGCTGGTCACCATCGTCCGGCTGCAGGGGAAGATGGAGCGGCTGCAGCAGGACAGAGCCAGGTACATCCCTCCCCCCTCCCCCACTCCCTCCTCCCCCTGCGCCCACTTGCCTGGATGGTCTGGATGGCCCAAGGAGTCCCCCGGTGGTCCTTCCCTTTCCTCTAGCCCCACCCCCACCCAAGGACTCAGAAGAACTACCAGAAAAAAGCAGGAGGGTCCCTTTGTGAAGATTTGCGCCCCTCTGCAGTTCAGTGATTTTCTTCACCCCGATGCAAGATGGAGATTATTACTGTAGTCCTCGACTTACGACCACAACTGAGCTCAAGATTTTTGTCACTAAGCGAGACAGTTGTTAAGCGCATTTTGTCCCATTTTATGACCTTTCTCGCCACAGCTGTTAATCCATGAAGATGTTAAGTGAATCATTCGGTCATTAAACAAATCTGACCTCCCCCATTGACTTTCCTTGCCAGAGGTTGGCCACCAATGGCAATCAGGGACCCCAGGACACCCCCACTGTCACCAGTACATGCCAGTTGCCAAGCAGCCGACCTTTGATCACGGGACGTGGGAAAAAACGGTCATTCACTTTTTCAGCCCGGTTATAATTCAGACGGTCACTAAAGAGAAGGTCGTCAGTCGAAGGCTACCTGCGCACGATTTCCAAGTGGTGCAGGGCAGCCTCCTGCATGCTTTAAATCTGGGATAGGAGACCACCGAGAGACACCAGGGCTGAATATAATAGGAAAAAAGAGTTGGAAGGGATCTCGGAGGTCTTCTAGTCCAACCCCCTGCTTAGATGAACTCCAAAGACCTCTCCAAGGATGGAGATGATCTCCAGGAGCTGAGTCTGGACTCCAGATGGCACCTCCTTTCCCACCCACCCCTCTCCTCCCCAGTCTTTCCCCTCCCCCCCCCCCGGCCCAAGCCCAAGCCCAGCTCCTTCACCCAGCCTTCTTCTGCCCTGTAGGGAGGAGGAGGAGGACTTCTTTTCCGATTTGGGCTCCGAGTCCACCGCCAGCCTCCCCCGATGCCCGTCCCTCTTTGCCAGGCGTACCAGGAGCCCCCCTCCCCCGCCTCCAGCCCGTCCGGAAGAAGGTAAGACCCCAGCGGGGGCTCAGATTTTGTTGAGTAGAGCAGCTCTCTGGGTGGGAAATCTTGAATCAGGAGCCAGGAAGAAAATGCCTCCATTGCTGCCTCTGCTGGCCGGCCTCTTTTCGGAAGGAGCCTCCGACTCGGACTTCAGGTCAAACCGGTCTGGCCAATTGAGCCCTTGGAGAGGACAACGCCCCCGCCTCCTTTGGAGAGATCCTAGAACAAGAGGACCCTGGAGGTCTTCTAGTCCATCCCCCAGATTGGTCCCCTCCTGCCTTTTCCCACGCCTGCCCTTCCAAATGTGTTCCCAGGAGGAGAGAATTCCCTCTGCAGCCTAAAGGGAGGGGTGGGTCCTCTCTCCCGTCCCTCTTCCAGTGTCCTCCCGGTCTCCTCCCCACCTCGCACCCAGGGCCTTGGCCTCCAGGGCTTGACCCCTGGAATTGGCTGACCTGGACTGGGCTCTTTTCTCTCCCAGGGAAGGCCGACCTGTTCCTTGAAGTCCACAAGGCCGTCACCTCTCTGGAGAACGTCCTCCTGTCCTACCGGAACCGCCTTCCCAGCGTGGAAGCCGAGCTGCAGGGATGTGCCCAGCTGGCCCAGGTGCCCAGGGGGTGGGAGGGATGGGGGCGAGCGGCTGAACCCCCCCACACACACACACACCCCTGAACGGGGGCTCCGTCCCTGGAGGTTTTCAGGAAGAGACTGGACAGCCACTTGTCTGAAATGGTCTAGTAGGGTCTCCTGCTCGCGCAGGGGGTTGGACTAGAGGACCTCCAAGGCCCCTTCCAACTCTGGTATTCTGTGTTTCCAGCCAGGGAGTAAGTAGCCAGGAAGTGGAGCGTGTCTTCTTGCCTACTTTTTAACAAGTGTAATTTCCACAGAATAATTATTATTGTATATTAAAATTATACAATTAACAGAATTTTTAACGGAAACAAATAAGTTTAACAGAGAGGTTCTTTTAAAGAGGGAGCAAAATTGAGCGTGATGCTTCTGCCCCTTTGTTTCCTCCGAGGTCCCACCTGGCTGCCCCTGGCCTCCTTTGGCCTTGGGGTGGGCTCCCGGGTGGGGGCAGAGGAGGGGCTCTGGGGGACGTCCTGCCAAGGCCGCCCGACTGCTTGCCTCCTGCCAGGGTATGGAAGCCAGGCTGGTGGCGATCCAGAGGGACGGCTCGGGGAGGCCCCCCCAGGAGGCTGAGGGCCCCCCCTGCGAGAGGATGACCGCCCTCTACAAGGAGAGGAACGCCGCCCTCCGAGCCGAGCTGGAGGCCAAGCAGGAGCTCCTCAGCCGGTCCAAGGCCTCCATGGCAGCCCACCAGCAGGAGCGGAAGAAGCTGCAGAGGAAGGCAAGTGGCTCTTAGGTAGAGTCCGTAAGAAATGCTTTGCTATTAGTAGGGGAAAAAATTAGAGAGAGCAACACTACTTGAAGATACCAGTCTGGCTTTCGAGGATGGAAGCACTTATACATCCAAATATTATTAATATGGGAAATATTGTTAGATACAAAGATATCTGGTCAGATAAGGGGGGACTTAAAATGAAATGTGAATTGGAAAAGCAGGGGATTGATATGATATGAAAAGGATGGTAAACTTTATGGTTTTTATATGGAACAGAGAATTGGATAAGATATTGACAGGAAAGAAAAGAGAACGATAAAAAAAATTGTAGAGTTACTTATTGAGTGTTAAATTAGAAGAAGAACAAGTCAAAGGAACTATGATGGGCAAAAAACTTCGGTCACACAATAGAGCTAGATAAACGGCAGCAACTATGGGATAGGAATTACAAATTAACATTGTCAACTGCATACAAGGAAAACTTATATAAGATGTTTTACACTTAGCAACAGAAAGACTGGCCAAAATGTTTAAAGATAAATCAACTAAATGTTGGAAATGCCAACAGACACCGGGATCGTATTATCATATGTGGTGGACATGTGGGAAAGCAAAAAGATATTGGGCAAAAATTTGCATGTGGCTGGAGAAGATGTCGCAACAACATATTGATTTAAAATCGGAATTGTTCCTGTTGGGGAATTTATAGTAAAGAAACTATATATTTGATTATTCCTGTAATAACCGCAGTTAGAATTGTATTTGCACAAAACTGGAAAAGCGAAGAGATCCCTATAGATGAAAATGTGATTAAGAAAATATTAGAATGTGCAGAAATGAACAGATTAACACTTGCAATTCAAGAAAAGGAAGAATCAGATTATTATAATACATGGGAGTTATTTTATCAATGGTTGAGCAATGTATTGTAAAAATAGATAAGTAAAGAAGAGAAATGTTAGGTTTATGTTATTTTATCAGTATTATTAGTATTAATATAAGAATGAATGTAAGAAATGAATATGGTGGTAGGTTTCATTCTTAAGACACAAAGAATTCTATACTCAGATGACACACCGTTTAATGTAAGATGGAATGTTTGTATTAAAAAAAAAAAAAAAATTATATATATACAAAAAAGGGAAGGGAAGGGGGGACAGAGGGGCTCTTGCTGTGCAGTCGAGTGAAGAACCGCTCAGCCCCCTTGCCAGGTGCTCAGATCAGGGACGGGGGGGGGGGGCGGGGAGGTCCAGGAAAGTCCAGAGGATCCCCGTCCCCCCGTCCTCCACTTCTGTCAGGCATCGCCCCCCCCCCCCCGTTCACATCTGGATCTTCTCCCCTCTGCCTGCATGATGACACCAACCCAGGGCTGCTTCCTTTGCTGTTTGCCCTCCTGGGCAGTAAGTGTGCCACCCAGCCTGTGGGCACTCTTCCCACGACTGGCGCAGGCCAAACATTTGCCCCCTTTTGTGAACGGGCTTCTCTGGCACCCAGAGGGTATGGCTGCCCTTTGCAGCAGCCAGTTGCCCACTTTCAGCTGCTGCTGCCCACCAGATCCAGCAGGGGGAGCCAGAGGTCTTGATGGCCCTGAGCCTGGTATTGGGCAGGCGTTGGGCAGGGGGCGTTGGGGGGCTCTGCTAGTGGTTTTGGGATGGGGTGCCTGGTTTAACCTGGGGATCGGGAAGAGGGAAGGAAGAAAAAAAGGAAAGAGAGAGGGAGGGAGGGACGAGGAAAGAAAGAAAGAGAGAGAGAAGGAAAGAAAGAAGGAAAAGAAAGAACGAAAGAAAGAAGGAAAAGAAAGAAAGAAAAAGAGCAGGGAGGGAGAAAGGGAGGCATCAAACCCACCAAAGCTCAAAGCTTGCTGAAAGCTGTCAATCACAGGCCCGGTGGCATCTCATGCCAGGGAAGGAGGCAGCAACTGAGAAGCCCCCACCCCTCTGTGGGGAAGGGTCTTTTCTGTCCCATCAGAAATTAGGGGGAGCAGCCGCCCCTCAAACAGCCCCACTCAGGGTACCAATAACTCAGTTCCTGCTCCTGCTCTTTCCACCTTTTGAGGCCTGTGGGAAATTCCTTTTGGGGGGGGGGTGTTTCTCGGTTTGCCTGACCCTCCTTGCCCCCCTCTCTCCATCCAGGTGCAGGAGCTGCAGGAGAGCCTGTCCAGGGTGGAGACCTGCTCTGGAGGAGCCCCCAGCCCCCTCAGGGAAGGAGCCCAGGTGCTGCAGGGGAGACACTTCCAGGGGTGGGGGGTGGGGGGTGGGAGGGATTCAGCCCCAGATCAGAGGAAAGGGGGAGGGGGAAGAGGGTTCAGCCAAATGAAGCTAAGCTTCAACTCTTGGGTGGGGGGGATTTGCTGTATTTTTGACGTTCCCCTTCCCTTGCAGGACTCGCCCTCAGGGGTTGCTCAGAACAGCCTCCATCCTCCCTGGGGGGCTACCAGCATGCAGCCTGCCCCCACCCTTCCAGCCTCGCCCCCCGCAGAGATCCAGGACAGCCTGGAGCAGCTGCACAGGTAGGGGTCCCTGATGCCCCCCTCCCTCGCTTGGCCACGAGCAGCCTGCTCTTGGGGGGTGGCAGTTGAAAATGGGGAGATCCCTCAGCATGCCCCTGCCCCCAATTTCTGTAAGACTCTCATCAAGGGGTCCTGTGCAGGGAGACCCTGCTTGACCGATTCATCCTGGGGAAGGGGTTGTAACAGTGTCCCATGACCCCCCCCAGCCTGATTTGGGGGATGACCTAAGGAGCAGAGGGGCCCTGCGAAGACCTTTGAGGGGCCCCAAGCCTCTGGATTGCCCCCCTCCCCCACCTCAGTTCTCTGGAAGGGGAGGCCTTTGGGGAGGGGGCTTCCTCACCCCCTCAGAGCTGGGCCTTTTCTCGAGGTGGGGGCTCTTTGGGGAGTTGGGGTCCACTCCTCTTGCAGCTGCATAGGTTTTATTGAACCTCATTACGGCCACTTATGGAATGGACTCACTGCCCTGGGTGGAGCAGCTGCCCCCTGGGCACACCTGGGTTACACGCCGTAGCAGCAGCCCTCCCCTGACCGGGCCCCTCTCCCCCGCCTAGGCGCCTGGAGGGGCTGCGGGGGCTGAACCAGCTGCTCTCGGGGGCCCTGCAGGAGTCCAAGACGGACGCGGAGCAACTGAGCCTCCTGCTCGGATGCCAGGAGTCCCACCAGACCGGGCTGGCCCTGGCCCTCCACGGCAGGTGAGCCCCGGCTTAATGACTAGCACAGCCTATGGCCATAACTCTGGGCTCAGTTGTGGTCGTAAATTGAGAACTGCCTGTATTCCAACGGGACCTCCAGGCTGCCCCCTGAATCTGTGTTCCTCCTTTCATAACATTATTTGTCTTTAGGGGTCTCTGGAAGGGGGGGGGGCTATTAAAAATAAATAAACAGCAACACAGAAGAAAAGGTCCTGGGGACCCAGGAAAAATGGGGGGGGAGAAAGGGGCTCTAGCCCCCTGGGTGCAAGGGGGAGCCGCCCCTCTTCTCGGCTTTAGCTGCGTTGCAGAGAGAGAGTCTTATCTGGGCAACGTGGGGTGAATTGGGGGGCTGGAGATTGGCAGCCAAGGTTGGCCTGTGGGGCGGGTGGGGGGGGGAACTGACACTCCCCATCTAGCCTGCCTAGCCTACCTCGCAGGGCTGCTGGGAGGGAAGAGCAGGACGCCGACCCTTCATCCAGTTGGACTCGGTCTTTGCTCTGTTGGGTCTCTGAGTCTGAGTGGACCTAAACCTCGCTCTGGCGTGGCCCCTGTTGCCCCTTCCCCTCTTGACCTCCCCCCTCCCAGCGAACGCTGCCTGGAGGCCTACGAGACCCTCTTGGCGCTGACGGCTGCGGAGCAGAAGCCGAGCCCAGAGACAGGAGGAGAGGCACCCCGGGCAGGTGAGGCCCCAAAACTGGGGGACCGTCTTTCTCCTCCCCCCTATAGACATGGCTGGCTGGGCCCCTCCAGCCTCTTCCTCCCCTGGCCCCAAAGGGGGATGGTGGGCACTGTGGGGCAGGGCACAGGGGGACCCCGTGAAGCTTTGGTTGCCACACTGTAAGAAAGACGTGGAGCCTCTGAAGAGAGTGCAGGGAAGAGCAAGCGAGAGGATGAGGGGGCTGCAGGCTAAAGCCTAGGAAGAACGGCTGAAGGAATCGGGGATGTCCAGTCTAATGAAGAGGAGGGGGGCATGACAGCAGCCTTCCAGTATTTGAGGGGCTGCCCCAAAGAAGAGGGAGAGTCAAGCTGTCCTCCAGAGCACCTGAAGGCAGGAGGAGAAGCCACGGGGGGGGGGGGGGGAAACTCGTCAAGGAGAGAAGCAACCTGGAACTAAGGAGAAGCTTCCTGACAGAGTCAATAACCAGTGGAACTGCTTGCCTCGAGAAAATGTGGGTGCTCCAACAGTGGAGATTTTCCAGAGGAGACTGGACGGCCGTTTGAAAGGGCTGGTAGAAAGCTCCCTGCTTGAGCAGAGGAGTTAACAGAATAATAGAGCTGGAAGGGACCCTGAAGGTCATCTACTCCAACCCCCTGCCCAAGCAGGAGACCCTACACCATTTCTGACTGATGGCAGTCCAGAAAACAGCTTGGCCCCCTCCCTCCTCTCTGCAGCAGCCCCTCAAAATATTGGAAGGCCGCTCTCGTGTCTCCCCTGGTCCTTCTCTCCCCTAGACTGGACCTCCCCGATTCCTGCAATTGTTCTTTGTATGTTTTAGCCTCCAGTTGGACTAGAAGACCTCTAAGGTCCCTTCTGATTCTGTCACTCTGTTTATTTTATGTCGTTTATGTGTGCTGTTGTGATTGAGCAATTAGTCGATGGAACCGTTTGCATCCTGGCTTTCCATCACTTTTGAGGTTTTGAAAAATAAGCCGGACAACCAATTGACCAGGATGGCGTAAAGCTCTTGCCTTGCGCAGGGGTTGGACTAGATGACCTCTGAGGTATCTTCCAGCCCTAGGACTCCATGACGTCTCCCTCTCTGGCCTTTCCTGGTAGGGGCATCCAAGGACCCCAACCCTGCCCTGGAGAAAGCTTCCTGGATTTTGCAAGCCTGCAGCAGGGCCGACGGGAGCTCCTGGGACCAAGAGGGGGTCCCGGACAGGTATTGAGGGGCCGGGAGGGCCGGGATTTGGGGGCTGGGCCATCCATCGCAGGAGGAGGGCTGGGAGGAAGACCCAGAGAGGAAGGGGCGCTCTGAGTCCAAAGCGTCCCTGGAAGAACCTGGCTAGTCTTAAGAGAGGGACTTTCTCCATCCATCTGGGGGGCCGGAGGCAAAGCTGGCTGGGGAATTCTGGGAGTCGAAGTCCACCGGCCTCAAAGTTTCCGAAATCCGCTTTCCTTCCAGTTCCCTGCAACCGACGGGCTCCGAGGCAGAAGCCAAGCAGAGGCTGCGGGAGAGCATCGGGCACCTGCGGGCTGAGCAGAGTTCCCTGAAGCTGCCCGCCCACCCTCCGCCTCCGGGCTTGGTCGCCGTGGCCGCCAGGCTCAGCGCGGGCATTGCGGCCAAGGCCACGGAGGGACGGAGGGCCCTGCAGGAGGCGCTTCCTGGCTCGGCCGCACCACCCCGGATGGAGAAGGGGCAGCTGCTGCGGGAGTTGCACACGGCCCGGGTGAGCCTGCGAGGAAGGGGCCGGGGGGGGGGTGGGGGGGTGGAGAAAGAGAGGTTAGCACTGGCCTTGGGGTTTGTGAGCAAGCGAGAGCGAAACGTGGCAGTGCAGAGCGCTCCCGCCGGCCAGCCAGAGATCGACCTTTACCCGTCCTCCTCCATTCCGTGCAGATTTCGCTTCTGTTTCTCATCTGAGCTGTTTTCTTCGGGGGGGGGGTTCTTCCCTGGGGTCCCCCCCCTTTTCTTTTATACCTCTGCAAAACCTGGGCTGGCCAAATGCTCCTGGTCCTCCACTTACGATCACACCTGAGCCCAGAATTTATGTTGCTAAGTGAGAAATTTGTTAAGTGAGTTTTGCCCTGTTTTTCTCACCATCGTTGTTAAGCGAATCACTGCAGTTCTCAAATTAGTCACAGGGTCTCCTCCCCCCCTTTGACGTTGCTGGTCAGGAGGTCACAAAACGGGATCACGTGACCCCGGGGACACTGCAACCGTCATAAATGTGAGTCAGTTGTCAAGCATCTGACCTTAAATCAGCTGACCTTGGGGGGGGGAGATGCTGCAGTGGTCATTAAGTGTGAAAAAGGCTCCTAAGTCCCTTTTTTCAACCTTCAAACAGTCACTAAGTGAACCGACGTAAGTCGAGGACTGCCTGTATTATGACGGCTGCAGCATCCTGGGGCCACGTGGTCACCATTTGCAACCTTCCCAGCCAGCTTCGGACTAGCAGAGTTGATGGGGAGGCTGGATTCGGTTAATGACCATGTATTCACTTAACAGCTGCAGTGATTAACTTAACGACCCTGGCAAAAAATGGTCATAAAATTGACCAACCACTTGCTTAGCAAAGGAAATTCTGCTCCCAATGGTGGTCACAAGTCAAGCAAATCATTTGAATATATTGAACGGACCCAGGCTGCACCCTCCGACTCCCCTCTGCTCCCCCCAAGCAGCCATTTGGTTTTTGTGGGGTGGGGGGTCTGCCCTTAAACTGAAGGGGTTTGGTCCCTGGGGCTGATGAGCCTGGGGGAGCCCAGAGAATAGAATAGAATAGAGTAGAATAGAAGAGGAACAGGAACAGAGGCAAAGAGAAGAGGAAGAGGAAGAGGAAGAAGAACAGAAGAGAACCTTGGAGGTCTGCTGAAGCAAGAGACCTCCCCTCTTCTGCGCCCCCAAAACACCTGGGGGGGGCTGTCCCTAGGCCCCCTGCTCTCCCTCCACCTGTCTCCCTTCTGCCCCCCCTCAGGAGGCCTTGGCTGACCTGGGCACCAGGCTGCACCTCACTGCCAAGGCCAAGCAGGGGCTGGCGCTCTGGACCCAGACGCTCCCCGCCCAGGAGGCTGCCTGCCTGCTGGTGATCCAGACCCTCCAGGGGGAGCAGCGAGACCTCCGGGGAGAGCCAGACCCCTCCTCAGAAAGCAGCAGCAGCAGCAGCGAAGAGGAAGACTCCGGGGTAAAAGCCTCCCGCAAAAACCTTTCTCCCCACCCCAGACCCTCCCCTTCCCCCCTTCCTCTGCTCTCCCAGGAACCTCAGGAAGCGCCAAGGGTTGCCTCGGACCCCTCCCCCCCCTTTGAGATGCCCCATTTCGTACCCACAAGAGCCGGGTGTGCTGGGGAGGGTTTCCAGTTGTGTAGGGAAGGACGGCCAGCCCACCTCCGGCGATTGGCCCAAAGTGGCCTAAGGACTGGTCTAAGAAAGAGAAGGACCAGGGGTGAATAGAATAGAGTAACAGAGTTGGAAGGGACCTTGGAGGTCTTCTAGTCCAACCCCCTTTTCAGGCTGGAAACCCTACGCCACTTCAGACAAAGGGTTCTCCGGTCTCTTCTTCAAAACTTCTGGAGGCAAGCAGTTCCCCTGGTTAATTGTTCTAACTCAGAACAATTAGGAAATTTCCCCTGACTTCCAAGTTGCTTCTCACCAGCACCTTCCAATATTTGAGGGGCTGCCACAGAGAAGAGGGGGGGGGGGTCAAGCTATTATCCAAGGCACCACAAGGCAGGAGAAGAAGCAACGGGTGGGGCTTGCAAAGGAGAGATCCAGCAGGGGGAATTTCCTAACCGTGAGAAAAAATAGTGAATACGTTGCCTCCAGAAGTGGTTGGGTGATCCATCACTGGAGGCTTTCAAGAAGAGACTGGACACCCACCTGCCCGGAATAGCAGTGGGACTCAGACGTATATCCACCCATAAGTGCATCATAGGATTCTTTGAGTGGTTACCAAATGTTAACCTCTTGCCCCCAAAAATCTGGCTCCTCATTTTACCGGCCTCGGAAGGACGGAAGGCTGAGTCAACCTGGAGCTGCTCAGGATCGAACTGCTGGCAGTGGGCAGAATTAGCCTGCAAATCCGCATTCTGACCACTGCGCCACTGACGGCTTTCCCAAGGTGGCACCTCTCTTAAAAGTGACCGTCAGCACCTCGAATTGGACCCGGAAGCAAATTGGCAGCCATGCAACTCCCGCAAGAGAGGGACCCGTGTGCAAATCTAGACTTGCCCAAAGCGTGCAGGCTGCCGCATTTGGAACCGATTGAAGCTCCCGGATACCTTCCAAGGGCAGCCCCCCCTCCTCCGTAGAGCACATTCCAGTAGTCAAGGCGGGAGATGACTTAGGGGAAGGGGGCTCCTTGGTCCAGGAGAAACCATCACTTAACGCACAACCCACCCCCAAATGCTTCCGTCCTGAGCAAGGAGTTCAGCTGCTTTCTCCTCTGCCAAGGCTCAGGCCTGGGCGCCCAACAGCCTTCCCCAGAGGACCCTTCCGGCTGAGCCCAAGAACGCGGAGGGAAGCCTGGCCCGGAGGGAGCCGGAAGCCCTGAGGCTCCGAGTCCTGGAGACTTCGGCTCGGTAAGGTTCCCTTTGCAGCGAGGCGGGTGGCAAACAAATGTTAAAAATAAATAAAATTAAAATAAAATAATAAAATAAAATAAAATAAAATAAAATAAAATAAAATAAAATAATAAAATAAAATAAAATAAAATAAAATAAAATAAAATAATAAAATAAAATAAAATAATAAAATAAAATAAAATAAAATAAAATAAAATAAAATAAAATAAAATAAAATAAATAAAATAGAGAACCAGCACTTGGGCTGCCATGAGCTGGATCTGCTCCACTGGCATCATGTAGGGCTCCAAGAAAAAGGGAAAATTCCCTGGTGTGTGTGTGAATTGTTGGGTTGTGAGAGAACCCTCCCTCCCTCCCCCCCCCCACTTCTCTCTCTGCCAAGGCACATTAAATTGCTTAGATTATTTTTTAACTGTGAAAAAAAATCCCGGGGATTTGAAGAGCCGAGTGCAAAGCTCTGGCCCAGCAGAGGTTCAGGCTGAGAGCACAATTGGCAGCGTTGATCTCTAAAGCCCAGGTAAGTCCTATCCAGTCCCACCAGGGCCAGCTTCGCTCTGGGCCCTTAGCCAGAGAAAGAAGCTCTGGTTCTCCATCCTCCTCCTCCTCCTCCTCGCCTGAGCTCCTATGCTGGAAATCTTAGCCTGGATATTCAGATGGAATCTCTCCATTTCCACCTCGGTTTTTGGAGATGAAAACGTTAAATCTTCATCCCACAGCTGGCACACGGTACTTAACGTGGGTCCTTGGCTTATGACCACAATTCACAACAGAAGTTTGTGTTTCTAAGCAAGGTGGCTGTTGAGCACCCGAGTTTGCAAACTTTTTTTGCCACGGTCATTAAGGGAATTGCTGCAGTTGTTAAGTGAATCATGCGGTCGTTAAGCGAACCTGGCTTCCCCCCTTTGACTTGGCATCTTAGAAGCCCGCTGGGTAGGGCGCAGATGGAGATCATGTGACCTGGGGACTCTGCAACTGTCATAAATAGGAGACGGTTGCCCAGTTTCCGAATTTTGATCCCGTGACCGTGGGGATGCTACCATGGTCGTAAGTGTGAAAAATGGTCACAAGTCACGTTATTCAGTGTCGTCGTAACTTTGAACAGTCACTAAGTAAATGGTGGTAAGTCGAGGTCCCCGCAGGGGGTGAGTCTTCGTTTCCTGCCTTCCATCTGCTTTTTTGGGACGGGTGGAAAGGAATGCCACCCTCCCACCCCCACCCCACCCGTATGAGAGCAGGGTTCCCTCTCGCGGCCCCCATCATCCCCTCCTGGGCGGCATGCAGGCTGCCAATGAAAGTCGGGTTTGCTGATCCTGGGGGGAGGTTGAGCTCCCTCATCCCCACCTTGACCTCCTCTGGCTCTTTGCAGGATCCAGGCACTGAAGGAACGTCTGGAGGGTCTTTGGGTTGACCTGGAGGAGAAGAGCCAGGACTACAGGGCCCATGAGGCACAAGACATGGAGCTCATGCAGGACTTCTTCCAGGCCCATAGGTAAGTGAGGGGAGGGGCTCCCCCTTTTCCCTGGTGGCCCCTCGGCCTCTGAACCCTCCAAGGGGTCTTAGAAACTTTCTCCATAAACTGATGAGGTGTGGCATTAAGATTAAACCCACCATGGACAGCAGCAGTCTACCAGCATGGAGTGGCCAGGAG
Organism: Pituophis catenifer annectens; assembly: GCF_029215685.1. Lineage (NCBI taxonomy): Eukaryota > Metazoa > Chordata > Lepidosauria > Squamata > Colubridae > Pituophis > Pituophis catenifer. The sequence goes on from NW_027256881.1 coordinate 354,797,080, forward strand.
GAAAACAGAAGCTAGGCTGTCCCAGCCTCCTGCGGTCCCTTCCCCGCCCAGATGTGTTGGGTTAAAACTCCCATCTCCCTCAGCCAGCACATCTGGGGAAGACCTATCCTGCTGTCTCTGGATCCCACCGGTCCTTCCCTGGGCAAGGGGTTCCCCTGGCTACTCTGGGCTCCCCTTCTCAGCCCCCCCTTCACCCCTCTCTCCTCCTCGCAGCGCCCTGCTCCTCACCTACCAGAAGGCCCGTCACAAGCAGGAGAGCCAGGTGGGGCAGCTGGAGACCCAGATGGGGCTGATGGCCAGGCGCCAGGCCAAGCAGCGCCAGGCGCTCCTGCAAACCCTCCGGCAGCTGCAGGACCAAGTGCCCGCAGGGGCTCCGACCGGCCTCCCCCAGGCCCCTGCGCCAGATGAGAGCACCCGGGACCCACCCAGAAATTTGGAAATCCCGTCCATTTTATGGAGCAGAAAGTGAGGCTTTCTGGACACACACAAACACATCTACTGACCAGCAAAGGGGGGGGGCAAGGACCATTCCCCCCTGAAGGCCTGTCAGCCTTGCCAGGTAGAGCAGGCAGGGATCAGGACCGCATGAGCGTAAATGGTAAAGCTGTTTGCAGGCCTGAAAGTACAAAGCTCCCACTGCCCTTTTAACAGGCTGAGAGGTTTTTTTCTGTTTTTTTTTAATTTGATTTATATGCCGCCCTTCTCCGGAGACTCAGAGCGGCTTACAATGCGTTAAGCAATAGCCTGGGCGAAATAGGTTGGGCGAAACCCTCCTCTGCTCCTCTCTGAAAGCCCTGGCAGCCCCTGGTCAGAACGCAGGATTGCAGGCTAATTCTGCCCACTGCCAGCAGTTCGATCCTGACTGGCTCAAGGTTGACTCAGCCTTCCATCCTTCCGAGGTCGGTAAAATGAGGAGCCAGATAGTTGTGGGCTGACTCAGAAGACGCTGTAAAGCACTACGAAGCTGTATATAAGTCTAAGTGCTATTGCTACTCCTTCCTTCCTTCCTTCCTTCCTTCCTTCCTTACAATGCATCATTGCAGACTAACTCTGCTCACTGCCAGCAGTTCGATCTTAACTGGCTCAAAGTTGACTCAGCCTTCCATCCTTCCGAGGTCGGTAAAATGAGGAGCCAGATAGTTGTGGGCTGACTCAGAAGACGCTGTAAAGCACTACGAAGCTGTATATAAGTCTAAGCGCTGTTGCTATTGCCTGTTATGCAGCTGTGGGCTACGCTGGCTCTTATCTGTCCGTTCCCTTGGCAGCCTCCCTTCGCCCAGTCCCCCACCATGACATCACACAGGTGTGGGTTCCCTGCCTTCTTCCCCTTCTTTCTGGACCAGAGGCACTGGGGCTTTGCAAAGGGGAGGGAGGGAGCGGATCGTTCTTTGTGGCTCCCGGATCCCGCAGGCTCTTTTCACCGACATGGTGAGAAGCAACTTTGGATGTGCAGACATCTCTGTTGGCATCCCTTTTCTGGAAGCCTTTGCAGGTTCAGGATTTTCTCAGAAGCTCTCAGGGACACGAAGGTTTTTCTTAACCTGCTGAGAATTAATTAATCCGTCCCACAATTTACCCCCATCTGCACCACCAGCCTCCATCCTCCCGCTTCCTTCACTCCACCAGCCTCACCCCTCATCCCAAGGCTCCCTTTGATTTTCTGCTGGAAGTCATTCTAGCTAATAGGGTGGGGGGTGGGTTCTCTTTTTTAAGCAGCTCTTTTAATTTCTGTATTTTTAAATTAAAAAATTAATTATGAAAGAGGGTTTATTTTTAATGATGGTGTTTATCATTAAGGAGGAGAAGGGGGAGGGGGAGAAAGGAAAGGAGGAAGGAGGAGGAGGAGGAGAAGAAGAAGAAGAAGAGGAGGATGAGGAGGAGGAGGAGGAGGAGGTAGAAAAAACATGAAGTGGTTCATTTTTGAGATCAACATCAGCAAAACTGGGCTTGCTCTATAAGGTCTCCAACCTTGGTTGAGGGGGTTGGTCTAAAAGACCTCCAAGGTCCCTAGGAGTCTGAAACTGCAAAAAAAAATGAGGGTGAGGAAGATGATGTATCCTGGACGCCGAAAATATCCAGATAACTGCACAGGATGTTGTCAAGAAGAAAGCCGGGAAATGCAGAGCAATCCTGATGGCAACGTTCAAACAAAGTGATTTTAGAAATGAGTGCAAGGGGTCAAGCGAGGAGGCCGCCCCTCCCTCCTCCCAGCGGCTGGAATTAAAGCTGAAGGGAAAAAATCCTTTGGGGCGGCTGCCAACATCCTTCCTGACCGGGCTGGTTAGAGTGTCAAAGGTAAGATGATTTGGGGGCTGGAGGCCAAAACGTATAAAGAACGCTTGCAGGAACTGGGCAGGTCTAGTTTCATGAAAAGAAGGGCAGGGGGGACAGGATAGCAGAGTCTTCCAATAGCTCAGGGGCTGCCCCAAAGAAGAGGGAGAGTCAAGCTATTCTCCAAAGCACCAGAGGGCAGGACAAGAAGCAACGGGTGGAAACTCATGAAGGAGAGAAGCAACCTAGAACTAAGGAGAAATTTCCTAAAAGTGAGACCAATTAATCAATGGAACGACTTGCCTCCAGAAGTTGTGAATGCTCCAACACTGGAGGTTTTTAAGAAGAGGTTGGACAACCGTTCGTCTGCAATGGTACAAGGGTCTCCTGCCTGAGCAGAGGGTTGGACTAGAAGACCTCCAAGGTCCCTTCCAACTCTCTTATTCTGCTTTCCAGGTTTCCAGAACCCAGGCTCCTGCCCTGACTGCCCCCTTGATGTTTGGGGCCCGTTTCTGGTCCCAGGGGGAAGAGAGTTTGGGATGAATTTGAGGATAAAATCACTTAATCTCATTATGTGCCAGGAACCGCCAGGGGCCCAGAGGCCCCTTTTTCTCTGCCCCTTCCTCTCCTGACTGGGGGTGGGGGGGATGTCCTTCAGATGGTCTCCACTGGGCTTGCCTGTTGCTGCCCACGTCCCAAGGGAGTTGGGTGCAATGCAATCTTTCCAACTCACAAATTTAATGAAAAGGCAGCAGCTTTCCTCAGCTGCAGCGTTTATTAACCTACATGGCTTGGAAAAGGTGCGTCCAGACACCTGGGATCCCATAGATGGGGTTTTTTTCAGACTTCAATTCCCAAAATCCCCCAACCAGCAAGGCCATTTCTAGAAGGCCACTGCTCTTAAAGTGGCTACGTTTGAAAAGCCCTGCCCCTCCCCTCCTCCTCCCAGGCTCCCCTTGGACAATTTGGCCCGAGAGCCAAGGATCAGGTCCCAGGTGCATCACCCTGGCTGCCCACCCCATCCCTGGTGTCCTTCTTCGGACCTGCCCGGGTTTCTCCAGAGCAGTCCAGCCAGGCTAGAGTCTGCTTAAAGTGTCCTTAGCAAAACAACAGAAGTGAGGGGTTTGCTGGGGTCTTTATCCACCACACCCTGGCTTGAGCTTCCCAGCTCAGGTTCCGCCCCCTGTGATTACCTGATGGTGCCCCATCCAAGCACACCTGGGACCCCACCCGGCCTTCCACTTTTCAAGGGAGGATCTGTTTTCCTTGCAGAGAAGTGACCCAAAGGCAAGAGGTCTCGGGGGCAGGCTGGAGGGCAGGGGCAGGTTCGGGGCACAGGTGTCTTGCCAGGAGCCACCTCTGGGCCCTCAGCAAGAGGCTTGGCCCTCCTTCTCCCCCAGATCAAGGAGAGAAGCAATCTAGAACTAAGGAGAAATTTCCTGACATTGAGAACAATTAATCAGTGGAACCACTTGCCTCCAGAAGTTGTGAATGCTCCAACACTGGAAGTTTTAAAGAGGATGTTGGAAAACCCTTTGTCTGAAGTGGTGTAGGGTTTCCTGCCTAAGCAGGGGGTTGGACTAGAAGACCTCCAAGGTCCCTTCCAACTCTGTTATTCTAGTCTATTCAGATCCATGTTCCTCAGCCGTTTTCTAGCCAGGCTGCCCGTCCCTTCTTGCAGCCCCTTCCCCAGACTCTTGAGGGGGATTTTCCAGCGCAGTCAGGTGCCTTCCTCTTGGGGCTTCTGCCACCCCGAAGCCCGTTTCACTCCATTCTCCCCATGTTCCGCCCCCCCCCCCAGCCCACCGCATGCCCCCCCCCTGGGGGGCTTGAAGCGAAGCGGGCTCACACTGCGCTGTGCTGCTCCCCACAGGAGGCACCTGGGAGCGCCTGGAACCCTGGCAGCCTCTCTCTCCCCCCCCCCTCCCTCCCTCCTGGGTCCATCCTGGGAATATACCAATGTTTTCCTTAAAAATGAAGAAATGGAGTCCCTGTCCTAGCTTGGCTTCTTCAACCTGGCGCCTGCGGGGGGGGGGGGAGCAGCTTCCCAGCACATCCAGCTCTCCACCACAGCTTTCCCCCCACCCTCCCAGTTCCATCCATTATCTACTGCAACTCGCCCCCTCCCCTTATTCATTTTTCCACCGCTGTCAGCAAGATCAAAGGTGAAGGCCAGACAGAGGCTTGATAAATATTCCTCCGGCAACAGAGTGCTGACCCCACAGAGGGGCAGTCTTGAACATCTGACCGCTGGGTCTCGGCTGAACCCAGAAGTTGTGAGCTCCTCTTGGGTCTCTCCTTCTCTGCACCCCCCCCTCGCTGGGCTCCAGGGTGATTGATGTTGCCTTAATAAAGGCAGAAAGCAGCCCACCTGCAGCCCCACCCCCCAAGTGGAGGCCGTCTACCTAAGTCAAAGGGGCTGTCAGAGAATGGGGACTTCCCGGAGGACAGGAAGCTGCAGGAGAACGGGCAAGAGACAAGCCAGGAAGGGGGTGCCCTGTTTTCTGAAATAAAATCATCCCGAAAACTCAGTTTCATCACCACCCTGGATCTGAGGTTTTGAAATGTCTCTCTGTTGAGAAAGCCACGCAGACTGTCCTCACTGGTGCCGCTTATTGTTTTTAAAAAAGAAAAATTAATGGAGGGCAGGTATGTAGCTGGAGATTGAAGGAGGATGTTGCAAGGCAAGGCTGCTGAGGTTGGAAAGAAAATTATTAAAGGCACAACCTCTGTTGCAACGCCTTGAAGCAACATGAAAAAACACAATGCACAACCATCAGACTAAATGCGGTGACATCAAACTGAAAATTAAGCTAGAATCTCCAATGGCCTCGGAAGGGTGAAGGTGTGCCAAGAGGCTCCCTTTTCATGTCCTGATCTGCACCTGAAAATGTCAAGGCCCCAGTGCCTGGAATTAAATTTTAACAGAACAATAGAGTTGGAAGGAACTCTAGAGATCTTCTAGTCCAACCCCCTGCTCAGGCAAGAAACCTTATACCATTTGAGACAAATTTACCATAATTCCAGGTTGCTTCTCTCCTTGATTAGTTTCCATCCATTGTTTCTTTTCCTGCCTTCTGGTGCTTTGGAGAATAAGTTGACCCCCAACTCTTCTTTGTGGCAGCCCCTCAGATACGGGAATGCTGCTATCATGTCCCCTCCAGTCCTTCTTTTCTCTAGACTAGATTCCTACAATTGCTCTTCATATGTTTTAGCCTCCATTCCCCTAATCGTCTTTGTTGCTCTTCTCTGCACTCTTTCTAGAGTCTCAACAGCTTTTTAATATTGTGGTGACCAAAACTGGATACAGAATTCCAGGTGCAGCCTTAAAAGGGGTATCAACTCTTCACCTGATCTTGGTTCTATCCCTCTGTTTATGCAGCCTAGAACTATGCTGGCTTTTTTGCTATCTGCCTTTTTTAAATGTCTTCATCTGTCCTTGGGAAGAGCCTTCACCTTGACAGTGAAGATTTTATTATGTATTTTATTTATATCCTGCCTTTATTACGTTTTATAAACAACTCAAGGTGGTGAACATATCTAATGCGCCTTTTCTTTCCCTTTTTCCCCAAAACAACAATGCTGTGAGGTGGGCTGGGCTGAGAGAGAGGGACTGGCCCAAAGTCACCCAGCCAGCCTGCGTGCCTAAGGTGGGACTAGAACTCCTCATCTCCTGGTTTCTAGCCAGGTGCCATAAATGAACAAATACACACTCCATTTTGACCAGTAAAACGAGCTTCCCCTTGCAGTGGGGAGCCCATAAGCATGGTGGTGGCATCCCCCACCCCCACCCAAGCTCAGGATCAAGCCCACCGGTGCATGTGGCGAGGCTCATGGGCTGAGCAATGTGAGCCTCTGGATGCCATCCAGGAATGGAGAGGTCCCTCTGCTTTCCTCCGGTCCTGGGTACAAAAGGAGAACAGCCAGCCAGGTTTATAAACTCCTCTAGTCCGTGTCCAGGTGATGTCGAACCCACAGAAAGGCTCGACCTGTTCCCTCCACAAGCAGCACCCCACTTTTAAGAAAGCACCGAATCCCAGATCTCCAGGCCCAGATCTCCCCTACCAGAGTGACCTAAATTGCATCATTTTTACACCCCAACTTTTGTCTCCGTTCAGCAAAGGGGGACCCAGGATCTTTGTTTTAATGAGCTCATTTTAAGTCCTTGGAGTCTGTAAGATAAAACTGATAAGCTAATAATTAGAGCCCTCTAATAGTAATTCGGAGTGTGTGTCACCCACATAATGAAAACAGACTTCCCAGGCAATGCTGGAAGGGAGGTTTTGCTAACCTTGCAAATGTAGATGCTTTCGGAATGGTACAGATTCAATGAAGCCTGAAGGGGAGATCTTGACCGTAGCCCAATGGCAGAAATGAAATAAAATAAAATAGGAAGTCTTGTGGTGGGAGGGGGGGCTGCTCCAAAAGTCACCCCAGGAGTAAAATTTAGGAGGTGGTTTAAAATCGGGTGTAAATTACATGGGCTACCGGAGGCTCACTTTCTGGGAATCAAAAGTCACTGACTGCATTTCTCATTGGAATGCGTTTATTCTCTGTGCGGATTTTGGCTTTCTGGATTTCTACATGAAATGTGCTTATTTTGCATGTATGTTTTTGTTTTGCATGTATGTTTTATATGTTTTATATATATATATATTATTTATATGTTTTATATATATATATATATAAATATATATAAAAAAATTATATATATTTATATATATAAATCCAGACTTCCAAAGGGGGAGAATGCAGAAGAGGGATGTGTGTGAAGGGCAAGCAGAGGAAACTGACCTGAAAGTCGAGTCACACAAACATTGCAAAAGAACAGCAGGAAAACAGTGGATCCTTTACAAGTGCGAGCTCTCTCGCTCTCGCTCTCTCACACACACACACACACAGACACACACAGGCAGACTCGGAGGGCTGGGGAGGGCAGCCTTGTTTTCCAGGGCTATAGAAATCGGCCTTCCTTCCGACAGCAACTGACCCACCACAAGGGGCTCTTCATTCTCCTTCGCCCCCCCCAAAAAAACAGGCTTTGAAGCCTTTCAGAGTCGCCAGCCCAGCCCCAGGGGTCAAAGGGCAACTGACCCAGCGCTTTCAGATGCAAATGTGGGCAGGCAAGCGTGTGCTGGGCAGGGCCGGGGTGTGTGTGGGGGGGTACGCACATACACACATACCTGCTTGTGTACAGTAGGCACCCTCCCCCCCCTTCAAATCTTCCAGTCCACAAAGAGACCCTTTGCGGAGGGGGGGGGAGGGGAAGAGGTCTCCAGGAGGGGAGAGAGGAAGGGCCCCCACATTGCCTTGCTTTGCCATGCCTGGAGGGAGGGAGGGAGGGGCTCTGGAGAGCCAGAGACCCCCACCCTACCCCCATGTTTCACCCTTCCATGAGTTTTTGTTTTGTTTTGTTTTACTTCATATTTTCTTATTTCAATTTAATTTAATTTAATTAGTATTTTATTTTATTAGTATTTTATTTTATTTTTTATTATTTTTTACTTAAAATTTAAAATTTATTTATTTATTTAATATTTATTTATTTATTTAATATTTATTTAAAATTATTTAAATTATTATTATAAATAAATATTTATTCTATTTTATTTTATTAGTATTTTACTTTTTTATTTTATTAGTCTTTTATTTTATGACTTATCTTCAATTTAACTTGGTGACTCTGCCCTCCAAAGCCTTCCTGGGCTGGGCATCTCCTGCCAGGCAGAAAGCTGGCCCTTCTTTGTCCCCTTCCCAAGAATGGGGTCCCTCTGGAAAGGGGTGGGGGCCAACAGGAGGGCGGGTATTTTCAAAACTGGAAAGCTGCCCTTCTCCCCCTGGCTTGCTTGTTTGAGGAAAGGGCCTGGCAAGCTGGGAAGGAAGGGAGCGCCCCCTCTGAGCGTCAGTTCAGGTGGGCCGAGAATTTTGGGCTCCCAGAAATTCAGTTCGGAGCCCCAACTCGGGTTCAGCAGAGCCCCCGTCTCTTCTCTGTCATAATAAATGCCTAACTATTACTTCTCCCTGACCACCCGGTCCTTCAAGGGTTAACTAACCACATATCCCATAATCCCTGTAACCACTCCTTACCTCTTGACCCCTCCTCCTGGGTACAAAAGGGCCAACCACATGTTCCACAGTTGATTCCAGATGTATACCTGAAAGAGAAAGGTACAAGGTCAGTGACCTCCAGTACCAACAGACCAACAATAAAACTACTGAAAAGAATTGGGCTATGTCTTTGAGTTATTGGGCTAGATCCAGCTTTCAACAAAATGGTAGCAGAGGTCGGTTGCCCATAACTCCAGATAATGACTGAACCCAACACCTACCCTGAAGAAGCAGACAGAGTACAGACCAGAGCTCTTACCAAGAAGATGGCTGAGAAGCTTGCAACCGAAGCCACAGCCATGGAGGAGACAGAAGCTGGAAGCGAACAGGACTCCAGCCTGGACTCACAATCAGATGAAGAGGGGCCATCCAAGGAAATCATCGCCCCGGAAGAAGAAACAGCACAGAAAATGAATAAATTCAAACTCTCCATCCTGAAACTGATGGAGGGAAACAGCAACAAAGAAAACCTCATCGCGGACCTTCAAAGCCTCTTCGAGCAACAAGAAGCAGCGATCGAGGCCCCAAAGACCACAGAGAAAGAAAAGCCAGCAAAAAAGGGTAAGCCACCCCAACCCGATGACCCTGAGCCGGCAGAATCCATCTCCGCGCCCCCTTCCCGGCGGCCATCTTGGGACGAGCACCAGCCAATGGGAAGCCAGGATTTGAATCCCTTGGCGCGAAAATGCCCGAACCCCGAAACAGACAAGGGAGACTCAGAAAGTGACTACGAAGAGCCCAACTCTGAAAGCGACCACGAAGAGATCGCAATAACAAAAAGAAAAACGCCCACCGATCTCGAGTTGCAAAAGGCAATCGAGACCATCACCGCTGCCCTAGGCTCTGCTTTCGAGCCTCCCGCGGCACTCAATAAATCGAAGAAAAATCCCGGGGGGCACAAGAAGGCCAGGACAACCAACAGAGACCAGGCAACCGAGGCACAGCCCACAAAAAACTCCGCGCGCACCAGCAACCGGCACAAAAGACCGCCCGCCTGCAGGAAAAGTCAACCGCAGGACTCGAACTCACCACCCGCTACACCGACAACGCGAGGCCCGAGGCAGAAGAGAAGGACCGGCTACTCACCAACGCCACGACACCCATCAGGCCAGTCCACGCGACCAGGGACCAGCGACCACGAGGGAGGATCAGCCGCCGCCGCCGCCATTGCCGCCGAGCCGCCGGGAGCAGGAAGTCCTCAACCTACGACCTCCGCTGCTGCCGCGCCGCCGACCCGCGAAAGTCCTCGACTTACGACCGCGTCGCCCCCTCACCTTCTGCCCTTCTTCGCCGGGGATCCGGCCATCCAGCAGTGGTGTCCACCTCAGGGAGGGATCTTCGGACCCACCGGAGGCGGGTCCAGCCTCCCACCGACGGGCCTAGGCCTAGGCCTGGGAGCTCCAGCAACAGGAACCTCACCCGATGGACTCCAGCGCGGAATGAGCTTCGCGCATGCCCAGTACCTGCCTGTAATAAGAGAAGCAAGTTACATAGATCCAAGCAAGTACAGAATGGCCACAGACATCCCAAAGCCTTATTGTGAATTTAATCACAACTTGGACCATGGACAGCTCCCCCCAGTAAGTAACCTTACTAACATTTCTGGGGCAAATTATGCCAATTTGCCAAAACTGCAGTTAGATGGGGGTAATATTATAGAGTGGAGCCAACAATTAAGAGTTGCTCTCATGAGAGAGAATGCACTGTTCCTAGCTAACAAACCTCCCCAAAAGCCCTGGTCACTGGAAATTGACTGCATTCATCACAGGGCACAAAGCCAACCATCGCAAGGCAAGCGTCAAAGGTTGGAAAGAAGGGCACCCCTCACTGAAGATAGATGACCTAACGGATAATGAGGCAGACAACATGCAGGAAACCGAACCAACCCCCAGCAGGCCAATCAGAGGAACCAGAAACAAGCTACCAAAGAAGTTAGAGGACTACGTTATGACCATCCACAACACCCATTTCACGCCCAGCTCATATGAGGACATCCTCGGGCTCCCCCAGGAAGAAAAAGAAAAATGGATGTCTGCCATGGAGAAGGAGATGGAAAGCCTAAGGAACCTCCAGGTATACTCACCTGCCCAAGTTCCAGGGGACAAAAAACCAATAGGAACCAAATGGGTGTTCAGGGTCAAGACATTAGAGGACAACAAGGTCCTATACAAGGCAAGATTAGTCGCGCAGGGTTTCGCCCAAAGATACCCCGAAGACTATACAGACACCTACTCGCCAACCGTCAGGGCGGAGAGCGTCAAAAGCGCCCTGGTGATAGCCACCATCCTAGGCTTGGAGGTCTTCCAGTTCGACGTGCAAACAGCGTACCTGCACGCCGAGTTGGACAAAGAAATATACGTCAAGGCGCCGCCTGGGTACAACAAAGGCGAGGACCAAACCTGGCTGCTGAACAAAAGCCTGTACGGGCTCAAGCAGTCAGACAAAAGGTGGTATGACTGCCTGGCCAAGGCACTCAGATCCATGGGCTTCGAGGCCACCTCAGCCGACAAATGCTTCTTTACGAGGAGAGAAAACAACACATTCGAGGGTGTGCTCGTTTACGTGGACGACATCTTGTACATCAGCAAACACAAGGACAGATGTGACAAGTTCGCCACCGACCTGGGTAGCCACTTCTCCCTAAAGTCACTCGGGAAGATTGACAGGTACCTAGGGGTCCAAGTGATAAAAACCAACAAGGGCTTCCGCCTCTCCCAGAGAGAAAAGATCATCGAGCTGCTGTCCAAATGCAACATGTCCGAAGCAAAACCCAGCGAGACCCCCATGCAGCCTGAGTTCCTGAAGACCATGTACGAGGAATCTGAACCTTTCACAGACAACAAATTGTATAGATCAACGATAGGGTCACTGCTGTACATATCCAACTGGACCAGGCCCGACATCGCCTTAGCCGTCAATCTACTGTCCAGGCATGTAAGCAAGCCCACGTTAACACACTGGAACGCCATCAAAAGACTACTCAGATACTTAAAATTCAGCGCGGATGCCCTACTCTGCCTAGAACCAGAAACATCCGAGAAACCAAAGCTAACCTGCTATGCTGACGCTGACTGGGCTGGGGACATAGGATGCAGAAAAAGCACCTCTGGCTACGTGCTACTACTCAACAATTGCCCCATCCATTGGTACACTGGAAAGCAAAAACTGGTGGCCACATCAACCACGGAAGCAGAATTTGTTTGCCTATCAAAGGCCGCAAACAATTTAGTATGGTTCGATGACCTGCTCTGCGACATCTGGGCTGAACCCTCATATCCAATAGTTATCCACGAAGACAACAAGGCAGCGATAGAGATCTCTAGGGCCGATGCCATAGGTCAGCGTTCTAGACACATTGACATTAAATACAAACACGTCAGGCAGTTTTCAGAGATAGGATTCATTAGAGCAGTACACTGTGACACAGAGGAGCAAACAGCAGATATTCTCACTAAACCCCTACCACATAAACAACATGCTTACCTAATGTCAAAAATGCGTGTTTGCTTGTAATTCATGTCTGTACTTGTGTATTTCCTGTATGTGCGCATACATTACCCCTGGTATCCAGTTAGGCATTTAGAGGGGGTTTTGTCATAATAAATGCCTAACTATTACTTCTCCCTGACCACCCGGTCCTTCAAGGGTTAACTAACCACATATCCCATAATCCCTGTAACCACTCCTTACCTCTTGACCCCTCCTCCTGGGTACAAAAGGGCCAACCACATGTTCCACAGTTGATTCCAGATGTATACCTGAAAGAGAAAGGTACAAGGTCAGTGACCTCCAGTACCAACAGACCAACAATAAAACTACTGAAAAGAATTGGGCTATGTCTTTGAGTTATTGGGCTAGATCCAGTTTCTAACATTCTCCTCTTTCTGGGCTTTGTAACTCGGGGGTGTTCCCGGGGGGAGGGGCAGGAGGAGCCCTTGGGACTAGCTGGTCTTTGGGGTGTCTACCTTGCACCCCTGAAAGAGGCCGCGTGCCAGAATCAGCCCCCTTTCCTGAGGGCTGCATCCATACAAGACCCTGGAGCTGCCGGGGCAGAGCTCTCTACCAAACCCTACTTTGCTCCTTTCAAGACACCAAGAGTTAATAGGGACCCTGGAGGTCTTCTAGTCCAGCCCCTTGCTGAAGCAGAGACCCTATACAATTCCAGAGAAACGGTCGTCCAATCCCTTCTTCAAAACCTCCAGTGATGGACCACAGCTTCTGGTGGCAAGCTGTCCCACTGGTTAGTTGTTCTCGCTCTTAGGAAGTTTCTCCTTAATTCCAGGTTGCTTCTCACCTTGGTTATTTCTCATCCTTTGCTTCTTGCCTTCTGGTGCTTTGGAGAATACGGTTGACCCCCAGCTCTCCTTTGGGGCAGCCCCTCAAATGTTGGAAAGTTGCTAATCCTCCTTTTTCTCTAGGTTGGCCAAACCCAACTCCTGTCTGTTTAATCCTCCAGTCCTCTGATCACGTTCCTTCTCTTGACTCTTTCTAAAGCCTCGACATCTTTTTCTTGTCTCTTTTGGGGGCATCCTGGATATTTGACAGACTGAGGCCCCGTATCCATGGGCAGCCCCCTGTAAAGCCCCCTGCAGTAGTCTAGCTACATGGGGAGCTAAGCATGAGGGCTGCACAACTCTCCCGGAGGCAGGGAAGGCTGCAGTTGGCACACCAGACAACGGAGTGGGGACTCTGGGAAGCCCCCCAATTGTGAGCCTGCTGACCCGGGGCAGGGCAGCCCCATTCAGAAGAGACCCCTCCCCTCCTTTTGGACCCTGCTACGGTTTCCACCTTGAAGACCGAGAGCGAGGTCGCCCAGGCTTAAGACCAGGTGGAATTGAGACCTGCAGGGCAGGCTCGTTCCCCAATCTGTTGCCCCACATCTGCCCCCAGCACATCTGTATGGAGTCACACACATCCACGCGCTACTTCCACTGCATCCAGCTGTGGAACTCTGGCCTGGTGCTGTCTCTTCGCTGGCCTACCTCGCAGGGTGGTTGTGAGGTTGAGAGAGGGAGGGAAGGCAGGAGCAGGATGGAAATCCCCCAGTGAAGATGCAGACCCTGCCAAGGACCCCCTAGTGACATGGGGGGGGCTTCTTTGTGCTCTCTCCCAGCTGTGCCCCCCTCCCTCCCCAGATGGATAATTTGAATAAATCTGGAGGGAGCTCGGCCCCCCCTTGCCGGGCTCTGCTTCCCCCTCCCCCCTCCCCCCTCCCCCCCAGGGGGCCTTTTTGCTCTGCAAACACACCAGCCAGGCAGCCCCCCCAGCCCCTCCCCCAGGTTTCCCAGGGGACGGGGCCTCCCCCCTCCCCGCCCAGTGACAGCCTGGCTGGAAGAGTTGACCCCAGGTTGAAGGTCAGGGCCTCTCCCCCAGCCCCCTTTCAGATGCAAATCGGGGGCAGGGGGCTTTGTGCCAGGAGGTCAAGCGTGGGGGGTGGAAGAGTGCGGGGGGGGGAGATGGGGCTGCCTGTCTTTCAGGGCCGGGAGGGAGGGAGGGAGCCAGGGCTCTCCCACCAAGCCCCCCACCCAAATAGCTAGCCGGCAATTGATGTTTGGTGTGGGTTTGTGTGGTTTGTGTGTCTGCACACATATGCACACAACAGAATTCCTCCGGACTGAAGTCTTAACTAGTTAACCAGATTTGACTTACATCTCCCATTACTCAAGCACGGACTGATTGGTGGATGAGTGACTGAAGGCCTCTTAGCCAGATTCCATATCACACAAACCCCTGTGTAGAAAGACCCCGGCTGGATTCGCACCAGACTCCGTGCGTCAACCTTTCATTCATAGGGCCTTCCATTATTCCATTTTCAAGCCAGACTGCCTCAGCAGAAAGGAGGGGTAGACTGCCTCCAGAGAGGGAGGTTCTATCGGTTATTTGTCTCCTGGTTTACAGGTGGTCCTCGACTTACGACTGAGCCCAAATTTTTTTTTGTTAACTGAAACATTTGTTAAGTGAGTTTCACCCCATTTTACTACTTTTCTGGCCACGGTTGTTAAACGAATCATTGTAGTCGTTAAGACAGTCGCATGGTTGTTAAGTGAATCTGGCTTCCCCATGGACTTTGCTTGTCAGAAGGCTGCAAGAGGGAATCCCTGGACCCCGGGACACTGCGACCGTCATAAATATGAGCCAGTTCACAAGCATCAGAACTTTAATCGCGTGACCACGGAGAGGCCACAATGGTCATTAAGTGTGACCAACGGTCATAAGTCAATTTGTTCAGCACCATTTTAACTTCAAAAGTGGCGGAATGGACAGTTATAAGTTATATAAGTTATATAACTTATGGGAACTCCAGGCTACGCCTGTGCCAGTGCCAGGGTGGGCACCAAGGGCGGGCACCGACTCAAAGGCTTTGCACTTTTCCACCCATCCACCCACGTCAGCCGAGGGCACATAAAGCTCAGTGCCCTTTTGCCTTCTTCCTTCCTTCCTTCCTGCTTTTTTCAGCTTGGCCGTCCTTCCCTCTGCAGCTGCCCAGGAGAGAGTCCCTCGTGCTGGAAAACGGGGAAACCGAGGCAGGATCTACCTGCTGGAGCAGAGCAGACATGGCTTGGGGCTGCCCACATTCCCTGGGTGGCCATTATGCAGAGCAAGGCCATAAAAATGTCCTGGGAAACCCAAATACGTTGTTTGCTCATCGATCTGCCCAGCTGGTGATGGGCAGCCCCCCCTCCGGAGGGTTCTGGAGACAGGCTTCCATTAGTCCAGAAGGGGGGGCTGGCAATGGGTCCGAAGGGTGTGGGGCAGCTGCTCAGGCCCTCCTCCAGACAGCCAAGACCTTGGAAGAAAGGAAAGACTTGTAGCTCGGGTGGCAGATGTTGATGGTGGTTTGTTCTCTGAGCTTGGTGTTCCAGACGTTTTGTCACCAGTCTAGGTAACATCATCAGCAGAACTTCAAGAAACGGCTGGATCAACAAACATACCAATTTCAATCAGAATCAGAATAGAGCTGGAAGGGACCTTAGAGGTCTTCTAGTCCAGCCCCCTGCTCAAGCAGGAGACCCTGTATCATTTCAGACAAATGGCTGTCCAATCTCTTCTTAAAAACCTCCAGTGATGGAGCCCCCACAACTTCTGAAGGCAACTTCTCTTCCACCGGTTAATTGTTCTCCTTATTTCCAGGTTGCTCCTCTCCTTGATTAGTTTCCATCCGTCGCTTCTTCTCCTGCCCTCTGGTGCTTTGGAGAATAAGTTGACCCCTTCCTTCCTCTTTGTAGCTGCCCCTCAAATACTGGAATCCTGCTATCGTGCCAGCCCATGTCCTCCTTTCTAAACCAGCCATACCAAAATCCTGCAGCCCTTCCTTGTATGAGTTGGTCTGCAGGCCTTTGATCATCTTCCTTGCTCTTCTCTGCACTTTTTCCAAAGTCTCAAACATCTGTTTTGTCATGCGGTGGCCAAAACTGGAGGCAGCATGCCAGCCGTGGCCTTCCTAAGGCTTTACAAAGCCGTAGTAATATAAAGATTTGGAAGCAGCCTACGAGCCTTTAGGGAGCCAGGTCCATGGAGAGACCCACCCGACAGTGGCACTGACCACCTCTTCACCAGGGGACTTTTGCACCACGTGACCAGCCAGCCATGCGACCAGCTGACACACAAGACCAACAGAAGCGGAGGAGAACTGAAACGAGACACTTCAACCAAAGTCCTGCTGATGCTGTTACCCAGTCTGGTGGCGAAATGTTTGGAAGCCAAAAACACTAAAAGTTGGTCTGGCGAGAGAGGTGCCACCGTCTCCCTCTTGAGCGCATTAAGTGCAGGGCCAAATATATCTGCACCAAGATTTCCCATCGAGGGGCTTCAGGGATGGAGGTCCCTGCCTGTCTCTCTCCCCCTCTCCCTGCCAACTGGCTGAGCCTCTTCCTGCCAAGGGGCTTCACGGCCTCAGGAGTTGGGCATGCCCATGTGGGTGTGGCATATGCTGGGAGGATCGTGCCCACTGTGGGCTGAGCCATTGCCGAAATTTTAGGTTGAGACCAGAGCCAAAATGGAGTGGTTACTTCCTTACGACCAGATTTATTTTATATTATATTGTATTTTATACAATATAACTGAACCACGGTGGCGCAGTGGTTAGAGTGCAGTACTGCAGGCTACTTCTGCTGATCAGAAGTTTGGCAGATGGAACCTCACCAGGCTCAAGGTTGACTCAGCCTTCCATCCTTCTGAGGTGGGTAAAATGAGGACCCCGATTGTTCGGGTCAAGAGGCTGACTCTGTACACCGCTTAGAGTGGGCTGTAAAAGCACTGTGAAGTGTTATATAAGTCTAAGTGCTATAAGGAAGGAAGGAAGGAAGGAAGGAAGGAAGGAAGGAAGGAAGGAAGGAAGGAAGGAAGGAAGGAAGGAAGGAAGGAAGGAAGGAGCTGTGGTGGTGCAGAGGCTAGAATGCAGTACTGCAGGCTACTTCTGCTGCCTGCCGGCTGACTGATAGTTGGCAGTTCGAATCTCACCAGGCTCAAGGTTGACTCAGCCTTCCATCCTTCCGAGGTGGGTCAAATGAGGACCCAGATTGTTGGGGGGCAGAGGCTGACTCTGTAAACCGCTTAGAGAGGGCTGCAAAGCACTGTGAAGTGGTATATAAGTCTAAGTGCTATTGCTATTTTATTATTTTATTTTATATCATTTTATATTATTTTACTTTAATTACTTGACTTGATTTGAATTGCCTTTGTTTCATTTTGTTACTTTGCATTATTCCATTGTATTCATTAATTTTATTTATATTGTTTCTATTTTATTTTATGTATTTATAAAATTTGTATGCCATCTCCTCTCATGAACAAGCAACTCACATTCCTTGTGATGGGGAAGCTGCCCAGGCTCCTTTTCCCTGGCACGCAGAGTCCTCTGCCAGCAGAAACACCTGAGTGGCAGTCCTTCCCAAGGGCTGGCTTTAGCCGTAGCACCTAGACTTATATACAGCTTCACAGTGCTTTCCAGCCCTCTCTAAGCGGTTTACAGAGTCAGCCTATGCCCCCCCCCCCAACCATCTGGGTCCTGAGTCTAGAGGCCCTTTTGGCCGTACCAGGTTTGCTCACCTTCCTTCTGTGCAAGGATTTTGCACCAGGGTGTGCAAGGGAGAGGACTTGGGAGGAGGCGAGTTTGAATGCCAGATTCCCCCAGGTATTTTCCTTAGTTTCCAACCCCCCCACCCCTTTTACCCCAGGGTTTCTCAACCTTGGTGGCTTTGGTGGACTTCGACTCCCAGAATTCCCCAGCCAGCAAATGTGTCCTGGATAAATGGGCAGAGTGGGGGGGGAGAGAGAGAGAGAGACCCCCAGGCCATTCTTCCCCCCAGACGCCTCTCACACTCCTGCGAAAGGCCAGTCCTGGGTTTCAATGCCAGGGAAAGAAGAGCAACTCAGATGATTAAAGGCCTGGAGACAAAAATACAGGAAGAACGGCTGCAGGATTTGGGTTTGGCCAGTCTAGAGAAAAGAAGGAGAAGGGGGGACATGGCAGCGTCTTCCAATATTTGAGGGCCTGCCCCAAAGAAGATGAGGGGGAGGTGTCAAGCTATTCTCCAAAGCACCAGAGGGCAGGACGAGAAGCCACAGATGGAAACTCATCAAGGAGAGAAGCAACCTGGAACTAAGGAGAAACTTCCTAACAGTGAGGACAATAAATCAGTGGAACAGAAGTTGCCTCCAGAAGTTGTGGGGGCTCCCATCACTGGAGGTTTTTAAGGAGAGACTGGACAGTCACCTGTCTGAAATGGACTCTAGGGGGTTGGACTAGAAGACCTCCAAGGTCCCTTCCAGCTCTATTCTGATTGATTGAATCCATGGATTGGTTCCCAAGTGCCAATCAGGCGTCAATGCCTGGACTTCCTCCACAGGTGTCCAGTCTCTCCTGCAGCCCAAGCCAACATGGCCACAGAGGGCAGTGTCCAGGGGGAGGGGGCTTGCCCATTGCAGCCTCAGGGGGCCAACAGGAACTGGCAGATGCCCACATGTAAGATCCTTTGTGGCAGAGAAAGGGTGGGGAATTTCTCCCTAGAAACTGGAGCAGTAGCTAAAGAGGACATTGGGGGTCTCCGGGGGGAAGGAGGGGGGTTTGGAAAGAGAGCCAGAGGCTTCTTGGTGGGTTTTAAGAAAAGCTCTTGGGGAACTTCATGCTAGGGTGAGCCTTCTGACGCCCCCCCACCCCAACCTGCTTCCTCCTCCCCCAACATGGCTTCCAAGAAGGGCTCCCTGCATTCGGCCTGTTTCTTGGGCTGGGGGGAGGGGGGTCTTTGGAGAATTAAGACAGAAGAGGGGGTGGGCTGCCATCCTGGATTAGGGTCTGTAAACGTAGAAGGCATCCCCCAGCCCTTCTGTCTAAATTTCCTCCAAGGCACACTTTAAAGAATTGTAAAGTTAAAGGGGCCTCTGAGACCATCCAATCTAGCCTGCCCTTTCCCACTTTATCTGGGGTTCCCTCTGGGGGGGGTGTCTGCCTCTTTGGGGTGAAGGGTCTCCTCTGAAGAAACGTGTCCCATGTTCTCCTGGGTGGGGCATTTTTGTCAGCACATTTTCAGTCTGGCCGTGTTTCCTATAATGAACTACGAAATCAATTTATCGGTTTTATGTTTACTATTTCTTTGACTGGCCTGGAAGATAAAATACATTATTAGATCAGGGAAAAAAGGGGGAAACTGTATTTTAACCACTGATGGGATTGTTTTAAAGTAAACGTTGCCATGAAATTTTAAAACTCTCCCATCCATCTCCTGGTGCAGCCGAGGTAAATTTCTCCGCTGTCTAATTGTTTGTCTTTTCCATGATTTAATTTCTAATCTGCTCTTCTCCTGCTCTTTATTACTGGCTTCTAAATTATTCAGAATGTGATCTGCATTGACGTTCTTCGACTAACTTTCTCTGTCTCCACCAAGCCCATTGCTCTCCTTTTTACTGATATTGTGGCTCCCATCTTGAGCCTATCCATGTCTGGGGCTCTTATTTGGAGACAAACTGTCAAGTATTTGCAAGCCATTGGCACATGTGTCATATAGACACCAGTGGAGGCAGAGAGTGTCTCCACCCCTATGTGGAAAGGAGGCGCTTACCCTGAGTATAAAACCCCCTCCAACTTTTTCCACCTCTCTGGCTCTCTCCATCTCTCTCTTTTCATGTTTGTTCCTCATGAGACTTGATCTCTGTTGTACATAGTTAATATGATTTATCATATGAATAAATACGTTTAAGACATTTATTTATGCATCTGCCTCTGAACTCTTCTATGCTCCTGGGTGTTTCTACGATCCCAATTCCACACACCCCCCCCCCCAAGAGAAACCACATCCGATGCTCTCCAGGTGGTTAGATCCCAGATCCCATCTTCCCCAGCCGGTGAACGATGGTGCACACTGCAATCCAAAACACCTGAAGGCCTCAGGAAGGCTGAACGGGGTTCTCTGCTCTTTGCAGGGTTAGCCGCAGTTAGATCGAGAGAACAAGTTATTGCTACATTTATTTATTAATATTATGAATATTTGATACTGCCTTCCGACAGAGCCACCAAGTTGATGTACAGCGGTTGCACTGATAAAAACATAACCATCAATAAAAGCCTCCTAAAAGATTTAGAACAATAATAAACTCAGTCAAAACCATTTTCAAAGGCCGAAGTTTTTTGAATATATATAAAAAACGGCCTTTATTTCTAAAAACAAATCAAAGTGTTTTGTTCTTTGATGTCGGATGGTTACGTGACATCCTGAATCCTTTTGTTTGTGAGTGGCTGGTTCTTCCTGCCCACCTCCCCTCTGACCAAGGCTCGCTGGGGTGAGGTTGGGGCCCTTGGACCTCCCAGGGCCCCACCGGGACCTTACCTGCAAATCTGGTCTCAGGAGGGGAGTCTTTTCCTCAGGGACGTTTAAAGACCCTCTGGTGAGGAGGGTGTGGAGAATGGTCTCCCGTAGCTCCTTCCTGATACATTGGAACAAGGTGGAGTGGATGGTCCCACCACCAGAGCAGTCAATGCCTGGTCGGCAGTGGTTTCTGTCCATCTGGTGGAGGAATGTAGTGAGGTGAAGCCCCTGAAGGCAGGACAGGAAGCAAGGGACGGAAACTCATCAAGGAGAGAAACAACCCAGAAAGGAGGAGAAATTTCCTGATAGTGAGAACAATTAATCAGTGGAACGACTTGCCTCCAGAAGTTCTGGGTTCCCCAACACTGCAAGAGATTGGACAACCATTTCTCTGTAATGATATAGGTCTCCTGCTTTGGCAAGGGGGTGGACTAGAAGACCTCCAAGGTCCCTTCCAACTCTGTTATTCTGTTACCTTAAGGATCTGTCCTGGATCCATGGCCCCTGAACATTTTGAGTAAATGTGGAGACTCTAGAAAGAGTGCAGAGAAGGGCAGCAAAGGTGATGAGGAGACTGGAGGATAAAACATACTAAGAACGGTTACTGAAACTGGGTATGTCTAGTCTGATGAAAAGAAGGACTAGGGGTGACAGTCTTCCAATATATCAGGGGCTGCCCCAAAGAGGAGGGAGTCCACCTATTCTCCAAAGCACCTGAGGGCAGGAGAAGAAGCAATGGGTGGAAGCTAATCAAGGAGAGAAGCAATCTAGAACTAAGGAGAAATTTCCTGACAGTTAGAACAATTAATCCGTGGAACAGCTTGCCTCCAGAAGTTGTGAATGCTCCAACACTGGAAGTTTTTAAGAAGATGTTGGATAACCGTTTGTCTGAAGTGGTGTGGGGTTTTCTGCCTTAAGCAGGGGGCTGGACTAGAAGACCTCCAAGGTCCCTTCCAACTCTGTTATTTTAAGTAACTGAAGACAATGGAGAAAAAGGGTCTTCATAAGAGTTTTGGATGGCATAAAGCTGGAGGGGCTGCTAGAAGGCCAGAAGACCTCAGAAAATCAGCTCGGTTCCAAAGGATCTCGATAGTCTTGGGCCGAAACGTTGTGGAGGGATCAGGACTGCTGATGTTCTGCACTCTGGCAGAGAAACAAGAGAAGGGACACCAGACTGTGGAGAGTACGGAAGGAGAGTTTGAGCGAGATGGGCCAGAACCGTTTCTCAAGTGACAAGGGGTGCTAGGCTTAGCTTAAGTCCAGAAACGTGTGGAAACGGCTCAGACGCTTCCCTCATTGGCAGGGGAATGGCCAGCCTAATCCCACTTGCCAGATTCTGTTATTAGAGCCACTCTCAATAAAGGGAGCCTTGGTCTTCCTGTGGAGTTCATTCTGGGTCTGGTCTACCTAGTGGGGCTGGCGTTGACTCGGCAGTCTTACTCCTTGTCAGAAGGCTCTTGGTGTCCGGGTGGGCCAGAGATTCAGTGGGAGCCACAGCTGCCATAAGAACCAGGGCAATCCTGGGCTGTGCCAACAGAGTTTAATACTCAGAGCACAGGAAGTAACGATGCCACTCTGTGCCACCCTGGTCAGGCCACAGCTGGACAACTGGAGGACATGCAGAGAAGAAGAACAAGAAGGATGGTGAAGAAGGGCCTGTAGGAGAGAAATTAGAGGAACTTGGCTTAATGAAGAGAAGGGAGTCAGAATGGAGCTGGAGGGGCCCTTGGAGGCCGTCTAGTCCAACCCCCTGCTCAAGCAGGAGACCCTCTACCATTCCAGGGAAGTGGCTGTCCAGCCTCTTCTTCTTCAAGACCTCCGTGGATGAAGCACCCACAGCTGTTCCATTGTAGACTGGAGGTTTTGAGGCCAAGGTTGGGCAGCCTTTGGTCCTGCCTTGGTGGGGGGGAGATGTTGGCCTCCTCTCTCCTCCCGGCAGTGGGGCAGCTCCCCCTTTTCCAGGTGAAGCCTGGCGCCCGGGCCATTGGGCTCCCAGGGCAGGGCAGGGCAGGGCCTCCTCTGAGGGGGCTTCAGGCAGGGTTGGGGTCCCTGGCGTAAAAGCAGCCCCCCACCAGCCCCCCTCCCCCTCCCCTCTCCCGCGGGACGAAGCTTGCGGGCCAGAGGCAAGTCCGGGCAGCCCCTTCCCGCCCTCCTCCCCAGCCGGGTGGGCGAAGGAATGCGCGGGGCTCGGGGGGAGGGCGGGCAGGGGGCCGCTTCGCTCGCTCGGCCCCCTTTTGTGTCCCCGGCCAGCCGAGCGTCTCCGGAGCGGCCCCCGCCGATGCCCCGCGCTTCAAACGCGCCGCGCCAGCTGGACGGAGCTGGCCAAACAACGGCGGGTGGGCGGGCGGGGGGGCCGGCTCCCATTTCGCCCTTTGTGTCCCGCGGCCCGCAGCGGGGGAAGCCGGGGGTTGGGCCGAGGGCCTCCCCTGGGCAGCCTCGCTTGGCCTGGCCTTTGCCCCGCGAGGGACCGGCCCCTCCTGGCCAGGGCAGCCGGCGCGGGCCGCTTCCGCTCAGGTGCCGCGCTGCCCTTTGTCTCCGCGGCCTCGAAGCTCCGGAAATCACACGCGCCACAGATTGAATTCCAGGCTTAATGCCGGCAAAGTTTCTGCCTTGGATGAGCTTGGATGGTAGTTTTCCCCTGGGGCGGGCGGGGGGGGGGGACGGACAGTCCCATTTAACACTCAAGGAACCGGAGGAAAAGATCCAGTTGCTTTTGATTTTGATAGGCCCAACGGCCCTCCGGAGGTCACCAGTGGCTGAAGCCGGGTTTTAAGTAGGAAGAAAGACAGAGAGAGAGAGGAAGGTAGCTAGATGATAGGGAGAGATGATAGGGAGGGAGAGAGAGTGTTTTGGTCTGCAGAACCTAAAAAAAATGTTGAGACTCTTTCTGGAAAGAGTGCAGAGAAGAGCAACAAAGATTATCGGTGCTTGGAGGCTAAAATAGATGAAGAACAGTTGCAGGAATTGCAACAATGAAAAGAAGGCCTAGGGGCAACATGTTAGCAGAATTCCAATATTTGAGGAGCTGCCACAAAAAAGGGGGTCAGCTATTCTCCAAAGCCCCTGAAGGCAGGACAAGAAACAACCTGGAACTAAGGAGAAACTTAAAGATAGATGCAATAGATAGCAGTGAGGAAGAGAGATGGATAGACAGACAGACAAATAGGAAGACTCTAATTTGTGGCAACAAAAATATTGCATGTGGCCTGTCTGAGATCACCTTTTCTGAATGGTCACACTCTGAATTCAAAACCAGAGGCCCTTCTGTACAAAGGCCAGAAGAGGCTGGACTGAGGCAGGATTCAACTTGGGGGGGAGGGAAGGGGGGAGAAAGGGGGAGGACAGGTTGGTTGTGCAGATGTGTTACATATAACCTGCATGTGCACCAGCAGCCTGTCTCCTCCCCTCTCCTCCCCTCCCTACACCCCAATTTTAATCCTGTCTCATTCCAGCCACTCCTGGCCTCTGAGGAAAAGATTTTAATAATGTTTATGAGTCATTAAAGGTGCTTGCAGGCTCCTTTGAAGATATGGCTACCTACAACATGGTTTTCAACCTTGGTAAGTTTGAGGTGTGTGGACTTCAACTCCCAGAATTCCCCAGCCAGCCTTGCAGGGAAGGGAGGGAGGGAGGGAGGAAAGAAGGAAGGAAAGGAGGGGGGAGGGAGGGGGGAGGGAAGGAAGGAAGAAAAGGAGGGAGGGAGGAAGGAAGGAAGGGGGAAGTAAGAAAGGGAGGGAGGAAGGAAGGAAAGAGGGAGGGAGGAAGGAAGGAGCCTCTGGTTGTGGGTCAGCGTCTCACAGCCTGGCGTAAGGGCCGAGCACCCTTCCCAGCTGGGTGCGGTGCAGCTTCTTAGGTGGATTCCAATGTGTGAATAGCCCAAGACAAGATCAGCAGAAGTTCCCCAAAATATCCTGATGAGTGGTGAAGAGTCCCAGAGTGCTAAACTGGCCCCCCAACGCTCTGTGACCCACTGATCTCTGTACCCAACAGCTGTGGTCCTGTGATGTGGGAGCCCCTACAAGGCCCCGATGTTGACTGCTTCACAGAAGCCTGGGACTGCCCAGTGCCCCCTGCTTTCAGCTGCCATAAGTGCTGGATGGGGGCCCATCTCACTGCCCCCACAAATGGGGTCCGCCCTGGGCAGACCTGAGGGTGGCCCAAGGGAGCCTGGGGATCAGGCAGCGGGGAGGGTGCCTTCTCTTGGCCGGACTGCCTGAAGCATCCGGTGGGCAGGGACCGGTTCTATTCCAGGCCCTGGAGCTCTGAGCAGAAATGTTTTCAATGCCCACAAGTTGAAGGGGGTGTCAGGAGTGCTTCTGGGGGAGGGGGTTGTCCCAAAAGGCCTTGCAAAGAGGCCCTTGCGCCCCACCTGGCATCACTTTCACTCAGCCAGCTGGAGACCAGCAGCTCCCAGGAAAGAGCCCCCAGTCCCCTTGCGCCGCAGCGCCTCCCCTCGCTTCCCGGGTCAGACGGGGCTCGTGGGCTCCATCATCCCCAGCCGGGCGGAGGCGCGCGGACCGCTTGGAGTCCCGGGTTGGCGCCGGGCGCTCTGCACGCGCTCAGAGGCGGCCTCCGGCCAGGGCAGCGGCGCGGGGCGCGGGCAGGAAGCGGCGGCCGGAGCGGGAGGCGGCCCCGGCGAGCGGGCTGGCGGGCAGGCGGAAGGGGAGGGCCGGCGAGGGAGGAGCGAGCCAGCAGCCAGGCAGGCAGGCAGGCGGCGGCGGAGGAGGAGGAGGAGGAGAGCTGTGCGCGGCGGGGCTGCAGCCGGAGCCCGCGCGGCCCTGAACTTTGCGCCGCTGCCGCCGCCGCGATGCGCTGAGAGCGGCCGGCCGGGAGCCCCATCGCCGCCCGCCCGTCCCGCCATGGGCGCCCGGGACGAGCCGCCGCCGCCTCCCCGCCCGGCGCCCCCGGACCCGCCGCGCTGCTAGGCGCCCCACTCGGCCGGCCGTCGGCGGGGGCGGCGCCGGGGCTCGCCCGGCCAACTTCGGCAGGGGCCGCGCCCGCCAGCCCCGCCAGCCGCCCCGGCCCAACTTTGGCTCGCCGCCCCGGCCCCGGGAGAGCCCGCCCGGCGCGGGAGCAGGAGGAGGAGCGGGGCGGCCGGAGAGTCCCCCGCGCCCGCCCGGCCCCGCCCCGGCCGCTATGGCCATGGTGACCGGGGGCTGGGGCGAGGCGGCGGGCGGCGGCGGCGGCGGCGGGGAGAGCAACGGCCTGGAGAAGGGCTACCCGCGGCCCGCCGAGGACGACTCGGCCTCCCCGCCCGGCGACCCGGAGCGCGGCGGGGGCCTGGAGGAGGAGAAGGCGGGGGCGGCGCCCGTGGACTGCGTGGTCTGCGGGGACAAGTCGAGCGGGAAGCACTACGGCGTCTTCACCTGCGAGGGCTGCAAGAGCTTCTTCAAGCGCAGCATCCGCCGCAACCTCAGCTACACCTGCAGGTGCGCGGGGGGAGGGGGAGGGAGGGGGTCGGCCTGCTCCCCCCGCCGCCTCCCGCCCAGGCCGCGCCGCTGGGGAGGGGGCCGGGCTCTGCGGCTGCTCTCCCCGGCCGGCCTGGAGAGGAGCGGGGGGGGGGCTGCGGCGGAGGCAAACGCCCCCCCCCCCGCGCCTGCTTTTCGGCTCCCTTGGCTGGGCTGCTGCGGGAGTTTTGCCCGGCGGGGCGGCCCCCCTTTCTCGCGGATGGAGGGCTGGGCCGACAGCCCCTCAGGCACGCCCGGTCTCCAACGGGGGAGGCCCGGGGGGCTTCGCGAGCGGCGGGGGCTCCGGAGCGGAGATCCCGGCGACCCCCGGGGCCCCGCGACGCCCCCTCGGTCTCCCCGGCACTGGGTCGGCTGTGCCCGGAGCTGCAGGTGCTTCGCCCGCCCGCACCTGCCGCCCGGCTGGGCCACGTGGAGCTGCTGGTGCGGCAGGTTGCGTGGGGGTCCCGGCTGCCTGCTTGGCACCCCCGGGCCCGGGCCCACCTGATGCCACGCGGGGCTCGGGGCGTGCGGACCGGGCTGGCTTGGCGGGCGTGGGAAGGGTCCCTGCGGGGCTCGGGAGGGGCCTTGACTAGACCGTCTGGGGGGGGGGACTAAAGGGATGAGCAGCCCAGGTGTGGGGCGCAGGGGGAGGGGCTCCAGCTGGCTTCCTTTGCCAACCCACCCTGGAAGAAACGAGAAGCCCAGCTGTGGGGTTTGACTGGGGCAGAACTCTGGATGGCAAACAGGACCTGCGGTTTTGGGGAGCAGCGAGTGGGGCAGTTCAGGGGCTTCTGTCTTTAGATGGCCAAAATTCCACCCCCCCCCCCCCCCGCCCGCCAAGGATTCCTGGGGAGGTGGGAGAATTCTCAGCTGGAATCTCCCCTCTCAATCTTCTCCCCAGGTTGAGAAAGAGACAAAGGGGGGGGGGGGTGTCCCGTCTGAGTGGGATTCTGGAGGCAGGTAGAGACATCACACCCCCTGCCCAGGATCACACAAAAGAGGCCCCTTTCCAAAAGCTGTGGTCCTCAGAGGTTTCCACAGTGTAATTGCAGATCAAACTCTTGTGGTGAAGCTAAGGCACTAGTTCTCATTGTGCACTGGAAGCAGTTTTCTCCTTTGTTTTCCCAACAGCCTTTTCATGCTCCCTGACAAGGAGGGCATGTGTGTGTGTTGGCATGGCCAACACCAGATGATTGCCACTGGAGTGCCAATTGCTGTCTACCTCCTCCCAAGTTTCCAGACCTCATGGTGTGAGTCTCAAGAGAGAAGCAGCAGCCTCCAAAGCAGTT
This sequence comes from Pituophis catenifer annectens, assembly GCF_029215685.1. Lineage (NCBI taxonomy): Eukaryota > Metazoa > Chordata > Lepidosauria > Squamata > Colubridae > Pituophis > Pituophis catenifer. The sequence continues at coordinate 354,823,996 of NW_027256881.1, forward strand.
GTGCGCACACTCCGCACCAAGCAGGAGGGGGACTTTCCTTCTTGGAGATGGTGGGGACCAAACTGGATGCCCCTGTGGTCAGCAGGGAACCCCCTCCCCCACTTCTGCCCAGGCCTCTGATGGGCTGGACCTTTGTGGGTGAACTAATAGGAGATCCCTCCCTGGAAGGGCCTCGGTTGGCATCAAGGCCACGGGCCCCCTGCCTGTCCTACCCTCTCAGCCTCGGTGCTGTGTCCTGCCACAGGGAAGGGCCACTGACCCACCTGGTCAATTCGTGGCTCCTCTTGAGTGGGTTATGTGACACCCAAGAGGGAACTTGTGGCACAGAGGCCCGTCTGTCCGGTGGCTGCTTTCAGCACCCTCCGCGCTTCCACCGTGCCCCTGCCCCTCCAGAGCCCCCCTTACCTCCTGCTCAGGAACCCCGAACCCTGTGCCTCTGCTGGGTGGCTTCCTTTCCCTGACTGTAAGATGCTAGTCCTCATGAGACAGGGATCAACCTGAATGGTTGGCCTGTCTGCCTGGCCTTTCCAAGGGGGCTGCTGCTTTGCCTTGGTCTTGCCCCCTCCCTCCTTTGCTAAGGCCTGGTCAGTCTCAGGGGGAATGGCCTGTTTTCCTCCTGTGGGGGGGGGGGGCAGGTCAGGGCCCAAGGAAGGGGGGAGAAGGAGAATAGTTCCAGGGTCAAAGTCCTCCAGATGCCTCTCAGCTTGGCAGCTTTCCTCAGGGGCACTTATGCCCCCCCCACCCCCAATAGAAGGCAATTGGCACATTTCTCCAGCTGGGCTGTTTCCAGGGCAGGGGGCACCCCTGGCCCTCTAGGAACCCCCACTTCTCTCTCTCAACTTGCTTTCTGAGGGGGGGGGCTCTGGAGGGCCCTCCTGGCCATGCTTGGCCCACCCAGAATTTGCCAGCCTTGTGTGCCTCCTTGTGCGCAGTCTGGGCCTGACCAGCGGGCAGCATAGAGGCCGATGCCCACCCTGGGTTGCAGTCACAAAACGCAAAGCAGCCAAGCGGACGCCCCTTTGGCCCAATCTCTGCCTGGGGAAGGAAGGTTTGAAGAAAAAGGGATGCAGAAGAACAGCTTCTCCCCCTCCCATATCCTTTGGGGGAGGGCATTGCAGAAGGATGGGACTTCCAGACTTGGGTGGGGGGGTATCTGTGCTAATTCCCCACTCCTGGTATCCTGTCTGAGTGCCATCCGGACTGGGCTTCCCAAGCCAGCCAGCATCTTCTGCATCTCGTTTTCATGAAAAACCCACCCCTCCAGATGGAAACAGTGGGGGGGGGGCACATAGGTGGGAAAGGGAGGTCGGGCAGGGGGCTTTAGGCCTCTTCCCTCCCCAAAGGTGTAAGAATCAGCCAGATTCCCAAAGGCAGCTGTCTGGCTTTTTTGGCCCTCCATCTGGGCCTGGGTCTTTGCATGGAGGGGGCTGGGGGGACTTTTGACTTCCTCCCAACCTGCAGATGAATCACCTGGAACTTGCAAAGTGTGTGTGTGTGTGTGTGTGTGTGTGTGTGTGTGTGAAGTTAAGTGATGTGTTGTGAGTTTCTTAAAATAGAGCTGTCTCCGATTCCCGTGGGGGGGAGGGGGCTTGCTGGGCAAATTATTGAGGCGCCCTGGGGGGGCTGTTTGGGGCGTGTCAGATTACAGATTAACAGAGTTGGAAGGGAGTTTGTAGGTCATCTAGTCCAACCCCCAACCCCCCCCCCCCAGCAGGGGACCCTACCCCATTTCTGGCAAACGGCAGTCCGGCCTCTTCTTGGACGCTTGTTGATGTGGTTGGGTCATTTGGCCAGTCAGGGAAGGTGGCAGGTGGGTCCCCACCCACGGGATCCAGAAAGCCTCACCCAGAAGCGTCTTTCACGCACACACACACAGACAGGCAGACGGGGGGCTCTTCCTGTGAAGGCAGCTCTAGGTGATTTTAGGTGTTTTTAGTGGAGAAGGTTCAACGTTTCCCTTCGTGCCTTTTGGGGGGGGGGAGGGGGGGCTTTTATTTGCATTTTATTCAAATTTTTCTGGAGACCAACAGGTAACCCTCAACTTACAATTATGCCCCAAATTTATGATGCTAAGCGAAACAGTTGTTAAGTGAGTTTTGCTCCATTTTACAACCTTCCTGGACACCGTTGTTAAGTGAACCGCTGCTGTTGTTAGCAGTAAATTTTAATCACGTGACCTCGGGGAGGTTGCAACGGTCGTAAGTGTGAAAAACGGTCATCTTGCTTTTTTGCAGTGCTGTTGTAACTTCGAACGGTCACTAAATGAACTGCTGTAAGTCGAGGACTGCCTAGGTACCTGTGCCGTTCACTGTATTTGAGGACTTTGCATTTTTAAAAACGCTTGAGAAGATACCTGCCGCTCTGAGGAAGACGGACAGGTCAGAAATAGGAAATATAAATCCATGAAATATGGCTGACTTGGTCCCACAAGGGAGGCCGATGTGTTGTGGCGCCTGGAGACGGTGCCAGCCTGGAAGCCCACCTGGGTCAGAGTCAAAGTGCCCCCCCAGGTCCTTCCTGCCATAGGCAGCCCCTCTTTCGGGGCCAGGGGAAGGGCAGCCGTGGGACCCCCGTCCGGCTGGCCTGTTTGCAAGGCCAGAGCCACGAAGGGCCTGAAGGAGCTCCCGGGCGTTTATGGGCTACGTTGGCACTTGGAGGCCAGCAGAGAGGCTGCTTGCAGGGCCCCAGTGGAGGTTGTGTCTCCTGGGGGTTTCTCCGTTTGGGGAGGGGGTCTTTGGACAGTGCAGGGATGCTTTGGGGGGGGGGAAGAAGCCTCCCCATCTGCTGAGCTCAGGAGCGGGCACGGAGGCACAAACTTTTCCACTCTGCCCCTCCACTGAAAAGAGGCCTTTTATTGCCAGAAAAATCAGCACCCAGAGAACGAATTTGCCCTGCCCTTGGCACTGGGTCTCCCCGTGATCGGCACGGCCCCCCTTTTCTCTGCCCCAAATCAGGCGGCTGTTGGCCAGAAGCCACTTGGAAGAGTCCCCAGTTACCCGGAAGGGGCACCCTTGAGGCTGGCAAGCAGGAACAATGCAGGGCAGCTTGGCTGGGCAGCCCAGGAACGGCCATCCACGCCCAGCTCTCTTCAAGGGCTCTGAAATGCCATTTTTCCCCCGCTGGCCCCAAAGTTGTTTCTCTCCTCCCTCAGCTTAATTTAGCAAATGCATCTTTCTTTCTTTCTCTTTCTCTCCCTCCCTCCCTCCCTCCCTCCCTCTCTCTCCTGGCTTTAAATTTTATGACTTTCACACATGCTTAACCAGCAAAGCCGGCCACGGCCTTCGCCCGCATGCGCTGGGAGGGAGCCAGACTTTTCCGGCCTCCCTTCTCTGGGTGGCTCCTTCCAAGCAGAGCGGCCCTTGCCCTCTTCCGTGCCCCCAACCCACCCCCCAATAAACCAGGGGGGGTGGTGAGAGGGTTGCTACCTTTTCCAGCCCAAGCAAGGAAGCTTAGAAGCTTTTCTCCTGCCCAGCTGGAACCTGCCTGGCGCTGGGATTCTGGGCTGGGCTGATTTGCCTATTTAAAACCCATCGGCTTGCAAGTGGGGCGTTTAATTGGCTGCCCTAATGAGCTCATTAGCCCCACGCGGAGGAAGGAGGGGCACCATGGAGCTCCAGGGCTCCCCCCACCCCACCCGAAGGAAGGAAGCCCCCCCCCTCAGCCTCCTTTTAGACCTGCTTAGCTCATTTGCCCCCCAATGGAGTCTCTCCGCCCCCTTTATTGTACTTTCCACAGAGGAGAGCCTCTGGGGGGGGGGCGGAATGGAAGGAGAGAGACCCCCACATGAGTGCTGGCAAAGGCCCAAGCCTCCCTCTGGGCTTCCCCACAACCCACTTCCCCATCGATGTAGGTAACAACTTACGACCACAACAGCCCAAAATTTAAGCCAGATGGTCGCTAGGTGAGTTTTTATGACATTTTTGCCACCAAATCACCAAATTAAGTGAATCGCCACAGTTGTTAAGTTAGTTCACCTTTTTAGCTTAATTCACCTTTTTTCCATGCTGCTCTAACCTTGAGTGGTTGCAAAATGAACTTTTATAACTTACCTGTCGTTGGAGATGCTGTCAGTCCTTTAAATTTGGTTCCCCCGAGGATTGTGCCAGCCCATCTTTCTCTGTCTGGGGCCATAATATCTGGCCAAGCAGCTCCTCCCCCTGAACCCGTGCTCAAGGTCCTCCTGTTTGAAAGGGAGGGCACCCCTGGCCCTTGACCCTCTTTGGGGGGGGGCTCAGAGCGTGGAATCGCCCGCAGGCAGACATGCCCATGGGGGGGGCGCTGGATCTTCCTTCCCCCCCTTGCAGCTGGGCCCACACAGGTGGTCCTCTGGCACTTTCCAGAGCTGCAGGAGTTCTGCGGGGGGGGGGCAGGGGGGATCAATATGCAGGTGTTGGGTCCACATTCCTGGCACTCCAAAGCCCCTAGTGCTCTGCCCGCTCAGGCCTTGCCAGACCTTCTGGGGTGCCGGGAGAGGCCAGGAACGCCGCAGTTCCCCAGAGGGAGGGCCAGAATAGAATAGAAAATAAGAATCAAGTAGAGCAGAATAGGACAGGACAGCAGAAGAGGAAGAGGAAGAGAAGCTGGAAGGGACCTTAGAGGTCTTCTAGTCTCAAGCAGGAGAACCTTTCAGACAAGTGGCTGTCTTAGAGTCGAGACTCTTCTTGGGAGGCGTTGTTGTTGTTGTTGTGATGTATGAATGCCCAGGTAGGGGGTTAGCTGTAAAGGGGGGGGGGCGCCTTGTTTGCTTTCCAGGAATGGCTGCGTGGGGGAGTGGGGGTTTTAGGGGATGGGACTAGAGGTGGTTACGTGATGTGGAGTCCCTCCCCTCACACCCCTCCCCATTGTGGGCTTTCATTTGGGGAGCATCTTAGCCGGCTCTTCTGTGGGCCCCCCCCCCTGTTTCTGTGGGCCCCCCTCCAGTGGTGGGATTCAAAAATTTTTACTACCGGTTCTGTGGGCGTGGCTTGGTGGGCGTGGCAGGGGAAGGATACTGCAAAATCCCCATTCCCTCCTGATCCGCTGGGACTCCGGAGGCGGAGAATAGATGGGGGCGGGGCCAGCCAGAGGTGGTATTTACCGGTTCTCCGAACTACTCAAAATTTCCGCTGCCGGTTCTCCAGAAGTGGTCAGAACCTGCTGAAACCCACCTCTGCCCCCCTCCTCTTGCACCCCTTAAATGAGCACGTGGGTCATTAAGCAGAACATATGGGGTACCTCTGGTGGGGCAGACCCCAGGAGACTCCCCAAGGCCTCCCCCACCCCTGAGACTCCCTCCGTGCTCAACCTGGTCCAGCCCCTTTAATGCCCTCGCAGTCCTCAAAACAGTGGCACAGGGTGGGAAAGACTTTTTTTTTTTAATAATTTTTTTTTTAAAAAAAATAATACCAACATTTCAACTGGCACGAAAGAGGGAGCCACCTGGGTATAAGATTCTTTGTGTGGAAGGAGTTGAAGGAGGGGGCGGATTCAAGCTGGGGCCTGGCTGGGGGGTTTAGGGTCCAGAGTGCGTGTCCTGCTCTCCCCGTCTCTGCCCCTGTGCACAGCTCTTCTTTCTCAGGCATTTACAACCGTTCATTTAGTGACCATTCAGATTTACAACAGTGACTTAAGACCGTTTTTCACGCTTACGACCGTTGCAGCATCCCCAGGGTCACATGATCAAAGCTCAGATGCTCGGCAGCTGACTCATACTTATGACGGCTGCAGCGTCCCGGGGTCACATGATCCCCTTTTGTGGCCTTCTGACGAGTCAACGGGGGAGGGGGGGGAGCCCGATTCACTTAAAATTGTGTTACTAACTCAACAACTGCAGTGACTCACTTAACAATGGTGGAAAAAGATTGTAAAATGGATTTGAAACTCACTTAATGACTGTCTCGCTTAGCAACATAAATTTTGCGCTCAGCTGCGGTCGTACTGCCTGTATTTGGCCCAGCAGGGATGAGGGTTGGAATTTAAGATTAGGCCTATTTTTAGTATTTGGATGGGAGGCCACTGGGTGATCCCACGGTGGTAGGGAAGAACTATAGGCGCAGGAAGCCCCCGGGGGGGGATGTAAAAGGGAGACACCTTTAGGGTCACCAGGCGAGAGACGATCCTGGCTTGAAGCTCTGCTAGTCCTCTCCATTTCTGCCTGATGCCCCCCTTGGGGGGCTTTTGGGGGGAGGGTCCCGTGGTGCTGGACTTGCTCCCAGGTAGCCCCTCCTCTCTGGATGGTCAGCCTTGCAGCCCCCACGGAGCCCCTCTGCCACAGACGGGGTCCCTCGAGGGAAGGGAAGGGAAGGGAAGGTCCAAAGGCCAACTTTGCATGGGGGGGGTGTCCCAATGAGGGGCAGCCGAAGGAAACGTGGGGAGAAGACCCCCATGAGGGTCTTGACAGGGGCTGAACTGGTTTCTCTCTCTGCCTGCCAGGCCAGAGTTTGTGCACAGTGGGGGAAGGATGTCTCTGCTTGGTTGCCCCTCCTGGGAGGGGGGGGCAGGTGGGTCCACCTGGGGTCAGCAGCAGCTTCCTGGTCCCACGCATGGGACCCCCCTCCAATGAGCTTTGCAAGGGGGCTGAGAGATCTGGAGCAGAGACAGGAGTCTGGCCTGAGTGCAGAACCCTCCCCGCCCAGGACCCTCCCTCCACCTTTCCCCCCCTCCCCTTCCCCCACTGCTCCTGCCTGGGCAAAGGGAGGAAATTGCTGGAATTCCTCCTTGTGGGGCGGGAGGGGGGCATGGCTTTGGAGCAGGGAGGTCACTGGTTTGGGAGGGGCGTCTGGGGGCAGATGCTAATCCCCCCACCCTCCCCCCAAGCCAGTGGTCACGGCCTCCGTCTCTTGATGGCAACCAGGAGAGGCTTAGCTTAGGCTGCATCCCACATCCCTGCCCCCTAAGTGGAGGGGTCAGCTGTCCGGCCCCCTTTGCACCCTTGGGAGCCCGGCCGATGCAGATGAGACGTTGACCGTTGTGGGGTGGGGTCTCCTGCCTGGCGGTTGCTCTGGCCAAGGCTTCCTCCGTGGGCAGGAATTGGCTGCCTCTCTTTCTTTCCCAGCGATGGGCATTGTAGTCCCTTAGCCGACCACCAAGCATCGCCAGTAATGGCAATTGTGTGGGGGGGAGTTGCTCCCTTTGCCCCCTCCAGACCTTTTTCAGCATTGAAGATCCATCCGGCTGGATGCTCTCTAGGAATCCCCTGCCCAAATCCTGCTCAGTCGGGTCAACAGTCTGGCCTGCTCCAAGCAACCCCCATCCAAATCAGCCCCTTTGGGGTCAAGGCCCATCCCCAGTGGAAGTTTGGGGGGCGTGGGGGGGGGCTTGCAACAAAAGTCCCCATTTTGATAGTTTTGGGGGAGATGCAGGACTGACCACAACGAGGCGGAAGGGCTTTGGGTCAGACGAGGTCCGGCTGCCCTTCCCCAACCCTGGCCAGCAGGGGGGCTGCAACCCCCACCCAGATTGGGGGGGAGGCTGACTGCGGGACGGTGCTAAAGAGCTTCAGACTAGCCCTGGTTATTGATTGATGGCATTTAAAGCCCACCCCTCACTGTCTCAGCCGGGCCTCCTCCAAAGTGGGCGATTTTAAGGCTGGGGGACTTCGAGTCACTGACTGGGGGATTCTGGGAGTTGAAGTCCAGCAGTCTTAAAGTTGTCCAGCTTGGGCATCACCAGTCTAAGCAGCTCCCCAGGGAAAATGTGAGGGTTTAGGGAAGGATGGGGGGGATCCTTCCTGGCCTTGAAACTCCAGGCCCCATGGTGCACTGTTGGAAGGAGAGGCAGCCCCCAGGAGAGGCTTAGCTCCCAGGGCTTCTCCTGGGAAAGGAGCAGGGCCTCCCCTCCTCCCTCCTTCCCTCCCTCTGCTTCTCTCCCTCCTTCCCTTCTTTCCTCCCATCCTTCCATTCCTGTCCTGCCTGCACTCGATGGTTCTGCTATGTTTGGAAGGGGCCTTGGAGGTCTTCTAGTCCAGCCTCTGCTCAGCCAGGAGACCCTCGACCATTCTGTCCAGCCTCTTCTTGAAACTCGTCTCCAGGGATGGAGCCCCCACCCTTTCAAGGGGGGAGCCTCTCCTTTGAAGGGGTGTTGAAGCCGCTTCTCTTCTGTCCCTCCGCAGGTCCAACCGGGACTGCCAGATCGACCAACATCACCGCAACCAATGCCAATATTGCCGGCTGAAGAAGTGCTTCCGTGTCGGTATGAGGAAAGAAGGTGAGGCCAGCCGGTGGGCGGCGCTCTGGGGGGCTGAAAGGACTGGCTACTCCCCAGGGAACTGAAGCCAGAAGGAGGATTGTGGGGGGGGGTTTAAGATCAAAGGCCGTCTGGCGCCAGGCAGAGCCACGCTGGATGCTGGAGACACCCCCCCCGTGTCACCCTCCCCCACAAGGACTCCCAATTGGAATAACCCCCCACCCAGAGGGGACTCCCTGCTGAAGCTGCAGTTCCAGCCCCTGCCAGCAGAGGGGATGGCCTCTGGGGAGGTGCCCCCATGGGTATCTGCGGAGTTGCTGTCAAGTGGGGAGGGGTCTCGGGCACTGATTGGGCTTCCAACCGCTTTGTGGGCCCTTTCTGGTTCTCCAGCTCAGGGTGGGATCTGGGTGGGGGAACGAGGACTGCAGAGGTCCATCCTTGGGCCCCTGCCCAGCTGAATCGCCTTCCCCCCCCAAACCGTCCCCACCCCCACCCCAACATCGCACAGGAGCACCAGCCGCTGAGCGCAAGAGGAGCCGGCGCCAATCGGGCAGCCCAACCTCCCGCCTTGCTCCTTGGACAAGCCGGGGCAGGCCTCCCCCCACTGCCCTCCGGGAATGAAGCCAGACTGGCTGAGAAGTTCCCAGGCAGCCTCTCCTGCTGGGGGGTGGGGGCCGGAGGAGACCCTCCCCTCCTTGCTGGAAGAGAGCGGCTGCCGGATCAGTTGTCCCATGACAAGAGAGAGAGAGCTGGTGCCCGGACAGATGCCCTCGCCAGGACAGGCCTCTGCTCCGGCCAGAAGCTGCCTAGAGGACAGTGCCCTCTTCCCCGTGGCCCCCCTCACCCCACCCTGATTGCCCTGCAATCCGCCCCAGATCTCGGGGGGCAGCTGCCCTCTGCCTGAAATTCAGCATGATGGTGATGATGGGGGGGGGAGTCTACAGGCTGACCCCCTCCCACCGCTGCTGGTGAGGGATTGGATGGGAGTCTGGGTTAACTAGGGGGCAGTTGCAGCTCAGGTGGGACAGTGTGGCCCCTAAGAGATGTTTTGGAGCCCTGGATTTGACCCCCAGCGTGGACCGGGAAGTGCCAATGAAGTGGTTGAGGTCCCATCAGTGCCCGGGTCATTCCTTTCGTTGCTGCCCCTGAGTTTGCCCACAGCCCCCCCACCCGGGGGCCACCAGGTTGCAGAAGAGAATTCCAAAGCAGAGAGGGGGAACCTCTCCTTGTAGAGCCTCCTTGCTTAGGAGCACAATACCTTTGAGGACCAGCTGCCGAGGAGAGGCCAAGGGGCGGGAGGGGGGCGGCACTAGGGCACGGTTCAGAGTGGGAAGTGCCCGGCTCTGCCAGGGAAGGACCGGTTGAGCAGGCCTGCCAGGAGGGCACGGCACCTGTGGGGCTGGGGTGGGGAGGGGCTCACGTGACCTAGCTGGGGCAGAGGTCACAGCTGGGAAACGAGGCCAGAGGTGGGGAAAGGCGCCAGGTGGCCTCGGGCCCTGGCACCTTTCCCGGGCAAGCAGCAGCAGGCTCTCTCCTTCGGATGCCAAATTGGGGCCAAAGGGCGCCTTACCGCTTGCCGAAGCCACCTTGATGGGAATGGGGGAGGGTCCCAGCACTAGCCCACCCCACCCCTGACCCGCCCTCTCCCTTGCTTCCTCCGCGCAGCCGTCCAGAGGGGCCGTATCCCCCCCAGCCACGCCAGCGCCAGCCCCAACGCGGTGCAGAGCGGGGACTACTACAACGGGCAGCCGGTCTCGGAGCTGATCTCGCAGCTGCTGCGGGCCGAGCCCTACCCCAGCGCCCGCTTCAGCTCCCAGTACGCCCAGCAGGGCAGCGTGATGGGCATCGACAACATCTGTGAGCTGGCCGCCCGGCTGCTCTTCAGCACGGTGGAGTGGGCGCGCAACATCCCCTTCTTCCCGGAGCTGCCCGTCTCGGACCAGGTGGCCCTGCTGCGGCTGAGCTGGAGCGAGCTCTTCGTGCTCAACGCCGCCCAGTCCGCGCTGCCCCTCCACATGGCGCCCCTGCTGGCCGCCGCCGGTTTCCACGCCGCCCCCATGTCCGCCGACCGGGTGGTCTCCTTCATGGACCAGATCCGCATCTTCCAGGACCAGGTGGAGAAGCTCAGCCGGCTGCAGGTGGACTCAGCCGAGTTCAGCTGCCTCAAGGCCATCGCCCTCTTCACGCCAGGTCAGCCCCGGGGCACCGGGAGGGCACTCTGCGGGCGTGTCTGGGCAGGCGTGTGCGTTTGTGTGTGAGAGAGAGAGACTCTGCCTCCCTTGCCGGACTCTGCGCTCTCCCAGCGCCGCTAGGCCTCGACTTACGACCGCCGTTGTGCCCAAAATTCCTGTGGCTAAGCAAGACGGTTGTTAAGTTGGGGTTTGGCCTCATTTTACGACCTTTCGCTTTTTGGAAGGTCGCAAAAGGGGATCGCAGGACCCCGGAAGGCTGCGACTGTCATAACGATGAGTCCGTTGCCAAGGGTCTGAATTTTGATCACCTGGCCACAGGGGATGCTGCAACGGTCATAAAGTGTGAACCACGGTCATAAGTCGCATTTTTCGGTGCCATTGAACGGTCCCTGTTGTGAGTCGAGGACTCCCTGAGAGCCAGCGTGGCTTGGGAGGGCTGGCCCTGACCCACATTCAGCCTGGGGTAAACCACCTGCTCCCACCCCCTCCTCTGGGGCAGGTCAGTATTGAAAATCCTTGACTTATGACCCTAACAAAGTGCACCCAGTAACGCTGTGAAGTCATGACACCCGTAAAGCAGAGCATCCCGTGACTGTTTGGATTTTACGACATCCATTTTGCAACGGTCATTAAGCAAACCCATGGATTGCTAAACCTGGGAAAAAATGCAGTTTTTCAGCAATTGCGGCCATGTGACTGGGACGCAGCCAACATCCATCGATCTCAGACGATTGCCGGCCCCCAAAATGTGATCCCACGAGGGGGAGGGCAGTGGAGGTTTGGAACTGGGTCATTGGCACCTCTTGGGAGAAGTCATCGTGTCCGTCATAAACCGAGGACTGTCCTGTCTTCTCTCCCTAGCCCCAAGGCTGCCTGTCCAGAGGAGCCCCTGCTGCAGGGCCTGGTGGGGTCCCAGCCCCCTCCCTCTCGGCCCCCTCACCTGGCCACTGGAGGGCAGAGGCTGGGCAGGGCCCCCTTGTGCTGGCCGGGGAGGGTCTGGGCAGGCTCTGCCCCAGGAGGAGTGCGGGTATTCCTCGAATTATGACCACAATGATGGTCATAAAGCAGGTCACTATGAGTCAGCAGGAGCCTGGGCAGGGCAGATTTGAGATGGGGATGATTCGAACTAGGATGATCAAAGGCCTGGAGACAATAACATGTGAAGGACGGTTGCAAGAATTAAGTTTGGCCACTCTAGAGAAAAGAAGGATCTGGGGGGGGGGGACGGATAGCAGCTTTCCAGTATTTAAGGGGCTGCCCCAAAGAAGACGCCGTCACCCTCTTTTCCAAAGCCCCTGAAGGCAGGAGAAGAAGCAACAACGGAGGGAAACTAATCAAAGAGAGAAGCAACCTGGAATGAAGGAGAAGTTTCCTAACGGAACAATTAACCAGTGGAACAGCTGGCCACCAGAAGTTGTGAATGCTCCAACACTGGAGGTTTTAAGAAGAGGCTGGACAGCCACTTGTCAGGAATGGCTCCTGCCTGAGCAGGGAATTAAACGAGAAGACCTCCAAGGTCCCTTCCAGCTCTGTTCTGATAGATAGATAGATAGATAGATAGATAGATAGATAGATAGATAGATAGATAGATAGATAGATGGATTGGAGAGGTCAAAATCAAGTTGAGTCCAACTCTTTCTAAGAAAGAGAAGCCTCAATCTGGCCTGCAGCTTCATTTTTCAATTTTGCATTTTGGTTTAGCTGAAACTAAAGAAGGATGTTCATTCAGGGGGGCGGGGGGGGCTTCTTTGGGGCTTCCTCATCCCCCCACTCCCAGCCTTGGATTGGGGGGAGGGGAATGGGGTGTGCAACAGTGACACCCTGTGGCCAAAGAGAGGCGATGCTCCCAGGCTTTCTGCAAAGGCCCTGTTGCTGAGAAGGTTTGGGGGCTTCTCAAACGTCTTTTCCAGCCCCCCCCCCCAACTGCTCTTCAGGCAAAGAGAGGGGCAGCCCCAGGGAGGATTCCTGGCTTTGTCTTGGCATCTTCCTGCCAATTCTGGTTCTCTCACCATCATTTGCCAGCAGGGTGCAGAGTATTTGGGGGGGGGGGAAGCCTCTGGAGGCTCCGGAGTCCGCACATCACTCCCCGATGGCCCCGGCCCCATCTCTGCCCTCATCAGGGCCTTCCTCAGCCTCCAGGACTGGCCCATGTTCCTCCTCAGCCTCCTCACTGTCCAACTCCGCTGCCAGCTCCACAGGCTGCTGGCGGACCCCAACAGGTGCCCAGGTCAAGTCAGAAGCCCCTCGCTGGATCCAGAAAGGCAATCAAGGCCGATCTCTCCATTGGGAATTCAAGCAATAAAGGAGAATATTTATAGCTCCGGGTGGAACTGGGGGGTCCCTGGTGCTCCCTAAGGTTGGTGGTTTTCTTGCATATATTTCATTATCCAACTAGGTAACCGCATCAATGCTACAAGGGAGTGGGTTTACATAAACAAACCACCACTCCTTAGTAGCACTGATGATGTTACCGAGTTGGGTCATGAAACGTCTGCAGCAAAACTGCCAATATCCGAGAGCACCCAGGACCCCTGAGTACTCAATCTTTTGCAAAGAGACCATGAGGACTAGAATGTTTCACAGAGAGCCGGAAGCCCACTGCAGAGGGAGCAATTGGGGCTGGGGGCACGTGGGGACCCCTGCGGCTGCCGGCTCACTTCTTCCTCTTTCCTGCAGACGCCTGTGGCCTCTCGGACCCGGCCCACGTGGAGAGCCTCCAGGAGAAGGCGCAGGTGGCGCTGACGGAGTACGTCCGCTCTCAGTACCCCTCCCAGCCCCAGCGCTTCGGCCGGCTGCTGCTGCGGCTCCCTGCACTGCGGGCCGTCCCGGCCTCCCTCATCTCGCAGCTGTTCTTCATGCGCCTGGTGGGGAAGACGCCCATCGAGACCCTCATTCGGGACATGTTGCTCTCCGGCAGCTCCTTCAACTGGCCCTACGGGACGGGGCAGTGAGCCCGGACAGGTGGATGGACGCTGTGCCCGCGGGCCTCCTTGCAGCCACCCCTCCCTCCGGCCCCACCGAGACTTTGGAGGAGGGCCAGTTTGGCTTTTGTGGGACCCCCTTGGGAGGGGCGAGGCTGGAGAGCCTCCCCCCCACTGCGGCTGAGAACACAGCCCACCCCAAATGCCAAGAGAGACCCGAGGTGGGGCTGCTTGGCTTCGTCTGTTTCTCCCGGGTTGCACGCCAGCCGTTTCTGTGCCACACGTAGCCGGAGGAGGAAGAGGAAGAAGGAGGCCTGGGGGGTCGGGGGGGGGCTCTGGACCCCTCCCCCTCCTGTTTGGTTCGCATCAGCACCTTGAAAGGGGTGAGGAATGGCTCCCCGGCTGTCTGGGCAGCTCTCCAAGGGCCTGGAGAAGATCTGCCACGTTTCTACCCCCCCCCTCATTTCTGCCCTCGGGGGTGGGGGGACGAGGAGGGTCCCCAAACAGAGGGCAAGTCGAGAGTGCTTGAAAAGGCCCCTTGGTGGTGGTGGGAGGGGGGCAGCTGGCTTGCAGCTCCCCTTTTGCAGCTGCAAAGGGCCCTTTTAAGGAGGGGCCCTGTCCTGCCAGGTTTCGACTGGCAAACTGGTCCTGGCCCCCCATTTGCATGGTTCTCATGCAGTTTCTCTCACCCCCAGGACCCCATCAGAGATTGCCCTCCCGAGGAAGCACCAAAGAGAACGGGCATTGTCTGAATGCTCCCCGGGCAAATGCGGGGGGAGGAGATGCCCTTCTGTGTTGGGCCTGGCATTTGGCCCTGGGCAGCTGGGGGCATCAGCTGAATTGTGGCCCCTGCATTGCAGAATTTGGAGCCTTGTGAAGTGGGCTGCAGAGAGGCGGGGAGTGCCCTGGCATGTGCCCCGGCCTGGATCCTGGCCTTCCCCAGTGATACTCCTCCCTCTCCCGAGGGCCACGGGGACCCCCCGTGCCCCTTTGGGCAGGGACAGCCTCTGCCTGGGCAGGTCGGTTGCCCCTGCTGGGGAAATCCCCCTGAAGAAGCCCTGGTGGAAAATTGGTCCTGCCAATTAGACGCTGTTGCTCCTCTTCCTCGCCTCCCCCCTGCCCACCTTTTAATTTCTTCCTCCCTCTTTTCAAAACCCGCAGTGGACACTCCCCCCTCCCCAAACACCAGGCTGTGCCAGCTCCCACGTTTGTGAAGATGCTATGCAAAACATTGGCCTGCATGCCCCTGCCAGCCACGCGTGGCCTCCCTCCTCGCCCGCCTTGGTGTTCCGGTGACCATCACCGGATATCAGTTCAGCTAACATCTGTTTGATCACTTTGTGGCCTTTTTTCCCCTCTTTTTTTTCTCTTCCCTTCTGCTTTCCCCTCTCCGTGTGTGTGTATATGACGGTCTCTTCAAAAAGCGTGTGATGGAAATTCGCCATTAAACCCGTTTTGCAGACAGAGGAAACTGAGGCCACAAGGCCGGCTTTTCTTCAGTTGCCGAGAGTGGTGGGATTCGATCTCAGGTCTCAGAAGTCTAAAGTACCGATTGTAATCTATGCAAACTTTCTCTCTCTCTCTCTCTCTCTCTCCCTCCCCACTTCTCTCTCTCCAAATTCCGGATCAAGGAAGCGCCACTTCTGTGCTTGGAATAAAAATATTTGGGTATCGGATGTGATTTATTTTAGCCTGGTTGGGCAAGGGGGGGCAGTCAAGTGGCGAGAAGGGGGCGGGGAGGCTATAAGGGCTGCCAGTTGCTGTAAATCCTGCTGGAAGTCCCCTCCCTCAGCCCTTCCCCCCCCCAAGGTTCATCTGTGGGATTCCAGGGCCCATCAGCTCTGTGGAAGATGGTTTTTCTGCTCCCCCCTTTAGCCAGTGGGCAATGGGGCCAATTGTCAAACCGGTCTGTTGGATCCTTGGCCGGGGGGGCGGGGGGGGGCATGGCCTTGTCTCAAGCCAGGTTCTGGAGGCTCCCCAGCTGCATCATCAAGAAATTGGGGGGGGGGGGTGTTTGTGTTCCTGTTGGAAGGATGCCAGTCTGGATCTGATGGCCCCAATTACAAAAAGAGAAGAATGTTCTATATTTCTTTTATCCGTGGGGGGGGGGGGGTGTGTGAGGGCCCCTGCCTTCCACCCCATGGGGCCCATCGCCAGACCTGCCCTGCAGCCCCAGTCTGAACGAACTCTGGGCTGGGCTCGGGAGTTGCCCTTCAGAGCAGCCATGCCTGCCACTGCTCCCTCCTCGGCTTTGCCAGCGAGGCTCCCTTCCCTGCAGCATGCCAGCCTGGCAAGGCCTGATCCTGCCGGTTTGAATTCTGTGCCAGAGGCCCCCTTTGGTGCCCCTGAGCCGGCTTTGCTCTTCAGGAGGGGCCTGGCCTGGCAGGAAGGCTGTTTACAGCCCAAACCTTGAAAAGCTGCCAGGCTTCCTCGCCATCTTGTGCCCAGTGAAATACTTTCTTGCCTAGCGAACTCCCTGCTCCCATCAGCCGAGGGCTCCACCCCCCCCCCCACCTGCTGCTTTGGGGGTCTCGCTGGCCCAGCCCCACCAGCAGCAGAGGGAGCCGGGGCAGTCACTTGTCTGAAATGGTCTGGGGTCTCCTGCTTTGGCGGGGGGGGGGGGGGGTTGGGCTAGAAGAGCTCCAAGGGCCCAACTCTGCCATCCTGTTATTCCGTGCTCTGTTCTCCCAGCTAAGCCCAGAGGCTGTCGGGGGCCTCTGCCAGCTTTGCCACAGCTGGTGCCTTGGGGGCCAAGCAGGGGGGCCCCTCGGAAGCTCAGGGCCCAGAGACCAGTTCTAAGCGGCTGTGATGGGGCAGCTGCGTTGAGGGGAAGCCCAGAGGGAGGTAGTGGTAGCAGTGCCCGGGTGTCCTTGAGGGTCTCAGGCAGAGAACGCAGAGATTGTGGGGAACACTTTTCTGTGGCACCTCAGACATTGCTAACAGTCAAACGAAGAGAATTTTCCCCATGTTTATTAAAGGAATAGCTTCACTCTGAGTTTCTTTAAAGCTCTGCCCCCTCCCCATTTTCACAATATATACACACACACACCCCTCAATGGACAGATCCTGCTGGGCTGGGACTTTTTGGGTGGTGGGGGGAGGATTTCTCCAAAAGCAGAACTCCCGGGGTCCTCCCACCCCAGGAGGGCGCTCTGGACCCTCGGCTGCCTTTTGGCAGCAACAAGAGGCAGAAATGCCATCTAGGGTGGCACTGCCAAGCTGGAGCAGGTTTCCTACTGCAGAGCCTTTGGGGCAGCAGCGTTTGCCAAGCAGACACAGGTTGGCACAAGGGAGGAGGAGGAGGGAGGGAGGAGGGCAGGCGACGGCCAAGCGTGTGGCTCTGCCCTCCTGCTTCCTTCCTTTTTCAGATGCCACTTTTGAGCAGTTGGGGGTGCAACCCCTCCCCCCAATCCAACAAGCAGGATTTGATTCCAAGACCTTCAGCGCAAAAGCTTTCCTCTTCTTTAAGGTGCCAGAAGGGACTCTCTCCATTGTGGGTGCTTTGGCCTCACTGCACACTTCTGGGGAGGGAGGGTTGTTTCCCCAACGTGATTTGCCCCAAAGAGAAGCCCCCAGGGCAATCCGGTTCCTGGCCCCTGAGTCCCAACCCCCCCCCCCCCGAGGCCACAGAAACAGAGTTTTGGGTCGGTGCCCTCTCCTCTGCTGGCCCAAGAACTGGAGGCCAGCCTTTTGGCACGAAACGGGAGAAAAAGGCATCAGCATAAAAAATAAGGAAATCTACAAAAACACACAAACACACGGACTGGCATCCTCGTCTGTTGGAGGGGGGCACCAGCACTCGGGCACCCCCCAAGTCTCTGAAGGGCTTCGCCAAACGTCCCCAGGCCCAATCGAAAGGAGGGGGGCTGCTTGGCAGATCGGAGTCTGTCCTTCTGGGCCCCAGGAGGAAGCGGGGCCTCCGCCCCTCTCATGGGGCGCTGGGGGGGGGCTCAGCCGCGGTGCTTGTCGTATTCGCTCACCATCTTCTTGATGTGGAAAAGCTTCTTCCTCAGGGACTTGGTCTCCATTTTCTTGCTCTGGTAGTCCGGCGTCTGGCATGGGGGGGGGGGGAGAGGAAACCTTGTGTAATCAGAACTGATGCCAGCCTGCAGCCCCCCCGCTCCTCCCGAGAGGCTGGCAAAGATCGTCCCCTCTACAGCCTACATCATCCCCAGCCTTGGTTCAGGGGGCATTCATGCCAGGGGTGAAGTGCTCCCGGTTCGGACCGGATCGCCCGATCCAGTAGCAATGGAGGCAGGTGGTTCAGAGAACCAGTAGCAAAAATCCCTGCCCCCCCCCATTGCCCAGCTGAGCCGCACAATCACCAGAGGCTTTTTTAAAAAAAATTTAAAAGCATTTTTTTCTACAACCTCTTTGGCCAAAAAAATGCTTTTAAAAGTAAAAAAAAAAAAGCCTCCGATGATCGCGTGGTTTCAGCTGGGATCAGAAGAGGCTTTTAAAAGCATTTTTTTTAAAGCCGAAGAGTTTGTAGAAAAAATGGTTTTAAAAGTTAAAAAAAAAAAAGTTGGCCACGCCCACTCAGTCGTATTACACCACACACACACCAAGCCACGCCCACAGAACCGGTAGTAACAAATTTTGCATTCCACCAGTGATTCGTGCCATCTCCAATCCGGAGCCATGCGGAGTGGAGACTTGGCAGACGCTGCTGTGCCTCTAACCGCAGACAAGTGGCAGCTTCTGGGCACCGAAGGTGGGGCCAGAGAGGGCCTCCTCCGGCTGCGACTGGAGCTTCACCACGGGAAGCTTTCCAGGAGACCCCGGGCTGCCATCCGTCAGGTCTCCTGCTTGGGGGGGTGGGGGGGGTTGGACTAGATGACCCACAAGGTCCCTTCCCACTAACAGTCTCTGTATTCTGCTGTGGGGAGAGCAGCCTGGATGGAGAGGAGTCTGCCCAAGCCTTGAAGGAGCTTAGCAATGCCATCCCAGAGAGAGCCCCCCCCCCCAACTCATAGAAGTCCTCAGTTCGTTTAGTGACCGTTCAAAGTTACAACGGAACATAGGACCATTTCACACACTGACGGCCTTTGCAGCACCCCTCTGGTCACGTGATCAAAATTCAGACTCTTGGCAACTGACTCATACTTATGACCGTTGCTGAGTCCAAGGTCACGTGATCCCCTTCTGCGACCTTCTGACCAGCAAAGGCCCTGGGGATTCGCTTAACGACTGTGTGACTCACTTATCAACTGAGGTGATCACTTCACCAAACGTTTTCCGCTGCTCTGTTTTTGTACGATTTTATGACGCCAGAGTCACTGAGGCGTTTGATAAGTCAATAAAATGAATAAATACGGTCGCCTTGGTAACGGATCTGGGCCCCTCCCTCAAGGGCAGAACCTCTGTGGGCTGCCAGTGTGGGAGGGGCCGATTCTCCCGAGAAATGTCAGCTGGGACCCCCCCACACCTGAAAAAACGCAGAATCCGAACACAGGTCTCCTTAGGCTTCCTTTGCAGAAATGAGAGGAGGGGTCTCTTTTGAGCCCTGCAAAGGCCCCGCCCTACTGCTCCCCCTCTGGGTCCCAATTCTGAAGGTGGGTTGGGGGAAGGAAAGAGGGCTAAGGGGGGGGGTCTAAGGGGGAGGAGCTATGTCTCTTCCCTCCCCCACTGCCTTTCTATTGAAATTAGACCACCCAGCCAGCCCCCACATAATGGCAGCCCTTCAGAGCCCGGAAGGCCGGCCTGCTTCTCACAGGGCTGGGCCTCCCATCGTCCCCAACCCAGGCAGTGTGGCTGGGGCTGATGGGGCAGCCGGGCAAGGGGACTCACCCGCTTCAGCTCCTTCAGCCGGTTGTACTCCTCGGCCACGCCCTGCCAGAGAAACACCGTTATTGGGAAAGGAACAGACCAGGGGACACAAAATGGAGCTTCCAAGTTCAGGAGCAGTACAACTCAGAGCCAGGCAGGAACCTCCGTGGGAGCTGTGGTCCACTCCAGGAGCTGTGGGAAGGGGCTGCCGGAGTGGGGGAGGCTGGAGGAGCAGGAGGGCAAAGCCAGCCTGCCCCAGACATGGCCCTCAAATGCTCCCCCCCCCACTTGCAGCTGGCATAATAGCAGCTGCAGGGCATCCACGGAGTTTCCGGGAAGCTGCCATGCAATGGAACAAGCTTTTCCTCCATGCCGGTGAAAAGACGGGCACCTCTGGCAGCTCAATTCCGCAGGCAACGAGCCAACCCTCCCTGGTACTGTTGGGGTCCCTGGGAGTCTTGGATAGGGGCCCCTCCCTTTTGCCACGGCAGGGCCGGCCCTGCTCCCCGGGGTTCCCTTCGGCTGGGTGCCCACCTGGTACTGGAGTGTGTCCTCTGGCAGCTGGTCCAGCTGCCTGCTGAGCTGGTTGATCTGGTCGTTGATGCCATCCATCTCGCCACAGAGCCTCTTGTAGCGCTTGAGGTCGGTGTCAAAATCTTGCTTGTATCTCTGGCGAGCATCGTCGGACGTGATGGGCGGGTAATGGCTGCAGGGAGATGGCGGGAGACGCTCAGCCACAGGCCGGGGGGCACCAGGGCACCCAAGACACACCCACCCACCCCTTAGTCTACGCTGGCAAGACTGGCAAGGGGCCTGGGGGAGGGCCAGGACAGAGGGGGGCTCCCTGCAGGGCCCAGTCTGCCAGTCCCGAGTCGGAGGACACCCCAGTAAGACTAAGGGTCTGTTTCCCCAAGGGGGTTCCTTCCACAGGGAGATTTAACAGTCACCCCAAAATTTAGATCGCCCACAAACGGTGACCTGTCCAAATCCCTGCCCTCTTTTGGTGCCAACCTCTCTCGCCCAGCCCCCGTTGCCCCCTGAAATCCTCCATCAGCCTGGGCTGCCCTCCTGGATCCCCACCCCACCCCCTCCCTCCCTCCCTCCCTCCCTCCCTTCTGTCCTCCGGCCTTTGCTCCCTAAAGGCCCCTGCCCAGCTCAGTGGGGGTATAGGGGGGACCCCCCCCATGACTCCTCTCCCTTGAGAGACCTTCCTTAACTCGGGGGTTGAATGTGGCTCTGTAACCCCCAAAGGCTGGGCTGGCAGCTGCTCAGGCAGGAGATCCACATGGGGGGGGGTCCCGCCCTGTAAGCCCCCGAATTTCTCACTCCTGGATGTTTAATCGGAGGGTTTGGGCTTCACTTAATGATTAAAAAAGGAAAATCCATCACTGTTATATGGATATCGCATCTTTGCGAGAGAAATTGCTCCCATCCCATCCCATCCCTCTTCTGTTCTGTTTTCTGTCCTGTCCCCGTCCCCGTCCCGTCCCATCCTATCAGGATGGGACTCCCTCGGAGGAAGATGCCAGAGGAAACCAGATGCTCGGCCAATTCCTCCAAATGTTTCATTATAAAGGTGGTCCCCGACTTACGACCACAACTGAACCCAAAAATTCTGTTAATGTGAGACATTTGTGAGATTTGTCCCATTTTTGACCTTCGTTGCTACAGTTCTTAAGTGAATCATAGCAGTTGCTAAGTTAGTCACAAGGTCGTTAAGCGAATTCCCCGTTGACTCTGCTTGTCAGGAGGTTGCCAAAGGGGATTGCATGATCCGGGGAGGCTGGGACCACCATAAGTGCCAAGCCTCTGAATTTTGATCCCATGACCACAGGGACGCTGTGACGGTCGTTAAGTGTGAAAAACGGTCATAAGTCACTTTTTTCAGGGCGGAACGGTCACTAAACGAATGGTCGTAATTGGTGGGCTACCGTTAATGCGGCAACCGCTCAGGGAGGGCTGTAAAAGCACTTGGAAGCGGTATATAAGTCTAAAGGGCCATTGCTATTGTTAAGATGAGGGGCCTCGCATTTTTGCAGAGCGTTTGGGGAGGGGTCCGGCTTCAGTCTCTCCAGCCCTCCACCCATTCCAGCCCCCTCCCCGCAGGGCCCCTCACCTGCCCCACTCATCCGGCTCCTGCTCGTCACTGGAGTCCACAGCCGTGGTATAATCGGTCTCGTACTGGGGCTCCTCCAGGTCGGGGTTCCTCTGGCGCCCCCTCCGGCCCCTCTGGGTGGGGGGCTTCCGGGGAGTCTCCTCCCAGGTGCTGGAGCTCAGCGTCCGGATGCGCTTGTCCAGGGGGGGCTGGAAGGGAGAGCTGGGGGGAGGCAAAGACAGGCAGGAAAATCAGCTCCACCAAAGGAAAGGGTACCCCGGGGGGGGGATTATTCGGAGGACCTCTGACTGCACTGACCCCCTTCCCCCCACTTATGCCCCAGTGAATCATAGAGCATCCTAGTTGGAAGGGACCTTGGAGGTCTTCTAGTCCAGCCCCTGCTCAAGAGTCCCTGGAGGCTGTCCAGTCTCTTCTCAAAAGCCTCCAGTGATGGAGCCCCCACAACTCTGGGAAGCAAACTGCCGATTGTCCCCCCTGAGGAACTTTCTCCTTAGTTCCACATTAGAGTATAGAACGTAGAACATAAGCAATGGGATGGAATGGAAACCTAGAATGAGCTGGAGGGGACCCTGGAGGTCTTCTAGTCCAGCCATGCTTTGCGTGGGGAGGGCGTGTCTGCCTGATCGGAGTCCAAGCATTCTCATAATGGAGCCTGCCCATTACGGCCATAACTCGCAACAGTCGTAAAGCAGATCATGGGACAGAGCCAATTTTACTGCCTTTTTTGCAGCCGTTGTTCAGGGAAGACGGTGATCATAAAGCTGCTACCGTGGTCATTAAGCAAGCCTAGTGGTCATTAAGCGAACCCAGGGGGGGGGCCTATGGGCCAGAAACCGAAAGAGAAGGCTGGGGTTTGGCTAAACTGTCATAAATCACAGTCATGTGACTGAGGGACACTGCAAACGGCCATAAGTGCAGGCCGGTTGATGAGTGCCAGAAGTGTGAAACGGACCCAAAGTGACCTGTCGTAAACCGAGGACCTTTTGCGATGGCTCTTGCACACAATGTCCTCTCCGTCATTCCCTGTAGACCCACGGGAAGACCTGGGCTGAGTCTCAAGACCGGCCAGGGGGGAATCAGGCCAACTGGGGGAACCTCCCTCCACAGCCACCAGCTGGTACAGCTCAATGGAGCCCTTCTCCAGAAGCAGTCTACCACTTCTTAACATTAGACAACACGAGACAAAGTAAGAGAAGATCTGCTCGTGGCTCCGCCTGATGGGCTCGAGGGCTCCTCCTCGGTCCATCGTCCCCAGTCCTAGCAGCCTGTAATGTCTCTCTGCCTTGGGTGAGTTTAGGGGGACAAGGGAGGGGGGTCCAATTGGGTTCCAAGGCTGGGACATTCAGTGGAACCTCCACAGGCAGCTGCAGTCTTCCTCTGGCACTAAAGACGGCCTTGCCAGGAGGGGGGCCAAGCCCTGCCGCCCCTTCCTCCTCCAGGGGTCCCCTTGGCCCAGGTGCTGGGAGACCCTCACCTGCTCCGGACACCCATGGAGTAGTCGGCCTCGGTGTAGCCGGGGGGGCTGGCGGGAGCGTGGAGAGGGCTGGTGGGCTTCTCCGAGTAGGCCAGGGTGGCCGTGTCAGTGGGGCTGGCTCGGCCATCCACGTTCTTCACCTGCAGGGGGGCAACGGGCACTTCTCAGCACCACTGAGGTCGGGCTCCAGAATGCGACCTTCTGACCTCCGTCTCTCCCGACCTCCCAGTGAAACTCCAGCGCCCAGAATCCCCAGCTCAGCTGGCTGTAGCAGAATCATTCGGGATGTCCGGTGTCCCCACATGGAGCTCCCTCCGTTGGAGGCCCAGGGCTTAGCAGGCCCCCTCCCCAAAAAATGATTTCCCCACCACTAAGAGGGCAGCCCAACCCCAGAGAAGACGCAGCAACAGCTGGAAAATGGAGGCAGGGAGGAGGGGGGCCTGGGATGGGGGCCAGAGCTCACGGTAGCAACATCTGGCAGGCCGGACTCAGCCACCCACCCGGGCCTTCCAGATGCCCACTGCGGAAGATGTCCCCCCTGCCCAGCCCCCAGCCCCAAGATTCGGCTGGTGCCTTCCTGACCAAGCTGGCCTCTCCTTCCTTACCACCCCTTGGCTGTTGCGGCCACCCCACAGCTCCACCCCCCTGGCCGCCTCCAGCCCCCCGTGCCCATGCCTGCAATCCCACCCCTGGGAAGGATGTGCCAGCCAGGGGTTGTGCTTGGAGCCAGCGTGGCACATGCCACAATGCCACCTTTTGTGGTTCAGCCCTTCCCTGCCCACCTGAGCAGGGGGTTGAACTAGACGACCTCCCAGGTCCCTTCCACCTCTGGTATTCTGCCCACCCAACCCCCACCAGCTGACCCTTTGCCAGAGGGAGAAATGGCACGGCTTCCTGTGCTCCAGGCTTACAAACAGCTCCCTATTGCTCACGTGCACGCACACACACACACACACACACACACACACACACACACGGTCCTCCTCCCTTCCGGAAGGCCCAGCCGGAGGCCAAAGTCCGCAGCCGAAGCCACCCTCAGAGTTCAGCCCCCCGGACAGAGGCAGCTCCTGCAATGAGGGGCAAACGTCCACTGGGTGGAAGGCTTTCGTCTGGGGAGGGGGAGGTCCTGCCAGGCCCCACAGCCACCAGTCCGGCCACCTGACACTCTGGGCCACAGCAAGGGCTCCTTCGGCCTCAGCGGTTAATCATTGATACAACCGAAACCAGAGAAGCTAAAAACAACCCTGTGCACTCTCGATCACACACACACACACACACACACACCCCTCCGGTGCAGGGGGCAGGCCTGTGAACGTGTCGCTGGAGATCAGAATGAGAAGGGCGGGGGGGGGATTATGGAGGAATTGAGGGAAATTCATAGTGGGGAAAATGGAAGTGGAAGATTCCTAAAACCAGAAGCAGGAAGAAAAATGGCCGGAATAAGGAGAAAAAGGCCGGGCATTTTCTCCTGAGCTCAGTTAGGCAGACCAGGAGCAAGCGAGGGAGGGTCTCTGGGGGGGGTCCCTTCCTAGTCGGGGGGCTGCCAAGTGGGCACTGCAATGTCACCAAATGTCACCAAAAAGCTAAACTCTGGGGAACAGAATAGCAGTGCCGGAAGGGTCCTTGGAGGTCATCTAGTCCCATCCTCTGACCAAGCAGGAGACTCTATGCCCATTTCGGACAGATGGCTGTCCAGTCGCTTCTCAAAGACCTCCAGGGATGGAGCATTCACAACGTCTAGTGGCAAGCTGTTCCACCGGTTAATTCTTCTAATGGTCAAGAAATTCCTCCTTAGCTCCAGCTTGCTTAGTTTCCAACTTAGAGGCAGAGTTTGCAATGGGCATTTTCCTCCCTGCCTAGGCAGGATAAGTCCCATTCACGGGTCCCAGAGGAAGCCCCCCTCCCCAAAATGATTGCATTGCTTGTGCGAGGAGAGGCCCCCTTGATCCCTTCCGAGCCTGGCCCAGCTCAAATTCCCAGCCCGGAGGATGGCCGGCACCGCCAGAGCAACCAGGGGGCCAAGGGCGGCCACCCCTCACCAGGGCTGGGTGGGGGACTTTGCCCCTGCTCCACTCACCCATTCCTCCACGTTGGGACCCTCCTCCTGCGCCGGGGGCCGGTCCCAGTAAATGTTTTGCTTCCCAAACCGCCAGATCTTCTGGCGCGTCTTGTGGGCGAAGAAGCAGATGACACAAAGCAGGATCACCAGGAGGAAGCCGCAGACGATGGCAACAGCCTGGGGGGGGGAACAGAGGGAGAGAGTTAAACCCCTTCCAGGTCTCCCTCCCCTCCCCCAAATTCCTGAGAGCAAAGCGGGGCTCCCTCCCCCCATCCGAAGGGACCCTCGGCTGGTGTTCAGGGTCTCCACAGAGGAGTGAGGGTCATTCTCTGCTGAAGAACCTCTCCACAGAGCAAGGAGAGACACCCGCCCCCCAAAACACTACCTGGCCAGGCCTCCAAAGGAAGCCACAGAGGACAAAGCAGGCAGTCCACGGCACCAATGCACACGTGAGCTCACAGGCCTCTCGCTGCCTCCTTGCAGGTCGTCCCACAGCTGTGCCCTCAGCCCCACAGTCCTCAATATGCCCCCCCTTTCCTCTGGGGACCTGTTTTGGGGGGTTGGCACCCTTTCCTGTGCATCCCCCCCCACGAAGCCTTTTGGGATTTCAGGGCACAAAAAACCCACTAAGCCAGGTTGAAAGCTGCGCTTGCTATGGGAACGTGAGAATTGGGGGGGGGGGATCAGGGTGCCGGGCACCAAGAATTCCCCGAGGGGGATAGCTGAAGCAGATAGGAAGAGGCAGGAATGGGGGAGGGGATTGACACACACCCCCACCTGAAAGCAAAGCTTCCCTGCCTAACCCTGAAGATGATTTTTCCACCCGGCCCGGAGCATTCCCAAAACCACCCAGCCCTCCATGGCCAGATGCAGGTCAGCCCCCCAGGGGTCCCCCCAAACCTTCTTCCCTCCCAGGCCAAGAGGCCTCCCGTCACCCCAAACATAGTCTGAGCCGGTCAGTCCTGGGATGGGACACCACCTGGAGTTTAAGTTAAGCTAGGAGTCAATGAGGAAGCCAGCAGTAAAGCTGCACATTTTGGTTACGTGAGGTCTCGCTTAATGACCACGTGGCTGGTCCCAATTGCTGTGTTATTAAGCAAAGACTAATCTGTTGCAGCTATAAAGTTGGCAGATACGTTTCCTTCCCCACCAGCCCCCGCGAGGTCTCCAAACCGAGGCTGGACTGTTATTCGTCTTCCAGCTCTACGAAGGGTCCTGAGGAGGGGTCTTCAGCAGGGCTGGGCCAGGAGGGCAACTTTAGGACTTCAACTCCCAGAATTCCTCAGCCCACTGGTCATAAAAGTTGGCACGTTGCTCACCCGCCCACCCACTCCTGGCTCTTGAGGAAGGAGCAGCCTTGCGCCTGTCCACCCAGGTGATTCACGAGCCCAGCAGCCACTTCCTCAGGCCAGGCAGGCCAGGTGGCTGGGCTGGAGGCCCCCGGGGCTTATCTTGTTTGCTCAAGTGGGCAGGTCCGAGAGTGCCACCGCCGTGCCCGGCCCATTGATAAGCCTCCCGATTGTTCTCACCTGAGCCCGAAACCGATTTCCCGATAAGTCCTTCCGCTCCCTCGCTCGGGAATAAGAGTCGCCCGTTTACACACACACACACACACACACACCCCTTGGTGGCTTCCGGTTTTTTTTTTTTTTTTTTTTTTTTTAAATTTGATTTATATGCCGCCCTTCTCCGGAGACTCAGGGCGGCTTACAATGCATTAAGCAATAGCCTTCATACTTTTGTATATTTGTATACAAAGTCAGCTTATTGCCCCCACAAACTGGGTCCTCAATTTACCTACCTTAGAAAGGATGGAAGGCTGAGTCGACCTTGAGCCTGGGGAGAATTGAACTCGCAGTAATTGCAGGCAGCTGGATGTTAAATGCTGCCTTAGGAGGCATTAGCCTCCTACGCCACTCAGGCTCCCAGGGGTTGGCTTTTCGGGACAAGCAGGTGATAAAGAGAGGTGGTGAGAGGCCGTGTCCGGCAGGCAGTGGGGCAGTGAAGGCCAGCCTCACCCAGAGCGGGCCCTGTCCTGCCCGAGGTTCAAGGGCTCCTGCCCCCTGGCACCACCGTCCGGTTGCTGGGCCGGTTCAGCCAGAGGCAGGGAGGGAGGGAGGCAGACCCTGGGGTGGGGAGGGGGCAATGGCTTAGATTAAGTTGGCCAAATCCGGGCACTGCTAAGTTCTATCTAGCATGTAGGTGTACATTAAATACCCATAGAGTGCGGCTCTAGTATTATTTATCCTTTTATCACCTTTTTCTTCCGCTTCTACTTTTGGTATTCTTATTGTTGTCATTGTTATTCCTCACTGATTATCATTATGATCATTTTCATTAGCATTATCGCCTCCATTATTTTGCAAGCACCCGGAGTCTTTCTGTACCAGACACAAATTCCTTGTGTGTCTAACTCCACTTGGCCAAATAAAGCTATTCTTCCCTATTCTATTCTGTTCTGTATTCTATATTTCAGAATAAAAATTTCCTGATGGTGAGAACAATAAAGAGGGGCTTGCCTTCAGAAGTTGTGGGTGCCCCAACACTAGGAGCGACTGGACAGCCATTCTATTCTATAATTCTATAATTCTAGTCTAAATTCTGTTCTGTTCCGTTCTACCCTATTCTTAGCCTGGGCCACCACGGCTTCCCCACCCACCAGCCGTGGCCCCAAGAGAAGGCAGGACCACAAGGGCCAGGCAGCCCCCCCCCATCCCATCCCCCAGCCGGACTCTTACCTCCTGGGGGTCCACCATGCAGTAGTGGTAGAGGTACTGGTTGTAGTAGGCTCCCCCGGCGTAGACCTGGTTGCACATGGCCAGCATAGGGTTGGTGGAGTAGTAGCTGCCCCCCATCTGGGCCTGGGGATTGACCCCCATGATGTAGACGATGGAGGCGATCAGCATGACGAAGGCCATCAGGGCGCAGACCACGAGGGTCACCAGGTAGAACCTCCTGGACCGGGCCCCGCCGGACTTGGTGAGGCTGGTGATGGCCAGGGCCAGCAGGGCGATGAAACACAGCACCGACATGGCGATCATGAAGCCGTTGGCCGCCCGGGGGTTGGTCATGCCCCCGTAGTAGCCCCCCATGCCGTACCCGCCGTAATAGCCCCCCAGGCCTCCGCCATAGCCGCCCAGGCCTCCGCCGTAGCCTCCGCCGTAGCCCCCGCCGTAGTAGCTCCCCATGGTGTTGCCATAGAACCCCCCATAGCCGTACTCCCAGACCAGAGTGGAGGCCACGCAGGCGAAGATGGCCACGCAGAGCAGGATGCCCAGCCCCTCCAGGATCCTCACCACGCTGGGGGGGGAGGTCCACTTGTAGAAATACTGGGGCTCATCCTCGATGTAGTAGGACCCCGGGGGGGGCGACTTGATGGGGTACCCGTAGTCATCCCCAGGCGGGCCGTAGCCGGCAGGGGGGCTGTCGTAGGACTTCTTCGGACTGAACATCCTTTGCGCAGAATCGGGGCAGGACCGGCGGAGGAGCCCCAGATGCTACGGCTGTGGGGGGGGGGTGTCCCAATGGAGCCCCGTCAATATTCCTGGAGCTGTCCAGAGGCTCCTGGACCGTGTCTGGCTGGCACTGCCAAAGGAAGAGGACAGGGAAGGTCAGCGTTGGGCAATTCTTGCGCCCACCCAATGTTGGCTGAACGAAAGCGGCCGTCTCCCAGACCGACAGCAGCAGAAGTCACGGGGGAGGGGAAGAGATTCAACCTAGACCTCGCCCCCAAAGGTCAAAGGCAGCCAAGGATTTGAGGACCACCCGGGCACCAGAAACCTCAATGGCACACGCCAGGCATGGTGCGTTGGGATCATTAAAAAGACCTCTTCTTCCTTACGTTGTTGGCACATCTAGCGGTTGTGAGAAAGAGGAGGAAGTGGAGGGAGCCACTCATCCCTTGGTGACTGTGGGGTTATTCCCTTCCCTGTGTCCCAAAGAAGGGAGCACAGATACACCCCCCCCTTAGGCTGCCAGATAAGACAGGCTGACTCTCCGAGTTGACCTTGGCTCCAGTGACTTGGCCGACTGATGGGCTGTTCCCGGCCTCTCTCGATGGGTTTGCCGGACTTCCTGGCTGAGTCTAAAGCCCCAGGGAGGCTCTCAGCCAGGCTCCAAAAGTGAGGAGGTAGAGAGAATCACCAATATTTAACCCCAAAAACAGGAGGCAGGGACGCCGAAATATCCCGCAGCCAGGGGTGAAACCTACTTACCTTCCTTACTGGTTCGGAAGTGCACCTATTAGGCCAAATAGGTTGTAAAAAAATGCTTTTAAAAGTAAAAAAAAAAGGCTCTGACGATCACAGCTGTGGAGCACGATCCTCAGAGCCTTTTTTTAACCTTTTAAAAGCAGGAAGTAATGACCCCCAGGTGGGTGGGCGGAGCCTTGCGGTTCTCTGAACCACCTGCCACCATTGCTACTGGATCGCCCGATCTGGTCTGAACCGGGAGCATTTCACCCCTGGGTGGGACCCGGCTGCTCTTCCCTGCCGCCGAAAAACTGCTTCCCTCTAATGCTACCAGAAGTTTTTACACAGCAGAGAAAATCCAGCCATCCAAATTCAGCGTCCGATGATAACCTTACAAACTGATCTTCATTCGAGTCTATTAGCTCTACCACTGACCTCCTGCCAGCGGCTGCTTGCCTACTTTTTATAAACCCCGCCTGATCACCCTTCCTTGCAAACCGTCTCGCTGGCTGCCATCTATTTGTCGCACTGCTGGCAAAGGCCAATTTGTAATGTTGTCATTCGATGCTGTCACTTGGAGGGCCGAGGGCATCCTGGGCTGCCCCAGACTCTGGGCTCTGCCTGCCACCTTCGTCTCCCTGAACCGAGAAAGTGGGAATGTATTAAATTTGCAGTTCAGACAAATTGGGGGTGCCAGTTTTTTTAGATTGGTGTTTCTTGGCCACTTTAAGATGTGGGGACTTCAACTCCCAGAATTCCCCCGTCATCCACCTCAGATCCTGGTTGGCCACAGATAAGCACGGGAGGCAGCAGTGGGGGCAGCTGCTCTTTTGGGGGGGCCACGAGAGCCTGCAGAAGGGTTGGTCCCCAAGTCTCCAGCCAACTTGTTCCCCATCACGAAATCCAGTGAGGTGAACCTCCAGGAGGAGGAAATTCCTGGCAGGGACAGCTGTCAATCAGCGGAATTGGCTGCTTCATGACATGGGAAGCGATTGTGTACTGGCAGGGGCCAGAGTAGATGATCTCTGAGATCACTTCCAGAATAGAGAACACCAGAATTGGAAGGGACCTCAGAGGTCTTCTAGTCCAGCCCCTCACTCAAGCAGGAGACCCTAAACGGCTGTCCAATCTCTTCTCTAAAGCCTCCAGTGATGGAGCACCCACAACTTCTGGTGGCAAGCTGTTCCACCGGTTGATTGTTCTCACCGGCAGGCAATTTCTCCTTAGAAGTGGCTGAAATGCCCAGCAAGCGCTGCCTCCGAGCCTGGGGTCTCTCTGCTGCCCATTCCCACCATGGCACTGGGGGAGGGGCCGTCTTGCAAAACGCAGCTGCATCTCCATCCGAGGCCTGTGCGCCCACCAGAAAGTCCTAACTACGATGGAGGGGACGGACACCCAGAGGCTCCTACTGGGAGGCTGCCCAGATTATGCCCCCTCATATTTTGGGGAACACAAGACTCGGGGGAGGGGGAAGGATGGGGTTTGGATTGGGAGGACATGATGGCAGAATTCCAGTATCTCAGGGGCTGCTCCAAAGAGGGAGTCAAACTATCCTCCAAAGCCCCTGAAGGCAGGAGAAGCAGCAACGGGTGGAATCTAATCAAGGAGAGAAGCAACTTAGAACCAAGGAGAAACTTCCTGACACTTGGAACAATTAGTAGAACAACTTGCCTCCAGAAGTTGTAAATGCTCCAACACTGGAAGTTTTTAAGATGATGTTGGATAATCATTTGTCTGAAGTGGTGTAGGCAGTGGTGAAATCTAAAATTTATTACTACTGGTTCTGTGGGCGTGGGTTAGTGGGGGGGTAATCTGACTGGGTGGGCGTGGCCAATTTTTTTTTTTACTTTTAAAATTATTTTTTCTACCACCACTTCAGCGAAGAGGTTGTAAAAAAATGCTTTCAAAAGGCTCTGACAATCCCAGATGAGTTGCCTGATCGTCAGAGGCTTCATTTCTTTTAAAAGCCTCTGCCGATCAGGCAACTCAGCTTGGATCATCAGAGGCTCTTAAAAGCATTTTTTTAAAAAATGCTTTTAAAAGCATTTTACGACCCCAGCTGAGCTGCGCGATCATCAGAGGCTTTTTTTTTAAAATTTTAAAAGCATTTTTTCGCCATAAGAGGTTGTAGAAAAAATGCTTTTAAAAACTAAAAAAAAAAGCCTCTGATGATTGCGCGGCTCAGCTAGGCAATTGGGGGGGGGGGCAGGGATTTTTCCAAACCAGGAGCATTTCACCCCTGGGTGTAGGGTTTCCTGCCTAAGCAGAGGGTTCGACTAAAAGACCTCCAAGGCCCCTTCCAGCTTCTGATTGATTGACTGATTGATTGATTTGGGTGGGTGAGGGGAAGGAGGAGGGGTGTGCTTGGCAGAGGGGCAGAGATGCACCCTGCATAGTGGCCTCGTCCCCTCCAGTGCCAGTCCCATGAGACTGAGCAGGGCCCATCCCTCCTTTCTACTGCAGGAGCTCTGGACACACTTTGCTCACTTTCCCAGGGCTGGAGGGGAGGGGGGGCTGCTTGCCCCACCTGTCGCCCCACCTCCACTTCCTGGCCAACCCGGCGGTTCGCAGGGGATCCAGCTGCCTCACCCCAGAAGGCCTGCCTGCCAGCCAAATCCCTCTGGGCCGCTTTGCAACTCTGTCTCCTGCTTTCAAGGTTGTTCCTGGAAGCCAGAAAAGGAAGACAAAGGTCCTGCCTCTCGCTGGCTCAAAACCAGGGAGGGTTTTTTTCATCCAGGCAGCTGCCCAGGAGCCCCTCAGCGCTTCCTTCCCTGCAGCCAACGTGCCTGCGAGGTGGGCTTCCTCTGCCCCCGCCCCCTGCCTAACCACAGACCTTCCCCCAGCTCTGTGGGTTGAATTTTAAGGCAAGAGGCAAGTCTGAAGGGCAGAGTTATTCTGTGGCCAGATGGGCAGCCAATAAACAAATGTTGGTGCCAGCCACAAATAACCGCAGCCAAGCGGGTCCTTCCATCAGGACGAGACGGCCCCGCTGAGCCCCGAAGGGAAGGGACCCACTGCAGGGCTTTGCCAATTCCACCCGCGGTCACTGGGCTCCTCTGGGGCTCTGTGGGGCCCAGCCTCGAGATTTACACTGGGGCCTCCTGTCTGAGCCCCCAAATCACCTCTTCCTGCCAGACCCAATCCTGGGCAGTTTCTCCAGAGTAAAGGGCTTCCTTCCTCTGTCTGGGTCTCTGCCCCCATCCCCAAGGCCCAGAGGCTGGGCAACCGCTCCCATCCAAGGGAGGGAGCATTTATTGTTTCCACTTATCACTCTTTTTTGCAGATTCTCCCCAAGTGTCTCCATCTCTGGGTGCCTCTTACAGGGACACCAGGAAGCACCATGGTTACAAGCGAGTAAATACAAGCAAGGTTGCACTTTAACCCATAAATGTGGGTCCTTTTGATTCTGATCAATCAATCAGAATAGAGCTGGAAGGGACCTTGGAGGTCTTCTAGTCCAGCCCCCGCTCAAGCAGGAGGCCCTAGTATACCATTTCAGACAGGTGGCTCTCCAATCTCTTCTTAAAAACCTCCAGTGGTGGAACACCAACTTCTTGTGGCCAGCTGTTCCACTGGTAAATTGTCCTCACTGTGGGGAAGTTTCTCCTCAATTCCAGGGTGTTTCTCTCCTTGATTGGTTTCCATCTGTTGCTTCTTGTCCTGCCTTCAGGGGCTTTTGAGAATAGCTTGACACCTCCCACCCATCTTCTTTGGGGCAGCCCCTCAAAGACTGGAAGACTATCATGTCCCCCCTAGTCCTTCTTTTGTCTAGACTGGCCAAATCCAAATCCTGCAGCCGTTCTTCATATGTTTTAGTCTCCCGGCCCTTAATCACCTTAGTTGCTCTTCTCTGCACTTTTCCCAAAGTCTCAACATCTTTTATGTAACATGGTGACCAAAACTGGATGCCATATTCCAGGTGTGGCCTTACTAAGCCTTTATTAAGTGGTTAACTTCCCGTGATTTTGATTCTATGCCTCCGTTTATACAATCCAGGACTGTTATATTATACAGCCCAGGATCAATCCAGGTTTTCTTTTTTGCATAAAAGAAGGACTGACTGAGTGGTGGGTACCTGGGAAAGTCTCTGAAGAAGGCCAGAAGGAAAAGACCTCCCCCCAAACTGTGGGGCGCCCAAGGCTGGCCTGAGAGCAGAGGCTGAAGGAGGCCTTGTGTGGAGAAAGGGCCCATCAGAGGCAACAGGTGAGTGAGCAGAAGGGGGGGGGGAGAGGGCAAAATCCTGCCAACGCCTACAAAACTGAGCTTTCAGGATGAGGAAAAGCCCATTTCTACTTTATTCTCCCTGTTTTAGCTATAAAACTGAATGTTGTTTTCATGGACACAAGCAGGAGAGATTTATTATTCGGTTTTATACCTGGATTTGTACTTATAATCTTAACTTGTGCCGTGTCTTTTGGGTTGGGCACACAATAAAAACCGGAAAGGAAATGCCAAGTGCTCCCAGCCCAGAAAAGCGGCAGAGCCACCGAAAAGCTGCACCCCAAATGCGGCCTGGAGGAGCTTAAAGGATTTTGCAAGGCAACCAGAAAATTGGGGAGGGGGCGGCAACGGGTTTCCCTGCCTGAGGGAGCCAAGGCCACCCTCCCCTCCGCCGTGGGAAAGAGGGAAACTTCCCTGACTTGTAGACTCTCCCCCCCCCCACCCTTTGGCGGAGGCTCCAGGCTACAGAACGGCGGCTGCCACCTGCTGGCATCGCTAAGCCCGAGTCTCCGGCGGGGAGCCTGGCAAAGCGAGGGAACTTTTCTGGCCGTGCCTGGCTGCCTCGCTTGGGGCCCGGCCAAATTCCTGCGAGCCACACCGGCGCTGTGGACGTGCGCGGCCGGCTGTCTTTGGGAGCCCCCCGCCGCTCCGGTGCACAATGCCTGGCGGGGCCGGGAGCTTCTGCTCCGCCCCGGCTGCCACGGCCGGCCGGGGCCGAAAGGAAAGAATGCGGGGCGGGGAGGACGGAGAAGACGGGCGCCTCGCCTCGGAGGGGGGCTTCCTTCCCTTACTCTCAGCCCCCCCGACCCCGCCAAGGCCACCTGGGCTCCAGCGGCGGAGAGGAGCCGCTTCCCCCACGCCCGTCCTCCGCCCCCTGGAGCCCCCCCGCGCCCCTCGCCTCCTGCCGGCCTTGGCCCTCCCCGCTGCCCTCCTCCCCCTTCTCCGGGCCCAGGACGGGAGGCGGCGGCTGGGTTCCCTCCGCCGGACAAGCGGCGGGCTCCGACTGAGCGGGGCTCCCTCCGGCGAGGAGTTTGCCCGAGAAGGAAGGGAAGGAGGGGAGGAAAGGATGGAGCGAAGGAGGGAGAAAGAGCGGGCGGGGGAGTCCTGGGCGCCTCCAAAGCCCGTCCGTCGCCGAGGGAGAGCCCGCTGGGCAGGAGCCCCCCCCGCGCCCCTCTCGGCCCCGCACCTTCCCGGCCGCTCCCCACCGCCGCGCACCTGCCGCCCCGCCGGCCTCACCTGGCTGCGCCCGCGGCCTGCGGGCCCTTCCTTCGCGCAGGACTGGAGGCCTCGGCGCCGGCGGCGGACTGAGGGCGAAGGGGCGGCTCCGCGGCCCTCCTCCTTCCCACGCCCCCCGCCCCGCCCTTCCACCTGCCTGCCGCCCCGCCCCGCCCCGGGACGCCCCTCAGCGGGCCTGGAGCCGGGGGAGGGGAGGAGCCCCCGCAGGCAGCCCGAGCGCTGGGCGCCGCGGGCCCGGCCGGTGGGGGCCAGGAGGGGCTTGAGGCGGCGGAGGTCTCCCCCCAGCCGAGCCGCCTTCCAGGCCCCCCAAGCAGCGCTCCCGGAAGGCTGGGCCTCTGCGGCCCCCCGAAAGGCCGCCTGGGCGTGACGGGCGCCGTAGGCCAAGAGCCCCGGGCCGGGAGCGGCCGCTGCAGAGGCGGAGCCTCCCGGGGCCGTTTCCAAGGGCGCCGCGGGGCTCGGCTCCTCCGGGCTCAGCGCCCAAAGGCGGGCGGGGGCGCGGCGAGCGTCTCCGGGCGGCTTTGCTGGCGGAGGGTTTGTCGAGCGACCAGGAAGCAGGCGGCCCGTCGGCTTCCCTCGTTCCCCGCTTGGGGCCCGGGAGGTCTGGAAGGCGGCAGGGCCCCCAGCCGGCCCCTCCCCTCTCGCCCACGAAGCCAGAGGCGCAGCAGCTGCAATCAGGCTCCCAACCCTCCAGATCCTGAGCCCTGCCTCAGACACACACCCCCTTCTCTCCCCCCACCTTGGTTGCCAAGGGTTGAAATCCCCCGCAAGCAAGACCCCCTGCTCCGTCCTCACCCCACCCCCTGCCTTCCCCGGATTTTATTCCAAAGAGGCCTCTCATTTGGGGCACCTGTGAGTCGCCAGAAGCCCCCAAAACTGCCCCACTGCCTAGTCCCCCCCTCCCCCTCTCCCCCCCCCCCCCGGGTGGCCTCTGTGGGGGCCGTTTTTCTTTCAGCAAAGATGAAATCGCGCAGAAAGTCATTTTGGTCTCCTCAGCCCACTCTTTATTCTCAAAAATTGGTGCACAAGGTGGAAACGGGGCCAGTTCTGTGCCCCGAGGCTCCGGGGAAGAGCCCCCATCTACCCCCCTTTTCCTGTTGGGGGCAGAGCAAGCAGACGGGGGTGGGCGAAGGCATAAAGTCCCCCAAAGAGCCACCTTCAACCTGGGGAAGGAGCCTCAGGACGGATGGGGCAGCTGCCCATGGGGGCTACATGCAGGTTGCTCCCACCCCACCAGGAGGGCCTCCACCCCATAGAGAGCTTCCTCCAGGAGGGCCCCAGCGCTCCCCATAGGGCAGCTGTCATCCCTGTGAAGGAGCCCCCTCCCCCCCCTCGGCTGCTGGTTCTCCTCCTCTTCCTTCCTTCCCCAAAGGGCTGCTGGGTCTGCCATCCGATGTCCGAAGCCCATTCTCCACGGCCGGGCTGGTCTTCAGGCCCCTCGTCAAAGGGTCACGGACGACTGGCTCCGGTCAGCGTCAAAGGTCTGGATCTGAGCCTTGAGGTGGGAGAGCTTCCTCCTCAGGTAGTCACAGCGCTCCTGTTTCTCCAGGAAGGAGGGGTCCTGGGGGGAGGAGGAGGGATCTTCAGGCTGGCGCCAAAAGCATTTAACCTTCCTCATTTTAATCTACTGCAGGTAGTCCTTGACCTACGACCCCAATTCATCCCAAAATTTATGTTGCTCAGCAAGAGTGTCATTAAGTGAGTTTTGCCCCGTTTTACGACCTTTCTTGCCATGGCTGCCTGCAGTTGTTCAGTTAGCAACAGGGTTGTTGAGTGAATCTGGCTTCTCCGTTGCTAGTCAGGTGGTCACAAAAGGGGATCAGGTGACCCCGGGAACGTTGCCACCGTCATAAATGTGAGTCGATTGCCGAGTGTCTGAATTTGGGTCACGTGACCACAGGGAGGCTGCAGTGGTCGTAAGTGCGAAAAAACGGTCATAACTGCCTTTTTTCAACACCGCTGTAACACTGAATGATCACTAAACAAATGTTTGTAAGGATTGCCTGCATCGTTTTATTTTTTATTATTTTTAATAAATCATTTTTATTACTCTTGTAGGCTGCCCGGTTGCTGTGAGGTGGGAGGGATACACATTTAATAAACAAAATAAAAGTGTTTTTGAAACCGAGCCTTGCACGATCAGGACTGCCCTGAAGGGGAGGGGGGGCACCTAGCAAACCCCCCCCTCACCCCCCAGGGGGACAACTCTTGGGCGGCTTCCCTTGCACCCTGTTTGTTTCCTTTCCTTGGGGTGGTCTTCTAAGCTTATCTCCCCCTCCTCCAGCCACAGCTGCCCCCCACCCCTTTTAGAGGCCTGCATGGAGGGGTTTGTTTGTTTACAGGGCTGGCGTGCCCCCCCCCCCCGTCTCATGTACAGGCAGTTCTCAACTAACAAGCATTCGTTTAGCAACCGTTCAGAGTTGCAGCAACATTGAAAAAGGTGACCTGTGATCGCTTTTCAAACGTGCAACTGTTGTTCGGGGGGGCTTGTGTTTCCACACATTCGGGGTCTGCAGCCCCTCCCCCCCCAGACCCAAACAGGCCAGGAACAACAGCATTTGGCCCTGCCACAACCTGCCATGGGGAGAGCGAGGGGAAGGAGGGCTCCGCTTGGCCCCTGCAGGAGGAGACGAACTCAGTGGGGCAGGCAGCTCCCACACCACCAAAGAGACCCCCACCCCATGAAACCTCAGCTGCTGAGTAACTGAGAAATCCCCCCCCCTTACCTTCTTCTTGCCTCTGTAGGCCCTCCAGACAGCCGAGACGCGGCTTTGCTCCTGCAGGGGGGAAAAAGAGGTTTAGCCCAGAGAGAGACCCTCCCCCACAACTGCAGACTCGGGAGGGGAGACAAGGATTGTCTTGGGGATGCAGGCAACCTCTTTATTCTGCGGATGGGCTGGCAATCTGGACATCAGGGCATCCAGCTCTTTAAATCTCTGCCTCGTGGCGTGGATTTCGCGGACGAGAGCCTGGTACTCCGGATATTGATCCTTGAAGATGGCCGTGTACTTCTCACGCTCGGCCGGACTCCCGATGGCTGGGTACCTCCTGTCCAGAGGAGAGAACCGAAAGGGTCAACAGGAAAACAGCCCCTGATTTGGAGAGACTTAACGGCAGTTCTGCAATTGTCCCTGTCTGAGTGTCAGGGAAGGGGGGACCATCTGAGATCCCCCAAAGAGCTTGACACCGCAGGTTCCTGGAGGGCAGCTGGTTGCAGGCAGGAGTATTGAGGTGCAGCTCAGCAGAAATCGGGAGCTGAAGAAAAGGCTGGAATTGGGGTTTCGGCAGAGAGCCCAGCCTGGCTGGCATCGGTTCTGGAGGTGGCCATCCTCGCCCACGTAGACTTCTTCCTTCCAGGGCACCCCGAAACATTCCCCCCAGCAGACCCCGGATGCAGGGAGGGTTTGAAAAATTAAGGACTTGAATAGTACATCTTGATTTTTGAAACCCTGCCGTGGACGCCTTTGGGGGGTAGCATCCAGGGGTCTCCAACCTTGGCAACTTTAAGGCTTGTGGACTTCAACTCCCAGAATTCCCCAGCCAGCTAGTGAAAAGCTGCTGAAATGAACAAAAGTAAGGGCAAACCCTCAAAGCTTTTTAAGAAGAGATTGGATAACCATTTGTCTGAAATAGTATAGGGTTTCCTGTCTAAGCAGGGGGTTGGACTAGAAGATCTCCAAGGTCCCTTCCAACTCTGTAATCTTGTCCTGTCCTGTCCTATTCTGAATTCTATTCTATTCTAAAACGTTCCCTCTCCGGTACTTACACAATGTAATCGGGGACGATAAGTGGTCTGGGGTTATGCCCCACCGGGATGGCGCTGTTGAGGACTTCTGGGCCTCCTTCCTCGTAGAACACGACGCGCCTGGAGCCCCGGCCGGCTGGACGTCCCTGGGCTTGAGGGGTCCTCAGGTGCTGAGGAGAAGCACCTGGCAGCAGAATCGGCTTCAGCTGTGGGGGGGCCAAGAGACCAGGACACCCCCGTCAGGAGGAGAACAAGGCCTGCAGTAGCCCCAGGCCTTTTCTCCCCAAGGGTCACGTTTGTTCAGGAGGAAAGGGGGGAGGAGACGTCCCCAGTTCCTGCCCCCCCCCATTGCACTGAATACCCTGGGAATTTTTTTAAATTGAATGGAATACTTTTATTTGGCCAAGTGTGATTAGACACACAAGGAATGAAGCATTCTCTGGTGCAGAAGCTTCCGCGGTACATGCAGAGGAGGAGAGGAGGAGGAGGAAGAATCCCGAGGGAAAGAGTTGGAACAATGTATGTCCAGGATGTGAGGGGCCTGCAGGCGTCTTCTTGGCCCTCCTCCTGACCCCCGCAATATGCCTCCCTCTCCCTCTGAATGCACAGTCTCTGTCCTGGGGGAGGGGGAGGGGGAAGGGCTGCTGCCCACTTAGGTCTCTTCCACCTTCCTGAGGATTGCAACCTGGGACCCCTGCAAATGAGGCAGAGGCTCCCCCACAAGGCGGAGGTTTTCCCCCCAGCTCCATCCATGCCCTCCAGCAATCCTTTCACTGACCTCCCCCCCCATGGGGGGTCTTACCGGGAGCAGCATCCTCCGGGCTGCTTCGTGCCGCCACATCTTGAGACACACCAGGGAGCCCGTCAGGTACAGCAAGGGGGCGAGGAAGAGGAAGGTCAGGGCGGCCACTTGCCCCCCTTCGACCTGGCACAGAGACGTGATGAGGGGGCCGTAGGCAAAGGCCGAGTAGCAGAGGCCGCCCCGGTTGATGTCGTGGACGTAGGCGATGGCGGCCGCCAGGTAGAGCAGGAACATGGAGAGGTTGAGGGCAAACTCGGCCAGCGGCCACCAGTGGGAGTTGAGGAGGATGGTCCGGTAGTGCATGGTCACCCCCAGGGCCAGCAGGATGACTGTCAGCAGCCACACCAGGCTGGCCACCACCAGCACAAATGGGGTCATCGGGACATAGTAGCCGTAGTCTGTTCCGGTGAAGCTGTTGCCATAAAGTTGGGACCACTGATAGTCCTTCTGGATGTAAGCCGCGGTGCAAGCAAAGGCCATCCCACCCAAAATGAGCTCCAGCCCCCCAAGAAGCCTCAGGAGGCCAGGCCAGGATTTCAGGTAGCTGTATTTGCGGTCGTAAGCCTCCAGCTTCTCCTCATATCCCAGTGGAGCTGCGGAGGCCCCTCCGTGGCTAGTGACTGTCATGGACTTTCCAGACTTGGAAGAGGTGGTGGCATCTGAAGCGGGTTCCTTACCATCTTCCTCATCCTTCTTCTCACTACTGGTGGAACCATCCTCCCCAGCCAAGCTGGTTCTCTCGGGACCCTCCAGACCTGGATTTGCGGGTGGGGAGTTTGGGAGCGCTGAGGAGGGGGCCAAGGGAGAAGGTTCTTCTCGGGACCATCTCCCGAAAGTGTTCTTCCAGGAGGGAGGGAAGAAACGTCGGATGGGCTT
The DNA here is from genome assembly GCF_029215685.1 of Pituophis catenifer annectens. NCBI lineage: Eukaryota > Metazoa > Chordata > Lepidosauria > Squamata > Colubridae > Pituophis > Pituophis catenifer. The sequence goes on from NW_027256881.1 coordinate 354,863,757, forward strand.
CAGAGAGGGCACTTCTGGGTCCGGAGGGCCATCAGGGAAGGCTGGCTGGGCTGACCGGTGGGGGGGGACCCTGGGGGGAAGCAGCTGGAGAGCCGGACCAAGAGCTCCATCCAGAACTAGGCGTCCTTGGTGGCCCTGGATGGAGAGGGCTGGAGGGAAGCCATGGGTCTGCCCCCAGGCCCCCCAGAGGCTGCCTCTCTGCCCCAGCTGAAAAGGGCTTCTCAATGGTTGAGCCCAGCATCTGATCCCCCGGAGTCTCTCCTGGGAGGGGTCTCTCTCCCCCTCCCCTCCTCCCTCACAGCTTGGCCAAGCCTTGTCTTCAGGGCCGGGAGCAGCTGATTTGGAAAAGATAAAGAAATAGAAATGGTGATCCTAGCTGGGAGATCTTTTCTTAAGCCCAATTAAATTAACAACAAAAAGAAAGAAAAAAAGAAAGAAATTAGCCTTTTTGGTGAAAGCGTCCATTAAGAAAAGGCTAAAAACTTCCTGTATCAACTTTTAACTTTTAATGTGCGTTTTTAAATGTGGCTTTTACTAGTTGGACTTGGAGCTAAACAATGGAATTATGACGCTCAATTATATGATGGTTACTCTCCCAGGAGGGACCTCCCCCACCCTCCCACCTCCTCAGGGCAGCAGTGGGCAGCCAAGGCAGGAGCAGAGCGGGTATTGATGCCCTTGCCAGCCTGTCTTTTGGTAGCCTCCCCCTCCCTGCCACTGGGGAGGAGGCCAAGGGCAGCCAGCACTGGACCTCCAAGCCCCCTTTCTGGGGTGACCACGGGACACCTCCCTCTCCTTCCCAGACCCAGCCCTGCCCAAAGGCCCAGAGAGGGAAGGGCAGCTGGCAGTGCCAATCGTGCCAATTATAAGATGGCTCTCGCCTAGCTCTGCCTCCGGCATCTCCCGATGGACATCAGGCAAAGGCCAACTCCGCTGGCTCTGCTGGCTGCCTGGAGTCTGTTCGTTTGCTGGGGGGGGGGGGGCAGCTGAGAAAGGATCTCAGAAGAGCTCCAGGTAGAGGGAGAACAGGTGAAACAAAGGTGCATTCAAGGGCTTCCACCTCTCCTGCCCTCCCAGCCGGCCCAGGGTGGGGTCCAGTCAGCCTGTGCCTCCCCTCAAGGAAGAATCCCAGCCCCTGCCTTGGTCCATCTGCTCTGACCCTCTCCACCTGACCTTTGATCCCTCTGCCAGACCCACTGCCCACTGGAAGCTCTCCAAGGAGGAAGACAGAGAGGAGAAGGAGGAGGACGAAGAGAGGGAAACAAAGAGGAAGAGAAAGAGGAAGAGGAGGGGGAGAATGAGAAGGCAGAGGAAGAGGAGGAAGACCGAGAAGAAGAGGAGAATGAGGAAGACAAAGAAAAGGAAGACGAAAAGGAAGAGGAGGAGGAGGAAGAAACCCTCCTAGTAAGACCACCTCTGGCTGCCCCTTCTTAGTCCACGTCCAGATGTTTACTTTCATCCCGCCACACAGCTGGAGGGCCCCACGCTTGGAGCCTCCCCCCCCCCGATGGCCCCCATACCTTCCGCCTGCTTGTAGTTCCCACTCCAGAGAGGAAGAGGGTGGTGGGATCAGGGCCCAGCTGAGCCCACTTCAAAGGCCAGTGAGGAAGCGCGCAACTTCCTCCTCCCTTTGGCCGGGGGGGGGGGGGAGGGCTCTGAGCTGGTGGGGCTCTGCCGGCTCTGGCGCAGCAAAAGTTTTGGGCTCCAAGCGGGCATCTTATCGGGCTTCATATAGGTTAATGATTAACAGGAGGCTGCCCTGGAGAAAAGTGCCAGGCCCAGAGTGGCAGAGGGCAAGCGCCAGGCAGGAGCCCCTGAAAGAGGCTTCCCAGCCCTGAATTCCTTAATTTCACTTCAGGACCAAGATGCCCATGTGGCACTGCCCAAGTGGTCTCGATTGCAACAGCCACTTTGCAGGGACCCATGGATCCATGTTCTGGAAGGCAAGGAGGAAGAGGAAGAGGAGGACGGGTCTCCTCTCAATCTCTGAACACCTCTTCTCAGTCCCATGGGGCAGGATGGGCTCCGTGTCCAGAGGGGGCTGAGGCCCCTTCAGAAGCTCCTGCCAACAGTTTTCTCCCTGCCCCAGCGCTCATTTTGCAGGGGCTGAACTGGGTGCCCGGAAACTCTTAGGGGTATCTGAAATCCAAAGTCCCCCTCCCCCCCCCCAGCCATGGAAAGGCCCTGGGTGACTCGGGGCCAGCCTTTGTGTGGGTCCAGCTGGGCCTTCAGGTTGAATCCCGCGGCCTTGACCACCAGGGAAAATGGGCAGGACAAAGAGGGAGGCGGCCTTCCAGGGTGGACAGCTGCCCTGCGCTCCCAGGTGTGTCTGTGCGGATTGCCTGCAGAGTCCTTCTCACCTGCAGCTTTTAAGACTGGGGAGGCTTTTGCAGATGCAGATCATCCTGCCAGAATCAGACCCTCCCTGCAGCCCCCCCCCCAACCCCAAAGAGCTTCTGGAGACCCTGGGGGGGATTTCCCCGCTCTGGAAGGCTTCAACTTTCAATTCTCTTTCAATTCAATGAAGGGGTTGAAGGCTTCTTTCCCTCCTTTTCTCTTCTCTTCATGCTGTCTTTTAATCTGGGTGCTTGAATGCTTGACCACCACTGACCCTTTGGGTGAAAACGATAGGAAATTGGCAAATATATCAGCAACTCAATCAAACCCTAAGAAATCCCCTCCTCCACAGACACGAAGAGGTTGAGAGCAGCCAGATCAGGTAAACTTTCCTTTCAGGACAGCAGATGTCACTCCAATTAATCGACAGAAGATCCTTTCCTTTGGGGGATCGCCCCCCGCCCATCCTTCCTAATGGCCCATGCAAAAGAAAGAAAGAGAAGGAGGGAAGGAAGGAAGGAAGGAGAGAGAGAGAGAGAGAGAGAGAGAGAGAAGAGGGAGGGAGGATTGCAAGAGAGCAAGACAAACCACAGGGTGCAATTAAAAGAATGCAGACATTTATTTCCTATCCTAAAAAGAAATGCTAAGGGGACGCCGCCTTCCCCCCCCTCCGCCCCCGCGCCGGCCCACGGACCGAGTTCGGGCCGGAGGGAGAAGCGGCGCCGCAGCCACGCGCGGCCTCCGGGCTCCGCGGTCTCGGGGGCCGATGGCTCCGGGCAACAGGGAGGGAAGCCGGGCCGGGGCAGCGCGGAGCGTCCTTGCAGGGAGCCCACCGGCCAGGAGCAGCCCCGGGCAGCAGCGGCGCAGGGGGAGGGGAGGGGAGGGGTGGGCTGGGGCGGACAGGTGACCCTCTTACCGGGGCCAGGCAGGCAAGACACGGCCCAGCCTCCCGCAGCCTCGGGGGCCTCAGGGAAGTGGGGCCGCCGGCTGAATCGGGCGCGGTAGCAGGTGCCGGAGGGAGCCTCCCCGGCGGTGGCTGCTCTACCTGCGAGCTCCAAGGACCCCGGCTTCACCTCACTGGGACAGCGGAGCCTCTGCGGGTCGCTTCGCCGGCTCCTTGGAAGGGCTTTCCGGATCCAAACTCTTCTTGGCTCCCGCGTTCTTCTGCTGCGACCGGTCCTCAGCTGGGCCCGGAGCTTCCGCGCACGCACACTTCGCCTGGGGTCCCTGGCCAAGCAGCAGCGCTGCCCTGTAACCTCCTCACAGGAGCTGGCAAGGACACAAAACCACCCACCTCACCCGTCAGATTTGAATTGTACGGAAAGCTTCCCCGTTTTATAAATGGGACAGAAAGGGAGGCCCGACACACGCACAGCGGCAGCCCTGAGCGGGTGAAGCAGCGCAGCAAAGCACAGGCGCTTCCTGGCCGGTCCAGCGGGCAGCTTCTTTGCCTGCCATTTCATCCAAGCAGGCGGCATGGAAATCTTTCCAAATGGCTGGGCAGCCTCACAGAGAAAACCCAGCAGCTGGAAAGGCCTGACCCCTAAGAACCGGCAGAATATTGATACTACTTTAAAAATCATTCGCCATTGTAAGTAGAACTCCACAATTAAAAGAAAGAAAATTCGGTGCTCAGAGTAAGGAAACGGAAAGCCGCACTGCCTTTCAAGTGTTTATTTAGAAAGGATTTCCTGTTCTGGCCTAAAAAAATTAAAAACCGAAAGAGACTCCCAAATCATAGATCAAAGTGCAAAATAAAATGGGGAGTCCTTTTTGGTGCTCCAGGTCTACAACTAAATCATAAAGTCCAAGAAGGGAGGCGGCTTTGCTTACTGCCCGTCATTTTCGTGGAGAGAGACACTGTGGCTTGCTTTAAGACGGTTTATGAATGCTTGGGGGGCTCAACGGGGGGGGGGAGGGGGGAGGATTCACCCTTCAGCCGTGACTCACAGAGGGAGACCTCCTCTGGGTCGCCACTGGAAATCAATACACTCAGAATGATTCATATGGTAGGCTCCTAAGGTAGTCCTCGACTTATGACTGTTATTGGGACTAGCATTTCTGTTGCTAAACAAGGTAGTCTTATCACATGTGGTGGCCATGTGTAAAAGCAAAGAAAAATTGGAGAAAATGTTAAAACAACATATAGATTATAAACCAGAAATATTTTTGCTAGGCATAATACCTGAAAAGTATGATAAAGGGAACTTATACTTAATATTACATGTCTTGACAGCAGCAAAAATTGTATTTGTGGAGTACTGGGAAAATGAGGAAACAGCCACAGAGGATGATGTAAAAATTTACATTGCGCAGAAATGGACAGATCGGCATGAAAAGTAAAAGAAAAGGAAGATACAAAATATTTTCAAACCTGGGACTTGGACACGTATAAATGCTTGGACAGGAGAGGTAGAAATTAGGAGTGGGAAAAGTATTATGGTATATAAATTAATTGACCCAGACAATACACTCTTCACTAAGCACTTATGTACGTAATAAGGGAAAACTTATAAACTGTTAAAAACACCAAAAATGATCAATTTGATTTTACGACCTTTTTGCCAATCCCTGCAGTTATTAAGCAAATGACACAGTCATTAAGCGGATACGGCTTCTCCCGTGAGCTCTGCTTGTCGGAAGCCGGCTGGGAAGGTCGCAAGCGGCGATTTCTTGACTTTAGGATACCGCAACCGCCACAGATACAGGCCGGTTGCCAAGGGCTTTGCCAGGTTTTGACCAAGAGGGTGACGGTCGTTGAGTGAGAACCAGTCGTAAATCAGTGCTTTTTTTCAATGCCAATACTAACTTTGAATGGTTGCTGAACGAAGGTTGTAGGTTGAGGACTGCCTGTGTATGAATCAACTCTCAATCATTTCCATATCATAATTATTTCTTACTATAATCAAGTTCTACCTAGGCAGAAAATACAAAACGCTGCAGGAAAGTATTTGCATTGATTACAGAAAGCGTCAGAGTTAAGGGTGTGGTTGTGTTAGCTTAGTGCGTTTCTATTTCACACGAGGCTAAAAAAAATTGCCAACATCATCTGGGGGTAACGGTTACAATTGATTTCGCTGAGATCCTTTGGGTGTTGCGTAACTCTCAGCATATGAGAAGGGAGGAAAAAAAGACACAGATACACCAGAAGCAGCATTCAAGCGAAGAGAAGCCCTCCTCGCCATTCCTTAAACCTGCGGTTGGCCAGGATGCTGAAGGAGCCGGCTTGGCTTAGCCACGATCTCAAATGGGTTTCATCCCAATCCACATTTTCCAGACTGGGGTGTAGACGGAACCCGGCTGCTGAATTTCCAGCCACACGCTTCCCATTTACACAAAGCCATCCTTGGCTCAAAAAGTATCAAAATGCATAGAAAAGTATTTGTCAGAATCAAATGCATATAAAACTGGAGTATTTGTGAGAAAATACATTTAAAATAAGCCTCTAAAAATATTTCGGTGTGATTTTATAAAACGAGGTGGAAGGAAGGCAAAACAGAAACATGAAAGGACCGGAGGAAAACAGTGAGAGGGGTCAGGAATTGTATTGGCTGAATTTCCCGGCAGGGATGGGACAAAACGGGAGTTACATCCAAACAAGTTACATCCTTCCCAAGGTGGGGCGGGGGGGGGGGGGAGGTTAATGCAGCCAATGGCTCAGACTGGAAAGACACGACCAGCTCATTCCATTTCGGAAAATTGGGATACAGGAAGGAGCCCGAAGGAACCTGTGGATCTTCTCAGCTGCCCTCCCACCTGCATTTCTCTTCCGGGAGCAAAACTATCCAGGTGTTTCATCTCCCCTCTGGGACCTCTGCCCGCATCCCTGAACCTCCACTCCTGGAATTGGCCCTCACAATCCTAGTCCAAGTCCATCTGGTGGACGGAGGCTGCTGTGAAGGAGTTCCTGGTTGCCCTCCATCCTGTGGACAGCTGACCAAGCCACCCCTTCAGCATCAGACCCGCCTCTGCTGTAGGCAACTGGCAATGATAGGAAGTTCCCCCAAACAAGGCAGATCCCCAAACTTGGGAGGGGGGGAGAGTTTTCTATGTGAAACAAGCAAAAAGGGTTAAAATTGTGTCCCCTGGGAGGAGTCAGGGATGCCAGCGCATTTGTGAGGGGGATTCTCTGCCGGGAGAGTCCGACTGTATCTTTGTGGGTCTCCCAGAGGGATTGTCAACGTGCAGTTTTTCTAAGTCCAATCAGCAACAAAAGAAGGATCCAGGGTTGGCTTTGGGGTGCAGGCTGCCCAGAGCAGGGAGACCCTCCAGAGGACCCACCAACCCAGCCAGACCAAGGACACGTCTCCTCACCCTGCCTTAGCCCAGACAACCCACCTGGCAAAATGTCAGACAGCAAAATGTCCTTCCCAGGTGGCCTCAAAAAGGTTTGATTGCCAAGCCTCGCTCCCTTTTCACAGAGCCTACAGAACTGGACCCTTGATTCCTGTAACCTATTCGGCTTAAACAATAACAACACAACACACAACACACACAATGGACACTGTTATTCTGGACACCTGGGCAAGCCAATTCCCTCTTGCTCTTTGCCTTGCTGGCTTGTGCTGGGACCCTCCGGCCCCAACATACCACCCCGAGGCTAGACCCCCCATTCACCCCCCCAGCCATTCCCAATCCCGTGCCCAGCCCTCTCCAAAGGTCTCAGCCAAAGTCTTCAGCAGCAGCCCCTTCCCCACCCCTCCCCCCACTCAGAAGCCCTCGGATAATGAAAAGGGCTCATTTCCTGCTAACACACAGCTGCTCCTGTCCATCTCCGCTGCCCTCTGGAGAGCGGAATGGAAAAACATAAAATAAATATTCTAAGTGAAATAAAGAAAATGCTATTTGTCTTCAGCCATTTGAGGTGGCCGAGACTTTTATTTTCATAGAACTGTAGTGAATTATCCGACTTCTAACCTTTGGAAAGATTTCTCCCATAAGCAAAGAGGAATGCAACCCCCTCCTGGTTTTGCCCAATTGTAGGACCCCTCCAGGCCAGGGAGGCTGGCAGCTCCCTCGAGAAACAGCAACTGAGAAGGCAGCTCCCTTCATCTCAGCTGGCCTTGGACCAGAGTTAGACTTGCAGCCTAGAAGCCACACAACGGCAAGCCCCAGATCACATTTCACAATATCTGATGAGGTGTTAACTGAGATATGCAAGGACTGCACGTTTGCACCCTGGAACAGGAGCCCCATTCAGACAACCTGGCCTGGAGGGACCATCCTGGCAAGTGAGATCCATCCACGGACCTTGGAGGAAGCACAGCTGAAAAGAAACAACCATCAAAACCTGTGATTTTGAGACATCAGATTCTCATTCCGCCAGTGGAAATACTTCCTGAAGGTTTCTAACCCTGCTCAAAGCTACACTGAGCCAAAATGCAGCCAGAATTTGGGGGTCTCCTTCCCCCCAAAGACCCCCCTTCAAGCGTCACTTGAATGGCGCCTTTCCCAAAACCATACCTGCCACCCGACTTGGGGCAGCTTTTCTGGAAAAGGGACCATTTCAGGCTGTTTGTGTTGCAACGACCCCAAGTCTTAACGTCATTAAAGTGAGGCCTCAGACACGAAGGTCTGAGCCCCACACGTCCACTCAGAAACCCCACAGTCCATCTCTTTAAAAAGTGAGTCAGAAGCCCAACTCCAGAGCTGCAAATGACAATCTAGACCAGCGTTCCTTGACCATAGCAACGTGAAGTCATGTGGACTTCGATTCCCAGGTTGGGGGATTCTGGGAATTGAAGTCCGCACGTCTCCCAAGTCGCTAAGATCCATAGAGACCTTAACAGATGCTAGTTAATTGTGATTAGGGCTTGTAATGGATCACCCACTAGAGGGCAGCAAAGGGCTACAATTTGAATTTAGTCTTTTTTCACTCCCTATTGGGTTCCTGCTGATGTTTGCAGGGAAAAGAAAAAAAACCCGAGGGAGACCCCGAGCTCCCCAGTTCCTCTCCTAGGGAGTGGAGCGTGGCTGCCTTTTGTGGATTTTGTCTGGATTTGGCATCTTGGATGGGATGGATACAGCTTTGGCCTTGGGCTCCAGAGGCCCAGAAAGCTGGAAGGTCTCCCTTGATCTGGCTTCAGCAGAGCTTCCTTTTGCCAAGAGTCTGTATCTGACTGCCCCTTGATGGGAGAAATAAAGGGAAGGGAGGAATTAGCATAGCCTGCAGCCACCATGCCTCACCTGGGTTTTGGCCAGGGTTGGGGGGCCCTGAATTGAATTGGAATTGAATGAAAGGGGGAGGACTGGAGGACTGGAGGGACCAGAGGTGCCCATCCCGTCTCAGAAGCAGGAAGATCCGCTAGCTCATCTGGGGCAAGAGACAATAATTTCCCATTTTAACAAAAGGTTTAACTTTGACTAGATCGTTTGAATATTCGTTTCATCTCCACAAAACATTTGAGGCAGATTCTCACAATACATTCACCACCTGAACCCGGGCGATCAAGCCTGAATTGCTGCCTTCCCCTCCCGTGCCCTGCCCTGCCCCAGGAATCAACCCCCTTTTGGCTTCCGTTGATTGTTTGGTTCACATACACAGACAAACCCACAGAGCCCCCCCACTGCTCCATCACTTTCAGCCTGGTCAGTTGTGCGAAGGAGGGAGGCCCAGCGCTGGAGGCTTCCAAGAAGAGTCTGGGCAGCCACTTGTCTGAAATGGTATATAGACTCTCCTGCTTGCTTGTGCAGGGAGTTGGACTAGATGACCTCCAGGCTCCCTTCCAACTCTGTTATTCTGTGTTCTATGGAGCAAAGTGTGTGTGTGTGGGGGGGGTAAGAAAACTGCAGGTGGGGAAGCCTCCCAAGTGAGGAACAAGGACAAGTTACACAGATCAGGATCTGGGTTGGATGTGTGTGGGGGGGGGGAACGACACAGAGGGAGGGAGTCCAACAGGGAGGGGGCTTGGGGGGTATTGCATCATTTAAAAAAATGACAAGGGAAAAATAATCTGCCTCTGGAGTCCGGCTGAGAGTCACGTCCAGCTAGAGCCCCTCTGGCAGAGAGCCCCCTCCTCCCAATTTCTCTCCAGCCGCAGGCCCAGCTTCAATGCAACATTTGCCACGCAAAGCCCAGGGAGGGACCGCCTCCCCACTTCCCAGCCTCTTAGGGGCAACCCAGAAGAGGCCTTCGCTTTGCCCGGCTCCTTTGCCCCCCTCATGCAACCTTGGAGGGGGCTTTTGAATCCAGAAAACCCTGGGGGGAGTCCGGAAGATCCTTCCCTGGGTCTCCTTCCTCCCACCCCATATTCCCTTGGGGCAGAGAAGAGCCAAGGCAGGCCGTCCAGCCTGCAGGAAGATGGGGCGGCAGCCACCAAGCCATTTTCTGGGGCTGAGAAGCAGCTTGAAGCATCCGTTAAGTGAGCAGGTGGTGCCACACCACGTATTAGCTTGTGAAAACCGTAATGAAGGGACCTCCCGTGCTGTGCAAAACGCAGGAGGATCCCCCTCCCCTCCCTGTTCACAGGCCAACTTCTACACAGGAAAGGATCGGTAATTTGGACACAGCGGCAGTAAAAGCGCTCTGGATTTTCAGACTGTCGCAGACCAAAAGTTGTGCATGCATCGGCGGGTGACGAGGCTGCCAAAAAAGCCAAGTGTGGTTTAGACGTTTGCAGCATCGTCTGTAATTATCCAGCCTCACCTGGATTGATGTGTTTAGGATTAAGGGCTGTGAAAAGGGCGGAGGCCGGTTTGATTGGCCAAATGGAGACGGCCAAGGAGGGTCCCTGAGGGAAAACGGGCAGCGGACAGCCAGCAAAGGGGGCTTCGGGGTCAGGGGGAGCCCCTCCCGGAGAGGACAGCTGGTGGTGGCTGAATGTGAGGAGGAACCCCTGGAAGAGAGACGGAGGGTGAGGATGGCATCCTTTGGCACCAGCTGGTGCACAACCGCTGGGCCCTCGGATAGGCCCTGTGTGCACATGGTGTTTCTGTGTGTGTGTGGACTCAACACACCTGTGCTTGGAACCTTAAATCTCACCTGGCAACCTGGAGGCTTCCTCACCCTCAGGGGTGTCCGGTGGCCTCCAAAGGCACCCCGTTTCAGGCACCCCGTTTCAAACGAAGCCAAAGCAAACAGAAGTTGACACAACCACTGTGCATAAAAGGCAAACACAGCGTCTTTCAGCAAAGCTGAACGCCGGATAAGAAATGAGAAACTAAGCCCCGAGCATCAGGGGTGGGTTCTAAATTTTTTTACTACCGGTTCTGTGGGTGTGGCTTATTTTGTGGGCATGGCTTGATGGTCATCTGACAATTATTTAGGATTTAGCAGAGGTACTGGTCTACCAGGCTTTTAACTGCTTGCAGAGCTGTACCGATCCAGCCATTTATTTTTGCAGGCCCTGATCTACTCATTTGTTTTAACACTGACCAGCTGTAGGGCGGCCCTTGGAAGCCCCACAGCAAGAGTTTAAACAGGTTTTCTCCCTCTAGCCATCAGCTGGGACTCAGGAGGCAGCAATAGATTGGGCGGGGCCAAATAAAAGGTAAGAATAACGTGGGGGGCAGAACCGGTTCGGTGACATCATATCGTCACCGCTACTGGCTAGGCGGAATTGGGCCAAACTGGGAGGAACCCACCACTGCTGAGCATCACCAGGGAAGCAGCTTCAGCCCCCGAAGGGAGGAATAACAGCATCCAAACTTTTCCTGGCGCAATGGAAGGTCAGGCTCTTCTAGGCTTGGGCCTCCCCCACAACCTTCCTTGCAGAACTTTCCTAGCTCAGAAATATTCTTAGGTCTCTTTCCGTGCTTGAGTTCTTCCCACAGAGTTTCCATGATACGTGGGGTGTGAAAGCCATGCCAAGCCTCCTGTCCTTTCTTGCAAGCGTCTTGTGGTTGATTTGGAAGCGTTTCGGAGAGTCATCTTATGAACTATCAAATCTCTTTTTGGCTTCAATTTCATCATTGACTTTCAGGTTATGTCGACATTTAGTGGAATCCGTTCTCCCTTCCACCTGCACGATGTTTCTTGGGCCGCACTGTTGGAAATGTAATTATTCACAAGGGACATACTATCATATGTGGTGGACATGTCCCAAAGCAAGAGAATATGGGCTTAAAATTAAAAAACGGTTGGAGGAAATGACTGGGGGGGAAATTGATATGAATCCTGAATTATTTGTGTTAGGGATTATAAAAGAAAACATGAGTAAAGAAATTCAATGCCTCATACTCCACATAATTACAGCCGCCAGAATCTCATTTGCCCCAAACTGGAAACAACATATTCCATCAAACAGGATGATTATAAAAAAGGTTCTGGAGTGTGCAGAAGCAGATAAGTTAACAGTGGAACTTAAGGACAGAGAGGAAAGGATTTATTGTGAAACATAGAACAGACGGTATGATTGGCTGGAAAAGGAATCTAAAATGAATGGATAGTGTATAGCAAAAGAGAAGATACTATAATGGAATGTTATACTTAATGTGTAGTAGGTATGTATATGAAATGTATTGATTATATGAATAAGTATGTAACAAACAAAATGTGTATGTATATAGTTGGCTGAAAGATAAATTGGATATTACTAAAAATGCTGGTATTGGAAAGCTGTAAAAGTGTAACTAAGATTTAAAAGATGTAAATGTTGAATAAAAACAATTAAAAAAATTTTTTTCCTGGGCCATGGGCTGCACACAAGCCCCCCCCCACCTTCTTAAAATGTTGGCGGGGTGCTCCTTTTTTCACATGCCTCATCCCTTGGCCACCCCTCCCCCTCCCCAAAGGACTTGCTCCTTTGCAACGGAGCAGTTTTGGCTCCTTGTTCCAAAGTATTTCAGGCTCATCCAGGCTTCCCTTGGGCAAAGGTAAAGGAATGGATTTCTTTTTGACAACGGTCCCCGACAACTGTTGGATAAGCAGCAGCTGCGCTGTGGGCCAGGAGACAACAACTCCAGGAGCAGCAAACCTTCCCGCTGGTTCTTTGCAGTGATTTGTCGACTTTGTTCAGCCATCAGATTAGATTTCAGGAGGTTTTCTTATTCTGAATCTGTAAATAATTCCATGTAAATATTAGTTGTGCCTTCAGACTTCGTCTTTCTCTTTGCCCCACCATAGACAGAAAGGGCTGAGCCGATAGAAACAGTCTAAAATGCTGCCACAAAGCCTTCAACACAGACGGCTCCACAAACACGTCTTTGCGTTTGTCTCCAGGCGAACACTTTGCTGCAAGAGCTCTTAAAGGCACCGCTGAAGCCACGCCCATGGCGTAAGCCGCTGAAGATGTATCTGGCGCTTAAATTCAGGTCACACGCTTCACAACACCCTGAAGGAACTGGACTGCCTGGTTCGCTCCACGGTGAGATGCCGTCTGCGACTACTAAGGGAGTCTACCCTGAGCTTCCTTCTACCCCAGGGTCAAAGACGGAGGTTTGGGGGTCCCCTACTTCTCTACCTCAATCCTGTTTGGCAAAAGGCCCAGTTTGAAAGACTGCATTGAACCCCACCACGCTGTGTGACATCCTGCAGCGACACGATGCCTTTTGCTCCATGGAAGGGAGGCTTAACCAGCCATGCAAGCTGAACTCTACAGTCGTCATTCACCAACGCAGAAGTGTGAGTTGAGGGGAGGAAGCTGCTCTTCAAATCCTTCAGTGGCCAAGAGTTGAGTATCCCGAACGTCACGCAGCCAGTCATGAGTGGCTGTTGTGCCCCTCCTGGGTGTTCCCCCACCTGTACTTATGGGAAAGCCAGCCTGAGGGGCCGCCTACTCTACACCAGGTCGAGGAGCATGCGATGCACTTGCTGCCAAGTCACCAAGGGCTGCAGAGGAGCCTGCCATGCCCCCGAAACCCTCAACCACATCCTGCATGTCCACAAACTCACCCACAACGCGATATGTGCACGACACAACCTTGTACTTCAGCGCCTTGAAGAGCTCCTGTGCAGGGAAAGCGTCCGTCCCTGGGTCGAACCCATCCAGTTCAACTTTCATCAGACCAGACCTGATTGTGCACAGAAGGAACCAGCAATCTCCGTGGTCACCGGCTACTGGATGAGAGAGGCCTGGGACTTCAAAATCGCAAAATATGGACATATCGCCAACCTTCGTCATTGGGCTAAAGCTTCCGCTCCCATTCCGGTACACCATCTGCATGTCATAATCTCCAACTGGGGATTGTTCTGTGGCTCATCGGGCGGTGGACTTGGAGCTTTGGGCTTGAGCTGCAGGGACATTATGGACCTGTGTTTACTCACCACTGGCAGCTTGCTCAAATGCTACAACCTGTACTTGCGTTGAACCAAGGCTGGGTGTTCCTGAACTGTAAGAATCCACCTGTGACATAACATGAGCTGCTGGCAGAGACCAACATCTCTCACCCTGCCAGATCCCACCATGGTCTTCACTGCCCTTCTCCTGTGGGGTCTTGGCGCAAGAGGGGGCTGATAGTGGGGCAGCTCAGTAAAACACACCGGCTGTCTTGGCCACTTAATTTCTGCCTGGGGTGCGCAGACTAGAGACTCTACACAAACAGGCAGTCCGTGTAGAGTAGCAATTTGATTACAAATAGGACAGTATCTAAATTAAAAAAAAAAAGAGCACCACAAAAGACAGCTGGAAAACAAGTTATTCTACAAAGCCCCTGAGGGCAGGACAAGAAGCAACAGATGAAAACTCATCAAGGAGAGAAGCAACTTAGAAAGAACTAAGGAGAAATTTCCTGACAGTGAGAACAATTAATTGGTGGAACAACTTGCCTCCAGAAGTTGTGAATGCTCCAACACTGGAAGTTTTTAAGAAGAGGTTGGATTTGTCTGAAGTGGTGTAGGGTTTCTCGCCTAAGCAGGGGGTTGGACTAGAAGACCTCTAAGGTTCTTTCCAACTCTGTTATTCTGTTAAGTGTTGCATTGAACTAAACCAGACATTCCAAAATAAAATTGCAATCACAGAAGCGCTTACCAGAGATGAACTACTGTGTTTTAGATTTCCACTTATATGATTCATACGCCATTAGGTGTGTTGGCCGCTAACTGGACTTTGTCTCAGTCCTCCTGAACTCACAGTGAGCAGCTCTTCCCAGCAGCCTCTGGTGCTATGCAAATGTAATGCAGATGCAACCAGAGACTCTGACATGGCTTTCTAGCAGCAGAGTAAATCACCTTAGAAGGGGGACTTCTGAGGGGAGGAAGGGGTTGAGTTCAACTGTTTCTTTTGCGGTATGGGTGACCTATTAATAATAAAATGTTGCCTTGCCAAGTGTGGAGACCCACTTTTAACACTCTCTCAGGAATTGCCCCCTCCTGAGCAGAGATGAGGGTTGGGCAGTTAATTTTCCCAAGGGGCCACATGAGAAACCAGAACTGTTGTGGAGGACCTCTCCCCCCCCCCATGCTGGCACCACCCTGCTGCCCACTGCTACCCCACAGCCAACAGCCACTTCCACCCATGCCACACACTCCTATTCTGGAGGACCACTGCCCTGCTTTCTGCTCAGACCTCGCCCCCCCCCGAAACCCCAACCGTTGCTACTGACGCACCGATGCCAATGCTGCAGGCCAGACTGGGACCACCTGCAGGCTGGATGTGGTTCGCAGGCCATAAAATGCCCAGATCTGGTATAGATGGTACAACTCTCGTGACAGACAAGGCTGAGATCCTGCAGAGGTGGGCTGGGCCCTTTAAAGCCATCCTTAACTAATTTGACATTAACAATCAGGCGACAGACAGGGTTGCCCAGGCTGGCCCCACCAGTGCCAAGGATGATCACTCGTAGCAGTCATGAAAACTGCCAGCCAGCTCTCCAGTGGCAAAGCCTGAGGGGCAGGCGCCACATCTGCACAGATCTACAAAGTCGATAGTAGTATATTTGTAGAGAAACGTACCTGAGTTTTTCCTGGTTTTTTAAAAGCAGGGATCCATTCCTCGGGAACCTAAAGATGCGTCCATTGTCCACCTCTACAGGAGGAAAGCCAAACAACATGCATGCGACGACCACCAAGGACTCTCGCTGCTCTCCAGCCTAGGAAAAATCATTGCAGGTTTTTTTTTGGTCGTACATCTGGAGCTGGAGCTGCTGCCAGAGTCACAGTGTGGCCCCCAGAAATATTGTGGGACCACTGGCATGAATTTTGCCAAGTGCCAACTTCAGGAGTACCGTCGGAAGCAGAATTGTCAACTCTGCACGAGCTTTGATGACCTCACAAAAGCCTTCAGTGGGTCACCCCACAAGGCGCATGAAAGCTCATGTCAGAACTCGGCTACCCAACATATTCATCCAGATGATGTGCCAATTCCTTCATGGCCAACGGGTGCGGCATGGTGGAGAATCCTCCCAGGCACTCCCAGTCCCCAGTGGTGTTACCTGGGCTGTGCTGGCACCCACACCGTTCAGCATGATGTTTACTTCCATGTCTGTCTTTGCTCTTCAGGACAGCTGTACCAGAATCAGCCTCAACTACAGAGTGGATGGGAAGCTGGTCAACCTGAGGAAGTTCATGATGATGTGATAGGATTCATTCCATTTATGGCCAGGTCTCTCCCCGTCTTCTGATATTGCACTACTTCGCTGAGTTCTTCTATGCTCTGGTTGGTGTCAGCTTTGATGGCATTCAACGTAGGAGACTTCAAACTATCACCAAAGTGAAGGGAACTGTACTAGGCAGCTTCCTCTCTGCCAATGATTGTACCCCAAATGCTGCCTCAGAGCCAGAGATGCCAGTCAGCATGGACAATTCTCTACAGCTTGTGCCAACTTTGGACTCACCATCAATGTTCGAAGACCATGCACCAGCCTGCTCCTCCTCATGCAACGCACACAGTCACAATCAAAGGGCAATTCAGGCCAGTTCCCTCTGCTACTCCTGTCCCGAGCAGTGACCACTCAGACTGAACTCAACTGCAGAAGAGCAAAATTGTGCTTTTGGTAGACTGTGCCCCGGTGTGGGGGAAGGTCGAGGAAACCATCCAGCTACAAAACTGAAGGTCTGCGGAGCTGTGGGAGCCATTTCCTTTCTGTGTGCCCGTGGAACGCGGATTGTGTATCAGGCACGCAAGACAGCTCAACCACTTCCACGTGACTGGTCTTCGCAGAATACTGGGCAACAAATGGTGAGATGAAGTACCAGAGACCATGTCTATCATCTGCCCACATGTGGCTGAAGAGAGACTGGTGGACAGCTCATGCCACCCATGTGCCAGGAGAGCACACACCCAGGCAGAATCTTTTTGGAAAACATTCACATGGAGGGGAGAAGAAACTCCACAAGGACATTTAAAGGCCTCCCTGAAGTTGTTGGGACATAGACACAACCATCTGGGAAGCACTGGCACAAAACCACCCTACCCAGCATGGCCTCATCCACAAGGCCTGTCAAGCCTACAAAGTAAAGCGCGCTGCGGAAGCACAACGTGTGAGCTGTCCAGAGCCAGCAATGAAACAGCTGTGGTGCCTATATTTTCCCCTTGTCTAACGTGTGCCAGGGCAAGGGTCTGTGGCCCAGTGCCGGACCACAGTCTGTTCGGAACCAGGCCATGGAAGTGGTGGGCGAGTGCACGTGCATGAAGCTGCATTTGTGAAAGTGTGGCACACGCCTGTGTAACCATCCCCTCTCCCCCCCCCCCAGCCACTTCCGCCAGTCTGCCAAGCCAGAAATGTTGGGGAACGCTGTGCCAAGACATTCCTGGCAGCCTGGAAACAACCCCCCCCCCCCATTGTTTTAACATGTCTAGTAGTGTTGAGATCTATATCAACAATGATGGACAAACCACCACCACCACGCAGAGTTTCTCCATCAGCTCCTCTCCACTTTGCTATTCCATGAAACACCCAATCAGGTCAGGGCTGCCACCTCTTTTCATGCTGTTAAAAGACACGTTTGTGGGGTACGTTTTGCGCAACAAATTAGAATATCAATGGTGCCAAGTGATGCGATGCACTTTGAGGCTGACCCAAAAGGTATTCCTTCCTTCCATTTTATTATAAAAAGTAAAGTTCTCCTGGGCTCCCTGGAAGCCGAGGGGTCTGGTTCAAGCCAAGTCACGTGACACACACCATGATGCCATCCCTACAGGCTGTGACCCGTTCCCTGCAGTGCCCCCGGGGAAAGGGGCAGCCCCCCACGTCCTGAGAGTGCTCAGATTTTTCCTTCTTTAAACTGAAACTCTGAAGCTGCCCACCACCTATCTTCCTTCCTTCCTTCCTTCCTTCCTTCCTTCCTTCCTTCCTTCCTTCCTTCCTTCCTTCCTTCCTTCCCATGAACATGCATTATTTCTACCAAGACCACCCCTCCCTGCCCCAAAGCTTTGCCAAATGTTGCCCTGGAACTGGCCTGGCACGGTGGCCTCTTCTCCAGGCTGAGCCAAAGACTGCCGGGCCCTCCCTCTGCACCCGGCACACGGGGGGAGGCGGCTGTGCTTCAGGGGCTTTCCAGAAAAAAGCTCAGAGGGAATCCGGCCACACGATGGCCATAGGTAGCAGAGCTGCTCTGGGGCTCCGGTGCGCGTCACCCGCTGTTGGAGGACGTGTGGGGGGCAGTGGAGGGAGACTTCCGCCGCTGCGTAGGGGTCCACAGAGAGCGCTCTGAGCCCTGGGAGGTGCCATAGACCCGGGGCAGGGCCCGGTGCTGGTGCTGCTGCCAGATGGCTTGGCTCACGAGGCCGGGCAGCGCATGCAGGGTGAACCCCAGCGTGTCAATTTTGCCCTCCAACGCACTGATGCGCTTCTCCAGGTCTTCGTTGCGCTCCTGCAGTTCGGACACCATGTCATACATGATGTTCTGGGTCTGCTGAGGAAGAGAAACAAGGTTACCTGGATACGGATGGACTACGGCTAGACTACTGCATTGCTTTCTTTGTGGGGCTCCCCTTATGAGCATACGGAATCTCAGGGGACGCGGGGAAGAGGGGCAGGAGCAGCAGCTCGCATCAACCCCTGTGGGAGACCCAGGGACTTAGGCATGGGAGCCTGGGGGAGGCCTCCCCAACACCAGAACTCGGGGGAATGGCTGGCTGCCTCACAAACCTTGGATAGGTCCACCAGCATGTTGGCCTGGTCGCTCAGCTTCCTTTGCTCCATCTTCACGCTTCTTAACCTGGAATGCAAAATCCGGGCTCACCCTCCTCTTTCTCATCACCAGGACTTAGCAGAAAACCAGGTGGGGGGAGGGAGGGAGGGAGGAGCAGCAGACCAACCCACCCAGTCCTCAGGTTCAGAAGCTGCCCTGGGAGGGGAGGCCCCCTCTCTTCTCTCTGGGGAGGGCAGTGGGGAGAGGCCCCTCCCCCCAGCTGTCTTTCTGCTTTCCTTCAATTCTCCAACATTTCTGTCCCCCTTGGGGTCCTTCCCCCAATCCCCTTCCCAGGCCACAGAACCTGTGGAGTTTCTACCTACGCAGCCCAAACTTCTGGGTCATGCAGGCAGACGACGGAAGCATCGCTGGGTTAGGAAAAGGGCTCTGCCACAGAGTGCCCACCATCCCGGATGCTGCCCACAAGCCCACCTTTAAGGGGCAGAATCGCCCACTGCAGCTTCCTCCTCTGGAGGACAGCCACAGGGGTAGCGGTGTCCACCATGACCCCAGCTGACCACTCAGAAACACTTTGCAAAGCCCTCGCCCCTCCCGGGTCCCCAGGCCCATCGGAGGTTCACCCAGGGGGATTAGGTCACGTGGCAGAAAGTGCCAAGGGGGAAGGAGCCGCTCGGCCCTGCCATCCATGCCCATTTGGTGCAGGGTCGGCAGTCCTGAGGCCGAGCGCTGTGCTGGGTGGCAGAGCCTGGCGCTCCTGGTGAGGTGAAGGTCTGCCAAGGCCACAGCCGTGAGCCCCGGAGGGATTCCCTGCCCACTCCTCCGCCCCTCCAGCCAAGTTGAGCCTCACCACCCAGCTGGCCCTGCCCTCCCACTGGCACCAAAAGGCTTCTCCCGAAAGCAGCCTTTCCTTCACAGCCATGAGGACTGGAAACTTAGCATGAGGGTCTACTCCTCTGCTGGGCACGTTTCCACTTAAAGTCAATCAGAATAGAGCTGGAAGGGACCTTGGAGGTCTTCTAGTCCAACCCCCAGCTCAAGCAGGAAACCCTCTACCACTCCAGGCAAGTGGCTGTCCAGCCTCTTCTTGGAAACCTCCCGTGATGGAGCCCCCACAACTTCTGGAGGGAAGCAAGATGGACGCAAAGGCTCGGACTCAGCCCTCCAGAAGCCATACAGGCAGCAGCTCCCAATTTGGGGGAACCGCCCCCCATTTCTGGACCAGGCCAGGCAGGGCGAGGCTCCCAACACCTGCCTTGAACTTGGGGGGGGGAGGGGAACGGGCATCGGATACACCAAATCCCACCCGCCCTTTAGAGGCCTGGAGCTTACAGGGGGTGATGGGGGGGCCCTCCCGGATCAATGGGGGGGTGGCAGAGAAGGGGGGAGGCAGGGGGAGGCGCAGGAAGCAGGTAAACAGGTGGACTTACTGATGGATGGCTTGGAGGAACTTACGCTGGTGTTTCCGCACCTTGGCGTGGTCGAGCTTTTTCACCAGCTTGGTGTGTTTGTAGATGAGCCACGTTTCCCTGAGCACGTTGGCTGCTGAGTTTTTCACCTGGGGAGGGTGGGGGGGGCAACAGGTGAGAAGGGAAAGCCCCCCTCCCCCCCGATGGGCAAGGGAAGAGACTAAAAAGGACCCCCACCCATGCATGTCTTCCCCAGGGAGGGGGCTCCAAAGTCTTGGGGGTGCTCCCTTCCCATGGGATCCCAGGAGGGGATCTTTTTGGAGACCCCCCTTAAAAGCAGAAGCAGGGAGTGGCAATGGGGGGCAACATTCTCTCCCCCAAGAGACAGGCCAAAGGGGTCTCCCAGGAGCAGTGGGGCGGGAAGTCCGGCTTTTGAGCTTTGAGTGACCCCAAGGAAAGGCCGAGCAGTGGGGCGCCCACGTTTCCAGACGGGCCCCACTGTCCCAAAGTCAGGAGGGATGAAGAAGATCCCAGTGGATCTCTCCCAGGGGAGAAAGGGCTTCAGAGGGGTAAATGCAGCTGGGGCTGGGCGAGGGAAAATCTCTGCAGCTGGACAGAGGAGGAGACCCCCCCCTCCCCCTCCTCAGGGCCTCACCCGCTTTGTTAATTGTGTGTCCATCATGAAGTTGTGTACGTGTTTCTCAGCTTTGGTGAGTTCTAGTTTCCGGGCCACCACGGCAACCACAAGCGCTGTGCACCCTGCGCCCTGAAAGACAACCGAGGGGGAGAGTAGAGTCACCCTCCCCACGGAGAGAGGCAGGCTCACCCCCCCACCCCCCCCTCCTGGCTTTCTGGTTCCCTGGAGGGCCGGGTGGGTTGAGCCATCTGCCCTCTCCTTTCGGTTTCTCCATCTCAGAAGTTTCAAGAATTTCTAAAATTCCTTGCAGGGAAAAATCCAGCAGGTCAGGGACATAAAGCAGAATCCAGCCGAGGTGAGAGGCGTTTGGAAAGCTCTCTTAGCTCAAGAAGTCCTCCACGTACGACCACATTTGAGCCCAACATTTCGGCTGCTAAGCGAGACTGCCGTTCAATGAGTTTTGCCCCGTTTTACAACCTTTCTTGCCACAGATGTTAAATAAATCACTGCAGTTGTTAAGTGAGCCACACAGTGGTTAAGTGAATCTGGCCTCCCCATTGACTCGGCTCAGGTTTACAAAAGGGGATCACGTGACCCCCTGGAATCTGCGACCGTCATAAATAGGAGTCAGGTGTCAAATGCCCAAATTTTGATCACGTGACATTGCAACGGTTGTAAGTGTGAAAAATGACCATAAGTCGCTTTTTTCAGTGATGTAACTTCGAACGGTCACTAAATGAATGGCCGTAAGTCAAGATCTATCTGCCGGGGGGGGAGGGGGGCAGACAAAAAAATACCTATTGGAGGAAATCTAGTGCCCTCCCTTCCCCCCCTCTTTACAGGACCCTCCGAGCCTCTTTGGGGTGAAATTCTTAGGGGGAAACAGGCTGGGGATGAGGGGCTGCAGAGTGCTGAATGCCCCATTTCAAAGCGCAGGTGGAAAAATCAAGAGTTCTGAAAAACACCTGAGAAACAAACTTTGGCTGTCCAGATGATGATGATCGTCTTATTTCTCTCTCTCTCTCTCACACACACACACACACACACTTGTGTACCAAAATTTACTGCTCTTTGCAGAACCGGCCTTGGTGTCTTTCTCAGGGTCAGGCGGCGTCTTTAAAAAGGAGCCTTTTTAAAAACCCGTCCCAGCTGGGAAGTCTGGGTTGGCCTAGATGGTCTTTTAGGGACCCATCTGATCCAGGACCTCCTTACCATGATCCCGGTGAGCAAGCAGACCCCTTTCCCGCAGTAGGTGTGGGGGACCATGTCCCCGTAGCCGATGGAGAGGAAGGTGATGGAGATCAGCCACATGGCGCCCAGGAAGTTGCTGGTCACGTCCTGCTTGTCGTGGTACCTGCGGGAGGGAAAGGGGGGGGGAAGTGGTCCGGCCTCCTGTGTACCCCCAGCCCCAGCAGACAGGACCCCACTGCTGCCCCTGCCTGCTGTAGGTCGCCCCCTGGGTGCAAGTCTTCGCCTCAGCCTATCATCTGCCCACGCTGGCCGGGCATCATGGGTGCTGGAGTCCAACCCAGTCGCAGGCCCAGATCTTCAAGTGACAGAGTTGGAAGGGACCCTGGAGGTCTTCTAGTCCAACTCCCTGCTCGGGTGGGGGACCCTCTGCCATTTCAGACAAGCGGCTGTCCAGCCTCTTCTTAAAAGCCTCCAGTGTTGGAGCACCCACAACTTCTGGTGGCAAGCAGTTCCACTGATAAATTGTTCTCACTGTCAAGAGATTTCTCCTTAGTTCTAGGTTGCTTCTCTCCTTGATGAGTTTCCACCCATTGCTTCTTGTCCTGCCCTCGGGTGCCTTGGAGAATAGACTGACCCCCTCTTCTTTGGGGCAGCCCCTCAAATAATGGAAGATTGCAATCATGTCACCCCGAATCCTTCTCTTCACTAGACATACCCAGTTCCAGCAACGGTTCTTTGTAACCTCCAGCCCCACCAATCATCTCTGCTGCTCTTCTCTATTGATTGATTGATTGATTGATTGATTGATTGGTTCGATTTATATGCCGCCCTTCTCTGAAGACTCAGGGCGGCTTACAATGCGTTAAGCAACAGCCTTCCTACTTTTGTATATACCTGCTTAGTAGGGCTTTCGCCCCCCCCCCACTAAGCGGTGTTCTTTTTTATACAAAGTCATCTTATTGCCCCCACAATCCGGGTCCTCTACACCGTTTCTAGAGCAGGGATGTCAAACTCCATTTCCTTGAGGGCCACATCAGGGTTGCATTTGAGCTTTGGGGGGCCAGGGTGGGCGTGGCCAGCTCACCACTCATGTCAGGGGCGCAGGTGGTGGGCTGAGCCCTCTGCCAGAGAAAACCGGCTCCCGACATCCGTTTTCAGCTGCAACGGCCTCCTGCAACAATCTGCCACCGAAAACGGAGCTCGGGAAGGCTGCACGCGACTTTCCCGAGCTCCGTTTTCACCGGCAGGGGCACCGCGGGCTCTTTCCAGATCTAAGCACCCCGCAGGCAGGATCCCTGAGTTCTAGAGTCTCAATGTCTTTTTTTTACATCGTGGCGACCGAACCAGGACGCACCGTTCCGCCTCTGGTGTCATCCACGCAATACGAAGCGCCACTAACCCTTCAGGGGACCTTGAGAGACAAGGAACCTTCTGGAGGAGCTTCCTGGCCTTCGCCCAGCCTGCTGGCACCCCCGGGGCACCTTTGTGGGCAGGGGGGCTCCCCTCGGCCTCCCCTGCAGGGCGAGGGGGAGGGCTCCTACCTCTCGCAGACGCGCACCGTCCAGGCGGCGATGATCCAGGAGGAGATGCTGAAGACCAGCAGGACGGTGCCGGGGCAGATGGTCATGAGGGTCTTCATGACGAAGCGGGTGTTGAAGTTGATCTTGTTCAGGGCACCGATGCTGCGCGAAGAGGCGTCGGTGAAGAGCTTGCTGTGCAGCAGCATCACCCGCCCGATCAGGTAGAGGCGCAGGAACATGGGGATGGAGAGCGTGATGTCCACGTCCGTGCTGGCCTCCGAGGTGGCGTAGGTGAAGGCCAGCCGGGTGGTCCAGGTGAAGAAGTACTGGCCGGGGATGGGGTGGATGGCGCAGACCAGCAGCTCCAGGGCGATGAAGAAGATGCGCTCGTAGGTCATGGCGATGCGCCAGTCGTCCGCCCCGTTGTCCACCATGAAGAGCTGGACGGGGCACAGAGGGCGGTCAGCGGGGGCTCTGCCCGGCTCTGGGGTCAGCAGCCTCCGTCGGATGCCCCCAACTCTGACCCTGCTCTGACTCACAAGAGCTGTACAAATAGTCCTCGACTTACAACACTTCACTCAGTGACCATTGGAAGCTACATTGGCGCTGGAAAAAGTGACTTATGAGAGTTCTTCACTCTTACGACGGCTCTTCTCACACGATCCAAATTCGGACTTTTAGCAACTGGCTTGCATTTATGACAGTCGCAGCGTCCCCGGGTTATGTGATCCCCTTTTGCCACCTTCTGAGGGGGAGCCAAGTCAAGGGGGGAGCCGGATTCACTTAACGACCCTGTGACTAATTTAACAACGGCAGTGATTCCTTAACAAATGTGGTGAGAAAGGCGGTAAAATGGGACAAAGCTCACGGAACAACCGTCTCTCTTCGAAGCAGAAACGTTGTGGTTGCAAGCCGAGGAGCAGGAGTGACCAATGCAACCCCTGCAAAGCCGGCCAGGGCCAGAGGGGGGCCGAATGATCCCCTGCAGCCTCTCGGTTGCCCCAAGGGAGCCCAACGGGAGAACCTGCTTTGTTTTAAGAGGCGAGGCCGCCTCTTCTGCTTACGGTGCCAGGAAATCCACCCGCAGCAGCCTCCCTGGGCATCGGCCCACCACAGAGCCCAGCGGCGCTTCTGTGCCTGCCTGGCAGCCATGCGGGCCAAGAGCTTTGAAGGAGGTCCCGGGGCAGCCCTGCTGGACCCTCCGCCTCTTCCTGGGCCAGCCTCCCGCCATCCCTTCCTGCCACCCCATAGCCGGGCAGGCCCTGGAGCACAGCCCTCTGCCCGTCCTCGGGACCGACCCCAGGGGGCCTGCTGGCAACGCCTCTCTCCTCCTCCTCCTCCTGCAAGGGCATTGGGGACGGCAGCCCCTCGGCGCCTCACCTGGATCTCCCGGGCGTGGTACATGATGATGAGCCCCAGCAGGATGGCGGTGGAGAGGCTGATGAGGCATTTCAGGGCAAAGGAGTAGGACGAGTCCTGGCCGGAGAGAGAGAGAGAGAGAGAGAGAGAGAATGAGACGGAGGGAGGGAGGGAGGGAGGGAGTCAGGCAGGAAGGAGGCAAACCTGCCACGCATCCTCCCCATCCTGTGGACTGCCACAAATTTGTGGGGGGGGGGTGGATGAAGCCAAGCCAATATCCTGGCAGTCGGGTTGAGTTGAGCCATTCTGATGGGTGGCAGCCCCAATGGCATCCTGCCCTAAAAGGAGGGAGGAAGCAGCAAGGGGGTAGAGGGAGGGGCAGAGGGACCAGAGGTGCCAGCCCAGAACAGAGCCTGGCAGATCCAGCCATCGAATACCATTGGATATTTGCTAAGGGACCAGGGTGGGTGGGGGGGACTCGGGAGAAGGGGAAATCACTGGGTTTAGAGAGAAATATTCTGATCTGGCTTTGCTTAACCACTTGGCTTTAGTTCAAGTATATTTTTTGCTGCCAATGGAGTCGAGGGTCTTTCTTTCCTAAATGCCCAAGCTGGGACAAACCTGACAGACCCTCTCCACTAAGAGGAAGTGGGGAGTATAGAACCATGAAATCGGAACGGAATCCAAAGATCATCTAGTCCAACCCCAAACAGAGTACAAGCAAGCCAATTCAACCGTCCTCTCTTTCAAATCTTTTTTTTTAATTCTTATTTTATTGTTAAATTTATACGCCTTCAGAGATGGGGATGAGTTAACTAAGGATTACGTTCCCGGCTCACTCTTGGTCTGTCTCCCAGGGTTGAATACAAATTGGCCTCCCCTCCCCCACTGCTTAAGGTCCATGGGTCGGACAGAATTCAGTGCAGTCACTCATGGGTGGAGGGGCATATTTTGACCAAGACATGCCAAACCGACGGGTGCTGTCAATCAAGGCTGCTGGGTTATGTTAAAACGTGGATTAGCAAAGCCAGGATGGGCCTGGAGGCCTTGTGGGGAGGACCTTCGGAGGCGAAAGCATGAGGGAGGGAGGGGGGGAGGCCATGGGTCTGAGTGAGGATGGCTGGGAGGCAGTGAGGAATCTCTCCAGCAGGAAAAGTGCCAGTTCAGTTATGGGCGAAAGGGTAGAACCTGCGCCAAGGGGCAGGAAGGGGTGTGTGGGGGGAGCTTCAAATAGAGATTGGAGCCCCCAGGCTGGGGGGATCATTGTGGGTTTTGTCACCAGAGACCGATGGGAATGGCAGAGCCAAGCACGAATCTGGGGGAAACGGGGGCGTTCTGGGGGGAGGCAATTTGGGGAAGCCCCTCCAACGCTGTCCTTCTGGACCTCACGGAAAGCTCAGAGAGGTGAGAGGGTGGGCACCAGAATTCGGACTCCAGGACAGCCCTGTCCGGTCGGCAGGCCTTACCTTGGAGTAAATGCCCCAGGACAGCTCCGTTTCCGTCACCATCACCACGATGCCGAACATGCCGAAGATGAGGGCGTAGTCGCTCAGCCGCTTGCGCTTCTCAAAGAGTGCCCGCCGGTGCCCCAGCCGGTGCCCGACGTTCTGGTTCCTCTTCTGGGGCTGGGCGGACCCCCCGGCTCCCTCCTCCGCCCTTCCGTCCAGCTGGGGGTCTGAGCCCTTGCCACGCTCGGCCTTGGAGACGACCACCTCCAGGTCGGAGTCGGGGAAGGTCTGCAGGGGCTGCGTCTCGGTGTCCAGCTCGCGCAGATGGCGGGGGGAGATGCCCAAGCGGCCCAGCGGCCCGATGGCCCCCCCGTTGTGCCTGCAGCTGTTCATGGCTATCTCGGTGAAGGGGCTGCACTCGCCGGCCGTGTGCCTGGACCCCGCATGGCTCAGGGGGAGGCAATTCGCGTTTACCTGGGGAGGGGGAGGCAGGAGGAGAAAGACCCCATCAGCGCCCCATGTCAGCAGCGGAGACCCCTGAAACATTTCAGCCGCCAGCTGGACGTGGAGCGAGCCCAACCAAATACAGGCAGTCCTCGACTTACAACACAGCCAAGCAGAAAATTTCTGTTGCTAATTTCATGACCTTTCTCGCCCCTCGTTGTTAACTTAGCAACGCGGTTGTTAAGTGAATCCGGTTTCCCCATTGCTTGTCAGGAGGTCGCAAATGGGGATCACGTGACCCCCCCCCCGGGAGTCTGTGACCGTCATAAATACGAGTCAGTGGCCAAGCAGTTGAATTTGGATCATGTGACCCCCTGGGACACGGAGACCGTCATAAATTCATACCGGTTGCCAAGCACCCCAATGTTGATCATGTGACCAGAGGGATCCTGCAAAGGTCGTGAGTGTGAAAAACGGACGTAAGTCACTTTTTTCAGTGCCGTTGCAACTTTGGCCACTAAACAGCCTCCTCTCCTTACCAGCCTAGCAATTGAAGCCGTGGCTGCCAACCAGCCCACAGGGCCACTCTCTCTGCCAAGGTTCCCCCCCCCCCAGGCACAACAGCCGACCGCAGGAGCCTCCCCCTCCTGGCACAGGAGGAAGCCATGCCAGGGGCCTCCCACCTCTGAGAGGCGGCCCACAGGGCTTCCAAATGCCCCAACCGACCCACAGAACTTCTACCAGCCAATGTGCCAGCCCCGAGCTGCCCAGATTCGCTACCTGGGCGCCAGCAGGACCTGGTACAAAAAAGAGAAGGTGGCAGCCATGCCGGTGGGATCCAGGCTGTTCTGGGTTCAGATAACTTGGCACCAAGTTGATTTTGTTGGTTCTTAGCCTGCAGGTCTACGTTTATTCTACATTTCAGCAGGTATGTCTGTCACCAGCCAGTGGTACGGAGAACCACATGGAGAAAAGCTCCCTCTCGGAGGAAGGCGGGCCAGTCACTCCTGGAAACTGCCAGAACACCCCCACACCCCACACAAGGATATATCCGAGCTCCAGGAGACTTTGCCCACCAAACCCAGTCTGCCCTTTGCCTTGCCCGCATTGTGCCCAGCTCCCCAAAACTGCCAGTGAGCCCAACATGGCACCCCCTTTCCCCCCTCCTGTTCCACAAATCTCCCTTAGCCCTCCTGGGTGGGATCTATGTGCCACCTGAGCCTGGCACCCGTTGTGCCAGGCAGCACCTCCCTGCCCACTCCCACAGTTGGGAGCCTTTTTCCATTTGCTCTCCTGGCAATGTTTCCCTGGTTGTGCCTCCACAAGGCTCAACGCTTTGGCACCCAGGCTGTCCTGCCCGGGAACCCAACTCCGCCCCTGGCTTTGAAGGTGTTTGGGCTGCCCAAAAGGCAGAGGGAGGGGGGGCAGGAGACAGCCAGAATTCAGCTGGAATGCAAAACAAGCCAAGATGCTATAACGACCCTGCCCCCCACCCACCCCCACCCATTTAATTAGCCTTTCCCTTCTTTTGCAAAAAGGTGTCCCAGATTCATGAAGACCCTTTGAAGGTCTAAAAGTCTCCAGAGGGGCCCATGCAGACTTACTGGCAAAACCTGAACCCAGAGCCTCCTGTGAGCAAACAATGGCAGCCAAAGAACAAAGGCCCCTCTCTCCATCTCACTTTAGCGGGGGTCACACAGACTCCAGGTGAATAACGCACAGGGATCGTCTTCATGCAATAGCAACAGCGCTTAGACTTATATACCACTTTACAGTGCTCTACAGCCCTCTCTAAGTGGTTTACAGAGTCAGCCTGTTGCCCCCAACAATCTGGGTCCTCATTTTACCCACCTCAGAAGGATGGAAGGCTAAATCAACCTTGAGCTGGTCAGGATTGAACTCCTGGCAGCCAGCAGAATTAGTCTGCAATGATGTATTCTCACCACTGGGAGGGAAGGAGGGAGGGAGGGAGGGAGGAAGGGAAAGAAGAAAGGAAGGAGAGGGAAGAGGGAGGGAAGGAGGGAGGGATGGAGGGAAGAAGGAAGGAAGGAAGGAAGGAAGGAAGGAAGGAAGGAAGGAAGGAAGGAAGGAAGGAAGGATGGGCAATAGCACTTAAGATTTATATCCCGCTTTACAGTACTTTTACAGCCCTGTCTAAGTGGTTTGCAGAGTCAGCCTCTTGCCCCCAACAATGTGGGTCCTCATTGAGTCAACCTTGAGCTGCTCAGGATCGAACTGCTGGCAGTGAGCAGTGAGTTAGCCTGCAGTGCTGCACTCTGACCACTGTGCCATCATGGCTCCTAATGCAATCAGGTTGCCCAAACCAGGAAGCAGATTAAGGCTCCCCACAATTGCCCCACACCTCCTCCACCCTCCGAAGGGGTGGCCTTGAAGGAGATGGGGAAGATCAGCTACCAAAGGGAGAAGCACAACATGTAACTGAGGCTTATGCAGAAGGTACGGAAAAGGCATCTTCCTAACTCACAGGATGGGGGGGGGGAGGGAAGGATGGTCAGACAGGGGAGATTTTGCCACTGCAGCCCCTTAATACAGGTAGCTTCGTCTTCTGCTGTCGACTTCCTTGCCTCCCTCATGGGACAGGCACCCACCCGGCACCCTGGCTGTGCTCTGCCCCTCCCCTTCTTATGTGCCTGTGGATTACAGCGGGGAGGGGGAGGTGGGGGGGTGCCCGCCTGAGACTTTGCATAGGGCGGTATAGAAATAAAATTATTATTATTATTATTATTGTATATACTTGTCCCTACTGGATGTGTGGCCAGCGAATAAACATAGATAGATAGATAGATAGATAGATAGATAGATAGATAGATAGATAGATAGATAGATAGGAAGGAAGGAAGGAAGGAAGGAAGGAAGGAAGGAAGGAAGGAAGGAAGGAGAAAGTTAAAACTGGGCTGTCAGAGAGGTGGAAAAATATGGGCCTCCAGACAGGGCAATGATCAGCCAGGGAAACCCCCACCTCTCCCAGCCATGGTCTGAAATGGTTTTCTGTGTGAGGAGGGATTGGGCCAGGAGACCACCAAGGTCCCCTCCAAGTCTGTTCTTCTCGACACTGGGGTGGAAAGGACGGTAACTGGGAGTAATGGAAGAAGAACCCCCCCCTCTGCCAGCAAAGGGCCCCCCGTGCCAGCCAGGCCCGTGGGAAGGGGGCTGCAGGGGGGGCACCTAGTCTGGGCACCAGGGAATCCAAGTAGGCATTCAGCTGGTGCCAGTCCCCCGCATTGGAAAGGAAGGGGGGAGGGGCTGAGGGTGCCCCACATACACAGCCCCCAAAACTTCTGACCTTTCCCTCCACAACGCTGGAGCTTGTAGGGGAGGGGGGAGGGGAGAACTCACCTTGACCTCCCACCCCACATGGCTGCTGGTACAGATGTTGAGGAGGGTCTTGGGGGGGATTCTTCAATTGGCGATGGCTGGGCCAAAGAAGCAGGCAGGTGTGGCGCTAATGGAACAGAGGAAATTGGGAGGGTAGACCCCCCCCAGGACAAAGGCCTTCCTTGACTTAAAGGGGGAGGGGGAGAATTGAATCTAAAGACCAGAAAGGATTCCCCCCACCCCCTCCCCTCAGGGGGGAGGTCCCAGGACAGTCCTGGCTGGGGAGGGGGGGCAGCGCTGATGAGGAGAAGGCACCCTCTTTGGGACCAAGTGGGTCTCTGCACCCCACCTGCCCATCCCAGGGGCAGTCCTGGGCACCCCCCTCTTGGCAAGGGCTGTGAAAGGGGGCAGCTCACTCTGGCCACCACTGGCTTCAACCGGCTCTCCACACACCACGATGGCTGGGAATGCTGGACATTGTAGTCTGCCAGGCCAGGGAGGATGATCACTTCCTAAAATGCGCCAGTGAGGCCTCAAGGCTGCCTCTTCTGCAGCCAGAATGCCAGAAGCGTCTCTGTGGCCTGAATCTCCTGGAGGAGAGGAAGCGGCCCCCGGCCTGACCCTCGCCCCCGCCCCCCATATTCCACCGCCCTGGAGACCTGGGCAAAGCAGGGCAAAGGGGGAGACCAGGGGTCATGCTGGGCAGAGGGTCCGGCTATCCTTGTGCCCAGCTCAGGGGGGGCTTTGAAGAGGCCAAACCCAACCGCCAATTTGGGGGCACGGGAGAAGCCCCCTTTGGGCTGGTTAGCAACCCAAACCTGGGGACTACAATTACCACCATCCAGAGCTATGACCACAACTGGTTGGGGATGATGGGGTCATAACTATTGCACTTAGGAGTCCTGACTGGGGACAAGCTGTTCCCCCCCCAATTGCAACAGGGCAGCCCCGCAAAAAATCTGCAATAGCCAAGCAGTGGCACAATTCAGCTCCAGGGTCCTTCAGGCAGAATACTCAAAATGCAGCCCCCCCCCCACAGCTGACCCAGCCCCCGTGCAAAAGTTTGGATCGGGCACCGGTGGGGCAGAGGAGTCTGGAAGGCAGAGAAGAGGGTCCCTGGGCAGCCTGAGGGGGAGACAAGGCAGGCCGACCCCCCTCCTCACTTTTCCACTTCCAAGGGCATCTTGACCTCCCCCTCCCCAGCAGCAGCGGAATTCACTCCCGGCACTCAAGGGAAACAGGCCTCTTCTCTGCCTCAGGGTCGGACTCTGCCAGGGAAGGGCGCTCCAGGCTGGCTCAGGACTCCCTGAGCTGTGGGTCCCCAGGAGGGCATTCAGCTGGTCCAGCAGGGAAGCCGATGGAGGCAAGGCCTGGGGAGCTTTCACACCCAGCAGCCATCAATCAGCTATGGGGGGTGGAAAGGGAAGGGGCCCTTCAGGCCCCCTTTGATCCGCGTTCGGGGCTCTTCCCATCAGCCGCCTTAGTCGGGGGGCCTCCTTGTCCAAGGGCAGTCTACCTCGGGGCTCGGCGGCGGAGGCACGCATTCCCAAAGCTTCCCATCGGCCCCGGAGCCCCGGAGCCTCGGCAGCCCCGGGTCCAGCGCGGGGGGAGGGGGGCGGCCCAGCGGCTCCCACCTTGTCTTCCGAGGTCCGGACGACGCAGCCCCGGGCCCGCAGTCTCCCCCCCCCCCGCCAAGCAGCTCTCCGGGCTCTGCGGCTGCTGCGGAGGCTGCCCCAGCCCGGCCGAGGGGCGGGCCTCCCCCCAGGAGCTCACCTGCTGGGCGCGGCGGGGCGGGCGGGGGTCGGGGGGCGGTCCGAGCGGGAGGGCCCCTCCGCAGAGCGCCTGCAGCGACAGGTAGACCAGGTGGCCGGGCGCGGGGCGGGCCGGGGCGGGCCGGGGGCGGGCGGCCAGCCGGAGCCCGCCGGGGGGCTTCTGGTCCGGCGCGGCGGGCTGGGCGCTGCGGGCGCGGGGACGCGCGGGCGGCGGCGGCGGCGGCGGGAGGAGGGTGACGGCGGGCGCTCGCCACGGCATCCCCGGCCTCGCTGCGCCCCGCCCGCCCGGCCCGTCGCTCCGGAGGCGCCCGCTGGAGTCCGGCCGGTCGGTCCGTCGGTCGGTCGGCGGCAGCGCTTCGGATTGGCGACGCCTCCCGCCCCGCCCCGCCCCCTCCCGCCACGGGACCCGCGCCCGCCGCAGCCCCCCCCCCCCCAGCGAGTCCCGCGAAGGGCTGGGCCGGCCCGGGGCTCTCAGGCGGCGGCTCTGGAGAAGTTGGGGGGGGGCGCCAGCGGTGCGAAGGAGGGAGCCCCGAGACCCCCCCGCTGAGAGCGGCCCCGTTGCAAGGAGGAGCTGGCCAGGAGGGGGGTCTGCAGGGGCAGGAATGCCTAAAGGACCCCCCCCCCCCGAGAGCTGTTCTTCTCCCTTGGCCTCAGGGGGCTTCTGGCCTTTTCCTTCCCCCCCAGGGAAGCTCTGGCAGGACACTGCAGAAGAGGGACAAAGACCCTCGGGACCCTCACCCAGCCTGGCTGAGCAGGGCCCTCCCCCCCCTCGGCCTGAATCGCCCAGTGTTGGCTTTCAGCGGCTCCCCTTCCACTCTGGTGTGGGGCGAGGGAGGGAGGAAGGGAGCGGAGCTTCCCCCACTCTGATGCTCTTGGAGGGTGGGGCCCCGTGGTCGTCCCCTCCCTTTGCTGCTCCCTTGGGGTGGCCCTGTTGCCCCCCCCTTGTAAGGTTCAGAGCCCAACCAGAGCTGGGGAGGAGGCAGGGGCAGGACCCACCTGGAGCGACCACAGTAGCAGTCCAGGCTGCTGCAGGTCAAGTTGTCTGTCATTTAGGCTTCCCAACCCTGAGCTGCATTTACCCATTTGAAGCCCTTTCTCCCTGGGCAGGGATCCACTGGGATCTGTTCTGATTCCTTCCGACTTTGGCCCTGGACAGTGGGTCTTCCTCTGCAAACGCGGGTGCCCCACTGCTCGGCCCTCCCTGGGGGTCGCTCAGGGAGGCTGAAACGCAGGGCTGCCCCTTCCCCTGCTGCTCTCCTTGGAGACCCCCTTTGCCTGTCTCTCTGGGTGAGAGTGGCGCCCCCTGTTGTTCCCCTCTGCTCCTTCTTTTGAGCTTGGGAACCACCCAGGAGGGCCACTCCAGCTAAGATTGCCCCAAAGCCTCAGCCTGTGGGCCTCCCTCCCACAAACGGAATTCCTCCTTTTGGCTACAGCCTCCCGTCCCCATGCTCAGCAACAGATAATAGTGCCAACACCTGAAGCCCAGGGCAGGAATAGGAAGCGAAACCCTCTTTCAATATTTGCATGAATTTCACCGAAGGCAAACAGTAGTGGCTTAACGCAATTCACAAGGAAGCCCATGTACCCCCAAATACCAGATAAAGCCAATAATGTTAGTGACAAAACCTCAAACAAAACCAGGGTGTGACTTGGCCTGCATGCACCCTCAAGAAGACAAGCTAATAAAAAAAAGAGACACGTCTGAATGCCAGTCTAAGCCCCCAATCATCCCCGTTTTGAATTGTGTCTCTTGATGTTAACAATTTCTACCTACGCCCTGGCATTCTTCGGAAAAAAGGCAGTCCTAGGGACTGGCATGTGGCTGTCTGCCATGACCACCACAATGCTGTAAAACTCTAAATGAACCGCACAACAGCAGAAGAGCAGGTTAGCTGAGGTCTTGCCACTGGAAGTGCCTTTGGTGTCCACAGGAGTATCCTGGGAATGGGCAGCTGTGCCCAGCCTGCCCCAAAGGAGGTTTAGTCTTTGGAAGGGAGGTCAAAGGGACGAAGGGGCAGCCTTGGGAGGACGCCCCATCCTGGATGACCAGCTGACCCTTCCTGTTCCTGGCAGGAGATGGAAGAACCAATTCCAGCTGAAAGTTTTTTTAAAAAACACTTTCCAAGAGCAGTTGGAACTGGAACTCAGATGCACAGGACATGTCCCATGCTTTGGAGGCTAGATCCTGCCTTGGACAATGGGGTGGACTGGATGACCTCTTGATGTCCATAAGTGCCCTTGTAGCCGTTTATAGCTGCCTCCCAGCTGAAGCAAAGGGGTTCTCAGGGAGCAGCGGCTAGCTTTCCTTCTATCTGGCTGGGGGGGGCAAGGGGGCTTACCTGCTCAACTCCAGTCATAGGGGACCGGTCTGGAGGGGCTCAACCTACAGTTGGCCCACCGTGGAGAGAAGCCGGGCCAGCCCGTGGCCTTCCTTGGTTCTGGGAGCCATTGGTTTCAGCGTCCACCTGGAAGGGAAGGAGGAGGGGGTGGGAGAGAAGAAAGCACCTGTCAGTCACCAAAAATGAGGGAGCTCACGATCTGTGTGGAGGAAGAGAGGAAGATCAGGGAAATGCTGATGCCCCCCCCCCCATTGCCACAAACTGGAATCAGACACATCATAGTGATGTATTTCAAGGCACTCTCTATTACACAGAGAAGAACCAACAATGATAAGGACACCCCCACCCCTTTCCTGGCCAAAATCTGCTGAAAAATAGAATCACAGAATGAAAGAATTGGAAAGGACGTTAGAGGTCCCTTCTAGTCAAAATGAAATGCAATGGTGAAAAAACAAAGGTTCCACGTTTAGGCAAGAGAAACCAAATGCACAGGTACAGTAGAGGTGGTACCTGTCCCCATGGGAGCAATTGTGAGAGGCATCTTGGATCGTGGATAAGCACTTAAATAGGAGCCAGCCGTGTGCTGCAGCGGCCAAAAAAGCCAACGCAATCCTAGGCTGCCTAAACAGAGGGATAGAATCAAGAGCACGTGAAGGGTTAATGCCACTTTATAAGGCCTTGGAAAGGCCACACTTGGAATTCTGCATCCAGTTTTGGTTGCCACTAAAGATGTGGAGACTCTAGAAAAAGTGCAGAGAAGAGCAACAAAGATGGATTAGGAGACTGGAGGCTAAAACGTAGGAAGAACGGTTCCTGGAACTGTCTGCCTAGTCTAGTCTGATGAAGAGAAGGACCAGGGGAGACAGGATAGCAGCCTTCCAATATCTCAGGGGCTGCCACAAAGAAGAGGGAGTCAACCCATTCTCCAAAGCACCTGATGAGGGCAGGACAAGAAGCAACGGGTGGAAACTCATCAAGGAGAGAAGGAACCTAAAACTAAGGAGAAATTTTTTCCCAGTGAGAACAATTAACCAGTGGAACTGAAGTTGCCTCCAGAAATTGTGGGGGCTCCAACAACGGAGGCTTTTAAGAAGAGATTGGACAGCCACCTGTCTGAAATGGTATAGGATCTCCTGCCTGAGCAGGGGGCTGGACTAGAAGACCTCCATGGTCCCTTCCAACTCTGTTATTCTTAGCCCAACACCAACACCCCGCAGGAGACCCTGTACAATTTGAGACAAATGGCTGTCCAGTCTCTTCCAGTGGTGGAGCCCCCACAGCTTCTGGTGGCAAGGTGTTCCAGTGGTTGATTGTTCTCACCATTAAAAAAACCTCTCCTTAGTTCTAGGTTGCTTCTCTCCTTCCTCAGTTTCCATCCGTTGCTTCTTGCCCTGCCTTGTAAGGGAAGGGCTTGCACTGCCTCTCATTCTTGCAACCCCCTTCTCCTCCCCCCCCCACCCAGTTACTTCCTGTAGGAGAAAAGCCGACTTTGGTTTGATGGGTGGAGGAGGCGGAAGGGGGCAGCAGGTAAGAAAGAGGCTGCAACCTCAGCTCAGCTCTGGAAGAAAGGAGAGAAAAGGCAGTAAAGAAAGGAACGGGAAGGAAGAGAGCAGCTCGGTGGCTTTGAGCAACATCCAAGCACTGAAGGGGGCCAGAAGTTCAGTGAGACTTGGGGGCCTCAGATCTTGGAGAGAAAGAGAGTTTCAAACAAAGGGGAGACACAGATGGCTGCTGAAAAAAAGGGGGGCTGTTTTACTGAGTATTACGGGAGATAAAGCAGGCAGCTGACGAAGCCCCTTACTACACAAAACCTTTGCAAGAACAGTTGGCACCCAAAACATTGGTAGCAGACAAGGATCGGCCGGTCTACAGGTGGTCCTCGACTTACGACCACAATTGAGCCCACAATTTCTCTTGCTAAGCAAGACAGCTTTGCCCCATTTTATGCCCTTCCTTGCCCCCGTTGTTAAGTGAATCACTGCCATTGGTAAGTTAGTAACACTGTTATTAGGGGAATCTGGCTCCCCCACTGACTTTTTAACAGATTAACAGACTTCGAAGGGATCATCTAGTCCAACCCCCTGCCCAAGCAGGACACCCGACACCCTTTCTGACTTTGTTTGTCAGGAGGTTGCAAAAGGGGATCATGGGAACACCCCACTCCCCCCACACCCCGGATGCTGTGACCGTCACAAACGTGAACCGGTTGCCAAGTGTCTGGATTTCGATCAGGTGACCATGGTTGTAAGTGTGGAAAAACAGCCATAAATCATTGGAACCTGGAGCCGCCACTAAACAAACGGTTGTAAGTCGAGGACTAACTGAAGAAACAGAGGGAGATTTCGCCTTGAAGGAGGGCTTTGACACAGCTTCCTCTGCCCGCTAGAAGTAATGCAGAGCTGCCACTAGGAGTGGGAGCCAATCGGAATGAAGCAGTTCCGTGGCACGCAGAGCGCAAGACTGGAAAACGGCCTGTGCTGTCCTTGCGCCAGAGGTCAACCAGCGACAGCTCAGTGCAGGGGTAAAGGGGGAATCTGCCGGAAATACAGAAGAGAGTCCCCAGCAAACTGTTTGTGCAAGCTCATTCAATTCAATTCAGATTAGAGCTGGAAGGGCCCTTGGAGGTCTTCTAGTCCAGCCTTCTGCTCAAGCAGGAAACTCTACACTACAGCATGTCAGACCAGTGGCTGCCCAGTCTCTTCTTCAAAACCTCCAGGGATGGAGCACCCACAACCTCTGGAGGCAACTTCTGTTCCTCTGGTGAATCGTCCTCCCTGTTAGGAAGTTTCTCCTTAATTGTCCCAAAGGTCCTTTTTTCAGGAGGCAACTGGACTTTCTTGTTTTTTCTTTTGAAGACGTTTTGCTTCTCATCCAAGAAGCTTCTTCAGCTCTGGCAGGATGGTGGGGAACGGAAGGATTTATATTCCTTGCAAACAGCTGGTCATTTGCATCCTTTTAGAGCAGTGGTTCTCAACCTGTGGGTCGGGACCCCTTTGGGGGTCGAATGACCCTTTCACAGGGGTCGCCTAAGACCATCGGAAAACACATTTTTTCAATGGTTTTAGGAATAATTTTATGGTTGGGGGTCACCACAACATGAGGAACTGTATTAAAGGGTCGCAGCATTAGGAAGGTTGAGAACCACTGTTTTAGAGGGTCCTTGAAGCACTTGGAGGTTTACCTGTGTCCTCGAGATCATCTGAGTGGTGCAAATGGTTCCTGTGGTCTGCAATTTTTCCTCTGGAAATCCATTCCAGAGTGTTCATCCCAAATAGTGTGGCTAAAAGTCTGGAGAGATTCTCAGTCCTCCAGGTCATGGTTGTCCCAAAGGTGCTATTGCCCACGAAATGTCTTCAAAAGAAAAAACCAGAAAGTCCCGTTGCCTCCTGAAAAAGCACCTTTGGGACAACCGTGACCTGGAGGACTGAGAATCTCTCCGGACTTTATCCATAATTCCAGGTTGCTCCTCTCGATTAGTTCCCATCCATTGTTTCTTGTCTTGCTTTCTGGCAGCCCCCCAGATACTGGAATCCTGCTCTCATGTTCCCCCTAGTCTTTCTTTCCTCTAGAGCAGCCATCCTCAGTTCCTGCAATTGTTCTTTCTCTGTTTTGGTCTCCAGGTCTTTCATTACTTTAGTTGCTCTTCTCTGCACTTTTTCCAAAGTCTCAACTTCTTGTTTGTAGTGCGGTGACCAAAACTAGATGCAGCATTCTAGTTGTGGCCTTATTGAGGATTTTATCAAGCGGTTCCCGTGATTGATTTTGATTCTCTGCCTTTGTTCATGCAACCAAGGATTGTATTCACTTTTTTGGCTACTGCCGCCCACAGTTGGCTCACGGTTAAGTGATCGTCCACTAGGACTCCAAGGTCCCTCTCACAGCTCCTGTTTTTGTGCCAGGTTTTGACTTATCTGTCCTTGTACCCTTGGTTTTTCCTGCCTAAGTAGAAACTATTAGGGTAAAGCATTTTAAACTGTTTGTTTAAAAGGAGCACGGCAGCACATGATGTATATAAAGAACGGGACAATGAAAAGAAACAGGCCCCCATCCAATGTGCATGGGAAAATCTTATCAATGCAATTACACAGTGGCTTCTACTGCATGTATGAACCAGAGTGTGAATATGAGCAGCATTACAGAGATAACTTAAACCCGTGTTTCTCAACCTTGGCTGTGTGAAGATGTGTGGACTTCAACTCCCAGAATTCCCCAGCCAGCTGTGCAAAGAATCAGAAATGTACAAAGGAGAAAAGAAAAGAGGCATGAATGCTGCAGAACCTGCCTCTGAAGGCAACACAAGGACCCACAACCAGATCAAAGGAGAAACAGGGCCACAGGAAAATGCCACAGCCAGGTTTCTTCAGACAGATCCCCCTCAAGTGCCCGGAACAGGATGGGCGACAGAAGCCTTCCAAAAGTGGATTAAATCTCTTGTGGCTCCAACAGATGGGGAAAAAAACAAAAACAAAACAAAGTTGGCAATGTCACTTTGAAGCTACCCGCAACTCTGTTAACAGGCAAAGCAAATTCTCCTCCTGCAAAGTTGCTAACTCTGCTGGGAGCAGAATTGCAGCCAAGGAGGCTTTGCAGAAGGAAATAGGTTTTCAAGGCGTGTGGTCTGCAGTTATTGGTTTTGGAGTCTCACCAGCGTGGCTGCTTTGGCACCGACCAAGCGCTTAAAAGCGGGTGAGACACTCGTTGCGGTATAAATAGGATCGTCACCACAAAAACTTGGGTGGTGCAGCTGTTAAAACCTCACCACAGCCTTCCAGAGAATGGACGGGGGGGGGGGGAGAACCTTCAGTGGGCAGGAAATGGGAGTTCCTGGAAATCTAGTATAGAGGCAGACTTCAATGTACGACACGGTTGTGCCCCAAATTTATATTGTTAAGCGAGACAGTTGTTAAGTGAGCTTTGCTCCATTTGATGACCTTTCTTGCCACCGTTGTTAAATGAATCACTGGAATTGTTTAGTAATGCAGCTGTGAAGTGAATCTGGCTTCCCCATTGATGAGCTTGTCAGGTGGCAGAGGGGGTCATCGCGTGGCCCCCAAGACACAGCAACCGTCATAAATACGAGCCAGTTGCCAAGGGTCCAAGGGTGGCTCAGGGGACCTTGGGGGTGCTACTACGGTCGTAAGTGTGAAAAACAGTCACAAGTCTCTTTTTCATTGCCATTATAATTTTGAATGGTCATTAAATGAGTCATTGGAAGTCCAAGGACTACCTGCATTGCATTGGGACCACCACTGATGTGCAAAGCTCAGAGAAGCGAGGGAGAAAATCCCAGAATGGGGCGCCTGCTGGGCTCCTGGTCCCAGGACTGCTCACAAGACCCTTCACTGTCTCAGGGCAGGAATCTCAGGGGAGGGGGTTGCATCAAGGCCCGGGTGGCTTTTACTTTACAGTGGTTGTGTTGGAGGGGGGGGTGCAGGGAGGGAGCGGCTTACAAATGAGAATCCAAGTCTTGGAAGAGCTGCCTGGCTGACAGCAACAAAGATGATGGCAGCTCAGTTCTGCTTAGGGACCTTCTCTGAGCTGGCTTGTTTTCTTACAAAGATCATCACCTGCAGGAAAATAGCCAGGCTCTGAGGGTACCAAAGATCCCCCCTCCAGGTCAACCCTCAGGCACAAACCTTCTAATCTAATACTCTAATCCAGTCTAACGAAAAGAAGGACTTGGGATGACAGGATAGCAGTCTTTCAGCGTTTGAGGGGCTCCACCTGGTCTCCAAAGCACCAGAAGGCAAGACAGGAAACAATGGATGGGAACGAATCAAGGAGAGATGCAACCTTATTGCTGAGCACATTGTAAACCACCCTGAGTCTTCGGAGAAGGGCGGCATATAAATCAAATTAAAAAAAAAAAAAAACCTGGAATGAAGGAGAAACTTCCTAACACTGAGGACAATTAAAACGGTGAGATCGCTTCCTTCCCTCCAGAAGTTGTGGGTTCTCCATCAATGGACCTTTTCCAAAGAAGAGACTGAACAACTCCTTGTCTGGAATGGGAGAGGACTTTCTGCTTGAGCACAGGTGGCCTCCAAGGTCCCTTCCGTTATTCAGGTCCCCTAAGTGAAGGACTCCCTGTACCCAAACCCTTCCGCATCCCCCTCCCCAAGGCCTGGGAAAATGTTCCGCCTTCACTCACAGAAGCCCCTCCCCCTCATGGTTCCTCATCCTGCCAGTCTTCCAAGCGTGCTTCAGAGAAGGGACCCACCACCAGGGTGTGAAGGGGAACGAACGCCTGGGGCTGCAGCAATCCAAGGCAGGAGAGGGACGTTTAGGAGCACGTGTGCACATGCACGCACATGGGAACACACACATTTCCTGCTTGGCCAGCCCTTTGTTCCATCAGGTTTCAACCGTTTGACTCGCCTCCCCCCATGAAGAGCCCAGGAGAGGCCTCCGCGGCTCTTCCAAAGGCAGATTAAGCAGGCAGGGGGCATCTCGGAGCCTCTCCTGCCAGATCTGAAGACGGTCATCTTGTTCCACTGCCCTGGGCCCTGGGATGCAATGTAGGGGAGGCTGGCAAGGGAGGTTCTTGGCTGCCCTTCTCAGAGCCTTTGCCAGTCCTTCAAGCTCCCTTTTTCACACACCTGCTTGACAAGGGCACCGACAACCCTGAGCCAAGGAATTGCACAACCGGGAGGGCAAAGAGGACCTTTGACAAGACAGGCGGTCAATGGTTCACAGCTGAGAATAAGGGAGTCCTTGGGTTAGACAGCTCTGCCAAGGCCACTGCCAGGAAGGCCACGTGCACCTGGCTGGAAAGTCACAAAAATAGCCCCCCTCCCCCCCAGTCTAGATGAGTCAGAAAGAGAGGTAAGCAGGGGGGTGATAATTCAGAGTCACAGGACAGGTCAAGGTGATGCTTTGTCCATAAATCTCTTTGTGGTTGAGCATTCTAGAACATAGGATAACAAGGTTGGAAGGGACCTTGAAGGTCTCCTAGTCCAACCCGCTCCTCAGGCAGAGAAGACCTTATGCCATTCCAGACAAGGGGTCGTCCAGTCTCTCCTGCAAAGCCTCCAGTGGTGGAGCCCCCACCACTTCTGGAGGGAAGCCGTTCCTCTGGTTAATTGTCCTCACTGTCGGGAAAGGTCTATGGAGATTCTCAGCCATCCAGGACACGGTTGTCCCAAAGGTGCTTTTTCAAGGTAGGCAACTGGACTTTCTGGTTTTTCTTTTGAGGACGTTTTGCTTCTCACCCAAGAAGGTTCTTCAGTTCTTCAGAAGCAGCTTCTTGG
Organism: Pituophis catenifer annectens; assembly: GCF_029215685.1. Classification (NCBI taxonomy): domain Eukaryota; kingdom Metazoa; phylum Chordata; class Lepidosauria; order Squamata; family Colubridae; genus Pituophis; species Pituophis catenifer. Next base: position 354,904,766 of record NW_027256881.1, read on the forward strand.
ATGAGAAGCGAAATGTCTTCCTTTCAGGAAGCCGCTCTTGAAAGCACAGCCAGACAGAGACTAAACGTAGTTAACTCTCATCCCTTTTAACCATTGCAATTCTTTTAGTTTTGACTTATTTTACTGGTTGGTAGTTTTCTTAGCCGATAGACTTGATGGAGTGATGGGTTTTAAACGGTGCCATGGATGTTTGAAATGGTTATTATGCTGCATTCTCTGTAAGCAGCCAAGAGAATTCAGATCGCCGTGCGGTGCAAGCTTTAATAAACAGACAAATTTGGGGCATCTGCTCTGGATGGAGTACTCTCAGCCTGGCAAAGCTGGCTGGGGAATTCTGGGAATTGAAGTCCACATCTTAAACTTGCCCTGGTTAAGAAACATTGCTGGAAGCAGATATGAAAAGCTGTATCAGCCACATCTCTATGGGCTGAGACACCCCCCCATGTGTGGGGTCTTCCTGCTGGCACATGAAGGAACGAATGAGTTTTTCATGATCTCACCAATAACTGATCGGCCCTAGCCAAGTCTGATTCTCACGTGTTTCCCTCTAATATCATATCATCGCCAGACATTGTACATTTTACATTCTTCTGACCTGTCTTTAATGAATCTTTAATATAAGCTGCCTTCTGTCATTCAGTCAGGCAGACAGCCATATAATTAAATTTTGGTCACCAGTTTTGGTTGACACGAAATAAAAAAGATGTTGAAAAGAATGCAGAGAACAGCAATGAAGACAATTAGGGGACTGGAGACTAAAACATATGAGGAACAGTTGCAGGAATTGGGTAGGGCTAATTTAACAGAAAGAAGGACTAGTGATGACATGATAGCAATCTTCCAGTATTTGAGGGGCCACCACAAAGAAGAAGGGGTCAACCTATTCTCCAAAGCACCAGAATATAGAAGGCAAACTAAGAAACAATGGATGGAAACTACTCAAGGAACTAAGGAGAAATTTCCTGACAGTGAGAAAAATTAACCAGTGGAACTCTTTGCCACCAGAAGTTGTGGGTGCTTCATCACTGGAGGCTTTTAAGAAGAGACTGGATAGTCAGCTGTCTGAAATGGTATACTAGGGTCTCCTGCTTGAGCAAGGGGCTGGACTAGAAGACCTCCAAGGTCCCTTCCAACTCTATGATTCTGTTATTTTAATTGTATTGGTCTCTTCCATCTCTGTTATTCTGTGATTCTGTTATTCAATCAATCCACCTGCCCTTGGATAAGGTGCTAACTTGCCAGGACGGCTGAGTTCCTTGGCATTTACCATGAAAAAAAGCAGATTCCCTGAGATTCATTGAGATTAAATTCATTGAGTTTGGATCTGACTTGCCATCTTAAATTGAAAATAATCTGTCAGGGGCTTGTGGCTGTGTAAACCCACCTGTGTCCACGTTCACTTTCTGTGCTTTTTAACTGAATCAACGAAAGGCAAAAGGAAGAAGAAAGGACCCAAAAGCAGACAGAGGCAGTCCTCCACCTACGACCACAATTGAACCCAACATTTCTGCTGCTAAGCAAGACAATGTTAAGTGAGTTTTGCCCCCGTTTCACGATGTCTCAGGCCACAATTGTTAAGTGAACCACAGTCCTTAAGCGAATCCAGATTTTCCCACTGACTTTGCTTGCCAGAACTAGCTAGGAAGGTTATAAAATGTGACCTGGGACGTTGCAACAGGCATACGTACATGCCAGTTGCCAAGCATCCAAATTTTGATCAGGTGACCATGGGGAGGCTGCAACGCAATGGTTGTTAAGTGTGGAAAACAGTCATAAGTCACTTTTTTCAGCACTGTTGTAACTTCAAATGGTTGCTCAACAAATGTTTGTAAATTGAGGACTGCCTGTACTGATGTCCACAATAAGGGATACGCTTTAAATCTTCTCCCCTGTCCAAAGGCCGGTGGCCCTCATCCTCTGTCGGGAGAATTTGGGTCCCCCGAGCAAGAAATGCGAGGATGCTGGGGCACAAAGGAGCCGAGAGGGGCACCCATTCCCTCCCTCTGCCGCAGCCCAAACTCCCCCACGGGGCCGTCTGGCCCATCGTCCAAAGTCAGAAAGCCAGAGGAGTTTTGAATCTTTGCCAGGGGAGACCCCCAAGGAAACCCTCCCGGGCGGGTCTTTCCCAGCATGGCCATTTCTGCCCTCCTCCTCCTCCTCCCCCTCCTCTCCTTCTTATCCTCGCCCTCCAGAAGCGGCGGCTGTAGGGATTCCCGTCACAGCCTCCATCTGCCAGCCATTCATTCCCCAAACAAAGGAGCAGCTATTAATAAACAGGCTGGAGTGGAAATGGAGGCGGAGGCGGAGGGGGCTATTGTAGCCCTGCTTGGACACGGTCCCTCTGGAAACGCAAACACTGGCCGAAAACAGCCCCCCTTGGCTGCCCACCTGCCCGTGGCAGAGGGATTAAAAGAGCAGGCACCAGCCTCGGCCCTCAGGGTGGGTGGGTCGCTAAGGGCGGTCTCTGGCTGGAAAGAGAATGGGAGGGGTCTCCTCTGCTGCTGGAGCAAGCCCACCCCCCTTTCCCAGTTAAAAAACCACCAGGGGCCACCGGGTGGGGCTGCCAGCGTACCAGGCAAAGCCGGAAAGGTGGCCTTGGCTCACAGCTGGCGCATTCAAACTGGAGGATTCAAAACAGCTTTTTCAAAAGGCAGCTGGACAGTGTTTTGAGGAAGAAGAAGAGAACGTTTTGTGAAGTTTCATGTTTCTTGGATGAGAAACGAAACGTTTTGTTCCAGGAAAAAACAGTCCGGCTGCCTTGTGAGAAAGCACTTTTGAGACAACGATGACCTGGATGACTGAGAATCTCCACAAACATTTATTTCCCCACGGAATAAGGTCGGATTCCGGTCGTCCCAATTCAGAGGGAGGATCTGGCCCAGCCAGCCAGGCCCCGGTCGGGTCGGGTGTGAGGCAACTGGCAAACGATGGCTTCTCTCCTCAACCTCTTTCCAGTCCTCAGGACTTTGGGGGACGGCCAGATTAAGTGGGCGCTGTGGAGACCTCCTTGTGCTGAGCAAGGCCAGGGCCCTCCAAGGCCTCTCTCCCCCAGCTGGGCCTGGGATCCCCCTGGCCAAACAAAGGCACCCACGGGCCTCAGGTCAAGCCTTGTCCCAGGAGCTCTCTCAGGCCAGCCGCAGCCCAGATTCCAGGGGGCGAAAGGGAGGATTTCAGGAGAAGGCCCCCTCTGCCTTCCCCCGTCTGGCATGGTTTCTGCTTCTACTCAGGAGGTTCTAATAACGAGGGGACCCTGGTGCTCCCCAGTTGTTTTCTTGCAGACATTGCATTACCCAAACTAGGAAAAAGTGCTAGTAGCAGCTAGTATTAGTAGTCACTAGCACTGATGAGGTCACCTAGTTTGGGCAATGATGAAACGTCTGCAAGAAAACAACCCAGCTCAGAGGGCACCAAGGACCCCTCAGTTCAACCTTGAGCTACAAATATTCTCCTTTATTAAATCCTAAAAAGTCAGCCCCTCCTCAGGGCCAGGGACCCTCGCATGCCCTGTGAAGGCCTCCGATTCCTCCATCTCCTTCTGCCCTTTAGAAAACCCAAAACTGGCAGGAACATGGTGCCAGGGATACAGAGGCCCACCCTAACACAAGGGGCCACTCTCAGAATTTTAGGAAAGCCGGCAAACTCTGGACAGCTGCCCATTGGGGGTATGTGGTCTTCCAAGCCACCCAGGGCAGGAGAGACCTTAAATTGTGCCTGAGGGATAAATGAGTTTTTCCCACCTCAAGATTACCCGGAGCCTTAAGAGGAGGGGCGTCCTACCTGGGCAACATTAAGATCTGTGGACCTCAACTCCCAGAATTCTCCAGCCTGCATGGGGAATTTGTCAGGGAGATCGTTTTTATTTATTTATTAAATTTATATGCCACCCTTCTCACGCTCCAGAACAGCAATTGTTTTTAAAATACTTCTTAGCTTCTCCTGGAGATGTTCATTTCTTACATGTTATCTTACATGATATTTCGTACATACTATATTAGATTTCTGCATATTATATTCGACGAGCTCCTATGCTTTTTCCGTGAGGGGATGTTAGGATTAGATCCATCCACGAAGACTTGCAAACGGTCAAATTGCACGAGTCAGAGCCAGACCAGCCCTGGCAAGGAGGGGGGGGGGTGCAGCTCAGCCAGCCACAACAGAAGGGCTGCTGCTGGACGGAGCCCATCACGAAGCGCCTGCCCCCCTGCCCCCCCAGCCTGCCTGCCCAGTGACCCCCGGGCCTCTGGCCAACTTCGGCAAACTTGAGAGCCCCGAAGTACAAACGCGACACCCACACCGGCCCCTCCCGCCACAGCTCGGGCCAGCTTTTTTGCGGGGGGGGGGGGCGGACGCGACCACGACCACCAGCCGGCGTCCCGGCCGGCAGCGCCGGAGTCGCCCGGGGACAAAAGCTGGCGTCGCCGCGGTCAAGGGCAGGGCCGGACCGGACCCGCCAAAGGCCGAGAGCGCGGCGGGAGGAGGCGCAGTCCGCGAGCGTCCCTTCTCTGCCGCCGCCGAGGCTCCCCCGCGCCCCGCCGGCCGCCCTGCGCAAATACCTGCTCCGTCCTCCGGCCGCCGCGAAGCTCCAGCGCCGCGACTCAGCCCGCTCCGCCCGCCAGCCGGGAACAAAAGCCCCGCCGCGCCCCAGCAGCCGGGATCCCGCCCTGCCGGAGAGGAAGCCCCGCCGCCGCCGGCTCGGGGAGGGGGCGGGGCGGGGTCTCCGCCTCCCCTGCCGGGGAGCCCCTCGGGATCGCCTGGCTGGGCAGGGCGGCGCCAGCCAGGAAGCCGAGAGGGCTTTCCCCGAGACCCCCCCCCCCGCCCTCGGGACTAGCCGCGGCAGCGCCGGGGAAGCCCCTCGCCCCGCAGAAGCCAGCCCGCCAGGGCAAGACCGGCCAGCCGGGTCCCCTTCGGGGCGGGCGGGTCTTCCGAGCCGCCGCACCTGCAGTCCCGCCCGCGGAACGAGGGAGAGCCAGCGAGCGGTGGGGGTCGAGGAGGGGCTGGCGGAGGGAGGCGAGGGCAGGTCGGGGCCGCCCAGGAGCCTCCGCGCTGCAAGCGAGCTGCAAGGCCGGGCAAGAGACGCCTTCCCGGGAGCTCCCGCGCGGCCCGCTGCAGCCCCGAGGACGTCTCCGCCGCGGAAGGCGAGGGCGGCAACGGAGAGCGGGGCTCTTGCCAAGAGGGAGTAGGCGGCTCCGCTGGGGCTCCCACTCGCCTTCAGCCCCCCCAAGGGCCCCCCTTGCCCGCTCCGGGAGAACAAGGGGGCGAAAGCGGACGGGGCTCGGGAGGGGCGTCGCAGAGCGGACTGCAAAGCGCAACCGACGCCGTCAGAACCGAGTTCCGCCCGAGCGAAGCCCCCGAGCCCAGCCTGACCCTCCCCGCTCAACGGAGGCCGGCAGGCCGCGCTCTTCACCCCCCGCCTCAAAACGAGCGAGCAGAATCCTGCCCCCCTCCCCCCCCCCGCAGGCCGCCCCCGGAGGGAGCGGGGAAGGCGCGGCGCCTGCAGCCTCGCTTTGTGCAAGGGAAGAGAGGCCGGAACGGAAACGGTTGGCCCTAAAACGAAAACGCGACTTTGATGGGGAGAAAATGCTGGTCAGCCGAGCGGCGGGGCTCCTCCGGCCTGGCAGCCCGTTTCCTCAGCCCCGGGGCGGGGGGGCTTTGAGGCAGCAACTCCAGCTTGGATCCTCCGGGAGCCCCGCGCACAGCAACGGCCCGTGCGCCGCCGCCTCCCGCTTCCCAATACCCTTCAAGGGCGGCCCCCTCAGAGGCGCCGCTGGGCTGGCCAAGGGCTCCCCGCCGCCCCCTGGAGAGCCGCGCCAGGAGGATCCCGCAGGCCTCAGCGGCCGAGAGAAGCGCCGGCTTCCTGGCCGCTCAGGCGCGGGAGACGCGGCTGGGGCTCTCCCGGGGTGCCCAAGCTCAGTGGCGGGCAGAGGCCGCTGCCTCCCGGCTTCCTCGACAGTGGGTGGCAGGGAGCCAAGGAAGGCGGCGCGGATCTGCCGAAGGGCCCCCGCGGGGGTTGGTGGGGAGAAGAAGCGGGGGGGGGGTCTGTTTGGGGTCAAGAAGCCGCCGCAGCGCTGGCTTCTCTGTCTCGCAGCCCTCGCAGCCGTCTAGCAGCAGCTGGTGGCGGGGCCGGAGGGTCAGGGGCAGAGAAGCCGAGCGCCAGTCCTGCTGTGGCCGAACTTCCTTCCTCTCCCCCCGGGGGTGTGAGGAAAAGAGCCCGGAGACCCCCGGACCTCCCAGCCGCCTCCCCGTCGCACCGGGGCTCCGCAGGCCCCCCCCCGGAGGCGGCTTCCTTGGGATGTCCAGGCCGGCCGCGGGGGGGGGGGGGCGCTGCGCGCGAGAATTGCAACCCCGGAGGCCGCGACCGTCTCCGAGGCTTCCCGCCCTCAGCCTTTTCGGGCGCAGCTGCCTCCGTTTTCTCGAGGGTGGTCGGCCCCCGGTGAGGGATCTGCCCCGGCCAAGCAAGGATCCCTCCCCCCCCGGCCAGGATTCGCAGAAGGCCGAACCGGGTCGCCTGTGATGAGCACCTTCCGCCCCCCGGAGCCCCAAAGCCCCGCTTGCCGGGGGACCCGTCGAGAAGGGATGTTGGGCTTGCATCGTGGGTGGGGACCTCCCCCCCCAAAGTCCGGTTTCGGGCGGGGCTACTTCTGGGCCGAAGGGTCGATCCTTGCTAGCGCCGCATCGCCCCTCCCCCGCGCTTGGGAGGAGTTTGCCCAGGGGGATCCTCCACGCCCCCCCCCCCCCGCACAGCCCTCGTGAAGGAAAGGAGGGAGGGGGCGTCGGGAGACGGTTGGGGAAGGGCTTCCTTTTCAGCCAAGAATAGCAGCGATGCGGGAGGTTCCTGCGCCCCCGCTCCCCCTTCTCCACCGCCCGGGGAAGCCCGGCTCTGCGGAGGAATCCCGCCCGCTGCCTCGTGACTCTCCTCCCCCGCCCGGATTCCCCCATCCTCCCCCCGCGGCCCTGCAGAGGGAGATGCCCCGTTGCCATGACAACAAGGCTGCCCTGGACCACTCCGCCTTCCTCCGGGAGGGCTGGAGCAAGGCTGCCCATCGCCACCACAACCCACCCCAACAGCAGAGGGAGGAGGGAATCGCCCCAGCAGCCGCGGCTGGGACCAGGGGGGGAGGGGGGCGTTGGAAGGGCCAAGGTCCTGGGGCAGGAAGGGGTGGGACAGAGTGCAGCCCCCCAACCTCTCCACCCCACCCAGGAGCCAGCAGGGGAGACCAGGAGCCACAGGAAGGGACACCCCCCCCAGGGAGCTGTGGGGTGAGGGGTCACTAGAAACCCAGCCCACCCTGCAGAAATGTGCTGTTGGGCAAAGGGGGGGTGGGGGCAACCCTCTACAGTGCCACCTCCAGCCAATAGCATTTTAATCCTGCATCGATGGCAGCTGTTCTGGGGCTTTGCTCCCCCACCCAGCCCCTCTTCTCGCACCACAGGGGGTTTGTTTTGGGGGGGTTGATGTTGTGCGGACAGGCGGGGGGGGGGGGAGATCAGCTGCCTGCCTTTCAAGCCACGAAGTCAAAGACCAGCTTGGAGAGTCCTGCCTGGCTAGGCGAGAGAGCAGTGGAGGGCAGAGCGGGCACAATTCTCTTTATTTTGTCATGGGGTTGAGGTATCAGTCCATGTTTAAAAGTCCAGAACTTTCCCTGAACACGCAAGAAGTGGCAAAGTAGGAGGGGCCAGCCAGCACAGCCCCCCCTTCCCTGCAGGTGGTCTTTTGAAGGCCCAAGAGGGAGACGAACTGCTCTGCTGGCACAGGACATGCCCGGTGATGCCAAGACTGGCCAGACCCTTCATGGAGAGAGGGGAGAGTGTGTGTGTGTGTGTGTGTGTATGTGTGTGTGTGTACACATGGGCAGGGCCTGTTCGGATGGTGGGACAGCAAAGGCCAGCAAGGGTTGGGGGCTGCCTGGCATGGAGTGAGGCAGTGGCTCCCCACCCCAGCTGCTCCTCCCAGCCCAGCTCTGGCCCAAAAGGCTCCAGCTGGCTCAGGGTTCAAGTCAGGCAAATGGCACTCTGACAGTTGGGGGGGAGCAGCCAGAGGTGGGAGAAGGGCTGGAGTGCAAAGCCCAACTGAGGAAGAGGGAGGGAGGGGGGAGGGGGCACTGCAGGCCCACAACTAGAGATCAAAAACTGGCACCGACCCAGCAGGGCAGCAGCAGGGACCCCTGGGGAATCCCCCCCACTCTCTTTGGGGCAGGTTTTGCCCTTCTGGGGGGCGGCTCATCCCTGGGCAGCCTCAGAGGGCCTCCATTTCTGGAGTAATTGGGGGGCAGGCACAGAGACCAAGGCAGGCCAAACCCCAGGGAGGGGGATACTTGGGGGTTCCCAAGTCAGCAGAAGAGGCAGGGGTCTTCTGCCTCCCCTCCGCCACGGGGTGAGGGGCCCTTTGGGGGAGAAAGGGGCAGAAGGCGGGCCCTCTGGGTCCCCAAAGAGAACTGAAGCACTGGGGGTCTTGGGAGAGACCAGCTTCGACCCCTCTGGGGGTGGGGAAGGCAAGAGGGGCCCAGGCCAGAATCCTGACCCCATTTGCAGAAAGGGGGGGGGCAAGTCTGCACCTCAAGTGGGGGGCTGGGAGCTGCTGAAGCAGTCAAGGGGGCCTCCTGAGTTGGGGGTCTTCAGGAAAGGGAAGAACAGGGAGGCGGAGCTGCAACTCACCCAGTCTCCCTGCGCTGGGCTAGATATCGGGGTGGGGCGGGGCGGGAGCAGAGCTGCCCATTTCAGGGGTGGAGGCGGTACAAGGAAGAATGGGGGGACCCTTCTGGGATGAATTCGGCCTCCCCTCCCCACCAGCTCAGGAAGGCAGCCAGGAAATGGGGTTGGGGTGCAGGGGGTGAGTGGGCTCCGGTCTCTCGAGGCCCTCCCTGCCCCATTCCTAGGGGGCCCTAATAGCCCTCCAGAGCAAGTGGGGGGAGAGCAGAGGGAAATGACCGGGTGGGGGGGAGGAAGGGCCTGGAGGGGGCGGGGGAGCAGCTCCCCCCTCGGTCTCATTTCTGGCTGTTGTAGGTCGCGTGCCGCTGGTTCATGGGGTTCTCGGGGGACTTCATCCACTCCTTCTTCAGGAGCTGCTTCAGCTGGGACAGGCGCATGTTGGGGTTCTCCTGCTTCAGGCGGGGCAGGGTCTCCTCTTCGAAGGCTGAGAAGGCTGCCTTCATCCGGCGCTCCGGGTGCCGGTCTGGGTCATCGGCCACGCTGCAGGGAAGGGTGGCAAAAGGGTGAGCGAGGGGCGCCCAGCCCCACCTGCCCCCCCCCCACAGCACAGGCCCCCATCCCCAGGGCTCCTCCCGTCCGGCAGAGGAACCCCAAGATCCCTCCCCTCCCTGGCCCAGACGCCACTTTGCAGCGCGTCCAGGAGAGGAGCCTCCCAAACTGTGAGGGGCTCCCAGGGCTGCTGAGGGTCCCACAGGCTCTCTTCAGCCTCCCAGGAGGAGTACGGACCCCCAGCCTTGGGCCCTTTTTAAAGAGGGGAGCTGCAGCCCCTCCCCTGCTCCTTCTACTGGGGCAAAGCCCCCTGGGAGCAAAGCCTCCCCACTCTGCAGCCTCTAAGGCTCCCAGGTGCCCCACATGCCAACTTGGCTAGCGGAAGAGGAGGGCGCCCTGCCCGGCCAGGCTCTCCACTGGTGAGGGGTTCCCAGAGACCCGCTGCACCCTGACTGTGAGGGAGGCGCTCGCCCCCTGTGCCCCCAGGAGAGCCGCCCAGCCACACCTGAGCACCGCGATGGCCTCCTCAATGGTGCGGGCTTCCACCGAGCCCTCTTCCAGCACCCGCCGGTTCAGGTTCTCCTCCAAGGGCACCTCCAGGTGGCTCTTCGGCTTCTCTGCGGGGGGGGGGGGGGAGAGAAACGGCAGGGTTAAACTCCACCCGGCCCCTCTGGTGGCGGGGAAGCTGCCTCCACAAGAAAGACCTCCATGCCCAGCCCTCAGGGCCTCCGGCAGGTCTCCTGGCCAGCCCCCTCCTGTCCACGCCCCACTAGAGTCCAGCCGCCCCTTCCCCCACCATGGTGCTTGGGGATCCCCAACGGGGCTCCTCACCACTGCCGGCAGCGTCCGTGCTCTCCTTCAGCTCCTTCCGGAGAGCCTCGTCGATCTGGGCCCGGGTGATCTTGCTGGGGCCGGGGGGCTTGGGGGCCTTGCCCTTCATCCTGGCATCCTCCTCCTCCAGCAGCCGCTGCAGCTCCTTCTTCCGCTCCAGCTGCTCCAGGCGGCGCTTCTCCCGCTCCTCCTGGGGGGGGGGAGAGAGAGATGGGGGGAGCCCCGTGTGAGATCACAGCCCTCCCCCCAAAAGAACAGCTGGCATTCAGGGCAGTCAGAAAAAAATACCCTCGGGTCCCTTGGAATCCGTAGTCCAAGAGCTCTGGAGGTGAGGGGGCAGGACCACTTAAGACAGAGGGGCTCGCTCTTGGCTGCAAGGGCCCCCAGAGGCCACAGGGTGCGGGCAGGCGCCTGCTTCTCTGGCCCCGCAGAGGCCTGCAAGATCTGGTCATTGCAGATAATGAACCTCAATCCAAGTTTCTTCAGACTTCCTGTGGAGTTTCCTGGCCTGGTGAGGCTGGCCTCGGTCTCTGCTCCCCTTCCTCCTCTGTCCCTCTTTCCAGAGTCTCAACATTGTCTCTGTATTGGACTTCCGGTTTGGCATCACGGTGAGACAGTCGGGGAAATAGCAGACTGATGAATCCCGCGAAAATCCCGGCTGCCGAACCGCCGCAGATGGGTCTTCGGACCAGAACCGTCCTGCAGGGACGGGGAAAAAGGAGGGGTGCCTCGGACGACCAAGTGGAATAGGCAAGTTCCTCGGAGGTCAGAGGGAACCCACTGTGAGTCGGCGGCGGGGGGCGGCAGCCATGGCGGCTCCCACGAAGCTGGGACAAGCGGGCTAAGAGATATGCAGGAGGAAAGTGGATTGAAACGGAGCATTTTGAAGCCGGATGAGTGACAACCAACCCAGGCTTGCAACAACCCTTAGAGCAATATTATTATCTATAAGACCCCTAGCTTTAAAACAGCAGCTGAACAACAAAGGGGCTATGGAAAGTTTAAAATGAAACTTTAAAGAGACAAACACCCGATAAACAATTAACTCTAGAACAGAACTAATGGAACTAAATATCGAGACATGGTGGAAAGACTGGATATTTTAAAATTGGAACTGGATCTTTAAAAAAAAGATTTGATATTTTTAAAATCAAAGGAGAAGAGTAATTAAATTAGACTGTTATATAATTGTAACAAAATGGATACTTGCATGACTAATGGAAAATGTGGATTGTAGAGGGACACCTGGTCTAAAAAGGAACATTGTAATTCGTCTTTGTTATGGAAAATTTTGAACTTTACAGATAACAGTCGTGGAAGGAGTTTTTTTTCCCCGTCTGCAGGCAGTTTGACTTTGGTGAAAAAGAAAAGGAAACTATAATGGAACTCCTATAATTGGAATAATAACAATTTAAGAAACTGGCGCAGGAATAGAAGAAGGATCTAGCGCAGACTCAAGAGAAGGGAACTTGATGCATTTTATCCAGATTAAAAACAAGAAAAAGACTTAATATGACATGAAGACTTTAATATGAAGACTTTAAAAATGGAAGGAAATATATGCTAGCAGGTGAGAAAGTGAAGAAATGAGGTAGACACAGCTGGAAAAAGGAAAAAGATTAAAACAATGTGATTAAAAATGAAATAATGTATAGGTGGTAGTAATAATAAAAAGGAGGTTTTTATAAGATAATTATGGCTGTATAAGAATATGAAGAAGAATATGATATAGATATATAAAATTGAAATATTGATGGAAATTAGAATATAAGAGAAATCAAACATGTTAAAAGAGATTATTAAATATATACAAAGTTATGTTTCAAGCAAGAACCATGTCTCAATGTTAAATTGTGATTAAAAAGGATAATGATAAATATGATTAACTGAAATAAGCAACGTATAGATGGATAGAAACAACAAAAAATAGGAGGATGCTGAGATTAATAGCAAAGTTAACTATGATTATGCTGTGATTAACAGCCAAAAAACAAAAATGATTATGTTGGGCAGGACAAAAAAATAAAGAGGATTTTGCTGGGAGTAACAGCAAAAATGAAATGATTATGTTGCGTTTAGCAACATAGAGAGAGATAAAGATGTTAAGTTTAATAATAAAAATAAAATGACTATGCTGAGATTAACAGCCAAAAATAAAAATTATTATGCTGGGTAGGAGAGCTAAAATGAGGAGTATGCTGAGGTTAACATTAAAAATGAAATGTATAAGTTGGGTTTAATAACAGAAATAAAGATGATAATGCTGAGTTCAACAGTAAAATAAAATGATTATGTTGGAATTAACAGCCAAAAAAAAAAAAAATGATTATGTTGGGAACAGTAAAAATGAAATGATTGTATTGGGATTAATAGTAAAGTAATGAAGATGATTATATTGGGAGTAATAGTTAAATATTTTTTAAATGTTTATAATAACTGTAATGATTTATATTGTTAAAATATATCCATCTAAGCAAAAAGGAAGAGAAAAATGGAATGATATTTGGTTAGGATTTAAGATTTAAGTAACGGGTTTTTGGGATAATGCCATAGTTAAATTGATAGAATTTAGGGAAATAACTGAGTAAAATATTAAGTTGTGTTAATTAGAAGTTAAGATTTGTTAGTGATTTGTATTAATTTGTGACTGGGTCAATGCTTCGTTTTGGAAAAGAAGTGCTTTATGTTTGTGTTTTAAAAAAATAAAAAAACTTTTTTCAAAAAACAACAACAACAACCACATCGTCTCTTTATTGTGGCGACCAGAATTGGGTTCCCTGTTCCAAGGGTGGCCCTGAGGCTTCTGGTGCTCTTTGAGTCCAGGCCTCCCGGATGACTTTCTCCAGGCCCTGGAGGCCAAAGGGGGCCTTTTTTCTCCTCAAGGGCAAGGATAAGGATAAGGAGCGGCCATCGTGGAGAAAAATCCCTCTGTGGTTGCTGACTGACACGAACGAAGGGCACGCAACCCTCAGTCTGTGGCTCCTGGACGTGGCTCATTACGAGGCCTTGAAAGATCCAGGGCTACATTTGTTGTTCTGCCCCACTGGCTGGAGGCGGCTGGCGGGGCTCCAGGGCGCAGCATAGATTTCCCCCCAAGGTCTCCTCTTCTCTCCAAGGGTTGCAAATCTCTTTTCTCTTTCTCTCTCTCTCACACACACACACACACCATTTCTTTCTCAACTCTTTCAGAGACACGGTTCTGAGTTCGAGTTTCCTTTTTCAAGAGTGCCTGGACAGGTAGTCTACTTTGGAAGCTGGCAATTGGGGGGGGGGGAGGCGAGGGGGACGGTCCCCAAAGGGACTCTGAGCTCCTGGGGGTGGGGGGTGGGGAGGGTGCCTGCCTTTGTTCCTTGTGCCATGCTCTGAACTGGGCAGAGCCTCTCCTCAACTCATCCCTCCACCTGCCCATGCTCCAGCTGAGTCAGCCGGCCATGCCCCCTCCCCTCCCTGCCCCTCTTCGGCCTGTCAGCACAGATGCCAGCATAACCTCCCCGACTGTGAAGTGCCAAGCTGCAGTGTGTGTTTGTGTGTGTGTGTGTGTGAGAGAGGGAGAGGGAGAGATGGAAAGCAGGAGGTGATGAGTTCCAGTCCTGCCTTAGGCATGAAAGCCAGCTGAGTGGCCTTGGGCCAGTTGTTCTCTCTCAGCCCAGCCTACCTCACAGTGCTGTTGTGGGAAAACAGGAGGAATAAGGTGTGTTGAATGCGTTTGCCACCTGGAGTTATTTGTCAACAGAATAAAGGCGGGATAGAAATAAATAGAATAAAACCAGAGTGTCTGGGCTTCCTACTGCCAGGGCACCATCCCCAGGCCTGATGGAAAGACCTTCTGAGGGACGTCTGAGGAGATTCTCCGTCATCCGGGTCATGGTTGTCCCAAAGGTGCTTCTTCCAAAGGCAACTGGGCTTCCTTGGTTTTTCCTTGAAGATGTTTCGCTTCTCATCCAAGCAGCTTCTTCAGCTCTGAATGAAGCAGCTTCTGTCAGAACTGGAGAAGCTTCTTGGATGAGAAGCGAAACGTCTTCAAGGAAAAACAAAGAAAGCCCAGTTGCCTTTGGAAGAAGCACCTTTGGGGCACGTTTTGAGGGCTTTCCGGAAGACCATAAAGGTTGGGGCCAACCTCCCCTGGAAGGTGTGTGTGTGTGGGGGGGGGGGGGATTGAGCACAAGCTTTACGCTGTCGATCCATGCCGTGGGGGGCTGCATTGGGAGAAGCAGCTGGTGCGGCCCAGGGTGGACTGGCAAAGGGCTCTTGCTTCAGTGGGCAGAGCACCTGCTGCTTCGTCCCTTTTTTGTCCACCTGCAGACCGGGAAACGGGCCCTGCCAAGCAGTCCAGCAAAGGGAGCCCTGGATACAGGCTGCCTGAAGCCCAGGTCTCTTCTCCAGGGCTCTCGGCCCGTCACTCAAGGATCAATTCTGCCCCGGAGGATTCCTGAATTTCCACATTCCAGGGCTGGGGTTCAACCCAGACACGCTCCAAGGATTGTAGAGCAGGAAATCCCAGGATCCTCCCATTCCCACACCTCTAGCAGGACACGGGAGGAGCCACTTGGGCTGCCTTGGGTCCACCTGAGGCTTTGGCCGCCAGACTTCCCCCTCCACAGAACCCCCTCGCCTTCCTCCCTCCCTTTTCTCCTTCCTCCCTCCCTCCCTCTCTCCCTTTCCTTCCTTCCCTCCCTCCCCCCCTCCCTCCTCCGGACCGAGCGAGGAAGCCCACCAGGCTACCTTTCTCTGCTCCTTGCGCATGACGTGCTTGTCCTCGTCCTTCCAGAAGGCATCCTCCAGCTCTTTCTGCCGCTTGGCATCAGCCGCCGCCTTGGCCTCGGCCTTCCTTGCCCGGGCAGCGGCTGACTTGGTGTTCTCCCCTTGGAACTTCTTGGGCATCCCGCAGGGTGCTCACGCCTGCGCAGCCGGCCAGAAACAGAAGTCGGTTAAAAGGGCTGCATGGGAGCTGCCATCCTTCGCTCACACCTATGCTCCGCCAGAGGCCAGTCTGCCATTCGCTATGGGGGGGGAGGGAGCGTTGTGGGGGGGGGAACCGAAAGGAGGAGGAGAGACCGAAGGCAATCCTGACTTCCAGTCTGGAGACGTCCCAAAGCCACGGACCTGGGAGTGGCCTGCAACCCCTGTCCATCTAGCCAACCCCTGCAGGGACAGTTACCAAAACCTCCTCTCTGGATGTGACTGGACAAGGGGGAGATATGGGGGGAGGGGGGAGTTAACCAGGGATTTTCTCTTCCTTCTGGCTTCGCTTACTGGAAGCGCTTGGCTCTAAGTAAAAGTGGCCTTTTCCCTACAAATGGAGCCGAGAGTCTTTCTTTGCTGGGGCAGGTCTGACCGGCTGTCTTGGGAGGGAGGAGTGACATCATCCTGAGCCAGCATGCGTGGGAATCTTGGGGTTTTTTCCTCCTTTATTCAACTTGAAAAGAAATAAGTAGCAATTTCGGTGTATTTTAACTCAAACTATGTGGCCTAAATATACATAAATACAAATGCAATACGGCTGGTCCTTGACTTACTATTACGACCAGAATTTCTGTTGCTGAGTGAGTGGTGCCCAACAGTACAATCTTTTTTTGCTACAGTCGTTAACCCAAAGGTGCTTTTCCAAGGGGGAACTGGACTTCCTTTGTTTTTCCTCGAAGACGTCTCGCTTCTCCTCCAAGAAGCTTCTTCAGTTCTGACTGGATGGTGGAGGATGGATGGATTTATACTCCTTGCTGTCATCTGGTTGTCAGCAACCTTGAGGCCGCTTGGGGCTTTATCTGAGCCCCCAGGAGGCAAATGGATGTGGAACCTTCTTGGAACCGAATATAAATCCTTCCATCCCCCACCATCCAGTCAGAGCTGAAGAAGCTTCTTGGACGAGAAGCAAAACGTCTTCAAGGAAAAACAAAGAAAGACCAGTTGCCTCCTGAAAAAGCACCTTTGGGACAACCAGGACCTGGAAGACATTTAGCTGCCCTGTTTCCCCCAAAATAAGACACCCCCTGATAATAAGCCCAATGGGGCTTTTGAGTGCATGGCAAGAAGGCCAAGCGCTTATTTCAGGGTTTAAAATAATATAAGACAGGGTCTCATTTTCAGGGAAACACGGTATATGCACTTTGGGATGTCCATGGTTATTAAGCGAATTTCTGCAGCCCTGGGGTTGTTGAGTGAGTCCTGCTTCTCCCACTGACTTTGCCAGAAGCTGGCTGGGAAAAATGCAGGGAGTGGCCCCATGACCTGCGGATGCGGCAACCCCCATAAATACAAACGCTGATTGCCAAGCACCTGAGCTTTTATCCTGTGGTCATGAGGGTGCCGCCATGGTCGTAAGTGTGGAAAACGGACATAAGAATGTAAGTCAAGGACTACTTGTACGGATAAGCCTGGGGGTCTCTTCCCAGTTATGATCCTATGGGCAAAAGAGATGCCTCTATAAGAGGGGCGTCAAATTCAAAGCCGGCGGCCTCATCCGGCCCACCGGGTGCTTAGATCTGGCCCATGCGGCCGCCCTCGAAACAGCAAAGGACCGGCCTGCAGTGCCTCTGCCAGCAAAAACAGAACTCGGGTGGGGCTCCGTTTTCGGTCTCAGAGGGCTGCAGGAGGCCATTGCAGCTGAAAACGGCCCCCTGGGAGGCCATGCGTGGTGTCCCCCCCCCCCCCCTGAGCTCCATTTTCGCTGGCAAAGGGCTAGCAAAACAAACTAAAAACAAAACCAAAGGAGAAATGTTTCCCCTTTTGCATTTGAGCATGCAAGTAGGCACAGGAAAGGAGGAAGGGAAAGAAAAAGAGGGGAAGGTGGGAAGAGAGCAAGGAAGGAAAAATAAGGAAAGAGGGGAAGGGAGGAAGGAAGGAAGGAAGGAAGGGAGGGAGGGAGGGAGGGAGGGAGGGAGGAAGGGTGGAAGGGTTATAATGAGAGGGAGGGAGGGTCTGAGGGAAGTCCTGCCTTAGCACTTGGCCACTAGAGGGGCCCCTGACACCTGTGGGTGTGGAGTTGGCCACGCCTACCCTGGCCTCACCCACCCCTGAGGTCAAACACAATCGTGATTCGGCCCTCAATGAAATCGAGTTTGACACCCCTGCCCTATAAGCTTCTGTGGGCTTTCCCCCAAATGCCCAGCGAGTAACTTGGGACATCCAGCCTGGAGGAAAAGGCCGAGGAGAGGCAGGGCAGCTGGACTCAGGCCCATCCAGGGGTCAGCCGCTCTTCTCCAGGGGAACAGAGGCCAGAAATAACAGCTCCATGTTGCAGCTACTTACGCCTCCCTCAATCCCACGGAAACATCTCCTTACAGGTAGACCTCGACTTAACAATCATTCGCTTAGTGACCATTTAAAGTTACAACGGCACTGAAAAAAAAGTGACGGATTTATGACCGTTTTTCACACTGAGGACCGTTCCAGCATTTCCCCCCCCCCGCCCCCCAGTGATGTGATCAAAATTCAGGCACTTAGCAACTGGCTGATACTTACGACAGTTGCCGTGTCCTGGGGGCCACGCGATCAGCTTCTGAGACCTTCTCACCCGCAAAGTCCATGGGGAAGCCAGATTCACTTAACAACCGTGTTACTAACTTAACTGCAGCGATTCACTCGACCACTGTGGCAAGAAAGGTCGTAAAATGGGGGCAAAACTCAATTTAACTAATGTCTCCCTTAGCAAGGGGAATCTGGGGCTCCGCTGTGGTCGTAAGGCGAGGACTACCTGTGCAGGCAGGATCCACAGGAGAGTGGGCCAGTCCCCTCAAAGAGGCCGGGGGGAGGGGGGAGTCCCTGGGGGGGTCCAGAAGAGGCCGGGTGGGGGGGTGCAAAATTACCTTTCCTGTAGGATGCAGAAGGTGGGGTGGGGTCATTTGTGGGGTCACCTCCAGCCCTATTTAATCCCCCCCCCATACACACACCATCCTCCTCCTCCTCCCCAAAGCCAACCCCGTCCCAAGTGGGAATGGCCTGTTCTGAGTTCGAAACACATCTCCACCCCCCCCACCCCTTCAAAGCGGCTCCTGGCTTCAGGCCCCAAATAGGGATCCTCCTTTTGGTTTCCCCCTTTTCCCCCTGCGCCTCCCAACCTTCGAGGCGAGTCTTTCTCCGCCTCTGCGGCTTTGAGAGCGGGGGAACTACAGCTCCCAGGATCCCCCGGCTAGGCTGGCTGGGAGTGCTGGGAGTTGTAGTCCCCCCGCCCTCAAAGCCGCAGAGGCCCCGAGAGGCCCCCACCCTTATCGGGGCTCCTTATCCGGGAGGAAAGAGGGTCGGCGGGGCCCCCGGAAGCCCCTCCGGCCGCGCCTAGGCCCTCGTTCCCGGGCCCCGCTTCACCGGCGGAGCGGAGGCCGAGCTCCTCTCGGCCGGGGACAGGCTCGACCCGCCGCAGCCCCTACCTGCCACTGCCGCCGCCGCCGCCGCCGGGGGGAGTCGCAGCCTTTGGACGTCACGGCGCGCCCCGCACCTCAGGGCGGAAACGGCGGCCGGATTCCGCCCCTCCGCCGCCATGTTTGTCGAGGGCGGTTCCTATCTGAGTTCAGGCTAGCGTTCCCCTCTCCCGCACCTGGCCACCGGTCCCGTTTGTTTCGCACTTTCCTGACTCTCCGCGCGGAAAGAACGGGGGAGGAAACAAGACGGCCGCGCCCCCGCCTGGGAAGGCTTTTGAGCGTTGCCCCTGTAAAGATGGATCAGGAACAAAGGGGTTGCCCATAGCCAAGATGGCCGCCGGCGCGTTCCTCTACTGATTTCTCTGCGCTTGCGCATCTCTCGCTGCGAAGGCTTGTCCCCATCCATGGGCGAACCCAAGTGGATATGTATGACGTATGGCTGCCGATCCTCTATAATTTACGAGGACCCGTTGTCATGGTAACGGCTTGGTTGCCCCCTGGACAGCTCCACCGAACAGTTGTTAAGGGCAACCACCTGTACAAAGATGGCGTCTTTGGCTTCGACGCCCGCAAGACGTGCGGAATCCAAGCTGCCTTAATAAAGGGGCCGGTCTTGACCAGGATGGGAGACCACCAGGAGATCCAATGGGCCAACATTTACCGTTTTCCTGCTTTTGCAGGTTGGAGTGGAAAAATCAAGACCTCCCATTCTCCTGCTCATCTGTCCCCATCAGATCTCCAGAAAGAGACAAGCAAACTGGAGGGCTCAGCTTTTAGTGGTTCCAATGCCCGCAAGAATTCATCTGTGGATATTGTGCCTGGCTCAAAGAGCTGTGAGAAACAGGATGCAGAACTGCCCCACCCGATCTGGAGGGGCACCGAATATTCAAGACCCCCAAGGACCAAATGAGCCCATTTCCAAGAAACAACTGCCCGAGGACACCCCTGTGCAACGGCACAGAGGCTGCAGAAAAAGCACAGAACGATCAAATTTAGTTTTTAAAGATGCTTATAATTTATTGCACTTCCTACTGGCTCTTCCCACCAAAACTCAAGACCAGGAAGGAGCCTTGAGGGTTGGTAAAGAGGAGGCTTTTTGCGTGTGTGTGTGTGGAGAGAGGGAGGGAGGGAGAGAGAGAGAGAGAGAGAGAGAGAGAGAAGTTGGCAGGAGGAAACCTGGCTGATGGGGCTTGCCAAGTTCTGGCTTTATAGCCATCGTTTCAAGCCATTTTCCAAACATTATTTTAAAAATCATAAATTCCTCTTCCGCGAAGTAGGTGGTTTCCACTAAAAGTACTTTTGGTGAGTTTCCTTGTAGCACCCCACTTCACCCCTGTGCTTTTGGGGGAGGGGGGTGTTTCTAACTGGCCTACATTCGTCTGCTGCAGTTTGGGGCTGGGGGCAGCTGGGGGGTGGGTGTTACACAGCCAAAACTCTGAATGGGAAAGCAGGAAAGTTCCCAGATTCCAGACCAGGATCCAAGATAAATCAGGAAGATTGAAGCATCCCCTTGGAAGGTGGTCAGGGGTCCTGAGAAGACCCTTCCGCCACCAAGCAGCTGACACAAAGCAGGCGGCCAAAGCACTACAGACCCCACGCTGGGGCTACCCCCCTTTTGAAGTGAGACCCTGCCTTGGATCTAGCTGCTCCTGTGCTTCCACCCAAGGGGGTCTCTCTCAGCTTGCATAAAACTCCCCCAGCCATCCCGTTCCAATGTGCTGGAGATCTCCACCCAGGCAGCCAAGCTTCCACTAATTTGCATGGCTCTGAAAAAAAAGTAGGGGCTGATGAGTCTCAGGGCAGTAGGACCCCAAAGAGCCTTGAAGGGGAAGGAGGAGGGAAGGGGGTGGGTCCCCCAGACTGCTGCTTGTGATCCCCCAGGGGCCTCTTCCAGGCTCCTGGGAGAGCCAAGTGTCAGACAGAAGTTGGCCTGATTCAGCAGGGCTCACTTAGTGTCTTCTTCTGTGGGCAGGGGGCAGTTTTCAACTCTATCAAGTGGGCTGGAGACCCTGTGGTCATTGTGAATAATCCCCTCCCTCCATTGGGACACCTTCTTTTAAAGCCCCCCACATTGGTGGCTGGGACAATACTTCAGGGAGAGACATCCCACCTCTTATCTCTGCAGCTTCTGAGGGAGGGTCCCTTTTGGCCTGACCTCTGCTTGCATTTGAAGAGGGTCTCCAGCGTCCTCCTGGGGAAAGAACAGCAGCCCCTGACATGCTTGGGCTCACCCTTTTCTGCACCTTCTCTCTTCCTTCCTGAAGCTGAGCTGGGTCGAAGATTGGCAGGAGGCATCTGGGACAACCTCCAAGGACCAACTACCACATGGGCAAAATTCTCTCTGGAAGCCCAACATGTCTCCAAACTACAGTTCCCAGCCTTCCTTGGGAAAGCCCGTGGACTTCCAGAAATTGACCACAAAGGAGGTCTCCGCATTTCTTCACCACTTGCTACTTTTAAGAAAAGGGTGAACTATGGACTTGGACAGTGTCGGAGGGGCTTCCCATTTTCTAGCAGAGAAAAATATTGTCTGGGTTGAGGAGGGGCTCTCCTCTTTGCTGCGTGTGTGTTTTGCACAACGACACACCCACGCCCACGTCTACTTGGAAAGGGGCCCTCAGGAGCTGCTGGCGTAAGGCAGATTCGGGAGAGAAACGGCCCCCAGGTGAGGAACGTGTCCGCCCGCTTGGGGAGGGGTCTTTGCGTTCATCCCTTGGAGAGGCAGCCAGTTCAATGTCCTCCTGCTCTCCCACCACCCTCCGACCCTAGACGCAGGTCTCTCGGAGGAGGTGGAAGCAGCCGTGGTCGAGAGCGTGGCAGGTACAGATGGACTCGGCAGAGCTCCTGGCCAGGGCCACCTCCCCCTCGGCCAGCAGGTTCTTCTCCTCCCCCTCGAAGCCAAGAGCCAGGGAGGCCGAGTCCAGTGCCTTCTTCTGGGGATCAGCAGCGTCCTCGGGGGTCTGTGTGGGGACAGGAGAAGAGCAGGAGTCAGCCCTGGGGCTTCCCCCACCTGAGTAGGCAGGCCGTCGTTCCGCTTGCCCAGAAGCCAAGAGCATCTTTGGGAGAGCAAAGGAAAGCAGCTTCTGTCTCTGGGCTGAGACACTGGACCTTCCCCAGAAGACAGGGGGAAAACTCTTCAACTTCACAAGACATGGACAGACGCAGCCATAGTTTCAACTGGGAAACTGTGGCCATCGTAGACCAAGCCAAGTCCAAAAACACCAGGGGATTTCCGGAAGCCCGGCACCCTGATAAATTGGCCATCAATGGGACACATAAACGAGACCTACATCCTGTGCAAAAGAGACACTCAGCAAGCCAAAAAAGGAACAAAAAGATCAAAACGCTTCCCCACCAATAATCAAGACCCAGATGAGCATAGAACAACTCCAGGATTAACTTCAGAGCAAAAATCAAGAAGTATACAATATCCCAGTCCGGGGACTGCCAAAAAAACCCATCAGTAAACAGCCCAACCAAAGAACCGGCAAGACCTCCCTCCCCTCCCCACCAACAGGGTCAGGGAGAGACACTAAGAACAACTGAGAGCAAACCCTCCCTCCTAAGACTGATGATGTTGCCTAGTTGGGCCGTGAAATGTCTGCAAGAAAACTACCAAGTTCAGAGAGCACCAAGGACCCCCTAATCCAACCCTGAGCTATAGATATTCTCCTTCATTGATTTCCCAGCCCCCCCTCCCCCCCTAAATACAGAAGGGCGATCCCTGAAATGATGGGGCAGCCCCGTTCTTGCCCACCTCCATGAGAAGCAAACTCTGCCTGGGCCGTTGTCAAAGCCACAAAATCGAATCTTATTTGGGGATCCCCAAAGAATCCCCACAGGAAGGCTGCTTCTGCGTTCTCAGGGACCTTCTTGGAGGAATTATGGATCCAACCACTCCCAGAGGCCCCCCCCCCCCGTTGCTGAGCCCCCGGGCACTCTGGCCCTCCTCCCTACCGTGTCCAATGGCCTCTTCATGACATCCCACCACAGCACTGCTGGCCGCTTGCTGTCCTCGCCAGCAGACCCTGAAATAAACCCCAGAGAAGTCAGGAAGCGATTCAGCCAAGCACGGCCTCCACGCTCAGCCCTGACCCACCAAAGACTTGCCCATCGTCAGCACAAGCCAGGCCTGGCCGCCCGCCCGGCTGCTTCCAGGACATGGGAAAGTCCCTCCTGGCCCTCCGGCCCAGGGTCCTCCCAGCAGGCAGGGGCTGCTCCCAGGGACTTTCTAGGGGTGGCAGAGAGGGCCTGGGTCCCCTCGTGCGGCTGAGCATGGAAAAATATCCTCCGGAGACCCCTTTTCACTCAAGCTGAGGGGAACTGGACCTACGAACCTCTTGCGGGCTAAGGATGCCCCCTTCTGTATCACAGAACCTAAGGGCTGGAAGGGGCCTGAGAGAGCATCTAGATCCCATCCCCTGCCTGGAAACACGGCTGCAGCAGCCTCTCTCCGGCTCTTCTGCTCCCCCCGGAGGGTCCTTGACCACGAAATGGGGAGGCCTCAGTGCCCCAGAGAGAGGCAGGGCCCCCCGGGGGCTCTATCCAGCCTCAAGGCGGGTGAGATGTTGCACCCAAGCCCGCCTCTGAAAGGGTGGCCTGTCCCAGAGGGGCCCTCGCCCACCGCCCTGCCCGCCTGCTTACCTTTCAGGCAGCTGGCCAAGAGCCCGGCAGCCACCGTGCTGAGGGTCCCCAGGGCACCATAGTAGAGGTAGGAGATGGCATAGAAGTCGTCTGCGATGGCTGGCCTGCAAGGGACACCACTTGGTCAGCTGCCTCGGGAGCGACCGGACGCCACCAACCGTCAACCTCCGCACTGCCACCACCTGCCCAGCCGAGCTCTTCCCGGCAAGCATATCCTTCCCCTGGGCCCTCTGCATGCAGCACTCTGCCCGCCTGTCTGCCTGTCTCTCCCCCCCCAATCTCTCTTTATTTATTTATTTTAGGAAATTTATATTGCCGCCTATTCGCACATGGTGACTCAAGGTGGCTTACAAGAATAGATCTATCTATCAGTCATCTATCTAGTTATTTATTTAAAAAAAGATGTAGACTCTAGATTTCTAGAGTGCAACAAAGATGATTAGGGGTTTGGAAGCTAAAACGTAACAAAGAACAGTTGCAGGAACTGGGTAATGGCTCGTTTAAGGAAAAGAAGGCTTGGGGGGGGACACGATAGCAGTCTTCCAGTATTTGAGGGGCTGCCACAAAGAAGAGGGGGTCAGCCTGTTTTCCAAAACACCAGAGGGCAGGACAAGAAGCAACAGATGGAAACTAATTAAGGAGAGAAGCAACCTAGAATTAAGGAGAAACTTCCTAACAGCAAGGACAATTAACCAGTGGAACAGCTTGCCACTAGAAATTGTGGGTGCTTCATCACTGGAGGCTTTTAAAAAGAGACCGGACAGCCACTTGTCTGAAATGGTAGAGGGTCTCCTGCCTGAGTTAGGGGGTTGGACTAGAAGACCTCCAAGGTCTCTCCCAACTCTGATGTTCTGTTATTCTGCTTTGCTCTGGTGCTGAAAACTCCTTATTTTTACTCCTTATAATAGCCCATGGAAGCCAGGATCCTCTAACCCCCCAGGCTGGGGATACTGGGGATTGCAATCCCCACGGTGGAGGAACTGGAAGGGAGGGGCAGAGGAGGAGGTGGCCCTCAGAGTGCGCCAGTCGGACTTCGGAAGAGGAAGGGAGTGTGAGGAGGAAGCCAAAAGGAGATCCTGGGGGGGCCCCAAGGGGGCGGAGTCTGAAGCGCCCCCTCCCCCCCCCCCCGGAAGGAAGCCAGCTCAGCCTTTCTGCTCACCTCTCTGGCTGCTCCAAGGAGGTCCAGGGGGGCAGCGGCCCGTAGAGCAGGGTGCTGTTGGCCCCCTGGGAGACGTTGTAGAGGGGGCAGAGAGCTGCGTGGGAGGGCAGGACGCCCATGGTGCCAGCACTGGGTGGATAGAAGGTGCCCCCCACAGCGACCCAAAAGGAGAGGAGGAAGCCAATGCCGAGGCCGGAGAAAACACCCTGGAAGAGAAGAGGCGGCCATGGTCAACCCCGGCCAAGTCCTGGCTTACTCAGGAGGAGACCCGGCCGGGGGAAGGGGGGGCAGGAGGGGGACACCCAGGAATTCCCACAACTGTTTCTGCAGCAAAGGCAGAAATAGGCTCACAGAAGCTGCTTCATCCAAGCCCAGGAAAAGTGAGGCAGGTTGCCAGGTTGGCCTCCCCCACCCCTTGCTCCTCCTCCCCCCGCAGCCCCCAGGGGCCAAAACGGACCCTCCCTTGGCTCCCCCCTGCAAGCGCAAGAGCCACACCTGAAAGACTACTAGCAAGAGCAGATGGAAAGCCCCCCCACTCTCCGGAGCACTGCCCCCCTCAGGTCTGGATCCTGTCTTTGCCCCTCCCCCCATTGGTGCTGGCCAGAAGCTGCCCCCCCCCCCCGTGAGACTCACCAAGGTGTTGCAGGTTGGAAAGAACATACCCAGGATGAAGGCTCCCAGGAGGGGCCCACTGATGACCCCCATGACCGTGAAGGAGCCCTGCCGGAGAAGCAAAGGGAGGGGTGAGGGGGGGCTGAATTAGCAGCAACCTCTCTGTCCATGCGAGAGCTGGGCAACCTCCCCAGGGCACAGGGGCTAGGGATTGGGACAGTGATAGGGAGGAGGAGGTTTGGGGGAGAGGAAAGAGAGGGGCTGCAGCACCTCCAGCCACTTGTCCAGTCTATTCGCCAAAAGTTAGGAGGGGTCTCCAAAAGGAACAGCCATCATGGGGAGGGGTCTGGTCCTGAGAGCCAGGGGCAGGAAGCTTTAGCAATGCTCCCATCCTTGCATTCACGTGTTCATAATTTGCCCCCAGATCCAGGGCACTGTTCAGAGAATGGAACCCCTCCCTCTGACACCCCCTGCCCTCCCCCACAGAAGAGAAGGGGCATTTCTGGGGGTGGGCAGTTGGTCTCTGCTGAAGAGGGAACCGTTGGGGGATGGGATGGGGCAAATGGGGAGGGGAGGAGGGAGGCAGTGAGAGGCCCATCATGGGCACGAGGGGGGGGGAGACTGACTTTCTGGAGTTGCGTACCTGCAGCACACCGCCTCCAAGCAAGGACGAAAGAGCCGCCACGGTGATGCAGGCAGTGCCGTAAATTAACGCTAGAAGGAAACAGCAGACACACAGACACACACACACTTTAACTGAAAGCAAAGGAAACTGAGTGTGCGTGGGGGGGGGTTGTGTGTATGGTGGCCTGTTTCGGAACAAGCCCACTCCCAGGCCGTTTGTGGGTCTCTGAGCTTCCCAAGAGCCAGAAACACTGGAGATTTTCAAATCTCAGAGTAGGGAGGCACCTTAGATGTCATCTAGTCACCCCTCTGTTTAATGCGGGACCCAGGAGAGCATTTCTGACCCCACCCCTGCTTCTGTTTAAAGACCTCCAGGGAAGGAGAACTCTCTACTTCATGTGGCAGGCGGTTCCCCTGGCTGCCAGCTCCCACGCCCGGGAACCTCTGCTTTTGACCCACTGCCCTGGTCCTGCCGTCATACACGGAGGCTGTTATCTTATCTCCCCTCTGACAACCTCTTGTCTGCAGGCAAAAGGTGCCACCCGCTCTCCTTCCCTGGCACGGGATAGAATCAAGAAACGACACGAGGTGCCAATGCCTCTCTAGAAGGCCTTGGTGAGAGCCCACTTGGAAGTCTGCATCCCGTTTGGGTCCCCACAATACAAAAAAGATGTTGAGTCTCTGGAAAGAGTGCAGAGAAGAGCAACAAAGATTATTGGGGGACTGGAGGCTAAAACATAGGATGAATGGTTGCAGGAATAGGGTATGACTAGTCTAATGAAAAAGGGACATGGTGGCTCAGTGGCTAAGACGCTGAGCTTGTTGATCGAAAGGTTGGCAGTTCAGCGGTTTGAATCCCTAGTGAGGCATAATGGGGTGAGCTCCCGTTGCTTGTCCCAGCTTCTGCCAACTTGGCAGTTCGAAAGCAGGTAAAAAATGCAAGTAGAAAAATAGGGACCACCTTTGGTGGGAAGGTAAGAGCGTTCCGTGAGCCTTTGGCCAGCCACATGACCACGGAGACGTCTTCGGACAGCGCTGGCTCTTCGGCTTTGAAATGGAGAGGAGCACCGCCCCCTAGAGTCGGGAACGACTAGCACGTATGTGCGAGGGGAGCCTTTTCGTCTACTGAAAAGAAGGACTAGGGGAGACATGAGAGCATCTTCCCGTATCTGAGGGGCTGCCATAGAGAGGAGGGGATTGAGTTATTCTCCAAAGCACCAGAAGGCAGAACAAGAAACAATAGATGGAAGCTTATCAAGGAGAGAAGCAACCTAGAATTAAGGAGAAATTTCCTAACAGTGAGGACAATTCACCAGTGGAACAGCTTGCCACCAGAAGTCATGGATGCTCCAACACTGGAAGCTTTGAAGAAGACACTGGACAGCCACTCGAATAGAATGGTATAGGTTCTCCTGTTTGAGCAAGAGGTTGGACTAGAAGACCTCTAAGGACCCTTCCAACTCTATTATTCTGTGCTTGGCTCCATCCCCAAATTAGGGTGCTTCCAGATGAGCTCCCCGGCCCCCTCCCCAGAATCTGGAGGGGGTGTCTTTCAATTCCCTGGGCCTTGACGCTTGCACCCCTCCCTCTCCTGGGTTTCCTCCCAGAGAAAGGAAAGGGTGGGGCTCCCCCTTTCCATGGGGCCCCGCCTGCCACTCACAGAGCCCCTTGGAGACCAGGGCGAGTTTCCGTGGCGACAGGGCGGGCATGTTGGGCTTGATCAGGTCCTCCACGGTGACGGCTGCCATGGCGTTGATGCTGGTGGAGGCCGTGCTGCGGGAGAGGAGGGCAAGAGGGCATCAGTGGCGGTGGGCAGCCTGTGGCCTGGCAAAGCCTCTTCCCTCCACACCAGAGACTGACCTCAAAGTGCCACTGTAAGCACAGGCCAGGAAGAGGCCGGGCACCCCCGGGCAGCTCTCGAAGATGTCCAGGACCAGGTAGGGCATGTACTGGGATGGAGGAGGAGGAGAAGCAGCCGTGAGTGGGAGAAGGGCAAAGGCCCCCTCGGCCGCAGGGCACAGAAGGGAGGAAGTGCCAGCCGAATGAGAGACCAGCTGAATTCCTGGCTGCCATGCCCTGCCCTGGATTCATCCTGGCTTCGGGGTGCAATTCTGGGGCAAAGGAGACAGGGAGGAGGTCTCGGGAAGGGGTCTCTGCACAGGAGCAGCAGGAGGAGGAGGAGGAAGAGCATCTGGTGGGGTCTGTGAATGGCCGGGGGATGCAGGGGTTGGCAGCCAGGGGAAGAGGTCGCCCTCCCTGCCTGGCCTTCAGTGCTGGCATCACTTGTGGTCTCGTGTCTAAGTCCCAACTGGGTCTGCCTTTGTTTCATTTGGGGAGGAAGTCAAGTCCCCCCACACACAGGAAAACGAGCGGCCCCGGCATCTGCTTGCTCTGGAGACCCCCAAGCTCCTCCCTCAAGGCCTCCCCCTTGCCCCCAGAAGAAAGAAACCTGCCCAGGTGCCCCCCACGTGCTTGGCAGCCCTGCTCTGCCCTTTGGGGGCTCACGTAACTCTCCTCGCCTTTCCTCAGCCTGCCCAACACAACCCTACCACGCTTCTCTGCCATGCTCTGCTGCCCCCCCCCCACCCAAGTGAAGGGGCTGTACCTGGTCAGGCGCCGAGATGTATCCGGCCAAGAGGGGGTCGCAGTCCTTGTAGAGCGCAAACATCACAATGCCACAGCCCACTGCGCAGGAGACAATGACGAAGAGCCCCACTTGATTGACCAGGAGGGCCCTGGGGGGAGGGGGGCAAGAAGAGAGATTAGGCCCAAGCGGGAGAGACGCTGCCCTCGTTCAGTGGGCAGAGTTGGCCAGAGGGAGGGAGGGAGGGAGGGAGGGAGGGAGGGAGATAGCATCGAAACCTGACAGTGCTTTCCAAGCGCCTTCGGTAACACCGGGGGGGGGGGAGAGCAGGGGCCAGAGTGTCTGCCTGGCATGGGAAGGGCCCGCTGGGCACAGTCCTCGCCCAGTCCCAGGAAACCAGAAGACAGGGGGGGGCATCACACGCCCCCTGCCCACCGTGACCCAGCCATAGGATGTGCCCCTGCCTCAATCCTACAGATGCTGCTCCCATCAGCCCAGGTGTGGCAGGTTCTGGGCTGCCCCCTCCCCAGCAGCAGCGCCTGCCCACCTGCCCAAACAGGACCCACGAGAGCCTGCCTGGATCCCACCCCTCTGGCCAGCTGCTTCAGAGCCAGGAGGTCTACAATTACAAGGGTCGTCAGATACAAGACGGGCAGCATAAATGAATAAAATAAATAAAAATAAAATTCTGCAGTTGTCCAGAACATGGCCAAAGGGTCCAGTCAGGCTGGGGCGGGGAGGGCAGCTGGGAAGAGAGGCCCTCCCTCCTGCCTGGTGACCCACGGCCCAGAGAGCCTGGCCTGGAAGGAAAACATGGCTTTGTGGGCAGAGGCCGATAGCCCTGTGACTGACGGGGTGGCTGAGGGGCCTTGCAAGGAGGGCCCGGCCACCTGCCTGTGTTTGTACACTCAGGCGGAGGAGGGAGGGGGGCCCTGGGTGGGGCCAGCCACCCTCTGCTGATACCCGCAGCAGTAGAAGAAAAGATTGGCAGCGGGAGGCGATAAGGAGGGCCGCAGTCACACCCCTCCCTGGGCAGACATGGCCTCCAGCCAAGCCACCCTGGCCCTGGCACAGCCTCTGGCCCCATTCCAGTGGGCCAAAGCAAGGCGGGGGGGAGGGGCACCATGCTTGGCTTTGCCATGGTCCACACTGCTTCCGGAGCAGACCCAGTCGGGGCCGGCAGGTGGGTGGAGACCCTCAAAAGATCCCCTGGGCCCCTCAGCCACCCCCCCCCAGTTTCCCCGGCCTTTGACCCAAGGGATTCCCGGGACGTGGGGCAAAAGGGAAGCTCCTTGGGGCAACTCACAGTTTGGCCTCCTTCTCCGTCTTGCAGGCCACGTAACGTTGGACTTGGGCCTGGTTGACCCCGTACATAGAGAGCCAGACCAGCGTCCCTCCGAAGAGGAAGGTCCAGAACGTGTACCGGCTGCGGGGGTCCAGGTTGAAGCTGGAGGGGGCCCAGAGAGAGAGAGAGAGAGAGAGAGAGAGAAAGAGGGTGTCAGGAGGAAGGTGCATCTCCAGGGGTATCTACCAAGCGACATGTGGCTAGACCTCATGAAGTTCTGGACACACAGACACACACATACAAAGGGAAATGGGGGCTCCTGGGGGAAGGGGCTGCAGCCTGACATTTCTTAAAAAGGAACTCAAACTTATTTGTCTGACTTCCGTTTTGGAAATAGGAATGGTTCCCTCCCTCCCCCACCCCCACCCCAGTTGAAAAAGCAAATCTAATGGATCCACCTTGAAATGTAACCCTCCGATCTCCTTAACGTTGGGAGATTCAGGCAGAAACAAGACAATAATCTTGCATTCATTCATTCATTCATTCATTCACACTGACTCGTTTACTCATTTATTCATTCATCATTTCATTCATTTCTCCACCTCACCTAAGTGACTCCAGGGAAAATGGGCCCATTCAGCATTTGGGGTCCACTTTTCCCTTGTTTCAGTGCTACGTCCAACCGAGCTGACCCCACTTGCCCAGCTGCCATTATGGCAGAGGCATCCCCCACTCCCAAGCCCCCTCCCTCCCAGGCGGAGGAATAGAAAGGGGGGCCGGGGGAGCCGGCTGCAGGCAGACATCCACCCCAATTCCCAAGTGCGGCAGCTCCACCTACTCTCCGAAGTTGATCCTGGAGTGGTTGTAGGCAATGGAGAGGACCCGGCCCGGCCCCCCGACCAGCAGCGTCCCCTGGACCAAGATGGCCACAAAGCCGGACAGCATGACGAAGACTTGGAAGACGTCCGTCCAGATGACCGCTTTCATGCCCCCCTGGAAAAGAGGGGGGCCCCAGCTCAACCAGCTTCTCTGGAGAGCCCTCTGGGCTTTGGGGGAGAGGGGAAGGCGAGGGAGGGAGCGCAGCGGCCCAGAGACACACACACCCCGAAGCCTCTTGGGGGGGATCGGGGGAGGGGGTGTGCAAGGCCAGAGGCAGACCCCCCTTTGACTCACTATGGTGGTGTAAAAAGTGCAAATGGTGCCAGTGGAGAGAAGTGAGGCCCAAATATCCAGACCCGTCACTGAGAAAAAAGAGAAAGAGAAATAAAATCCTTATTCAGAGATTTTCCCTTTTTCCCAGGGAGCCCGCTGG
The DNA here is from genome assembly GCF_029215685.1 of Pituophis catenifer annectens. Taxonomy (NCBI): domain Eukaryota; kingdom Metazoa; phylum Chordata; class Lepidosauria; order Squamata; family Colubridae; genus Pituophis; species Pituophis catenifer. The sequence goes on from NW_027256881.1 coordinate 354,935,363, forward strand.
CTTCGTCTGGAGCAGAGGGGCAGAGAAAGGAGAGGTGTGGGTGGGCACAGCTTCCCCTACAAGGGCAGGGGGCACGGCTGGCACTGTCGGCCGTCTTGCTGAGGGCTGAGCATGAGGTCGCCGCCAAGGCATCTGACACGGAAACCTGATCCATTTCAATCTCTGGATCAAGTCACTGAAGACGATCGATCGGAGGCCTTTCCCTGGATCAAAGCCATTTTCCGAATCATTTCAGCTGAGTCCCGGGGTTTGGTCTGGAAATCCAGAGCGGATCGGATCCAATGGAGTTGAGGGTCCCTTGATGCCCGCCCTGGACTCAGGAACGGCCTTCGCACAGCTGCTTAATTACAGGGGGAAGCAGGAGAACCAGGGCCTTGCACCAGCACACACACGCATGTCCTACACCCCTCAGCACGTGGGGAGCCTGTCCCTGGCCCAGGCCAGTCCCTGGGTCTTCAGCTGAGGGATGGGGGAGGGGTCCCTATGGGAACCCAACCCCGGTTCCAAGGGGGGAGCAAGAGGGCAGGTGGGACGTACCTTGGTTGAGGATCAAGGCAGGGGCGTAGATGACGATTCCCGTGTACAGCACCTACAGGGAGCGAAGAGGCTTTTAAAACCTGCAAAGCTGCAGAAGGAACGGATGGGGGGGAGGTGGTCCACCCACACCCCCACAACAAATGCATAAACACACTTTGTGGCTTGTCTACAAGGGCAGCAGAGTTGTGAGTCCAAGCTAGGCAAGGCTCTTGGCCTGCCGTTCTTCTGTTCCTAAGGACCTCGAGGTCCCAAATCTTACTTTATTGGGGGGGTGGGGGAGCCCCAAGGGGAGCCACGGATGGTCCTTGTGGGTGAGAGGCACTTTCTTCTCTTCCAATTTCAGCCAACCTGATCCTCGCATCTTTAAGGTAGGACCACCCTCTCAAGGGCAGGGAGGGATTTTTTGGGGAGTGGGAGAGGAGAATGCCCACCGCAAGCCTGCCACAATCCTCAGCACTTACCGTGGCAATGATGTACTGGACTGTGCCACACAGCCGAACCTTCTTGGAGAACCGCAGCTCCAGGTACTGCCAAGGCAAGAGGGAGAAGGAAGAGCTGCAGCTGAAGTCTCCACAAAGGCCAAACCTTCTAGGAAGGGGGTGTGTGTGTGTGTGAGAGAGAGAGAGTGCATGCACACACAACGTTACTCAAAGAATTTGGGCTGCCCATGTAGCCAGGAGTTTCTGGATCCCAAGTAGTTGGGATAAATGTTAAGACCTCCACCAGCCTCGCCTCCACCTCCAGAATACCTGCCCATGCAAAAAAGGGGCCTGGCCTTCTGGAAAGTCGGACCCCCCCCCACCCCACCCCAGGACAGACGGGCGCTGGAATCCCCGTGCCTCCTTCTCCCTTTGCCAGTGACGGGACGCCCCACTGACCCAAAGGGGCTTTTTCAAGAGGCAACTGGACTTTCTTGGTGTTCCCTTGAAGACGTTTCGCTTCTCATCCAAGAAGCTTCTTCAGTTCAGCTGCCTCTTGAAAAAGCCCCTTTGGGACAACCGTGACCCGGATGGCGGCAAAGCGGAGGCCGAACCCTTCTGCTCGCCCCCCCCGCCGTATTTGGGGGAAATTCCCCTCCCGAGCCGAGTCGCTGAGGGCGGAACAGCCCGCCTCGTCCCACGCCTCCCCGCTCCGCCTGGGGCGCAGAGCTGGCAGGGCGCGCGTGGCTCCGGCGCTGCGGAGAAGGACGGGCCGCCCCAACTGCACAGCTGGACCCCCCCCCCCCCCCAACGCCGCGTCCTGCACTTCCCAAGGCCTCCCCGGCGGGCTCGCTCCCAGCACCGGCGCCGTCCCAACCAGCGCCGCGCTGCCTCCCGCGCGGGCTCCCCGACGGCTTTGCACTTCCAAAAGCCCACCTGCCGCAGGGACGCCCCCACCCGGTGCCCTCCGGGGAACTGCTGGGGCCACCGGACACGGCCGAGCCCCCCTCCTCCAATGCGGCCCGTTTCCCGGACAAGCGGGACCCTGCAGTGGGGGTGGGGGTGGGGTGGGGAGGTGAGGTACCAAAGCAAAGCAGCCGGGAGGTTGCACACCCCTACAGGCTACCTGTTGCCCCCCCCCATCACCCTCCCCATCCTGACCCAGAGATAATCTCTGCCTCCTTGATAAGCCTCCATCAGAACCTGCAGACCTCCTGCCCTGCTGACCCCAGAGGCTCAAAGGTGGTTGCAGACGAGCCCCCTCCCCCAGCCTCAACCCCCAGCCTCAGTCACTGAAGACAAACTGCTTCAGCTGTTTCCTCAACCAGGTCTCCCCACCTCACCCAGCAAGGGGCCTGCGGTTCCGCCTCATCCCATCGAAGGGCCCGGGGGGCTCATGTTTAAAGCCCAGGAGAGGAGCCAGGAAACCTGGACCTGCTCGAATCTGCAATTAGAGGGGGGGCTTTCCTCTTTTAGAGATGCCCCCCTCTCCAGGTGGCTTTGGGGGTACTCTCTCTGCCATGCCTCCAAAGGGCAGCCAGACCCCAGCCAGGGAGAAGCCCATGGGCTGGGGGGGGGGGGAGACTGCTGGCAAGCAACAACCATTTGGGCAGAAATCCTCAGAGGCTCTGATGGGGGGGGGACTGGCAGGCTGGTCTGTCTCCAGGGTTGCTCTCTCTCCCCCCCCTTGCAGCTCCCCCCCAGCCTCTGTCCCTGGAAAGCCCCTCAGTGCTGCTCCAGTGGGCAGAGAAGTTGCTGGAGATAGGGCCCAGCACCCAGCTGAGAGCCCTCTGGGCACCTTGCCCCACCTGGGGAGGAGATGGGAGAGCTCTGGGGGACTTTTGTATCCCTGCCACCACCTTGAAGAAGCGTCTTCCCCGCCTCCAGCCACTTTTGGGAAAGAAGTGACCCCAGACAAGGCCAAGTCTTCCTGGCTCAAGCCCCCCACCCCCCCCACCCCGCTCTGCAGCCTGAAGAAATGGGGGACTATAGCAGCCAAAATCCTTCCTGCCTTCATTTAGATGTCTGGAGCACTTCTGAATGGAAGAGGAAAAATGCAGGCAGGAGGAGGAAAACCTGTTAAACCGAATGGCAAATATTCCCCCCACCCCCAGTACCCGAGCTGGGTCTCCGCTCCCATCACCCTCATTCCATCTGTTTGTGCACCATGGGAGTTGGAGGCTAGCCACAGCCGGAGGGAGAGAGGCTTTGCTGCTCAGGGGGTGCAAGACAGAACCCTTTCTCAGTTGCTGTCTTGGGGAGCACTCCAAGGCCTTCTTCAGATCAGTTTCCCCCCCCTCCCCATCCAGCCTGTTCTGGTCCGTCAGCGGCCTGTGCAGCTAGTAGCTGACTCCAACTGCGAGGAGGCTGGTGTGGTGATGCGCCAGCAGCCTGTGCAGCTGGCACTCGAGTCAGACAGTGAGGAGGCTGGAGAAGATGTGGTGCCAGAGGCGGGGATTCAGCCAGGGCCTTCAGAACCTCCAGAAACTCCCATAAGTGAAGAGGAAGAAGAAGAGGAGCTGCCAAAAGGCAGGAGTGGCCCCTCAGGAGGAGGTCTCCTCAAGAGTAAGGCTTGGGGCTAATTGGCCACTCCCCTAGCCTATTTAAGGAAGGATGAGGACTGAGGCAATTTGCAGGAAACAACTTCGTTCATATTCCTTTGCATCTTGATTCTAGAAACGTCTGATCGGCTCTTGCTCCTTTCTTGTCAGTTTTCCTGCAAATTGCTTCTGGGCATTCTGCCAACCACAGTAAGATTGCGGTTATCGGAAATATTATGCTTCAGAATTGAGTTATTATTTGTTCAGAAAAGACTGATTTAAACTGTGCTTGTGTTCGAACAACTACTAAGAAAACTCATTAGTAGTCCTTAATTAGTAAACTAAGGTTTGTGCGGACTTTGTGTGTGCTGCGTTCTTTGGGGTCCGTAGCTGGGGCAGAACACGGCCCTTTGTCCACCTCTCACCCCCCAGGACGCCTGGGCAGCTGGGCCCTCCTGGCGGTCTCCGCAGCTCCTGGTCTGAAATCCTTGGGGCTGGAATTAGGAGGGAGTCTCCCAACCTCTGGGGAGCTGCCCAAGCACTGGGGGAAGTAGCAGAGCCACAAAGGGGCTGGATGACCCTGGAGGTGGGGGGTGGAGTGGAGGCACCAAACCTTTTTCTGGTGTTTGGCTCAAACAGCCCCCGCACCCTGGGGCTGAGAGAGGAAGCAGCAAAGGCAAACCAGCCGATGAAGGGTTGTGGGGTTAGGGATGGTTAGGGGCAGCGGGGCCAGAAGAAGCCCTCTCCCCACCCTCTCTGGCTTCCAGCCCAGCTGGGCCTTGGCTGAAGGGCCGATGCCAGGGGCCACAAATGCTGAGCAGGCGGGAGATGCCCAGGCCTCCTACAGGAAAGCTGCCAGGCCACCCAGCTTCCCGGACAAAGAAAAACAGGTTGTGTGCTTTGCGTCGTGTTGCCTTGCTCCAGACCTGCAGTCGCAGGCCCACAAAGGCTCCAGCCAGGGCAGCTGTCTGTCTGCAGCCGGCCTGACGCTGCCTTCAATGCCAAGAGTCCATTTGCTCCCCGAGGGAAGATAAGCTGGGAAAACATCTCGGCTCTTCCAGGGTTATCTCTCAGCGGCTCAGCCCCGGAGGGGAAGCCCCAGTGGGTGAAAGGCAGGCAGTCATTGGGGGATGGGCAGGAGCCCCCTCCCCAGGCCAGGGTCCTCCGAGCTCCCCAAGGATGAACTCTGACCCCCAGGACTTAAGAAGGGGGGGCTGTTTACCAGCCCAGCCGCTACACACAATCCCTCCTGACGCAGGCCGGCCCTGCCAAGAGCCCCGGTTCTCCCTGGATCCCACCAGGCTTCTAGGGAGGGGAGGCATTTCCTGCTCCCCAGCTCAATATTTATTCTAGTGTTGATCTTTCAAGTTTCCGAAAACAATTTCCACTTCTTGCTTTGTCAGCACAAAGACAAAAGATGCAACTTTGAGGGAGAAGAGAGTAGTGTAGGCAGCCCAGGGTTACCATGAAGTAAGATGGCAGCGAGTAAAGTTTACAAATAAACAAAAGTTTAAAAAAAGCTTGGATCTACCCCAGCCCTTCCTCCCCTCCATCCTGGGCCACCCACCCTGAGGGGAGCTTCCTGCAGCTCCCAATGTGCCAGCCATGACTCTCCATCACCCGGTATTCAGCTGGCAGCACCAGCAAAGGAGATGCCTCCGAGGGCCCCCATGGGGAGAGGCTCCCTGGTGCAGAGATCCTGCAAGGTGGGCGGGGCTTTTGGTGCCACCCTGCGTTAAGCCTGCTCAGCTAGGGATGCCCTTGTCAGAGGCAGAGAACCCCAGAGGTCACCTCCTGCCCCAGCTGAAAACGGGACACAGTCCAGCCAGTTTGATCTACTGGTTAAGGCATCAGGCTAGAAACCAGGAGACAGGGAGTTCTAGCCCCATCTTGGGCACAAAAGCTGGCTGGGTGACTTTGGGCCAATCACCAGGAGACGGGGAGTTCTAGTCCTGCCTTAGGCACAAAAGCCAGCTGGGTGGGCCAATCGTCAGAAAATTGTGAGTTCTAGTCCCATCTTGGCTGGGTGACTTGGGCCAATCCCCAGGAGACGGGGAGTTCTAGTCCTGCCGTAGGGGTGAAAGCCGGGCGGGTGGCCTTGGGCCAGCCCTGCTCTCTCAGGGCTGTTACTGTGAGGAAAACAGGAGGAGGAAGGCGGGTTGGATGTATTTACTGACTTGAGTTATTTGGTCAAAATAATAAAGGCGGGATAGAAAGAAAGAAAGAAAGAAAGAAAGAAAGAAAATAAAGATAAATAAGCCAGCTCCACCTCCCTGCCCTTCCTCTGTTCCCCCGCTTTGAGAGTTGTGATTGTGAATGACACTTGTGTACACTTGGGTATGAAATATGAATAGAAGCTGCGTTTAGGAATGTGTGACTTTGGCTTCACCCATATTTGCCCATTTGGGATCAGTGCAATTTCCTCTGATGCTGTTTCTTCAGAAAACCCCCTGGGGGCCCTTGGGATCTTCCTGGGAAAGTCTGGAAGGAGATCTGGCCCAATGGGACAATTCGTCAGAGCGGTTAACCTCAAAGTGGCACCTTTGCTGCAGAGATCAGCACAAGCCCAGCAAACACCTGCGAAGAACAGCTGCCCCTCCCCCCTCCCCCATTTCTCCTGCCCCTCCACCCCTCCCACCCCACGGCCTGGAGGTCCCCTGGCCACGAAGGGGAAATTAGGACCTTGGCTGTAGGCTGTAGGAGAGATGGGGTCCAAGGGGGGACCCCGTTGCCTTCCCACAAAGACTGCATTTGATCCAGTGGCACCGTGCACAGCTCCTGGTAGGGGAAGCCCCCCCCTGCATCTATGGGGGGCTTGGGGGTTCTGTTCTGCTCTGCTAACAGGCCCAACTGAGAGAGCTGCTGTTACTCTGGGCAGTCACTCTCAGAGCCCCGTGGCTGAAGATGGCAGGAACCCCCCCTCCTCTGGAGCAGATTCCCCCTCCCAGCAGAGGACCTTCCCTTCTCCGAGGCCCCCTCCCTGGTCCCAGAGCTTTTCTGCTGAGGCTTCTGACTTGCCAGAGCTTTCCTGGGATAAAAGGGTTGGTTGGATGGATTTCGTGCTTTGCTATTAATTTATTTCTTAAACCGTCTGACAAACAATACAAAAAATCCACTGTGTGATTGGCAATAAACAATAACATCACACACACAACCCTGAGGAAAACAGCAAAACCAACAAGCAGGAACAACAACATAAGAAAGGGGAGAAGGAAGAAGCCGGGAGAAATAACCCGGTTCAGCATTTTCCTGAACCCCAGCAGGGAGGGAGGGAGGGAGCCACCTGGCCGGGCAGGGAGGCCATTCCAGGGCATTGATTCCTCCACCCTCTCCAGCACCTCCTAGCCCACCATCCTCCCTTTCTCCAGGAAACCTGGTGCCCTCGGCAGCTGCTCTCTATGGAGTCCAGCGGACTGGCCCAGTTCCTGAGGAGGCCCTCCGTGGGTTGCTTTCCTGACAAACCAGCCCCAAATCAAACCAGGTTCTGATGGTGATTTTCTTCCTCCCAGGTGAGCCAGGGCCAAAAGACCTTCCCCCTTCCACAAAAGTTCCCCCAATCACCCTCCCCCAGGATGCTCTGGGTGGAGACCCTGGGGAGGGGCAACCCAGCATTCTCTGCAGCACCAGCCCCTTCTTCTGGGGTCAGATGCCAGCCGGCCTTGATGGCAGCCAGAGCTGCCCTCTTTATTCAGAGGATTTCCTGGCTCTGAGGCTTTGGTGAGCGAGTGTGTGTGTGAATTGGCACCTTGTCATCTTTACTGTGAGCTCTCTAGAAAGACGAGAAGATTAAGCATCAGCTGAATACATCGGTGATGCTAGAAGCTTCTCTCAGTTTAGGCTCCATTGGAAGGGACTTGGACAGCCTGGGGACCGAGGGAGGGGCCCTAAGGAAGGTCTGAAGGGGACCCCATCCAGAGGCAGCCTGGCTGGGTCCCTCTGCCCAGGAGGAGAGGAGGGGGAAGGGAAGCAGGCTGAGAAGGAGAAGAGAAAGGGGTTGTCTGGGGTGCCAGGACCCAGAAGGAAGGGGTCACCCCAAAGAAAGGGAGGCTTAAGTCCAAAGGGAAGGGGGAGGACATGGGGATCAGCATCCAGCTGACTTCAGAAAGATCTCCCTCCACAAGACTAAGAGAAACTGGCCAGGAGTCCGAACTGGGGATGGGGCTGTCATTCTGGAGAGGGTTAGTAAATCCAAAGATCCCACCTTCACACTATTGTATACCCCCCCACACACACACATTATCTTAGCTACTTATTTGTTAATTTTAATATTTTACTGTTTTCATCTTTTTTGCGATATCGTTTTATCAGATTGTAAGCACCGCAGAGCCGTGTGATGGCAACAGAGGTGGAAAATAAATAGATATTCAGAGATGGGACTCACTTGAAACATAAGCCCTCTCCCTCCCCCCCCCCCCCCCCGGCCAACCATTCGCTGCTCTTCGAAGGAAACCAGGCAGAGCTTTTCCCCAGGGCAAGAGGTCCCCAAGGGAGGGGGGCTGGAGGGGGTGCATACCTCGTAGGTGCTGGTGAGCCCCAGGCGGTAGAAGACAGGCAGGAAGAGGCCGGCAGTGAGTAGCGAGTTGAGCAGCTGGCCCAGGCACATCCAGAGGAACTTCATGCCGTAGCGGTAGGCCTCGGCCGGGACGCCCAGCACCTGGATGGCCGACATGAAGCTGGCTGAGAGAGACAGGCCCACCGGCAGGGCCGACATGGCCCGGCTGCCCGTGAAGAAGTCCTCGGGGGTCTTCTGGCCGCCCCTGGACAGGCCGTAGAAGAGCCCGATGCCCGTGGAGATCAGCAGCATCAGCCCAAAGACGCCGTAGTCCCAGAGGCTGAAGGCCCGCGGCTCCTTCTGGAAGGCGGCCAGCTCACCTGCGGCGGCATCCATTCTGGACCTGCCTGGAGAAGGCAGCCTCGCCTGGAGGGAGAAAGCAGCAAAAGGAGGGAGGGATGTCAGAATTCAGCCCAGCTCGGAGCAGCCAGCGGTCCTTCTCCTCCTCTCTTAAGGCAGAGGGAGAAACGCGAATGGTAAAAACTTCTAAAAGGAGCTGATTTGGGGGCAGGGAGGAGGGAGCCTCCGTAGCCCCCCAGAGAGAGGGGAGGCATTCCAGAATTGGGCCAGGACAAGAAAAACCAATGGACGAGTTAGCAGAATGAAGGGGACATTCAGAGAGAGGGGGGAGAGGGGGGAAGGGGAGGGGCGGGAGAGAATAGATACTGTACTGAAGATGATAGAAATGAATGATAGATGATAGATAGATAGATAGATAGATAGATAGATAGATAGATAGATAGATAGATAGATAGATAGACGGACGGACAAATAGCGAGGAAGCCCCAGTGGCTGATCTGGACGAGAATAAAACAGTTGAAGCAACCGGGGAAGCTTCCCAGGAGGTGCCCCGTGGATCTGCCCAGGGCGCGGGCTCCCTTTTGCTTGAATCCATTAAAGAAAAGCTCTCCAAGTCGATCACCTGAACTAAGGAAGCGCGGCCGGCCCTTCAGGGCGAGGGGCGAGCCGGGGAAGCTCCGCTCCTCTCCCCTTCCCGGCTCCGGAGCCTCCCGAGGGCAGAAGGCGAGAGTTGCGCGCGGAGCCGCGCGGCTGCCCAAGCGGAGGAGAGCGGGGCGCCGGATCGGAGGCTGCGGCCGTCCGGGGCTCGGCGGCGCCTTAAGAAGCGCTCGGCCGCCGGCCCGGAGGGAGGCGCCGGGGGAGGGGCGGGAGGGGCCGGCCTCCCAAGGCGGCCGTCGGACAACTGGCTGCGCCCGACTCACCCCGGCCAGCTCGCTGCGGGGCAATTGAACCGTCCTGTTGAATGCCTTCAAATAAACGAGCGTTCTTTTCACTTTTGCCCTCCCCGTTTCGTTCTGTGCCTCCTTTTGCAGCCTCTCTTCCATGATTCGATGCCGCCCTTTCTTTCTCACTCTGGTCCCGCGGCGAGTTGACCCGGGGGGGGGGGTTGGCATTGAGCCCCCAAGGGGCAGCTCCGCCGGAGGGCAGCGCTGGGCTCCTGCGGTTGCGGCCCGGGCTGGCTCCGCGCCCAGCCCCAGGTGCCCCGAGAGCCATTCGGGTCCCGCAGCTCCCACCGGCCAGATGGGCTTTGTGGTCCGCCCGCCTGGATCAAGGACGGGGAGCTCCGGAGCTTCGCGGCGAGGACGGGCTCGAAGAGAAATGTGGGGCGCGGCGCTGAGGCCAAACTTTCTGCGGGGGTCTTTGGGGGCTGCCTGAACAAGGGAGAGGCAGAGCTCTTGAGACCTCTTGGGGTGGAGAGGCAGAAATCTGAAGCAGCTGATTGGGGGGGCCCCTGTGAGGCAAGTGAGGGGGGTGTTTGAAGAAAGGAAAATGTATTTTTTTATAGTAGAGGTAGCCCTCTACTTACAACCATCTGTTTAGTGACTGTTCAAAGTTACAACGGCACTGAGAAAAGTGACTTATGACCGTTTTTCACACTTACGACCATTGCAGATCGTCCATGGTCATGTGATAAAAATTCAAACACTTGGCAATGGATTCATATTTATGAAGCTCCCACAACTTCCGAAGGCAACTTCTGTTCCATTGGTTGATTGTTCTCCCTGTCAGAAAGTTCCTCCCCATTTCTAGGTTGAATTTCTCCTTGTTCAGTTTCCATCCATTGTTCCTTGTCTGGCCTTCGGGTGCCTTGGAAAATAGCCTCCTGTCAAGTGGCAGCTCCTCAAATATTGGAAGACGGCTATCGTGTCTCCCCTGGTCCTTCTGTTCACTAGACTAGCCATGCCCAGTTCCTGCAACCGTTCTTCATATGTTTTAGCCTCCAATCACCCCCTAATCCTCTTGGTTGCTGACTTCTGGAGTTCTTGGTGTTGGAACGGAAGCAAGGAAAGATGAAATCTTGAGGACTAGTGTCCTACCAATAATGGAGAATATTTCTAGCTCAGGGTTGAACGGAGGGGGTCCTTGGGGCTCTCTGAGCTTGCTTGTTCTCTTGCAGACATTTCATGACCCAACTAGGTAACGTCATCAGTGCTAGTAAGGAGTGGGATTTGCTGTCAGTTTATATTCTGGTGTGGTGAGATTCTTTGATTGGGTTGCTTGCTGATGGCTCTTTGCCAGTTTTCTTCATTGGGGAATCGCTTGCTTGATTGTTGGTCTATTTGGAGTTAATCTCTGCTGATCTGGGTGCGATTGGTGGTATAGAGACTTTCTCTCTTTTGGGCTGGTCGATTGTCTCTTTTGCATAGTCTGCAGGTGTTGTTGACATCTATGTGTCTGTTGATGGCTGATTTGTCAAGAATGCCAGCAGGCTTCTAGAAATTCCCTGGCATTTTTGGACTTGGCCTGGATGGTCACATTTTCCCACTTGAAACTATGGTTAAATCTGTCTGTATGTTGTGTCCAGTGTCCTAATTTGAATAAATACTTCCCACTGGTTTTTTTTGTTCTGACTGCTGAACAACAGCCCCCACCCCACCCCCAGATTCAGGGGGAGCACCCATGGAACCTGCATTGGGGGGGGGGAGGACTGCAGAAACCGGTGTGCTCTTAGCTCCCCATCCATGACAGCAGGGCTACTCCAGAGTGTTGCAAGCTGAAGAAGGCAGGAACCCCTCCCCACTGCTCAAACTGCTGAGATCAGAGTTGTCTTCCGCCCCCCAAGAATGGGCCTGCTGCGAAGGAGCTTGATCGTCCCTCCCTCCCCCCCTCCCAGAGGTCTTCCAAGAGAGGCTGGATGGTTCTTGGTGCAAAGGGCTTCACTGGATCCTGCACTCAGTCAGGGGGACCAAGTATATACTTAGAATAGAATAGAATAACAGAGTTGGAAGGGACCTTGGAGGTCTTCTAGTCCAACCCCCTGCCTAGGCAGGAAACCCTACACCACTTCAGACAAAGGGTTTTCCAACCTCTTCTTAAAAACTTCCAATGTTGGAGAAGTCACAACTTCTGGAGGCAAGTTGTTCCACTGATTAATTGTTCTCCCTGTCAGGAAATTTCTCCTTAGTTCCAGGTTGCTTCTCTCCTTGATTACTTTCCGCCCATTGCTTCTTGTCCTGCCCTCAGGGGCTTTGGAGAATAGCTTGACTCCCTCTTCTTTGTGGCAGCCCCAGAGATATTGGAGCACTGCTATCATGTCAGCCTTGGTCCTTCTTTTCATTAAACTAGACATACCCAGTTCCTGCAACCGTTCTTCAGTTCCCTAATCCTCCTTGTGGCTCTTCTCTGCACTCTTTCTAGAGTCTCCACATCTTTTTTTACATCGTGGCGACCAAAACTGAATGCAGGATTCCAAGTGTGGCCTTACCAAGGCCTTATAAAGTGGTATTAACACTTCACCTGATCTGTCTCCCCTCTTGCTCTGTGCTGAGTCAAGATGATAAATACGCCACAAGGAAATGCGATATGGGCCTGGCCAGGAGCCCATGTTTGACTGGTAATTCCTTTCTACGGAAACACTTGTTATTAATTCTCCTTAAGACTCAACTCGGCTTTGTTCATTCGTTGGTCTCCTGGCCTCTTGGCTTGGTGGTGGACCAATCCGAGGAGGGGTCTTGGGGCCTCCTGGAAAGCCCCCTGAAACACAAGTCCAGCATGCAGAGAATTCTGTGCCTGAGCTGAGATCCTGGGGTGGAGAGTGGGGGGGGGGGGTCAGATGCAGCTGGCCTAGAGCAGAGCCCTGCTAGGAAGCCAGGAATGGGGGGGGGGTCAGACGAAGCCCCTCAGGGGAAGGGGCTCTGGCCGGTGGAAAGAGAGAACTGAGGAAAGACAGTGGCTCTGGATTTGGGGAGCCTGAAGGAGACGCTCTCTGCCAAAGAGATCTTCCTCTCCTGGGCTCCCCCTTAGACTTTAAAATAGAAGACAGAAGGACAGAGCTGGGGGGGGGGACCTTGGAGGTCTTCTAGCCCAGCCCTCTGCTCAAGCAGGAGAACTGATGCCGTTCCATAGGAGTGGCTGTGCAGTCTCTTCTTAAAAACCTCCAGTGATGGGAGCCCCCACAACTTCTGGAGGCAACTTCTGTTCCACTGGCTAATTGTCCTCACTGTCAGGAAATTTCTCCTTAGTTCTAGGTTACTTCTCTCCTTCTCTCCTTGTTTCTTGTCTTGCCTTCTGATGCTTTGCAGACTAGGTTGACGGTCCCCCTTTTCTTTGTGGCAGCGGCTCAGATATTGGAAGACTGCTATCATGTCCCTCCCTGCAGAAGAGACTGGGCAGCCATTTGTCTGGGACGGTAGAAGGTCTCCTACTTGAGTAGGGGGTTGGACTAGGACTGGGTCCTTCCAATTCTGTTATTCCCTGCTTGGGGGCTGCTGTGAGGCCCAGGAGGCAGGAGGGGTGACCCCTCAGCTTCTTCGTAGTTCTTTGCCCAGGACCCTCGTCTTTGTGGGAGAGCAGTGGGGAGGCTGACTCCTTTCTGGGAAGCCTGTGGATTTCCTGATCCAGGGCTCTCTTTTCCCTGAGTCATCCCTGCCTGTCCTCTTTCTCTTTCAGCCACAGTGCTTCCAACTTTCCATTGTCCTTGGAGCCTCACCTCCCTGGCTGAGACGCTCTCCCTTTCACACCAGGTCAGGAAGGCTTGTGCATTGGGGGAATGCCCAGCCTGCCACCACTTCCTTTTAATTGGGGAGTGGGTCAGGATTCCTGTGAGGCGGGAGGAGCCGTGTGGGGCAAGGGTCCTCAAGAGAGGGAGGGCTGGTTGCCTTCTTAATCCACCTGGAACTGAGGAAGCGGGGCCTTTTGCAGGGTCTCATCCTGCTTCTTGAAGTCCACAACCATGAGGGCAATGCCACTTCCACAGAGCGTGGCCTGCACACGTGGCAATGGGTTCCCCAGGTGACAATCGGGAGGCCGATGGCCTTTGAAGGCAGAGTCTGGTTCAGGCGCTCTGCCTAATCATGCCAGGAGGCTCTCTGTGTCAGGTTTCGGTGCTATCTTGAATAAACTTCATTCTCAAGCGCAGGCTGTCTAATGAAACATTTTATTTTTAAGCATAGCAGACTCCGACATTTTTGACTCAATTTGCAGCCAAACTGGCCCCTCCTTCCAACCCCCTCCTCTTCCGCTCTCCAGCCCCAACGTCCCATTGGCCATCATACAGATCCATCTCTACATCCCGGCACGTTCTTTTCACAGGAATGCCGCCCCCACCCTCGTCTCCCAGGAAACCCTATCTGTATATACAGAACTAGGTAAAAGTTCATCTCAGCAATAAATCAAGCTTCCGCTCTTTCTGCTTCAACTTGTTATGTCAGCGCTGGAAGAAAGCCTAATTTGGAACGCTGACATCCGGCCCCTCTCCCTTCACTTCTGCAACATCACCTATCCCATAGGGAAAACACAACAAGATTAGTCTCATCAGCCCCTCCCTGGCTGTGCACCCCCCCTCCCGGCTTTCCCGGGTGGTCTGCATGGAATTTTGCTATAAGGCGATCAGCTTGGATGTTTGCGCTCTTCACCCAGGAAGCCTCTGACAATGGGTAACCCTTCCATTTAATTAAGTACTGAAGGCGCCCCCTGTGCCATCTTGAATCAAGAATCCGCTGCACTTCGTAGTGCGTTTGGCCCCCAACAACCAGGGGCCCAGGGGGTTCACGTGGCGTTGGCCTTAAAGTAGACCCCACTACAGGTTTTAGAAGGCTACTGTGAAAAACGGGGTGAATTTTCCCCAAAAGCCGTGGCAACTGCAATTGCACTGTAACGGGGTTGATTATTTTTATTATAGGAAATGGTCCTATAAATTTTGGGCCCAATTTCCTGCTCGGGAGTCTAAGTCTCAAGTACTTGGTGGAGAGGTAAACTTTCTCTCCTAGCTGAAATGGTCTTTGGGGAGTTCGGTGCTTGTCTGCTTGGTCCTTATAAGATTGAGCCGCCTTTGCCAGCGCCCTCTTAACATTTTCCCACGTTTGTCTCAACATTGCCATCCAGTCGGTCAAACTGACTGAGGAAGGGGGCTCCCTCGGGTATTCTGGCATGGGAACAAAATCCATGCCACTCACTATTTTGAACGGGGTTAGCCCCGTGCTGCTGTGGACAGCATTATTATATGCAACCTCCGCAAAAGATAGGAGGTCTGCCCAATTGGACTGCTGGTAGTCGACGTAGCATCTTAAATACTGTTCTATCATAGCGTTCAGTCTTTCTGCCCCCCCATTGGTGCTCGGGTGAAATGCTGAGGTGAGCCCTTGGGATGAACCTATGGACCGTAGAAACTCCCTCCAGAACTTTGCTGTGAACTGGACCCCTCTGTCGGAAATGATTCTCCTGGGGACTCCATGTAGGCGGTAAATGTGTTTCAGGAACAGTTTGGATAACTGACGGGCTGAAGGCAGTCCACTACAAGGAATGAAGTGTGCCTGTTTGGAGAATAAGTCTATTACAGTCCAGATCACTGTATTTCCACTGCTCCTCGGTAGGTCTACTATAAAGTCCATTGCAATCTCCTCCCATGGTCTTGTTGGCTCAGCTACTGGTTGCAACAATCCAGGCGGGCACCCTGGCCTTGTCTTCATCGTGGCACAAATGGTGCAGCTTTTTACATAACTGTCTACGTCCTTTCTCATATGTGGCCACCAGAACTGCCTCCGTACTAGGTGCAGAGTCTTTAGGAACCCGAAGTGTCCTGCTGGTTTAACATCGTGGCTCCTCTTGAGAATCAGGATGCGTAAACTCTGTGGGACATAGAGCTTTGTCCCCCTCCATGCTAGTTCATCTCTTTTTGTCAAGAGATGTTGATTGTCCCGATACCAGGGGTCTGTCAGCGTTTCATTTTTTAATTTTGCAGTTAAGTCACTTGCAAGTTGGCCTTGCTGGTCACGTCGTTGCCGTCTGGTGATCACTTGGGCCGCAGCTTGGGTGGAGGGGATGATGGCATTCACTACCTGCTCCCGCTCACTGTTGTATTGGGGCATCCGGGAGAGGGCATCAGCCAGGAAATTTCTCCCACCTGGGATGTGCTTAAGCTCGAAATTGAAACGATTGAAGTATTGTGCCCACCGCACTTGCCTGGGCGACAGTTTTCGTGGGGTTTTTAGGGCCTCTAGGTTTTTATGATCAGTCCAGACTTCAAATGGTTTCTGGCCTCCCTCTAGAAGGTGCCGCCAGGTCAACAAGGCCCACCTTACTGCAAACGCTTCCTTCTCCCACGCCGCCCATCGCCTCTCCGTATCGGTGAGTTTGCGGGAGGTGTAGGCGCAGGGTTGTAGATCCCCTTGGTTGTTCTTTTGGAGTAACACGGCTCCTACTGCCACATCACTTGCGTCTGCTTGGATGACAAAAGGCTGTTCTGGATCCGGGTGTTTTAAGACAGGTTCTTTCGCGAACAGTCCTTTTAGCGTCTCAAATGCCTGTTGGCAGGTCAGGTCCCACTGTAGGGGTTGTCCCGGGCGAGGTTTCATCGCTGGGCTTCCTGTCTTTAGGAGGTCTGTCAAAGGTTTGGCAATCTTCGCAAACGAGGGGATGAATTGTCTGTAGAAATTCGCAAAACCTAGAAAACTTTGCAGTTGTCTGCGGGTGCGAGGGGGCTGCCATTGTAGAACTGATTGGACCTTGGCTGGGTCCATCTCTATTCCCTCATTTGATACTCAGTAGCCCAGGTAGTCTAGCCGTGATTGGTGGAAATCGCATTTTGGCAGTTTGACATATAGGTTTGCCCGTAGCAGTTTTTCCAGTACTTGGCGGACGAGGGGTATATGTTCGTCTATGGTCTCCGTGTAGATAAGAATATCGTCCAGGTAGACGAGGACCCCTTTGTAAAGGTGTTCATGTAAGACTTCGTTTATTAACTGCATGAACACTGCCGGGGCTCTTTGCAATCCAAAAGGCATTACTTTAAACTGGAAACTACCCAGGGGGCAGTTGAATGCTGTTTTCCATTCATCTCCTGCCCTTATGCGTACTCGGTAATAAGCTTCTCGAAGGTCTAGTTTGGTGAAAACCTTCCCTTTAGCTAGGTGGGCTAACATGTCTTTCATGAGGGGGAGGGGGTACAAGTTGTGTACGCAAACAGCATTGATACTTCGAAAGTCGACCACCAGTCTCATGGAGCCGTCCTTTTTCTCTTTAAACATGACCGGCGCCGCTACCCTTGGTTTCACTGGCTCAATAAATCCCCTTTGTAAGTTTTTGTCTATGTAGTCCCGCATTTCCTGCATTTCTCGGGGCGTCATAGCATACATTTTTGGTTTGGGTAGTTTCGCTCCTGGGATAATCTCGATGGCACAATCGGTCTCGCGGTGGGGGGGCAGAATGTCACACTCGGCCTCGCTGAATACCCCTGCAAGGTCTTGGTACTCCCTTGGGATCTGGTTTGCGTTACAAGCAGTGGTGGGTGCAGCTGCCAATTGTTTTGCTGCACCTTCTGGGAGGGGCCCTTGTGTTGGTGGTGCTCCATGATGACTCTGCTGGAGGAAACAGAGAGAGAGGGTCTGTCCACCTTGAGACCCCTCAGGGGAGAAGGCAGAAGGGCGCCACAGGACGAGAGTTGCACTAATATTGAAGAAATAGTGGAACAGAATCATGAAAGGAAGGATGCCAGAGGAAGGACAACATGAAATGTGGATGACAAACATTACAATATTTGTTTAAAATATTTTAAGTAATTAAATTGAACTGTTGAATTGTCTCGCATCCAGTTGTGCCATTCTGTCCAGAAGGATTTGGGGAAAGAAGGAGCAGCAAGGAGGGGCTGTGGAGAAAGAGGACGAGAGGAACCAGAGCCGGTCCCTCTGCAATCCCTTTCGGGGCTTCCCACGGAGGTGACTCACGGCCTTCCGCTGGTGGGGCGCAGCGTTCCTGGGGTGGGGACTTTTGGACTTCCCAGGAATACCCTGGGTGTGCCCAAGAGGGAAAGGGCGTGGAACAGAGGTGGGTTTCAGCAGGTTCTGACCAGTTCTGGAGAACCAGTAGCAGAATTTTGAGCAGTTCGGAGAACCGGTAAATACCACATCTGACCGCCCCCGCCCACATCTATTCTCTGCCTCCTGAGTCCTAGCTGATCAGGAGGGAATGGGGATTTTGCAGTAACCTTTTCCTGGAGTGGGGGGGGAATGGAGATTTTACAGCATCCTTTCCCTGCCATGCCCACAAAGCCACACCCACCAAGCCATACCACGCCCATCAAGCCACACCCACAGACCCGGTAGTAAAAAATTTTGAAACCCACCACTGGTGTGGAAGGGAGGTCTGAAGGCTGACTCCCTGCTGAGAGGAATAAAACTGGCCACCTGCAGATGGGACATGATGCCAAGGGTGCCCGTGATGGTCAGGTTCCAGGGAGGAGTGGAGAGGGTGAGGCCACTGACTGCCACCCCTTGGAAGAAACGGGAGTGCCAGAGGAGGGGGCTGCAGAACTCCAGGCAGGGGGGCAAAGGGGAAGGATCCAGGGGTCAGCTGCTGGCTGGAGAGAGGGCACCTTGGGGGAAAGCTGGGGACTTTGTGGTCTGGGCTAGCCATGGGAAGGGCCTCTGGGGAGAGGGGCTGACTGCCCCAAGACTGGTTTCCTTAAGGCATCTTGGTTCAGAGGAGGGGGAGGAAGGACCGACTAGGAGCACCTTCACCGGGCAATAAGTCTCGGGAGGGTTTTTGAACAGGAAGGGCTGCCCTGGAAGAAGCAGGAGAGGCAGCAGGCAGAATTGGGGGGGGCTGTCCCATGCCTGCCTCCCAGGGCACAGGGGATGGCAGGACGTGGCTGGCGCTCCTGGAAGCCTCTGGGACCAAACTGGCAATTGGAAGAAAATCCTGGAAGGTTGTGGTTTGTTCCCAAAAAAAGCAAGAGGGGAGGCTTGTGTTGCACGTACACAGTGTCGACGTCTCTGTGGAAATCCGTGACCCAAGGGTGAAAACCCTGCGGGAAGCACCTGAGGATAAAGAAACAACACACTGCGGTCCTTGTGTGCTGCACACCGGCCAGCCGAGCAGAAAGCCTTCCTGCCTACATCAAAGCCTTCCTTGAAGAAGGCCACCCGGGCACTGAGTGAGCCCGTGCCCACCAGGCCAGGCCAGAGCTGCAGGGCAGTGGGTTGCAGTCCTGGGGGGGGGGGAGAGAGAGAGAGGGAGAGGGAGAGGGAGAGGGAGAGGGAGAGGGAGAGTCTCCGGTGGTCCCAGCCAGGGGGCGTTTCACCAGGGGCACCTTCCGGGTAGGCACACAGGTACACACCCAACTAAGGCTTGCAACAAACGTCAGAAATAACCGCAGAAATCAAAGGTCTCTGGAGATTCTCCGGTTGTCCCAAAGGTGCTTTTTTTCCCAAGAGGCAACTGGACTTTCTGGTTTTCTTTTAAAGATGTTTCTTTTCTCATCCAAGAGCCGAAGAAGCTTCTTGGATGAGAAGTGAAACATCTTCAAAGAAAATCCAGAAAGTCCAGTTGCCTCTTGAAAAGAAAAAAAAAAAAGCACCTTTGGGACAGCAGAAACATATAAAAAACAAGGGGAAAAACCAAGGAAACTCTTGGCCCATTAATGGGAGGAAATGGGAAGAAGGGTCAGACCTGCCAGCACTTAAACCTCCAAAGAGAAGCTGTCCTTGGCTCCGTTGCTGGAGAAAGTTATAGTTTTATTAGAGATCAAGTGTCTTGCAGGGATGCAGAGCCAGAACTGAGATTTGCCTGCCAAAATCCCTAAATTCTACTTTCCCCCCACCCTTATTTCCTCCCATCGCTGACACCCTTAGGCGAGACACACCCGAAGTCTTGCCCTTTGGCCAGAAATACCGAAAGTGCACCTACTGACTGGGGGAAACCAGGCTCAATAGCAGTGACTGTCAGAGGGATCTTGGAGTCTTAGTGGACAACCAGCTAAATTGTCAGCCATCTTTTTCTTTGGATCTTCAGGGCTGCCACATTTAGAGCTGTGGGAAACTGGGAGGGGGGATTGCATGGAGTTATAGAGATATCTAGCCATAATATTGTTTTCTCTGGGAGTCAAGGACATTCTGCCCTGCACCTGGCGTGGTGTGACTGGGAGGCATCTCCAGTTGGGACGGGGCATTGATTGGACCACGTGATGGACATGTGGGTGCAGAGGGAAGGGATTTGGACTTTCTTTTGGGTGGGGAAAACCTGGAAGTTTTTGGATTTGGGTTTTCCCAGAGGTGTCAATATGACATCTCTAATAAAATGGAATTTTGGGGAACTTCTAGCCTTCGTTGGGGGTGTTATTTGGAACCTTGACATAAATATGAGCCAGCCGTGTGTGGCGGCAGCCAGAAAAGCCAAGGCAATCCTAAATTGCATTAACAGAGGGATACAATCAAGATCAAGGGAGGGACTAATACCACTCTACAAAGCCTTAGTAAGGCCACACCTAGAGTACTGCATCCAGTTTTGGTCACCACACTGTAAAAAAAATGTTGAGACAATAGAAAAAGTGCAGAGAAGAGCAACCAGGATGATTAGGGGACCGGAGACTAAAACATAAAATGAACAGTTGCAGGAACTGGGCCTGGCTGGTCTAGTGAAGAGAAGGACCAGGGGAGACAGGAGAGCAGTCTTCCAAGACTTGAGGGGCTGCCACAGAGAGGAGGAAGGGGGCCAAGCTGTTTTCCAAAGCACCTGAAGGCCAGACAAGGAAGAATGGATGGAAAACTGATCAAGGAGAGATTCAACCTAGAAATAAGGAGAAATTTCCTGACAGGGAGACCAATCAACTGATGGAACAGAAGTTGCCTTCAGAACTTGTGGGAGCTTCATCCCTGGAGGCTTTCAAGAAGAGATTAGACTGCCATTTGTCAGATACGGTGTAGGGTCTCCTGCTTGGGCAGTGGGTTGGACTAAATGACCTACTAGGTCCCTTCCAACTCTACTAATCTGTTATCTGTTAGCTGTTACCCCCACCCGTGTCAAATCAGGTTGAAGCAAGATGTTTTCAGAATGGTCCCTTCAAGCATAGGCTGGTATGCAGCTGCCTTCTTCTCACAGCCGGGCTAGCCTTGAAGCAGCGTCTCAGGGAGATACAGAGGTGACTTTCGCTTTCCCCCAAGCATTCCCCCCTCCCATCCACCCTCCCCGGAGTTCAGTGCAGACAGTCATCACAAGGTAGCGAAACCACAAACAAGCATTAGGTGGCAGTTGACAGTTAGAGAGAAGGTGAAACTGCTTAACTCATTTCTTTCATCTGTCTTCACACAAAAGGAAAAAAACAACTGGTCCAACCTATCAAAAAAATAATTCCATAAAATGCAGATTAGGAATACAAGTCAATGTAATCAAGAAAATAGTAAGAGAACGCTTATCTGCTCTAGACAGATTCAAATCACCAGGACCAGATGGATTGCACTCCAAGGAAGTGGCAGGCCTGGTCTCTGCCCTATTTCTGGGTCTCCAACTCTGATTGTAAGCTCTGTGTGTGTGTGTGTGTGCGCGTACACACACAGGATTCCTGAAGTCTTCAGTGTGGAGTTCTGATCTGGAGCCCCAAGGCTTTTCCTGCAGAGAAGCGGTGCCTGGGTCCCTGAGAATCTCTCTCAAGGAAGGGGAGAGAGGGCAGGTGGGCTCCTGTCTATGGGAGAGAGTGCTGTCTACCTGGTGGTTTTCCTTGAGCCAGTTTTGCAACCTGGCTTAACTTTAAAAAAGATGAGTGGACTTCAATTCCCAGAATTCCCCAGCCAGTGTTGCTGTCTGGGGAATTCTGGGAGTTGAAGTCCACCCATCTTCAAGTTAAGCCAGGTTGAGAAATACTAGTCAGACGTATTTAAATATACCACCCTCCCTGAAGCCATGGGACTCTCTCCAGGAAAGCCACCCTCTCTCCTGTCCCGCCAATTATCTCCAAGCAGTTCAGAGGTAGACTGCTCCTGAACATGGGAGAACTATTTGCAGACCATAGTTTTGCCCCCTTCTCAGCCTTTCCTTGCAACCCCAGAGAGCTGGGAAGCCATCTGCCAGCTGGGAAGGCTCTCTGTGGCTTTTGCTGTGGGGTAGACTTCTTTTGGAACAAAATTTCCTGAGTTCGTTCCCCAGCTGGGAAGCCATCACTGGCACTGAGGAGGAATTGACGTGGAAGCCAGCTGCAGGAAAGTGGAATTTCTTTAATTAAGGGAGGCGGGAAAAGTGGTGCCACAGCTTGGGCATTCCTGGCTTGCAAACTCATCCCTTCCTATACTTGATTTTCCTTTGAAGCTCCTACAGTTTGATGGGTTTTTGATGTGTACCTTTGATTGAAGCCATTGCCCAGCATCCTGTCTTCCTGCCTTAATGGATTACTCCTATCCCAGGATCTTTGTCTTTCCTATCAAAAAGCCAAGGGAGGTGCAGGACTGTCATTGTTTCAGAGCCCCCTGCTGGGTTCTTACCTTTTATTTCCCAACCTGAGGTTCATTTGCATATTCCTGGAGTCTTTCTGGAGAATTCCTTCAAGGTTTTCTCAACAATCTTTTCAGAAGCGGTTTGCCATTTCCTTCTTCTGAGAAGGGCCAGCTGGCTTCGTGCCCAAGACAGAACTGGAACTCCCCACCTCTGGATTTCTAATCCAGGGCCTTTACAACACCAAACGGTTCTCTGCAGCTTGCATAATAAATAATATTATTTAACTCCAATATGACCCATTTTAGAATACAGAATCCTAGGGCTGGAAGGGACCTCGGAGGTCTTCTAGTCCAACCGCCTGTCCAAGGTCAAATGGTCGTCCAGTCTATTTTTTGAAAACCTCCTCTGGTGGAAACCCACAATTCCTGGAGGCAAGCTAGGCCACTGAGGAATTGCTCTCTCTCAGGAAATCCCTTCTTATTTTTAAGCTGGATCTCTCTTTAATGCTCCTCCATCCGTTACTTCTTCTCCTGCCTTTTGGTGTTTTGGATAATAAGTCAGAATAACAGAATAAAAGACATGGAAGGGACCTTGGAGGTCTTCTAGTCCAACCCCTCGCTCAAGCAGGAGACTTTATACCAGTGACGGCAAACCTTTTTCTTGTTGCATGCCGGAAGTGTGTGTGTGCTTGCGTGACAGCGTGCGCGCGTGCAAGCACCCATAATGCAACGCGACCCCCGCCATGTGCATGCTCACATGACCCCCCCACTCCTCCTCATGCATGCGCCCCGCATTGCGCATGCGTGCCCAGCACCTGCACTTCCCACCCCCCTCTGCCCCGTTTTGGGCCTGGAACGTCGTTATTGCGAGGCAGGGCTGTTTGGCCCAATTGATTCTTGCTGTGTCTGTATGCGGTGGGCTTTCTGGTGAGCTGGAGAGGCTGCGCGGTTACCGCAGCGGCTTGTGAAGCTGGAGCTGAGCCTGTGGGCCGCCGGGTCCAGATCCAGCAGCAGCTTCGTCCTGTCACTCAGCCCTTGCCCCACGGTGCATGGAGAATGGGGGCAGAGGGAGCAACCTTGCCTCGCCCCCGGCAACAGTGGTTCTCGTGCTGCCGTTTCCCTGGCAGCACCAGGAGCAGCTGGCAGGGCAGGGAGGGCATGGAAGGCTGTGGCGGCAGGCCGTTCATGCCAGCTAAGAGGCAGAGGCTGCTCCTGGAGCAGCCAGGAGGAGAAGCCGCTAGCGGGGAAGCGACCTGCCCCAGTAGGACCGGCGGCTGGCATGGCTGTACACTGGCTGGAGCGCGAGGCGGGCAGGCCGTTCATGCCAGCAAAGGTTGGTGCTCCCACCAGCAGGGGTGAAACCTCCTTTACTGGTTCGGAAGTGTATGCTCTGCATGCAAAGCCTTCTGCGCATGTGCAGAGGGTAAAAAACACATTACTTCCTGGTTAAAACCAGGAAGTAATGACACCTGGGTGGGTGGGTGGAGCCTCGCTCCACCATCGCTACCAGTTCTCCGAACCACCTGCCATAACCGCTACCGGATTGCCTGATCCGATCTGAACCAGGAGCATTTCACCCGGGGGTGAAATGTAAAATTTGTTACTACCGGTTCAGTGGACGTGGCTTGGGGGGGGGGGGTAATTTGACTGGGTGGGTGTGGCCAACTTTTTTTTTTTTTTAACTTTTCAAAACATTTTTTCTGCAAATGCAAAAAAATGCTTTGAAAAGGCTCTGCCGATCAGACAACACAGCTGGGATCGTCAGAGCTCTTCAAAGCATTTTTTATCCACCTCTTCCCCCAAGAGGTTGCAGAAAAAAATGCTTTAAAAGTCTCTCTGACGATCCCAGCTGTGTTGCCTGATCGGCAGAGCCTTTTCAAAGCATTTTTTTTAACAACCTCTTTTGGTGAAGAGGTTGCAGAAAAAATTGCTTTGAAAAGCCTCTGACGATCCCAGCTGAGCCGCACGATCATGAGAGGCTTTTTTTTTACTTTTAAAAGCATTTTTTCAGCAGAAGAAGTTGTAGAAAAAAATGCTTTTAAAAGTAAAAAAAAAAGCCTCTGATGATTGTGCAGCTCAGCTGGGTATGGGGGGGGGCCGGGGCGGCGCAGGGATTTTTGCTATCGGTTCTCCAAACCACCCGCTGCCATTGCTACCGGATCAAGTGATCCGGTCCAAACCGGGAGCATTTCACCCCTGATTTCACTCCTGCCCACCGGGGAGCATGACCACTTCCTGGCCGGTGCGCCTCTTACCGCTTACTGCAACCATTCTCCCGCTGGTGGATCTCCATGAGTGAGGAGCTGCACTCTCCTCCGGTCCTCCATCCTCCAGTCTCCTGCAATGAGACAGAGGCTGCTCTTGGAGCAGCCAGGAGAAGGAGAAGCGGCTGGTGGGGAAGCGAGCTGCCCCAGGAGGAGAGGGTTGCACCAACCTTTGCTGGCATGAATGGCCCCGGTCCTACCAGGGCACTCGCCTCCCCGCCAGCAGCTTCTCCTTCTCCTCTGTCTCTGTCTCTTCGTAGGAGACCGGAGGACCAGGAAGCGGTCATGCTCCCTGGTGGGAGTGGGTTGCACCAACCTTTGCTATTATGAACAGCCTGCCCACCTCGTGCTCCGGCCAAAGTCCGGCCATGCCAGCCTCTGGTCCTACTGGGCCTCCCTGCCAGGGTCTTCTCCTTTTCCTGGCTGGTCCAGGAGCAGCCTCTGCCTCTTAGCTGGTGTGAATGGCCTGCTGCCACAGTCTTCCACCGCCCTCTCTGCCCCGCCAGCTTCTCCTGGTGCTGCTGGGGAAATGGCAGCATGAGAACCGCTGTTGCCGGGGCTAGGCAGCGGCTGCGGCAGGAGCAACAGGCTGGGACTTCCCTCCCTCCCTCCCCCGGAGGCCTGGGGCTATGCCAGAAGCCCGCTCAGGTGGGGAGACAGGGAAGCCCTGGCCCGCCCATCCTTGCCGCCACTGCCCCCTCGCAACCGATCAGTCTGCTCCTTTCGGAAATTTGCTTTTCTTCCAATGCCAAGACTTGGGTCCAGAGGACTGCAGACTGCCTGAGCCCATGCTCAGTGTGAAGAGTCCGCTACACTTCAGGGCTGAATGTGGAAAAAGTCACCCCAAGGCAAGGACTGAATGACAGGAAGAAGCTGCTGCCGGCTCCAGACCTGGCGGCCCACAGGCTCAGCTCCAGCTTTACAAGCTGCTGCGGTAACCGTGCAGCCTCGCCAGCTCACCAGAAAGCCCACCGCATACAGACACAGCAAGAATCAGTTGGGCCAAACAGCCCTGCCTCACAATAACGACGACAATGCCACCGCCACTGCCTGGGGTCTTTCCACCTCCTCCAGAAAAGGGCTAAGCGTGTTGCTCCCACTGCCCCCATTCTCCATGCATCGTGGGGCGAAGGGGAAAAAAACCTGCTGCAGCCTGGCATGCCGTGAGCAGGTGGGCAACTAGGTGACCGAGGGGTAGAGAAGCAAAAGACAGCTGCAACTTTGCTGCGTAGGCAGATGATGAGGATGTGGGGTGGGACGAGGCTGGCAGTGTAGTTGCAACCGCAGCAGCAAGTAAAGTGAGAGTTTTCTTTCGGCCAGCACCATCTTAGGTGACACAGGTTGGGAAGCCTTCTTGGCCACCTTGTGCTCTTTTGGAGGCTGGATATCATTAAAAATATTGTTTGTCGAGGCATTTTGCAAGGAGAGAGAATGAGGATGTTATGTATATAGTTTTGGCGGGAGATTTAAACAACGATAGGTCACTTGTGATTGGTCAACTGCCCGGCTGGCCGGGTATATAAGGAGGGCTGTTTGCCTGTAACTTTTGCTGAAGTCTCACTCTATATTAAAGAGCTGTTGTCACTACCTTGCTTCTGCCTCCTCAATCGCCCAACTCAACATTGGTGACGAAGGTGGGATTGAGGCATTGAGAAGCAAGCCAAAAAAGAGCTACCTACAGCAGATTCAGCCAGGCTGATGAGCCGTACACAACAGGACTACGATGTCTGCATTCGTACTGCCAAAGCCTTTCGACCCGCCAGAGAGAAGTGGGGGTTGTACATGATCTGGTTCGAGTGCGCCCTGGAAGCCAGCGACATGCAGGGCCTCCCTGGAAACCAAAAGAGGGCCCTGTTCCTGAGCCACTGCAGGCCAGAGGTTTTTGACATGGCAGAGTCACTCTTGGAGCCGACACCGGTCCAGACCGTCTCATGGGAAGTGCTACAAGCCACGCTCAAGGCACACTACGCCCCTGTCCCATCAAAGTTTGTGCAACGCTACGAGCTCCGGCAACGAGTACAGCATGAAGGAGAGCCAATCAGCGTGTACATGGCTGCCCTGAGTAAGGCTGCGATGCACTGTGAATACCGAGATCTTGATGACGCTCTCCTAGAGCAACTAATCTGTGGAGTGCGAGATATACGCTTACAGAGAAGGTTGCTCACGAGACAAAATCTGACTCTACCCATCGCTCTCGATGAGGCCAGGGCGCATAAGTCATCGACCAAGGCTGCGGAGATGCTGCAACGACCAGCTAACCCGAAGGAAACCCCGAGGTCGGCACCAGTGCACCGAGAATCCACCCAGACCAGCAGTGAGGAAGAGTCAGAGGAGGACGTCTTCCAAACAGAGAGACAGACACGGGAGTAGGCAGAGCGACGAGGAAGCTGCTTGAGCTGCGGAGGAGCACACCAGAGGCAAATCTGTAAGTTCAGGGGTGCCATCTGCAGGCATTGCAAGAAGAAAGGGCATCTAGCGAGAGTCTGCAGGGCAAGCCTACCAGTCCACCACAAGCCCCAGAACAACTTCAACCAATCAGAGCCAGCGCGGCACAAATGGGCCAGTAAAGATGGCGACCAGAGGAAACAGCGCAAATTTCAAAGCCACGAGACCTGCAGCCACGAGACCTTGATCGGACAGGCCAGCGCCACCATCGAGAAAAAGGTCCACACAATGGTTGAGATTGAAGGCCAACCCTGAGAGATGGAGATCGACACCGGGTCATCCCTGTCCATAATGTTCTGGGCTACTCTGAAGGCCGCCTTTCCCAACATCAAGAAGAGACGGCTCCAGATCCAACAAATCCAGCTGCAAGACTACCAGGGGAAAAACATCCCTATGGCAGGAGTCGGCACATTCCAGGTCACCTATGGCGAGTACCGGAAGGAGCTACCCCTCACCGTGGTCAGCGAGACACTTCTGAGCCTCCTAGGGCTGGACTGGTTCAAGGCCCTAGGAATGGGATTCAGCGCCAGCGGCAGCACCCTGAAGGAGGACCTCATGAAGGAGTTCCAGGACATCTTCGACGACCGGCTGGGCAAGTACGTGGGGACCCCTATCTCTTTTAACTTAGACCCTAACATAGCTCCGATCAGACTGAAGGCTAGACGAGTGCGTTTGCACTCAAGCCCAAAATTGACTTGGAACTGGATAAGTTAATCAAGCAAGGGGTGTTAGTCCCAGTAGATCATGCCAAGTGGGAGACCCCAATAGTGACCCCAGTCAAATCAGATGGGTCTGTGTGCATCTGCCAGACTACAAATGCACATTAAACAAGGCTCTTCAGCAGAGCGCATATCCTGTCCCAGTTGTGCATCATTTGCTCCATTCGTTGGGCCCTGGCAGGATCTTCGCAAAACTCGATCTTGCGCAGGCATACCAGCAGCTACCGGTAGATGGCGCTACTGCAGAAGCACAGACTATAGTCCCCCATAGAGGTGCATTCAAATGCACCAGACTGCAATTCGGAGTCAGCATAGCCCTCAGACTTTTCCAAAGTACCATGGAGCGCCTGTTGCAAGGACTGCCAGGGGTCGTGCCCTACTTTGATGATGTGCAACAGACAAGAAACAACAAAGGGACAGGCTAAGGTGGGTGTTGGCCAAATTCAGGGAGGCTGGACTGCGTGTAAAATGGACTAAGTGCATGATTGCAGTCCCCTCTGTGGAATTCTTGGGGTACCAGGTGGACGGATCGGGAATACACCCCACCGAGAGCAAAATAAGGGCCATCCAGAATGCGCCCACACCAAAAAACAAATCGGAGCTACAGGCTTTCTTGGGTCTCCTCAACTTTTATGCCATATTCCTAAGAGACAAGGCAACGGTCACTGAGCCGCTACACCAGTTACTGGTCAAAAATGCACCTTAGGTCTGGGGGAAGGCTGAAGCTGCCGCACTCAACGCAATGAAAAAACTCCTATCTGCGGACAGTTTTCTAATTCAGTATAATGCGACGCTACCGCTTGTTCTAGTCTGCGATGCGTCCCCTTTTGGCGTGGGAGCCGTCTTGAGCCATAGACTACCGAACGGGCTAGAGGCACCCATCGCCTACTACTCGTGAACCCTGTCCAGCGCGGAGCGGAACTACAGCCAGCTGGACAGGGAAGCCCTCGCAGCAGTGTCAGGGGTCAAGAAATTTCACGAATACCTATTCGGTTGACATTTCGAACTGGTCACGGACCATCGTCCACTTCTGGGCCTCCTGGCTGGGGATCAGCCCACCCCCGCTGCCTTGTCTCCACGCATGACACGGTGGACCATATTCCTGGCAGCTTACTCCTACCAGCTTGTCCACCGACCGGGACTGAGTTTGGGACATGCTGATGCCCTCAGCCGCTGCCCACTACCGGACATCTTAGAAGACCCAACCCCAGAGGCACCAGTTCTCCTTATTGATGTTTTGGACTCGGGGCCTCTTACTTCAAGGGAAGTAGCGAGAGCCTCGGCTAAAGACCATGCGCTGAGAACTGTCATGAGTTGGGTCACGAGGGGGTGGCCAGCAAAGACTGAGGGCGGGGAATGCAAAGCATTCGCTACTAAAAAAATGAACTGTCTATGCAAGGGGGTTGTTTGCTATGGGGTGACCGCGTCATTGTACCCTTATGCTTAAGGGAAAAAGTTTTTAAAATGTTACATGAAGGGCATCTGGGAATCGTACGGATGAAGAGTCTAGCTAGGAGCTATGTATGGTGGCCTCAAATGGATAACAACATCACCAAGTGGTTGGGGAAGTGTAACCCCTGTCAAGAGTCCAGGACAGATCCCCCCACAGCACCGGTCAGGGAATGGGAGTGTCCCCAGGGACCCTGGTCGAGGATTCACATAGATTTTTCAGGGCCTTTCCATGGCCAAACTTTTATGGTGATCGTCAACGCCTTTTCAAAGTGGCTCGAGATCATTCTCATGCCATCCATGACTGCTGAAGCAGTCATAAAGGCACTCCGTAAACTCTTCGCCACTCTAGTGCCCGACACCCTAGTGTCAGATAATGGGCCCCAATTCACCGCCACCCAGTTCGAGGGGTACTTGGCAGAATTAGGTATCTGGCACGCACTCTCAGCCCGGTTTCATCCGGCTAGTAATGGATTGGCTGAGAGATTTGTAAGAATGGCCAAAGAGGCACTGGCACAGCTGGACGTGGGAGACTGGCAAGCCCAAGTAGACAAATTCTTAGCAATCCAACACGAAACCCCGTGTACGGCCATGGGGCACAGTCCAGCCAAACTCCTCATGGGTAGAAAGCTCAGATGTACCTTGGACTGATTGCACCCCAACTATTCCCCGGACGGGTTTAGAGGGGCAGACCAGAAGTTACGTGGTTTTCAGATAGGAATACCGGTGTTCGCTAGGAATTAGTCAGAGGGTTCCCTGTGGGTGGCCGGAGTGATCTCTGACATAAAGGGGCCCAAATCATACACACTGGATGTGGGGGATGGAAGGATCTGGTGTAGGCACATAGATCAACTTAGGAAGAGGTTGGCCGGACAGCCAGAAATGTACTCAGAAATACCAGGCCCTGACTACCAAAGTTTTCCTACAACAGCTAACTCAAGCCCGAGAAGGTCGGAAGACTTAGCTGCGGACTCCGGGATCCAGCACCGCCCCAGCGAGACGCCACTCCCAGCCGAAAACTCCAATGCCCCCGACTAAATCCAAGAGGTTCCATTGGCGAAGCCGGGAGAAACAAAAGGTCCCTCCACTCAGCTCAACGCCATGCCTCAGACTGAACTGCACAGGTCAACTAGGGCCCGGACACGCCCTGGTCACCTGCGTGATTTTGTATGCAAATGTATAGACTAAGTGCCTTCTGGGAGGGGAAGGGTGTTATGTATATAGTTTTGGCGGGAGATTTAAACAATAGGTCACTTGTGATTGGTCAACTGCCTGGCTGGCTGGGTATATAAGGAGGGCTGTTTGCCTGTAACTTTTGCTGAAGTCTCACTCATATTAAAGAGCTGTTGTCACTACCTTGCTTCTGCCTCCTCAATTGCCCAACTCAACAGAGGACAATGCATTCAAGGTTTTCATTCAGGTGATCAAAACGCAGGAAGTCCTGCTTCTGCTGTTGCCGGGGAAGCGGAAGCGCGAGAACCGCTGTTGCCGGGGCGAGGGGGGATGGCGCCAGGAGCAGCAGGCTGGGGCTTCAATCCCTCCCTCCTGGAGGCCTGAAGCCACGCCAGAAACACGTTCTGGAGGGGAAACAGGGAAGCCCCGGTCCGCCCATCCTTGCCAACACCACCCGTCGCCCCTGGTGGGTGGCAGCAGTTCTTGCACAGCCACTTCCCTGGCAGTGGCAGGAGCAGTTGGTGCAGGAGAGAGGGCAGTGGCAGGCTGTGACAGCAGGCCGTTCGCGCCGGCTAAGAGTCAGCGGCGGCTCCTCCTCCTGCCAGGCTCGTGCTCCGGGCAGTGTCCAGCCAACCATACCTGGCCTTCCTCTGTGGCAGCCCACGTGGATCCCAGGCAGCGCAGCTTTGGGGCCTTTCCTTACAGTGGCAGTGGAGGTGACGAGGCAGGCAGGCAGCCGGGCGCAGGGGAGCAACTGGCGACAACGCTCCTGGCTGGCAAGGGGTGGATGTCCTGGGGCAGCATGCGGGTGATGATGGCATGGGCGATGCGCACACACGCTAAGACATTAAGGCTAACTGTTCATTGTGCGCGCATGTGCACCAGTAACCAGCAGATTAGCTGGCTGGTGCACATGCATGCCCTGGAAACCCGGAAGCAGAATGGGCAACACCACACGTGCCGGGCAACATGGTTCTGCGTGCCACTTCCGGCACGTGTGCCATAGGTTCGCCATCATGGCCCTGTACCATTACAGACAAATGGTTATCCAACCTCTTCTTAAAAACTTCCAGTGTTGGAGCATTTACAACTTCCGGAGGCAACTTCTGTTCCACTGATTAATTGTTCTCACTGTCAGGAAATTTCTCCTTCGTTGCAGGTTGCTTCTCCCCTTGATTAGTTTCCATCTGCTGCTTCTTGTCCAGTTACTAATCCATCCGGTGGTGATGCTGTTTAACCCACATTTTTCTATCTTAGCAAGTTGTTGAATGTGGTCTACTTAATCAAATGCCTTACTGAAATCGAAGTAAATTATGTCCACAGCATTTGGCTGGTCCACTAATTTTGTCACTTTGTCAAATAATGCAATAAGATTTGTCTGGCATGATCTGTTTTGACAAACCCTTGTTAGCTTCTGGTTATGACTTTGTTTACTTCTAGGTGTTAACTGATTCGTTGCTTCATCATCTTTTCCAGAATCTTCCCAAGTATTGAGGTCAGGCTGAGGACTGTAGTTTTCTGGGTCTGTTTTTTTCCTTTTTTGAAGACAGGAACTACATCAGTTCTTTTCTAGTCCTCTGGCAGTTCCTGGGATGCTCCAGAATCTTTGAAAGACAAAGTTCAGTGATTCTGAGATACGTCTGCCAGTTCCTTCAGAACCTTTATTTATTTATTTTATTTACCATATTTTTCAGAGTATAAGACATACCTTTTTCCTCCAAAAAAGAGGGTGAAAATTTGGGTGCATCTTATACTCCAAATGTAGCCCCGCCCAGCTTCTCAAACTGAGGTTTCACAGGCTGAAAAAAGCATCAGAAAAGAAGCTTCAGAAAAGAAGCCCCCAAGCAGAGCTTCAAAGGCTTTTTTTCTGAAGCTGTTTCAGAGGCTTTCAGAGGCAGGAAAGAAAGCAAAAAAAAAAGCAAGGCACAGAGCTCACAACCAAGGAACCTGTTGCTAAAATTCGCCTCTGGGAACAGCTGATTGGAGGTATTCTGGGAGGCCGATCCACCTTCCAATCAGCTTTTCTCTTATTTTCCTCCCCAAAAACTAAGGTGCGTCTTATACTCCAGTGCATCTTATACTCCAAAAAATACAGAATTTATTAGATTTATATTGCCGCCTGTTACAGACGCGACGTTTCACTACCCGGCAACACGGAAGCGCTCCCGATTGGCTGAGACTTGACAGCTCAGCCGGCGGGACAATTAAAGAGATGCCATTGGCTGCTGCGTTTACCAGCCGGTATATAAATAGCGGCTGTGAGAGAAAGAGGTTTGAGTTGGTTCTGACATTTGCTGTTGCTGTTAATATTTTAATAAACCGTTCCTGTTAACCGTTGCCTCAGTCTCCCTGCCTGTTCTTTCAAAATAGAACACTGCCTATTCGCCTATGGCGACTCAAGGCGTCTTACAGAATATAAAAAACCACATTTAAAAAACAATAAAACTCATAAAAAATCAAATAAATTAATGTAATAAAATCACCCCTGACCCTACACCTAGTTACTACACCTAGTTACTACACCTAGTTACTGGTTACCAGTTCTTAGTCACATACTCCCCCCGCACTTACGACAACAAGAAGCTCTCATTCGGGAGTATGGTAAGATCCTGTTAAATTCCTCTCTACCCATACATGGATACATTCCTGATCTCTTAAGATGCCGATTAAAGTCAAGAAATCCATCAATCTTGACAGCGCGTAAGTTGATGGCCGATCATCAGAACACCACACAAAAGTGGATGGAGGCGTGGAATAGCTGTTCCCCCCAAGATGTCTCCAAGCATATCAGTCCTAGTAGTAGACCTCCAGGATTTAGCCTACCCAGACACATATGGCTGACATATAATAGAATTAGAACAACTCATGGGGTGTGTGCTGACTCCCTGTATAAATGGGGAAAGACACCTTCAGCACAAGGTGATTGCGGGGCCCCTCGACAGACTATCCAGCACATAGTGAGGGAATGCCCTAACAGAAGGTATCCAGGAGATTCTATTTATTTATTTATTTATTTATTTATTTATTTATTTATTTATTTATTTATTTATTTATTTATTTTGCATACCGCCCTTCTCCAACAGGACTCAGGGCAGTGAACAGCCATGGTAAAAACACAACATATAAAATTTAAAAACAATTTTAAAAACATTAAATAATTTTGGCCATCAATTTAAAATAACCCAATTAAAATCAACTACAATTTAAAACTGCAAGGATGGGGTCAAGCCAGCCCGGCTAGATTAAATAGACATGTTTTCAGGGCCCGACGAAAAGTCAGGAGGTCTGGTATCGTGTGTATCTCTGGGGGTAGGTTGTTCCAGAGGGCAGGTGCCACCACAGAGAAGGCTCTCCCCCTGGGGGTCACCAGTCAACATTGTCTGGCCGACGGCACCCTGAGGAGGCCCTCTCTGTGTGAGCGAACTGGCCAGTGGGAGGCTATTGGCAGCAGAAGGCGGTCTCGTAAATACCCCGGCCTTAAGCCATGGAGCGCTTTAAAGGTGGTCACCAACACCTTGAAGCGCACCCGGAAGACCACAGGAAGCCAGTGCAGCTCGCGCAGGAGAAGTGTCACATGGGAGCATCCCGTCGCTCCCATAATCCCCTGCGCGGCCGCATTCTGGACCAACTGGAGTCTCCGGGTGCACCCCAAGGGGAGCCCCATGTAGAGAGCATTGCAGTAGTCCAGGTGGGAAGTGACGAGTGCCTGAGTGACCGTGCGTAGGGAGTCCCGATCTAGAAAGGGACGCAACTGGCATATCAGGCGGACCTGATAAAAAGCCCCCCTGGCCACGGCCGTCATATGCTGTTCTATGCCGTGTATCCAGGAGGACGCCCAAGTTGCGAGCCCTTTCCGTGGGGGCCAATGATTCGCCCCCAATAACCAGCGATGGCACCAGCTGGCTATATCGGGACGCTGGAAGCCACAGCCACTCGGTCTTGGAAGGGTTGAGTCAGAGCCTGTTTCTCCCCATCCAGGCCCGCATGGCCTCCAGGCACCGGGACATCACTTCAAGGGCATCGTTGGGGTGGCCTGGGGTGGAGATGTACAGCTGAGTGTCATCAGCGTACTGATGGAACTCCACCCCAAAGCCACGGATGATCTCACCCAGTGGCTTTACATAAATGTTGAACAGAAGGGGCGAGAAGACCGACCCTTGTGGCACCCCACAAACAAGGCGCCTCGGGGTCGACCGTTGCCCACCTGCCAACACAGATTGCGACCGGTCAGAGAGGTAGGAGGAGAACCACCGCAAAACGGTGCCCCCCCCACCCCCTCCAACCGGTGCAACATGATACCATGGTCGATGGTATCAAAAGCCGCTGAGAGATCTAACAGGACCAGGATAGAGGAGCATCCCCTTTCCCGAGCCCTCCAGAGATCATCCACCAACGCAACCAATGCCGTTTCCGTGCTGTACCCAGGCCTGAAGCCGGACTGGAGCGGATCTAGATAGACAGCTTCATCCAGCTGCTGTGCCACCACACTCTCAACAACCTTCGCAATAAAATGAAGGTTGGAGACTGGACGATAGTTAGCCAAAGCAGCTGGATCCAGAGAGGGTTTCTTGAGGAGGGGCCTCACCACCGCTTCTTTCAAGACAGCCGGTAGGACACCCTCGCTCAAGGAAGCGTTAATAATCCTCTGGAGCCAGCCTCATGTAACCTCCCGGGAGGTCAGCACCAACCAGGAGGGACACGGGTCCAATAAACATGTGGTTGTGTTCAGCCATCCCAGAATCCTGTCCACGTCCTCGGGAGCCACAGGACCAAATTCCTCCCAGATAACACTCTCAAGACCTGCCTCAGTCATCTCGTCTGGACTTACCCAGTCAGAGGCCAGGCCTTCCCGAATCTGAGCGATCTTGTCATGCAGATACTGCACAAAATCCTCAGCTCGACCCTGCAAGGGATCATCCCGCGCTCCAGATGAAGGAGGGAGCGGGTCACCCTAAACAGGGCGGCTGGGCGATTATCTGATGACGCAATAAGAGCGGCAAAATAGCTAGATTTTGCCGCTTTTATCGTCACTAAGTAGGTCTTAATATGAGACTTCACCAGTGTTCGGCCGGATTCGGAACGGCTGGTCATCCAACCGCTCTCCAGGCGTCTTTTCCTGCGCTTCATCTCCCTCAGCTCCTCGGAGAACCAAGGAGCCAGGTGAGTTCGGTGCCAGGTCAGAGGCCGCAAAGGCACGACGCGGTCCAAAGCCCCAGCGGCCGCACTGTCCCAGGCGGCCACCAGGTCTTCAGCCGAGCCATGAGCCAGAGTCTCAGGAAATGGCCCAAGCTCCATCTGGAACCTATCAGGATCCATCAGGCACCTGGGGCGGAACCCCCTAGTCGGTCCCGCCTCCCTGCGGCGGGGTGTATCGGTTAGAAAGTCAAGTCGAAGGAGCGAGTGGTCAGACCATGACAAGGGTTCGATGACTATATCCCCTATATCAAGGCCACTCAACCACTGACCAGAGATAAAAACTAAGTCCAGAGTGTGCCCGCCCATGTGAGTAGGGCCCTGAATTAACTGAGTCAGGTCCATGGCTGTCATGGAAGCCATGAACTCCCGAGCCACCTCAGACGTTTCACCGAAGGATGGCAGGTTGAAATCCCCCATGACCAAAAGTCTGGGGGTATCAACCGCCACCTTGGCTATGACGTTAAGCAGCTCAGGCAGGGTCGTTGCCATGTGGCAGGGAGCCAGGTACGTGATCAACAGACCCATCTGCACTCCATGGCCCCACCTCATAAGAAGGGACTCACATCCGGCTATCTGTGGAACAGTGGTCTCCCTCAGCTCAAGACCTTCCTTTATAATAACCGCCACCCCCCCCATCCCTACCTGAGCTCTCGGCTGGTGGAATGCCCGGAAGCCTGGTGGGCACATATCTACAAGGGGAACTCCCCCCTCCTGGCCCAACCAGGTCTCCGTAATACCTGCCAGGTCTGCTCCCCCCTCCTGAATAAGATCGCAAATGAGGGGGGCTTTATTTACCACAGACCTGCCATTGCACAACAACAGCTGAAGGCTCGGACCCTGAGAGTCTGTGCAACCTGGGGAATGAGAAGGGCTATGGGGACCGGGGCATGCCACCGCTTGAAGATAGCGAGTGCGCGCCCCCACCATGTGATATTACCCCCTGCTCCTCCCGTATCTGCCCCTCCCACTCAGCATATTGATATACAAGCCCTCATTAGAGTGAACTCTGATACCCCCCTTACTCCCAGAATCCGCACCCCCCGTGGCCCAATTAGCAGCCGGACCAGACCCCTCCCCTCATGGGTTATCCCCCAAACCCACACAACCCTCCCCCCTCCCAGAACCCCTTAAAAATCTGTCTAAAGATTTCCCCAAAAAGCCCCTCAATCCCCTTTTTGCAACATGCCACTTCTCGGGGTTCCAAAGCCCGTCATAAAGGTAGGCCCTCGATAGAGTAGAGGGCCACACCTGCGAGAGGGGGGAGTCTCGCAGTGAGAGGAGGTCTGCCGAGGTATAGGCCAGTTCACAAACATGGGAGGTGGTTAAGGGCGACTATGGGTGCCGGAGCTGGTAATGTCGGGAGGAGTAGATGTAATACAGCTGAGCATGGGGCAACTGGGAAATCCACCGCTCTATCACCGCGATGGAAAGTCAACAAGCAGCTGCAACGATTTAGTCCGGAGGGAATTAGCCGCAGCCGCCCTCTCACAGCAACTAGGCGGCAGAAGAGCCGCCAGCGGAGTCATGGTTCATCCTTCCGGAATGAGGCAGCAGAAATTGTCCAAGACTTTCAACACCGAAGCCCATAGCCCGCTGATCCTCTCCGCAATGCTGAGGCTGATAAAAGGCGATGGAGGGAGGCCAAGATGTAACTGATCTGTCCCCGTCCACACACACACACAAACACAGCCAGCTGAGGGTTAAGGAAGCACTTGGAAAACACCCAGCTCTTTATCTCCAACTTGGCAGCGATATACACGCCGTCTGCCAAGTGCTTTTATTTCCAACAGAAAAACAGAAAGATAAATACTCAGCTTCCAAACGTCCAACAACAATAAATATTCCTCCCAGCAGTTCCGAACGAGGCTTTAGTGACTATCCAAGGTTAGTTTTGTTCGTCACAAGGATCACTGGCCACCACCCTCTATTATATAGTCTCTGGGGTGTGGTCCAGTGACTCAGTTCTAATCCCTAGCACGCCTCCTGAGCTGCTGCAATCGTTTATCACACCTTCGGAGGCGTGCGTCCAGGAATGATGTTTCTTCTCCGCTCTCATCTGAGCCACCTGTCTCCCTGCTAATCTCCTCTCCCTCGGCCAGCACCTGAGACAGTGCCAGAGGGGAGGGGCCTGGAGAGGGAGGCCTGGCTGACTCCTCTTCCTCATGCTCGGAGCTTTCTTCCTCCGATGGGACAGGCTCAGAGGGCGGGGCCACAACAGTAACAGGCACAGTACCAAAGGGAAGGAGATCAGGTGGCAACACAAATAGGGAGGGTGATAGTAAGGTCCCAAAACAGCTGAGGCTGGCAAGAATGGTCTGGCCGAAGCAGGTCAGGGCAGCAGTCAAGGGAGGCCACAAAAAAGGGGTGAGGAGGGATTCCAAGGAGGAGACAAGAATGGAAAATTGCCAATCCCCCTCTGGCCCATTTCCATCACCCCCAATTCTTCTCTGGGCCCACTCACCCTGCAGTCATGTCCTGTCCTCTCAGGGCAATTTTGCCCAGATCTTCCGAGGCCACAAGTTGTTCGGGGGGTTATAGAAACCCAATACAGTCCCATCCAGGAAAGCATCCCCTTCTAGGGACTTCCTCTGAATAACAACGGCAGCTACTGACTGGATCTCCAAACTCGACATTAAACTTTGAAATGTTATTTCTGTTTTCCTTTTAGGTTTTCTTATTGCTTTTTTATTGTTTTAATTGTTTTTAACCTGTAAAAATCAACTGTTTTAATATGTGTGTGACCAGACATACGCTAAATAAATAAATAAAATAAATAACCCCTGACCCCCATCTCCCGCTCCAGCAACAGCCGATCACATGAGCCATTTAATGGGCTCCATCCCACTCTGGGGTCCCCAGGCCCGCTGGCAGAACCAGGTCTTCAGCACCTTACGAAAGAGAATTGGGATGGGGGCCGTTCTAATCTCTGGGGGAATGATATTCCAGAGGGAGGGACCCACAATGGAGAAGGCCCTTCTTCTGGGTCCCACCAGGTGTATCTCCATCGGGGGTGGGACCTGCAGCATTCCCACTCTGATAGGTTGGGTAGATGTGACCGGCAACAGACGGTCCCTCAAATAACCTGGTCCCAAGCCATGAAGGGCTTTAATGGTGACAGCCAGCACCTTGAATTGTACCTGGAAGCAAATCGGCAACCAATGCAGCTCCCGCAGAAGAGGTGATATATGTGCACACTGGGGTCTGCACAAAACCGTGTGGGCCACTGCATTTTGCATCAACTGGAGCTTCCGGATGCTCTTCAAGGGCAGCCCCATGTAAAGCAGGTTGCAATAGTCAAGACGGGAAGTGACTAAGGCATGAGTGACTGTGAGTAGGGATTGCCGGTCCAGGAAAGAGCATAACTGGCGCACAACTCGCAGTTGTGTGAAGGCCCTCCTGGCCGCGACTGTCACCTGCTCTTTGAGCAGGATTGTGAGTCCAGGAGAACCCCCAGATTATGCACAAGGTCTGTTTGGGGTACTGCCACCCCATCAAGACCAAAGATGGCAATTCTCCCTGAGCCAATGAACCCCAAACCCAGAGCCACTCATTCTTGCCAGGGTTTAGTTTCAACCCATTGCTCCCCATACAACCCCTAACAGCCTCCAGGCACTGCGAGAGGGAGGACATGGCATCACTTAATTTGGGGTGTAATCCATCTGGTCCTGGTGATTTGAACTCAGGGGTTCTCGGAGGTTCTTACCATTTTCTTGTTTATTTTGACTTGCATTCCTAATCTACATTTTATGGTGTTTTTTTTAAATAAGGTGGACTATTTATTTTTTCTTTTGGGTAAAGATGGATGCTTCCTCCCTATTGCTTGTCACCTTCTTGTCATTTTCTCCCATTAACGGACTGATCGTTTCCTTGATTTTTTCCTTGTTTTTTACATTGAAAGAAGCTTTTATTTTTGCTGTCATTTCTGATATTTTTTGCCATAGTTCATTTTGAGCCTTAGTTTTCCTATAGGTTCAGGCTATTTGCAAATATTCTGCCTTAGTTACTTGCCCCTCTTTCCACTTTTTATACTTGTCCTTTTTTCTTTCGATTTATGGGAGAGTTCTTTGTGCAGCCATGCTGGTCTCTTTTGAAAGAGGTTATTTTTCTTCTTCATTGGAATTGTGCTAGACTGGGCTTTTATAATCTCACTTTTCAAAGTTTCCCAAGCTTTCTTGGGTTGTTTTCCCCTTGAGGATTCTCATCCATGGATTCTCATTCAATTTTAAAATCTGTTCTGTCCCCGTCTCACACACGCACACAAACAGACAGCCGGAGGTTAAATAAACTGGCAGACAATCAATTCTTCCGATAAGAGGCTTGGCAGCAACCCAGTAGCTGCTTGCCAAGAACTTTACTCATAAACAAAATACACACAGTTCGAGAATAGTCCAGTTCGTAAAATAAATCCAAGGCACATAATGTTTCCAAAGATGCGATGTGACTCGATAGTAGTTAGTTTTGTCTGCCACAGAGTCTGAATGGCCACCTCACCCCCTTTTATACCCTGTGGGGTGTGGTCCAGTGACTCAGCTTAATCTCTGGCACGCCTTTTCTTCTGTTGCGTGCACTTATCTCTGCGATGCTGGCGTGGATCCAGCCAAGACTCATTTCCCTCATCACTGTTCACCTGTGGCTGCGTGGACGTGCTTGGCCCCGGCCCTATCTCTTGCCCTTCGGCGGACACCGAAGGCATTGCCAGAGAGGAGGGTCCTGGAGAGGGAGGCCTTGCCAACTCCTCTCCTTCACTCTCGGAGTCCTCTCCTGCCGATGACACAGGCTCAGGTAACGGAGCCACAACAAAGTCCCAAGGCTCTAGTTTGATTCTCCCCCACCATTCCTTGTGCTTGCATACTGTTGAATTCCAATATTGCATGGCCCCTCCCCTCCCTGCCCCAACGTTCCTGTGACTTCAACACTTGTTAGAGAGAATTAAGTCTATTAGTGAGAATTAATTCCAGTATGACT
Source organism: Pituophis catenifer annectens (assembly GCF_029215685.1). Lineage (NCBI taxonomy): Eukaryota > Metazoa > Chordata > Lepidosauria > Squamata > Colubridae > Pituophis > Pituophis catenifer. Next base: position 354,975,277 of record NW_027256881.1, read on the forward strand.
AACCCTCTAGTTCTCTTCTCTACCTTTTGGGAGACAAAATTTGTTTGCTAGGTTTTTCAGGAACCTGTTTGATCTTCCACTTGCTGCAAAGTTTGTCTCCCGGTTGCTGTCAGGGTAGTTAAAATCCCCTATTGTGGTGTTTTTCCTACATACCTTAGTTTACTGACTAGCAAAAACTTCATCTATTTCCTCTGTTTGTTTGGGTGACTTATGATATACCCCTATGGTAATATTTTTCTCCCTTTTATATTGACTCAAATCCATTCAAGATGGTTTTCATCATTGTTCTGCTGTATTTCTGTAAAAATATAATTATTTCTCATATATACCGCAACGCCACCTCCTCTTTTATTAGGCCTAGGTTTGTTTAAACAATCTAAATTCCTCTAGCTGTATATTCCATTCATGCGTTTCATCCCACCAAGTTTCCGTAATGGCAATGATATCATATCATGTTCTTGGATTTCAAGTTCACCCTGTTTGTTCCTCATACTTTGCGTGTTGGTGTGCAGTCACCCGAGTCTTTTGTGCCTGGCCCTGTGTTTGCGCTCTACGTAATCTGCTTTGTGTCTGAGATTCCCTACTTCCTTACCCCGTGTTTGATTAGGGCACGTGGTACGGCGGACACGATCAAAAGCCTGGCCTTCCTTGAGAGCAAAGTTGATATTCTTAAGCGCACAAACATTTGTGGTAGAAGTGCTGATAACCAGATTGTAGTTTCAAATTGCCAGGGACAGAAATGATCTGAACCAATCAACTCTCTGTATATAACTCTGTTATTCAGTTTAAGTGTTTCTCCAGGAAACCCCTGAATTTAATATTGAGCAACTGAGTCTTTTTCTTTGAGGAATGCAAACATCGTGACTAATATAACCAAAACCTTCCCCTTTACACCGCTCCTTTAGCCACCCCACGAACTCTGCTACAAGACGGCCTTTTCCTTTTTGCTCCTTATACGCGGGTGGCAAGACTGAGCCCGCAGCCTGTCCTGCCAAAGCTCCTGCTCTGGGGATCCTGGCTAACTTGCTAGATTTGTTTCTTTCGCCAGGTACCATGTATACCTCCGAACTAGACTGTGCTGTTTCTCCGTGTCATATAATATATGTGGGTCGATGCATCATTTTGAATGTATTTGTTTATTTAGTCATGCTTATGTAGTGTATATTGGGGTGGGGGGGTGGGGGGGAAGGCCAGACAAGGAATTATGGATAGGAACTGATGAAAGAGAGAGATTCAACCTAGAAATAAGGAGGAATTTCCTGACAGTGAGAGTAATCAACCCATGGAACAGAAGCTGCCTTCAGAAGTTGTGGGAGCTTCATCCCTGGAAGCTTTCCAGAAGAGACTGGGCTGCCACTTGTCAGAGATGGTGTAGGCAGGGTCTCCTGTTGGACTAGATGACCTCCAAGGTCCCTTCCAACTCTCTTCATCTGTAATCACGGTCCCTGCTGGCATTCTTGACTCTTGTCTCTGCCGGCGGAGGCACCTGGCAGAACCCTCCCCCCCCGCCACAACCCTTCTCCCAAAACATCCTTTCCTGAACTGGCCTCTCTTGCAGTGGAGCCCCCAGCTCTCTTTAGATCCTCTGCTCCCCTCGCCTGGCTGATTTGCCACACCTGCTTCACACCTTCCCTTGTCCAAGGTAGCTTCTTCCTCCCATAGTTTCTTGCTCAGTCGAGCACAGGGAGTCCTCGACTTGCAACAGTTCATTTAGTGACCGTTCAAAGTCACAGCAGCATTGAAAACTGGCTTGTGACCGTTTTTCAGACTTACGACCATTGTAACATCCCCTTGGTCACGTGATCAAAATTCAGAAGCTTGGCAACTGACTCACATTTATGACGGTCACAGTGTCATCTTATGCTTCCGTGGGGAAGCCAGATTCACTTAACAACCATGTTATTAACTAAACAACTGCAGTGATTCACTTAACAACTGTGGCAAGAAAGGTCATAAAATGGGACAAAATTCACTTAACAAATTTCTCAGTTAACAACATAAATTTTGGGCTTAAGTACGTCAAAGAGTACCTGTACCACCGTCATTGCAAACAGCTGAACCTGCCACCCTCGGTATCCCTATTAAGTTCAGGTTGCTATGCAACAGTAACAAGTTGGAAGGGACCTTGAAGGTCATCTAGTCCAACCCCCTGCTCACACAGGAGATCTATACTAGGGATTCGAACCACTGACCTTTCTGATCGACGAGCTCAATGTCTCTCTGACATCCATTCTATTGGGACGGTATAAGGCCTCCTGCCTTGGATAGAAGGTTGGACTAGATGACCTCTGAGGTCCCCTTCTGCCCTAGGTTCTATGATTCTAAGGGCCTTGTATCTATTATGCAGGGACAGTCCAAAAGCATCCTGTTTTTATTTATTTATTTATTTATTAATCAAATTTCTATACTGCCCTACTCCCGAAGGACTCAGGGCGGTGAACAGCCAAGATAAAATATAGATAATACAAATATTAAAAAATCCCTTAAAATTATCAAATATTTTGGCCGAAACACAGATTAAAACACCCAATTTATAAAATCATGAAGAGGAGAGTTAGGCCAGGCCAGCCTGCTGAAATAAAAAAGTTTTGAGAGCACGACGAAACGTGCGCAGGTCCGGGATCCTCCGTATCTCTGGGGGGAGCTCGTTCCAGATGGTAGGTGCCCCCACAGAGAAGGCTCTCCCCCTGGGGGCCTGTGGAAATTGGGATCGTAGAAAACACCCAGGAGCATAGAAGAGTCCAAAGGCAGATGCATGAATAAATATGATAAATGTATTTATTCATATAACAAAACATATTAACTATATACAAAGGCTGTCTTAATATCCATTAGGATAGGGGGCACACAGCGTGTGTGACTACCCCTATCAACGATCATGTCTCATGGAGAACAAACGTAAAAAGAGAGCAAGGTGGAAAGGTTAGAGGGGGTTTTATACTCAGTGTAAGCCCCTCCTCTCCACATAGGGGTGGGGGCACTTTCTGCCTCCACTAGTGTTCTGTATGATATATGTGCCAATGGCTTGCAAATATTTGACAGTTCCCCTCCTTGCGAGCCAATGGCATGCAAACATACGAATGCAATGCACAACAGATTTTACCCTGTGAGACATAACTTTTTACACAGATCTTTGTGCCTATCTGCTGGTAGAGGTTTTGTGAAAATATCAGCTGTTTGATATTTGGTCTGACAATGTGATAAAGATATAAACCCCATCTCTACTAGTTGCCTAACATTTTGATAGCGGATATCGATATGTCTGGACCTTTTTCCCACCGCATAGGCTTTGGCAATGCCTATGGCCCCGGTGTTGTCTTCTATAATTTGGATGGGCAAAGTCAGTGGTGTCCAGATGCTAGAAATTAAGGCATCAAACCATATCAGATCGTTCCCTGCCTCTGATAAGCATGCATATTCGGCCTCAGCGGTGGAGCACGAAACAAATTTCTGTTGCCCCACATGCCAATGGATGGGTGCCTCATTTAATAGTACCAAGAAGCCCGAAGTACTCCTACGTGTCTTGGTATCTCCGGCCCAGTCCGCATCTGCGAAGCATTTTAATTGGGCCTTGTCTCTATTCTCAGGTTCCAAGCGAAGCACGTAATCTGCTGTGGTCTTGAGATACCTTAATAGCTTTTTAATGGCTAACCAGTGGAACTGGGTAGGATGTTCCACTTGTCTAGATAGCAGGTTTACGGCCAGGGCAATATCTGGACGGCTCCAGTTACTTATATATAGTAATGAGCCAATCACTGACCTAAATAGAGTATTATTTTGGAACTCTGGGCTATCCTTGTGTGCCAATCCATAATAGTCGGTCTGCATTGGGATAGCCGTTGGCTTGCTATCTTCCATTTTACATTTCACCAAGAGTTCCTCTATCTTTTCCTTTTGGGAGAGAGCAAAACCTTTTGGTGTAGTGATGATTTGTACGCCTAGGTACTTGTCCACATATCCTAAAGACTTTAGAGTGAACTTTTTTTGTAGGGTCCTGGCAAATATAATACTTCCCCCCTTGTCAGGCCCTATATATAAAAGATCATCGACATACACTAGGACTTTCTCCAGCCCCCCTTTGGTATCCCTTGTGAAGGTACATTTATCAGCTGGAGATGGATGGAAACCCAGTGATTTGAGAGTTTTAGTCAGGCATTTGTACCACAGTCTGCCTGATTGTTTGAGGCCGTACAAACTTTTCTTCAGAAGCCAGGTGTGGCCTTCCTGCCGTTGAAATCCGGGGGCACCTCTGACGTAAATTTCTTGTTTTAGATGTGCGTGTAAATAAGCAGTTTGCACATCAAATTGAAAAATGTGTTCCCCATGTGCTGCTGCGGTGACCAAAGCAGCCCTCACACTTTCCGCTCTCACGGTGGGGGAGTATGTTTCATCAAAGTCCTGCAAGTAGCGCTGTGCGTAGCCTTGTGCTACCAGCCGGGCCTTATAGAGGAGTTTGTTGTTGGGCAGTGGCTTGACCTTGTAGACCCAACGGGTGCCAATTGCTTTCCTCTTTTTGGGGACTTCCATGGGGATGAAGACTTTCAATTTTTTGAGACTGTCCATTTCCCGCTCCATTGCCACCCTCCACCTGCGCTGTTCTTCCTCGGGAAGTTGGAGGACATCTGAGTACGTTTTAGGGGCCATGGTAACGCTGTTGACCGAGGCAACACAGCCAATGTCCAATCTTTTGGGTGGCACCCCTTTATTGGAGCGTTTTGATCATCTGGGAAATTGCCACTCACCATCATCATTGTCATCCGGAGCATCGGTGTCAGAATTGGAGCTGCCGGAGGTATCTTTCCAATCAAAATGGGGCGGGCCTCTGTCCCAGGCGCTGCGAAGATATGGTCGTTTAGGTGAGGCAGGAGGTGTGAAGTCACCCAGGGATTCCTTGTCTGAATCGTCAGAGTCAGGTAGGGATTCATCACCATCTGGATCTTCACTGGTCAGTTGCTTGGAGTTTGTTGGTTCATCCTCTTCAGATGGTGCTGCTTGTTCAGTGTCGCTTCTAATAGGGGAATAACCGGGTTCATTGGAATGAATTTTTGACCAATTTGACCCCTCCTCAAAGGAAGCTGATCTAGAGACAATGACAAGGTTATTTTTGTCTACAAACCTAGAGGCCTTGCTGCCGGTTGCATAACCTATAAATCTGAGCCTCCTTGATGCCTTGCCCCCCTTTCTTCTGAGGTGCTTGGGAATATGGACCCAGGCATAGGAACCAAAAATTCTCAAGTGTGAGAGACTAGGTTTCCTTCCATGGACCAGGAAGTATGGGGTTTGGTTAATGGCACTACTCCACGTCCTGTTGACTAGATAATTAGCCATTTTGACCGCTTCTGCCCAAAAAACTTGGCTCATGTCAGCATCTGCAAGTAGGCAGTTCATGACATTCTGCAGCACTCCATTTCTCCTTTCTGAAATACCATTCTCGGACGGAGTTCGAGGGGATGATTTAAAATGGAGGATACCTCTCTCCTTCATCCACTTTTCAAAAATCTTGGATGTAAACTCAGTCCCCCTATCACTCTGCACCTGAGCGATGCACACCTTGTGTTGCGTTTGGATCTGGTTGTAAAGATATTTGAAGTTGGTAAAGACTTCAGTTTTGTCCTTTAAAATAAATACATGGCCATAACGAGAGTAATCATCTACTACTGTTAAAAAATAACGCCCCCTACCAAGGGAGGGTCTAAAAGGACCAACCAAATCCATGTGTACCAGCTGATAAGGGTACCTTGCACGACGGGAAGAGACCTTAGGTATAGCAGCAGTTTTAGATTTTGCTGCCTTACAGATGGCACATTCCAAATAGGTATTACAATTCTTTATCTTAAGCCCATCAGAAAAATCTTGCATTTTCTTAATAACCGGGAAGCTGGCATGGCCAAGCCTGCGGTGTAATATATGAGCACAATCCAAATGTAAAGGTTTACCCATGCATACTTTGTCAACCTTATGTATCTTACCATTACAAGCTTTGGTCTGTTCAGTAATGAGAGTAGGCACTGGATTAATGGTCACCTTAGAGTTCCTCAGGGTTGGCTGAGGAGTTGTGACCTTAATGGGCTCAGCCTTAATGGCTTTGGATGTCCTAGGAGCTGGTTTAAAAGCTTCATTGGTTTTAGGTCCAGGGTCCTTGAGTTTGGACAACCTGGGGGTTGGCACAGAAGCTTTCTGCTCTATCTGGGCGTTAGCTCCCTGAGCCCTCTTGTTAGGTTTCTTGTGCCTTTTGACCTGTGCTTTTGGGGAAAAATAAGGCAAATTGTTGATTTTTACAATATCGCCAACAACACTCCCATTTTCGGAAACATAACCTCCACCCTTCTCAAAAACCAGTTTTACATTTTTATCCTCAGTCAATTTTAAGATGCTTAAAAGGTTGTTCTTAATTGAGGGAACATACAGTGCCCCAGTGACATCTCCTATACCAGGCACATTGATCACGCCTTCCCCAGTTACCTCTGCCTTGTCCCCAGTGGCAACTTTTACTGAGGACTTGAGTGGGTGTAAAACCTTAAATCGTTGCTTCGTGTTGGCTATATGCGTTGATGCACCTGAATCAAGAAGCCACAGCCCCTCAGCATCCTTTACCTGGGAGGTGTGATTGTCACTAGTGACACTACAGTATTGGTATCCTTTATGACCACCTCCCCCTCTTCCACGGCCTCTTTTATTTTTATTGTGCTTAAGTCCAGCCGTGTTGGCCCTAGAGCGAGGGCACTCCCTTTTAAAGTGACCTTGTATGCCACAGTCAAAGCAGGTGGGAAGGGTATTAATCCTTTCACTTGTGTCCTGGCGCCTCCTCTGAGGCCTAGGCCTGTGATATGCCTCCTTCATTTCTTGTTGTTCCTCATCTCTGCGCCTTAAATCTTCCTCAATAAAGCGGCCAGAAAAGTATTCTATATTTCTTTGTTCCCTAGAAACCCCTTCTAGAGAAATAATAAAGGGACTCCAGGATTTGTCTAGGGAGTTCAACATCACACTAATTAAAGTGGATTCAGAAACAGGCTCCCCCCTCTGTATAAGCTCATCCCTCATGGCTTTAAGCGTTGCCAAATGTTCCCCCATTTTGACACCAGGTTTGAGTTTATAGTTGTGGAAAATTCTTGACAATCTGCTGGTTGCAGCCATATTGTCACTATGGAACAAATTATATAGGGCAGTCCAAACTTCCTGAGCTGTGAGGCCGTCTGAAAGACTGGCATACAGAGCTGTGTCTATAGAACTTAACAGAGTTGTGTAAGCTCTTTTATGCAGGAACTCAATTTCAGGGCTCCAAGGTAAAGGGGGTGGTCTTTTGATCATGTCCAGAGTATTTTCTCTTAAGAGAATTATCTGAATCTCTTTACACCATTTTTTAAAATTCTGACCACTTAAATGTAATTTTTCAAAATTATTTGGCAAAGTTACAAAATTATTGCCATTAAACTGCATGGGGAGTTGTTCAAATGGCTGAAAAGATCCTGATGTGAATGGCATTGGGATCCCTAAGCCTGGGATTGATTGCTTAGGTCTGGCTCCTTTTTGTAGTCCTTCTGTAGTTTGAAGCAACTGGGCACGTGCAGGAAATGGAGCATGCTCCAAAGCCTTTTCTTGTTGGAGCTCCGATCTCCCTCTCTGAGCTCTGAAGTCAGGTCTGGCTGGAGCCTCAGAATAGGCCCGGACATCAGCGATGTGGTGGGGAAGCCTTGGAGGAGTGGGAAGAAGGCCTGGAGATCTTTCTGGAGACTGGAGGCCCATCAGATGAGGTCCATGGGCTGGGTAGGCCTGGAAATGTCTCTGGATCTCCTCTTCTCCATCAGAGGAGCAGGATTGCAGCTCCGGATCATCCCAGCAGGGCCGGAAAGGTGCGGAGGCCTCAGCCTGGGCCTCCCTGGAGCATTCAGTGAATGGTGAGCGCCTCTCCAGTGGGGGGTGGGAGGCTGCAGGTCCATCTGGGTTCCTCCGGGGGTGGGAGGTTGGATTTGGGGCCCTCCTTGAGTGGGCAGCTGGGTCTGGGGCCTTGGGGGGGCCAGTGGGTGGTTGCTCCATAAGTTGCAGGGCAGCGACCAGGGCCTCTATGGCCTCTTTGATGTTTGCCGTGGCAGGCGGGGCCTGGCAAGGGCCTTGTGGGCTCGGAGTGGTCCTCTGGGCCGCTGGAAGGCTGAACTGACTGGCTGGCGTTGTAGGCCTGGGCTGTGGAGCTGGGGAGGGCCTGGCTCGTGGTTCTGGCAAAGTGCCCAGGGGAGCAGCCATCTTGGAGGAAGTTGCCTCCGGAAGTGGCCTGGCGGCCATTTTGTTTGGCGGGAAACTGGGTGGGGGGGCAGTCTCTCTGGCGGCAGGCGCCATCTTGGAGAGATCAGGCAGGGGAGTCCTTACCGGGATGGCAGGCATCTCTGGTGCTGCCTCCTCAGGCCTCTTTCTGGCTGCTGCCCTTGTCTTCAGGAGGCAGGCGAGCGCTGCTCTGCACTCCTCTTCTGACATCTCAGCCACTTGCCTGTCCAGGCTTTCATCCGGTCCTTCTGCCCCCTCTTCGTCAGTGCTGAAGAAGCCTTCTCCAGCATCGCTTGGCTCGGCCCCTGGGATCTCTTGCTGCATCTGGGTGGCCTCTGGCTGCCAGGGTGTAGCAGGATGGAAACCCCCTTCAATGTTTTCCATTGTTGATTCAGACTGGGGCTGCTGTGAAGTTCTCCTCCGTTGAAGGCCTCTGGTCACAACAGGGGAGCTTCTCTCACAGGTTATTTTGGAGGGCATCTTGCCTTTTCAACAGCTCCTGGAGTGGAGTTCTGCTACCATTCCCTCTGCTACCATTCTGTGGAAATTGGGATCGTAGAAAACACCCAGGAGCATAGAAGAGTCCAAAGGCAGATGCATGAATAAATATGATAAATGTATTTATTCATATAACAAAACATATTAACTATATACAAAGGCTGTCTTAATATCCATTAGGATAGGGGGCACACAGCGTGTGTGACTACCCCTATCAACGATCATGTCTCATGGAGAACAAACGTAAAAAGAGAGCAAGGTGGAAAGGTTAGAGGGGGTTTTATACTCAGTGTAAGCCCCTCCTCTCCACATAGGGGTGGGGGCACTTTCTGCCTCCACTAGTGTTCTGTATGATATATGTGCCAATGGCTTGCAAATATTTGACAGGGCCGCCAGTTGACGCTGTTTGGCCGACGGCATCCTGAGAAGCCCCTCTCTATGGGAGCGTACTGGTCGGTTAGAGGCTATTGGTAGCAGAAGGCGGTCTCGTAAATACCCCAGTCCGATGCCATGGAGCGCTCTAAAGGGGGTAACCAAAACCTTGAAGCGCACCCGGAAGACCACCGGGAGCCAGTGCAGCTTGCGCAGGAGGGGGGTCACATGGGAGCGCCACATCGCTCCCATAACCACCCGCGCGGCCGCATTCTGGCCAGCTGGAGCCTCTGGGTGCTCCTCAAGGGGAGTCCCATGTAGAGAGCATTGTAGTAGTAGTCCAGGCAGGAAGTAACGAGAGCATGAGTGACAGTATTTAACGAGTCCCGATCCAGAAAGGGACGCAACTGGCGAATCAGGCAGACCTGATAAAAAGTCCCCCTGGCCACGGCCGTCATGTGCTCTTCCAGAGACAGCTGTGAGTCCAGGAGGACACCCAAGTTGCGAAGCCTCTCCATGGGTTTTTGACCTGCCGCTCTCACTCTTCCGGATCCCACCCTGGTCCTCACTGCCCTCCTCCTGCGGGGTCTTGGTGGAAGAGAGGGCCGATAGTGGGGCAGCTCAGTAAAACACTCCGGCTGAGCTGGCCACCTAACAATTTGACACAAGCAGCTGCTCCATGTAAACTAGCAATCTGTTTACAAATAGGACAGCATTCAGATGTAAAAAGCACACCACAAAAAACAGCTGTAAAACAGGCCTTGTCCTGAACTAAACCAGACATTCTGAAATAAAATTGCAATCACTTAATGATGTTCCAAAGAAGGATGAACTAAATGTCCTCAGTGGAACTGCATCTCCATGGAGGGAAGTATGCAGTGGAGTACGCCAGGGCTCTGTTTTAGGCCCAGAGTTCTTCAACATCTTCATCAATGACTTGGACGAGGGGATAGATGGGGAACTCATCAAATTTGCAGATGACACCAAGCTGGCAGGAATAGCCAACACTCCAGAAGATAGGCTCAAGATACAGAAGGATCTGGACAGACTTGAACATTGGGCGCTATCTGTTGAAAGCTGGATCTAGCCCAATAACTCAAAGACAGACTTCGATTCTTTTCTGTAACTTTATTATAGATTTAATGGTACTGGAGGTCACTGACCTTGTACCTTTCTCTTTCAGGTATACATCTGGAATACTCTGTGGACCATGTGGTCGGAGCCTTTATACCCAGGAGGAGGGGCAAAGAGGTAAGGAGTGGTTACAGGGGTTATGGGATATGTGATCAGTTAACCCTTGCAGGTCCGGATGATCAGGGAGATGTAGTAGTTAGACATTTACCATGACAAAACCCCCTCTAAATGTCTAACTGGGTACCTGGGGGAGTGTTTGTATGCATACAGAGAATATACAGGCACAGGCACGAATTACATGTAAACACGCATTTTAGACATGAGGTACGCATGCTGTTTATGTGGTAGGGGTTTAGTGAGAATATCTGCTGTTTGCTCCTCTGTGTCACAGTGTACTGCCTTAATGAAACCTATTTCTGAAAACTGCCTGACGTGTTTGTATTTAATGTCAATGTGCCTAGACCGCTGACCTATAGCATCGGCCTTTGAGATCTCTATCGCTGCCTTGTTGTCTTCGTGGATGACTATTGGATATGAGGGTTCAGCCCAGATGTTGACGGCCAAGGCGATGTCAGGCCTGGTCCAGTTGGATATATACAGCAGTGACCCTATCGTTGATCTATACAACTTATTGTCTGTGAAAGGTTCAGATTCCTCGTACATGGTCTTCAGGAACTCTGGTTGCATGGGGGTCTCGCTGGGTTTTGCTTCGGACATGTTGCATTTGGACAGCAGCTCGATGATCTTTTCTCTCTGGGAGAGGCGGAAACCCTTGTCGGTTTTTATCACTTGGACCCCTAGGTATTTATCGATCTTTCCAAGTGACTTTAGGGAGAAATGGCTACCCAGCTCAGTGGCGAACTTGTCACATCTGTCCTTGTGCTTGCTGATGTACAAGATGTCGTCCACGTAAACGAGCACACCTTCGAATGTGTTGTTTTCTCTCTTCGTGAAGAAGCATTTGTCGGCTGAGGTGGCCTCGAAGCCCATGGATCTGAGAGCTTTGGCTAGGCAGTCATACCACCTTTTGCCCGACTGCTTGAGCCCATACAGGCTTTTGTTCAGCAGCCAGGTTTGGTTCCCGCCCTCGTTGTACCCAGGCGGTGCTTTAACGTATATCTCTTTGTCCAACTCGGCGTGCAGGTGCGCTGTTTGTACGTCGAATTGGAAAACCTCCAAGCCCAGGATGGTGGCCACCACCAGGGCGCTTTTGACGCTCTCCGCCTTGACGGTTGGCGAGTAGGTGTCTGTATCTTTGGGCGAAACCCTGCGTGACTAGTCTTGCCTTGTACAGGACCTTGTTGTCTTCTAATGTCTTAACTCTGAACACCCATTTGGTTCCTATTGGTTTTTTGTCCTCTGGAATTTGGGCAGGTGAGTATACTTGGAGGTTCCTTAGACTCTCCATCTCCTTCTCCATGGCAGACATCCATTTTTCTTTCTCTTTCTGGGGGAGCCCGAGGATGTCCTCATATGAGCTGGGCGTGAAATGGGTGTTGTGGATGGCCATAACGTAGTCCTCCAGCTTCCTTGGCAGCTTGTTTCTGGTTTCTCTGATTGGCCTGCTGGGGGTTGGCTCAGTTTCCTGCATGTTGTCTGCCTCTTTGTCTGTCAGGTCATCTATCTTCAGGGAAGGGTGCCCTTCTTTCCACTCTTTGATGCTCGCCTTGCGATTGTTGGCTGTATGCCCTCCGACCTCTCTGACCTCCTTTTCCCCTTGGTCATGTTCGAATGTGACCCCATTGGTGGGAATGTCGTTGGAGTGTACCCTCGACCAGTTTGCATTTTCGTGGAAACTGGCTGACCTGGAAACCACAAAACGGTTGTTGTTGTCGACAAATCTGTAGCCCTTTGTGCCCGGTTCGTAACCCACGAATCTCAGTCTTTTTGATAATTTCTCCCCTTTCTTTCTTAATTGTCTGGGGATGTGGACATCGGCTGGGGCGCCGAATATGTGTAAGTGTGCAATGTTGGGCTTTCTGTTGTATAGCATCTCGTATGGTGTCTTATTGATAGAGCTTGACCACAGTCTATTCAGGGTGTAATTAGCGTAGTGTAGTGCCTCTGACCAGAAATGCTGCCCCATCCCAGCATCCTCCAGGGCGCACCTCATCATGGTTTGCAATACCCTGTTTTTTCTCTCTGAGACTCCATTTTGGAAGGGGGAGAAAGGTGAAGAGGTGTAATGCGCTATGCCCTGTTCTCTCAGCCACCTTGTGAATTCCTTGGCCATGAATTCTGAGCCCCTGTCTGTCATTATCTGCCTTATTCTCATGTTATGTTGCATATCTACTCTTCTGTGGAATTCTTTAAACCTTTGGAATACTTCGTTTTTGTGTCTGAGGGAGTAGACATACCCGTATCTGGTGTAGTCATCCACAATCGTGAGGAAGAATCGCTTCCTATGCCCTACAGAGGGTTTCAATGGCCCTACCAAGTCCATATGCACCAATTGGAAGGGGGACTCTGTGGTTCGTTTGGATCCCCTGGGGATGGCCTTAACCTTGATCTTAGAATGCTTACAGACTGAACAATCCAAGTAGTTTTCGCAGTTCTTTACTTTGAGACCCTCGGTACATTCTGTCATTTTCTTTACAATGGGGAAACTTATGTGTCCCAGCCTCCTGTGGAGGAGGTGGGCGCAGTTATCATGCAATGGCTTACCGATAGATACAGACTTGTTGGCCTTCTCATGGCTACTTTCTGCCTCTTGCTGCACCCCCTCTATTTCTGGATACTCATCTACTTTGTGGTTCGTGTTGGTATCAATGCCCTCTTCCTCCCTTGCGTTGGGTGTGAAGTAGGGAAGTCCCTTGTGTATGGTTACCTTTCCTATCTCTTTCCCTCGCTTGATCAAGTGTGCCTTTCCATCTTTGAATTTTATCTCTATGTTTGTGTCCCGTGTCAGCTTTGTGATGGCTAGCACGTTGTGGGGTATCTCTGGCATGTACAGTACCCCTTTTAAATCCCCTATCTGTGTGATGTGTACGTTTCCTTTCCCCACTACTTTGACCTTCCTTTGGTTTGCCACCTTTATTTCTGAGTCTACTTCTGTGAGTGAGTCTAGCAGCTCTGGGTTACAAGTAGTGTGACTTGTGGCCCCTGAGTCCAGGAGCCATGTGTTTCTCTCTGCCTTATGTTTGTCATTTGGGTCATCGTGCCTGATTCCGTACATGGAGCCAGAGTTACTGTCCCTGGAGTGGTCTCTGCGCTCATGGTGTTTCCTGGGGTTGGGTGACCACCCTCGCCCCTTTTCCTTTGGGTACCTGCGTTCAGGTGACCTCCCCCCTCTACTGTCGTGCTGTCCCCTGTCCCTATGGTTCCTGGGGCAATCCCTCTTTAAGTGGTTCCTTGACCCACAAGAATAACATTCTGAGGTATCCCTGGCCCTATCTTGGAAATCCACCCTCTTCGTGGGTCTAGGATCCCTTTTGGATAGTTGGCGTTCCCTCCTCAGAGTGTCCTCTGCAACGAGCTGACTGGTCAGTGTGCCTAGTGTTAGGTATTGCAAGCTGAGGCTATTTAGTTGGGTTATGAAGCTGTCCCAACTGCTATCAAGAGAGTTTATGATTATGCTTATCATGCTCTCTTCAGTGATGATTCCCCCCTCTGCATGAGCTCTGCCCTTGTAGCATTCATCTTTAAAATGTGCTCACTCATGGGGACCCCTGCCTTGTGCTTGGTGGAGTGGAACTCCCTAGATATTCTAGTGGTAGTGGCTCTACTCTGGCTATAAAACAGGTTACATAGTTTTTGCATAACATCATAAACAGTCAGATTGTCCTCAATAGATGGATACATAGCAGATGGAATGGAGGTTAACATGATACAAAATGCCCTGTGATGAATACAGTCAATTTCCAGTGACCAGAGCTTTTGGGGAGGTCTGTTAGCTAGGAACAGTGCATTCTCTCTCTTAATTGTTGACTCCATTCTATAACATTACCCCTATCTAACTGTAATTTTGGCAAATTGGCATAATTTGCCCCAGAAATGTTAGTAAGGTTACTTACTGGGGGGAGCTGTCCATGGTCCAAACTGTGATTGAACTCACAATAAGGCTTTGGGATGTCTGTGGCCATTCTGTACTTGCTTGGATCTATGTAGCTTGCTTCTCTTGTTACAGGCAGGTACTGGGCATGCGCGAAACTCATTCCGCGCTGGAGTCCATCGGGTGAGGTTCCTGTTGCTGGAGCTCCCAGGCCTAGGCCTAGGCCTGTCGGTGGGAGGCTGGACCCACCCCCGGTGGGTCCGAAGATTCCTCCTGAAGGTGGACACCACTGTTGGATGGCCGGATCCCCGGCGAAGAAGGGTAGAAGGTGAGGAGGCGACGCGGTCGTAAGTCGAGGACTTCCGCGGGTTGGCGGCGCGGCAGCAGCGGAGGTCGTAGGTTGAGGATTCCCTGCACCCAGCGGCTCGGCGGTAATGGCAGCGGCGGCGGTGGATCCTCCCTCGTGGTTGCTGGTCCCTGGTCCCGTGGATCGGCCTGGTGGATGTTGTGGCGTTGGTGAGTAGCCAGTTCTTCTCTTCTCCCTCGGGCCTCGTGTAGTTGGTGTAGTGGGTGGTGAGTTCGAGTCCTGCGGTTGATCCTTCCTGCAGGTGGGCAGTCTTTTGTGCCAGTTGTTGGTGTGCGCAGTGTCTTTAGTTGGCTGTGACTCGGTTGCCTGGTCGTTGTTGGTTGTCCTGGCCTTCTTGTGTTTTCCAGGATTTTTCTTTGATTTTTTGAGTGCTGCAGGAGGCTCAAAAGTGGAGCCCAGGGCAGCGGTGATGGTCTCGATTGCCTTTTGCAACTCGAGATCGGTAGGTGTTTTTTTCTTAGCGATTGTAGTTTCTTCGTGGTCGCTTTCAGAGTTGGGCTCTTCGTTGTCGCTTTCTGAGTCCCCCTCGTCTGTTTCGGGGTTCGGGCATTTTCGCGCCAAGGGATTCAAATACTGGCTTCCCATTGGCTGGTGCTCATCCCAAGATGGCCACCGGGAAGGGGGCGCGAAAATGGATTCTGCCGGCTCAGGATCATCGGGTTGGGGTGGCTTACCCTTTTTTGCTGGCTTTTCTCTCTCGGTGGTCTTTGGGGCCTCAATTGCTGCTTCTTGCTGCTCAAAGAGGCTTCGAAGGTCTGCGATGAGGTTTTCTTTGTCGCTGCTTGCCTACATCAGTTTCAGGATGGAGAGTTTGAATTTATTCATTTTCTGTGCTGTTTCTTCTTCCAGGGCGGTGATCTCCTTGGATGGCCCCTCTTCATCTGATTGTGAGTCCAGGCTGGAGTCCTGCTCGCTTCCAGCTTCTGTCTCCTCCATGGCTGTGGCTTTGGTTGCAAGTTTCTCAGCCATCTTCTTGGTAAGAGCTCTGGTCTGTACTCTGTCTGCTTCTTCAGGGTAGGTGTTGGGTTCAGTCATTATCTGGAGTTATGGGCAACCGACCTCTGCTACCATTTTGTTGAAAGCTGGATCTAGCCCAATAACTCAAAGACAGACTTCGATTCTTTTCTGTAACTTTATTATAGATTTAATGGTACTGGAGGTCACTGACCTTGTACCTTTCTCTTTCAGGTATACATCTGGAATACTCTGTGGACCATGTGGTCGGAGCCTTTATACCCAGGAGGAGGGGCAAAGAGGTAAGGAGTGGTTACAGGGGTTATGGGATATGTGATCAGTTAACCCTTGCAGGTCCGGGTGATCAGGGAGATGTAGTAGTTAGACATTTACCATGACACTATCTAACAAAATGAAATTCAACGGTCAAAAAAGTAAGGTTCTACATTTAGGGTTCTATGTGTACACTGGCTTTTGTCTGATTGCCAGTGTTCCTAGATAAAAATCCTTGCAAACACCAATTGCCCTGATTCACTGAATCCAGAATTCAGTGCTCTGAAACATGTCTATTCAAATGTGACTCATAGCCACAATTATTACTAGGATCAAAATTCTGGGCCTGCACTGCAATAGCCTTAGTGAATGATACAGACTTAAAGCACAGAATACTCACTCGTTTTCAATTAAAAGTTCCATATCCGATTGGTCATCTTCAGTTTCTGGAACATACTCAGATCCACTCGGTTCATATAAGTCTGAACTTGCTTCCATATCGTGGAAAAGAGACATTATTTCGATATTCACGTGTCCAGAAACGGAGGCAACACTAGGCGCTGCAGGCGCCATCCTTGCTCCGTCACATGGGAGCAGCCAAGCACGACAATTGGCTGCTGCAAATAGAACCCTGCAGTTCTGAGTTTTCGTGTGAAAGTGTAGATAGGACCTTCTAATTTTGCTATTTGTGGCAAATCTATTTAGAAATTTTACTAAATAAGTTGTTAAAAAAATTAAGTCATGGTAGACAGAACCTTGTCACACTCTTAACTCATTTTCGACAAAAATGTCAGATAGCACCCTGTAATTCTGAGGTAGTGATATACTAACTGCAGCCAGAATTGTATTGGCACAGCAGAGGAAGAACGTGAGATCCCGACAGATGAAAATATTAGAATGTGCAGAAATGGATAGACCAACGCTTACTATTAAGGACAAAGAAGAAACTGAATATTTTTTTATATGGGACCTATTTTATCAATGGTTGGACAATGGGTGGGGGGGACATAAAAAGAATAAATGCTAAAATGGAGATTTGTTAAAGTAGATAAATTAAATATTAGGGTTATTATACTATTGATGTTAGTGTGATGAATACTATTGTAAACATTTGGATTATGACTGCCTAAAAACAATTGTACCCAGACAACACACAGTTTGATGAAAATTGAATGTTATATGTTATATAAATAAGATAAATAAAACAGGGGGGGGGAAGATTTGTAGACTTCAACTCCCAGAATTCCCCAGCCACCATGTCCGCAAGTCTTAAAGGGGCCAAGATCGGACAGCCCTGCTTTAAGGTTTAAGATGAATTCTGAATCTTTAAGAAACACCCCCACCCCCCCACCAAGAAAGGTTTCCGGGTCTCCTCTGGGTATGGGTAGGGATTACAAGATGGCGTTCTGCCAGGGGGGCTTTGGGGACTGAGGGGCAGGCCCAGAGGGCTGATTTGTATCCATCCCGGGATCTGGCCCATATTTTGTTTATTTATGACATCCCGTCTGCCCCACCTGATCAGTAGACTCTGGGCAGCTTCCCAGACTCTGTAACCACACTAAGACATTGAAGGATTAGATTAAAAGTCTCCACAGCAGCATTAAAAGAGATCTCCCAGTGCAAACACCAGGGCCTGGAGGGCAGCTGGCATGCCAGCCTGGAGCCCTGGAGGGCCTGTTGCTCGAATCTGAGCCTGGGCAGAGCTGGCAAGGAGCTAGGCACAGCCTCTCTCTTGCTGGGTATCAGCCTCCTCCTCCTCCTCCCACCATGCCCTCATCTATAAGTGGGGAAGGATAACCAGGTGTCTCCAACAAGGACCTTGGTCAAGAGGCCCTGCTGGATCTTCTTCATCTGGCCAGGCCATCTTTTCCCCAACTGAGCCCACAGGAAGTTCTCCCCCAATTTCCAAGAAGAGGAAGAACCACCCTAAAACCGTCCCTCCTGCCCCTCATTCTTGCAGATAAACATGGTGGTGGGCATCAGAGGACGTGGGGAGGTCAAGAGGACAGCAGGGCTGGGTTGCCCCCTCCGGGTCCTGAAGAAGAGCAAGAGCAGGTGGACAGGTCTGCCCCACTTCCACTCCTGGTCCTGAAAGGGACCCGGAGACTCCATTCAGTGATGCCGGAATAACAGAATATCAGAGTTGGAAGGGCCCTTGGAGGTCTTCTAGTCCACTCCCCCCTGCTCAGGCAGGAGGCCCTCTACCATGGCTGTCCAGGCTCTTCTTAAAAACCTCCAGGGATGGAGCCCCCACAACCTCTGGTGGCAACTTCTGTTCCTCTGGTTAATTGTTAGGAAATTTCTCCCTCCTTCTAGGTCGTCTCTCTCCTTGATGAGTTTCCATCCGTTGCAATCTTTGTCCTGCCTTCGGGTGCTTCAGAGAGTAGCTGTTGACCCCCGTCCTCTTTGTGGAAGCCCCTCAGCTATGGGGACACGATCATGTCAGGGTTCAGGAAGTACCAAAAGGTACCAACAGAGGGCTCCAGCGCCCAGCTTCACTGCAACACTCTGACACCATCCCCCCCTCCCGCCAAAGCAATTGAGGTCTGAATGAAGGGCTGCTTCCTGCACTCGTTTCCCCCCCCCCGCTCCCCACAATCCTGGGAGGGAGTGATGGGCTGCGGGCAAAGGAGGGGCTCCCCCAGGATGGACCTGTACCCTAAAGGTGAAGCACAGGCTTGGTTCTTGGTGCTCTGGAGGAGGGGAGCTTGCCTGACCCTGGGAGTTTCCAGCCTGGCTCAGCCCCTGCCGGACATCGGACCGTTTTCCTCCCCTGCAGCCAGGACAGCCTTCACCCCCCACCCCCACCCAGGACCCTCTTCCCCCATGATCAACAGATGGGGCATTTAATTATTTCAGCTATGTTCATATCTTAATTGAATTGCATATCTTGATTAAGATACAAATTGCGTATTTTAAATTGAACCAACATCACAGAGAGACCTTAAATGCAACTTTTGTCCTGGCTCAGCTGCATTTGGTACTTCTACATGTGTTCAAAAGGGGGCGCTATTGTCATTTGCAAGACCCTGAAAGCACAGTTGCTGCTTTTCAGATCTGTCTGAATTTACTATTATATTGAACACATAACATGAATGTAACATAACCCGCTTGCAGCGGATTCAGCACTCCGGCCCTCATAGCTCTACCTGCGCCCCAGGGGGGATGGGAGTGCGGAACCCGGGACTCCGGCTGGTGTATGTTAATGCCAGGTCCGTTGTTAATAAGGCCCCCCTTGTCTGTGATTTGATTGACAAGGGGGGTGTGGACCTGGCTTGGGCATGGAGGGAGGGGTTCCTCTCTCTGATTTATGTCCACCAGGTTTCCGTGTAGTACACCAGCCACGACTCCACAGGAGGGGTGGCGGTTGTCATTAGGGAAGGTCTTAGACCTAGGGAGGTCACTGTCCCTCAGATTGGCGGGTGTGAGTCCCTTCTGTTGAAATGGAACCCTGGAGTGCAGTCGGCTCTGTTGATTACATACCTGTCTCCCAGCTGCATGTCTTCAGTCCTGCCCGTGCTACTCGGCGTCTTAGCCAAACTGACGGTTGAGCTCCTGTGGGAGATTTTAATCTCCCGTCAGCTGGTGAGACATCTGAGTTGGTTTGGGAGTTCATGGCCTCCATGACCGCTATGGACCTGACTCAAGTTGTACAGGGCCCAACTCACAGTGGTGGACACACACTCGACCTGATTTTCATCTCTGGGCAGTGTATAAATGCTCAGGGTAGGGGTGAACTTTCTGTGCTACCCGTCATGGACCAACCATTCCCTCCTTCAGCTAGACTTTCCGTCCGCCAACCCCCACCGCTGGGAGACGGAACCGACTCGTTGGTTCTGCCCCAGGCACCTGATAGGTTCCTGACGGAGCTTGGGATATTTCCCTATCCCGTGGTTTGCCAGAGGCCCTGGTGGATGCCTGGGAACGGGCGGCCACCGGGGCACTGGATCGAATCTCCCCCTTGCGGCCTGCCTTCCAACAGGGATCCCGGGCAGCTCCATGGTTCTCCGTGGAGCTTAGGGAAATGAAGCGTCGGAAGAGACACCTAAAGGGCCGTTGGAGGTCTTCCCATTCCGAATCTGATTGAACACAGCTAAGAACCCATATTAGGTCTTATCTTGTGGCGATGGAAGCAGCGAAACGTGATTATTTCGTTGCTCTCATTGCGTCTGCAGAAAATCACCCAGCAGCCTTGTTCCACTCCCTTCTTCATCAGGGAGCAAGGGAGGACCCCTTGCAAGGCAGTGCTGAGAATTTTGCTCAATTTCTGCAAGACAAAATTGCTCAGATCCGGACGGGTTTAGACTCTGACTGGGCAGGATCTGACGAGGAGATGGGAGCAGATCTTGGAGGTAACATCTGGGTTGACTTTGATCCTGTTTCTATGGAGGAAATGGACAGGATTATTAGTAGACTTGGGGCCTCCACATGTTTACTGGACCCTTGTCCCTCCTGGATTGTTGTGGCAACCAGAGAGGTGACTGGAGACTGGATCCGGGCGATTATCAACGCTTCATTGAGAGATGGGGTCTTCCCCACCCTACTTAAGGAGGCGGTGGTTCATCCCCTCCTCAAGAAGCCTGCCCTGGATCCGGCCTCCCTGAACAACTTTCGTCCTGTCTCCAACCTTCGCTTTATAGCGAAGGTTGTTGAGTCTGTGGTGGCGTACCAACTCCCGCAATTCCTGGAGGAAACTGATTATCTAGACCCATAACAATCAAGCTTCATGCGCGGACACAGCACGGAAACGGCATTGGTCGCCCTGGTGAATGATCTCTGGCGGGCCCGGGATGGGGGTTATTCCTCCATCCTGGTGCTACTTAACCTCTCAGCAGCTTTTGATACCATCGACCATGGTATCTTACTGTGATAACCCGGGGGGTTAGGGGTGGGGGCACTGTTTTACAGTGGTTCTCCTCCTACCTCTTGGGCCGTACACAGTTTGTCTGGGCGGGGGGTCAGAGATCCTCCCCCAGGCCCCTCACTTGTGGGGTGCCACAGGGGTCGGTTCTCTCCCCCCTGCTCTTTTATATCTACATTAAACCACTGGGTGAGATCATTCATAGTTTCGGGGTGAGGTATCATCGGTATGCTGATACCCAACTTTACATCTCCACCCCGGATCAACCCAGGGATGCCCTTTCCGTGATGTCTAAGTGCCTAGAGGCGGTGCGGATCTGGATGGGTAGGAACAGGCTCAGACTCAACCCCTCCAAGACCGAGTGGTTGTGTAGCCCGGCATCTCCTGATCTAGTCACCCCGTCACTTTTGATGGGAGGGGAGTTGCTTACTCCCTCTGAAAGGGCTCGCAATCTTGGCATCCTCCTTGATTTACAGCTGTCCTTGGTGGACCATCTGGCAGCCGTGACAAGGGGGGCTTTTGCACAGGTTCGCCTGGTGCGCCAGTTGCACCCTTTCCTAGACAGGGATGCCCTCTGTACAGTCACTCATGCTCTCATTATTTCTCAGCTGGATTACTGCAATGCCCTCTACATGGGGCTGCCCTTGGGGTGCACCCGGAGGCTCCAACTGGTCCAGAATATGGCCGCGCGGGTAGTTACGGGTGCTTCCCATTACTCCCATATAACAACATTGTTGTGCCAGCTGCACTGGTTGCCGGTGGTCCTCTGGATCCGCTTCAAGGTGCTGGTGCTCACCTAAAAAGCCCTTCATGGCATGGGCCCGGGATACTTGCAGGACTACCTCCTACCGGCCTCCCACCGCCCAGTGCGCTCACATAGGACTGCCCTCCTCCGGGTCCCATCGGCCAGACAGTGTCGGCTGGTGGCCCCCAGGATGAGGGCGTTCTCTATGGTCGCACCGACCCTCTGGAATGGTTTACCCACTGGGCTCCGGACGGCCCCCGACCTCCGCACCTTCCGCGCTGACCTAAAGACATGGCTCTTTCAGCAAATTTCCTGATCTGCCGTGCATTTTAATTTGGGGGATTCGGGGTTTTTAAATCAGATTTTAACATTTTAATTCTATTTATTGTTGGGTTGTTTTATTCTGTGAGCTGCCCTGAATCCCTCGGGAGAAGGGCGGCATATAAATATGACAATAAATAAAATAAAATAAATAAATTTACGGTTGCATTTCTAGCCTTTTGGAGGGGAGGATGTTTATTTTTATTTTTGTTGTCGTCAAAGTGGGTGCCAAATAAGATTGTCCAGAGGTGTGAAGTGCTTCTCAGGGTGGAACCCGAAGTACCTGCCAGGCTTACCTTCCCAGAGGCTCTTAGAGGTCGGCTTCCGCAATGCCCAGCCCTCCCGTGGATGGGGACTAAAGTCCACCTCAGACGGAGTCCTGGAGCGTCAACAGTGGGATCCGGGTGTGGTGCTGCACCTTGCCCGCCCGCCCGCCCGCGGGTAACAGCTGAGCACCTCCACCTCCTTTCCAAGACGCAGGCTGCCATCCTCTAGGTTCAGAGAGGCAACCCAAGGTGAAACTTCTCCTTTCATCATCCTGTTTATTACATTTCAGTGCCATTTCACCTCCAAAGCCAGAAAGATCGTAAAATAAATAACTACCTTTTACTGGAAGAGTACATAAGGATGAAGTCATAAAAGGTGCAATGAAAGCAGAGAAAAGGTTCCAGGGGGCCGACCTGCCACTTGACGTCTGGCTTGCTTAAGGAGGCTCCAGAGCGGGTCCAGGGAGCCATGGCCAACAGGGCCCACCTGCCACTGTTGCTCCGGCCCTTCGCTTCAGCTGGGCCCTTAAAGGGCGACCAGGAACCAGCCGGTTCAGTTGCACAACTTCTTCAGGGCCCCAGTAACTGGGCAAGGAGTGAGAGTGGAAGACAGTGTGCAAACAGGGAAACGCCCAGATGGCCCCATAATTTCTAGAGCAAGACCAGGTCGGTAGCACCGATAGTAGACAGGCCTGCTGAGCAACTTCACAGAGGTGTCTTGCACAGAGTGTTTTTTGACCCCTGGCCACTTCACCTGCACCCTGAGCTCAGTCCGAAGGCTTTGCAGCTGGCTAGAGACCAAAGGAGTGGCGGCTGCTTTCAACTTCCTTTGCCGATAAGAAACTATTTTAAGAACTCTCCAGGCATTTTTATTCTTTCATCAGTCCGCAAAACAGGGTAGGGCACCCCCCACTCGAGGGTCACCCCTCCGGAAAAGCGGTTCCCTGAGGGTCAAGAGGCTCCCTGCACTGGGGGAGAGATCCAGCCAGGTTGGTCGAGCAACGCAGCACGGGGGCCCGGCCCTGCTCCGGGATGGGGGACACGCCCCTCCCCGCCCAGGGGGACCCCTGCCCAAGATGGCCTGCACCTCCCCCCACCGGCCACGAAGGCAACAATGCAAAGGCTGTGGAGAGGCCCTTTCCATCCGTGGGTGGATGGGCAAAGACCCTGCGGTTGAGGTTCAGCCTTTCTGGCTCAAAAGGGGGTCGGGGACCGAAAGGACTGCCCCACACCTCACAGAAGGCAAGAGACCCAGGGAGGTAGGCTAGAACCAGGTGGGGAAGCTCTGTGGGGAAGGGGCAGTGGCCCTGCAGCTGCGGGTGGGGGCTGAGCCTAGGCCAGGATGCGACCCCCCCCAACATCCTCCCACAACTCTGGTCCACCTAGGTCAGGAACTGAGCCCCTCCCCACAGCTCCTCCTGGCCTTTCCTGGCAGCTGAAGAGCCTTTGCTTGTTCTCCAAAGGGGAGGGGGGCCACCTGAGCTGCCCCCCAGGCAGAAAGGTGAGCACCAGAGGCACATTCTGGCACCTGAGAGATTGGAGAGAGCAAGTGGGGACAAAGCCCCCCAGCGGGGTCTGGCCACCCACCCAGAGGGGCCTTGTGGGCTGGCCTCTCTGCTATCCAGTTGCGAAGGGAGGGGGGCTTGCCTTACACCTGAGCAGAGTTGGCCTGGGTGGCCCCTCAGCCTGCCTCAGGAGGAAACAAGACTGGAGCTATAATTCCCTTGAGGAAGAGGGATGAACTAGGAGCTACAATCAGTGTACATCAGTCTGACTTGGGAGGCTGTGATGCTCACCCCCATTTGCAGCTTGTCTTCTAGAAAAGGGGTGGAACCCAGAAGGTGGTCATGCCCCCTCCCCCATGAGAACACTGACCCATGACCCTCCCCCCCAGAGCCAGGCTCATCCACCGTCCAGAAAGGGATCTGGGGGGACTTTGTCATTGCAGGATGGATTTGGGCAACAGGAATTGGCCACCCTCCATGGATCCTGCGGCCAGTGAGTAATGAGGCAGGGTTGCCCAATTCCCAAGACATCAGCAGCCCCGGGTTTCATGCCAGCTTGATGCCAGCACTCCCAAAGCCTCTCTTGCATTTCTGAGGAAGGGAGTGCGTGGGGCAGATTGTCCAAGCCAAACCCCTGGTCACAACTCCTTGCGACAGCCCCTGCAGCAAGAGTGTTTTGGGCCCTTCCAGACCAGGGCAACCCCCTCCCCCAGCAGGCAGAGCACCCCTTCCTCACGACACCTCACTAACTCTGGTAAATCTCCACCTTCTTCCCGCAGACCAAGTTCGGCTGGTGGATGGCTTCCCACATCACCAGCATCTCATAGGGCAAAAACCGGTGTACCAGGAGCAGCTCCTTATAGTAGCAGGGGTCAAAGGACTCCAGCTTGGAGGAGGGCACCCTCACGCCCACCGTCCGCATGCCTATGTGGGAGGCAGGCGCCAGCCCTGCCTTCTCCAGGCACATGCCCAGGTAGACATCGTCGATGGGGAACAGCTGGATGCCCAGCGCCTGCTGGTAGATGGCGTGGCAGGTGTAGCCGGACATCAACAGTCCCCCACCCCCACAGTAGGGTGGGTAGGACTTGGAGGAGGTGACCTGCTCCGGCACGTAGTACTTGCTCCACTTCTCACGGATGGGGCCCACGTTGGTGATGAGTTGGCCTACGAAAAGGTGCTGGTCCCCAGCGCCGGGCACCCCCAGCAGGTAGTGGGCCATGTTGTCAGTGTTGGCGAAGACGTCATCATCCCCGTTGAAGACGAAGCGGACGCCCGGGCAGTGGCTTTCCAGCCAGGCGTGGAAGAGCAGCTGCTTGAGGGTGAGGTTGAAGAAGCTGTCCACAAAGCTCCACTGCAGGACGTCGCCGTGCTCCGCGTGCTCCAGGCGCAGCAGCTGGTTGAGCTTGCGCGCCTCCCGGGCGTTGGCTGCCACGCCAGACAGGAAGACACGCCGGATGTGGACGCCGGCAAAGGTACGCTCCTGCCCCCAGGTCTTGCGGATGATCTCGCGGCGCTCGTAGTTGGCTGGGGAGGACTTGATGGCCAGCAGCAGGAAGACCTGGTGGGAGGCCTCCGGGGCACCGCACTTCTCGGGCAGGTCGAGCAGCAGCGGGAAGGCCCTGCAGTGGCGGTAGCGCAGGAAGTCCTTGATGTGGTCGGGCAGCTCAGTGAAGCCGGAGATGTTAGCCACGGAGGCGTTCTGCCGGCACTCGGGAAGAGGCTCTGGGGCTCTGGGGGTGGCGGCCGTGGGAGACACCAGGGTTTCTGCCACTTCCAGGAGGGGGCTGCTCTTGTGCGACTGGAGGAGGAAGAGCAGGCAGCTAAACCCGACCACGCTGAGGACGAGGGTTTCCACTTTATAGCACCAGCGTCGTGACATCGTGACCTGGAAAAGAAGCCAGGGAGGAGGGAGGTTGAACCCACTGCCAGGCGCGTTGCATCACCCGGCTGTGAGTCGGAGACTGCAGGACACGGTCGGAAGAGTAAAAGCATCCGGAAAAGTTCACATATATGCAATTAAGATGTCTTTAAGCTGCTAAGACACCAAATTATCAAATAACCCAGAAGCTTAGTGGAGCTGACAGATTCCCTCCACCCACAGGATTTATTGTGCGCAGAGAGAGAGAGAGAGACCCAGCCACACCCGGGGCGTCTCCCAGGAGCGCCTCTCCTCTGCCCAGGGGCCTCTCTCACCACCACCCCCCACGGGAACCAGGCGCAGCCCCAGAGAGGAGGGGGGGAAGAGCCACCCCAGCGGGTGCTGCTTTCTCCTCCTTCCAGGGACTCTCCTGAGCCCAAACCGGGGTTCCCCTCAGCAGTTCTGCCTTTGCTCCCTGGAGGTTTCCTGGAAAGGAAAGAGGGCAGAATCGGCTGTGGGAAGGGGGGGCATGGGGGAGGAGGGGGGGCGGCTGGGATTAGCCGGCTGGGGCTCTCACCTGCCTGGGGGACGGGAGCAACGTTTGGGGAGACAGAGGCGGCCCAGAGAGAGAGGGGAGCAGATGGGGAGAAGGGAAGAGCAGCTGGCATGCAGTCCTTAAAAAGTAATACTTTGGGTTGGACTAGAAGACCTCCAAGGTCCCTTCCAGCTCTATTCCAACTGAAGTAATTTTAAACCACTCAAATCCCCTGGGGGAATAAATGTCAGATTCGTCTCACGCTTAGAGCAAAAGAAACAGCCCTCAGGTTACAACCTATTTCTTTAGCAACGGTTCAACATTACAACTTTGAAAAACGTGACTTACGACAAGTCCTCGTATTTGTGACCATCAGAGCACTCCTCCCCTGACAATCACATGATCAAAATTTGGGTATTTGGCACCAGCCTGCGCTTACGATAAATGCAGCGTCCCCGAGAGTGCCCGTGATTTGTGACCTTCCTAGCTGGCTTCATTTAAGGACCCCATGATTCACTTAACAACCGCTTGCTTAGCAACGGAAATTCTGCTTCCAATTTCATATGTAAGTTGAGGATTGCCTGCATATGATAGTAAAGGAGCATTTGGCTCCTTTTTCTTTTTTTTTTTGAGAAAACGAAAGGAGTCTGTAAAAAAAAGTTATACTGCAGCTTCAGCACCGTCCCAGACCCATCTCGGTGCCAAAAGAAATCGGTGAGGCCGCTAATGGGAATCGTGATAGAGCTGGAAGGGGCCTTCGAGGTCTTCTAGACTAACCCCCTTCACAAGGAGAGGCTCAATGAGACGCCGCTGGTGCCCCTGGACCAGACCCTGGAGGCAAAAGTTGTCCTTGCCACGACGCAGGAGCCGTTTTGCAAGAACTCGGATAATTGGAAGCCTTTATTGCCAATTAGCGGATGGGATGAGGTTGGGCTGCTGCCAAAGAGCGAAAGGGGGGTTTGCACCCAGGCTCCCCTTCAGCTCCTGACATGTTTCGGGCTCCATCGCCTGGCAGGAGAGCCAGAGTCACAACAGCCCCTCCCTGCCAGCCAGACCCCTTCCTCTCCTCTCCCCTCCCCTCCGGGGCCTGCTCTGAAGGAAGTGTGCGCATTGGGGTGTGTGTGTGTGTACACAGGCACTCCTCGATTTACGATGGTTCACGTAGTGACCGTTCAAGGTTGCAACAGCACTGAAAAAAGTGAGTTATGACCATTTTTCACACTTACGACCATTGCAGCATCCTCCACGATGGTCACACAATCAAAATGGAGACGCTTGGGAACCAACCCACCTTACGCTGGTCGCAGTGTCCGTGTGTGTCACGTGACCCCCTTTTGCGACCTTCTGACAAGCAAAGTCCCTGGGAAAGCCAGATTCACTTAACAACCATGTTGCTAACTTAACAACTGCAGCGATTCATTTAATGGCGGGGGCAAGAAAGATCGTAAAAAGGGCAAAGCTCACTTAACAAATGTTTCACTTAGCAACATGAATTTTGGGGTCAAATGTGGTCATAAGTTGAGGACTACACACCCACAAACACAAGCCTGGAAGAGCCGAAGGAAGAAGGCCCACCAGGGAGGTTCACCCCGGCCCCTCCGCTTCTGCCTGTCCCCACCCACCAGTGACAGGGACCCCCAGCAGAGGGGAAGACCCCGATCCTGGGCAGAAGGGCAGCAGGCTGGCTCTGCCAAGCCACAAGGCCTGGGTTTACCTTCTGGGAAGTCAAGAGGAATTCAGAGGGACAGGGCCTGGGTGGGGGTGGGACTAGATGATCTCTCGGACACCCTCCAGGCCTTCCTCCCATGAGGTTGGACGAGGAGGAGAAAGCCGAGGTCTCTGGATGCCCATGAGGGCACGGCCCTCTTTCTCTCCTTCTGGAGGGGAGGGCCCATTGCCTGGGTTTCAATCCGGGGGGGGGGATTCAGTTGAATGCTGGAGGAAACCTCTGGAGGAGAAGAGCTCATGGGCAGAGGGCTGCGGCCCCCTCCCCTTGAGGGTCTTCAGGGGGGGCTTGGATTCACCAGGACTTTATCCCTGCAAGACCCCCGAATGAGTGACCTGAAATCACATATGGGGGGGGAGCTGAAGGACAGGGCAGTGAAGTGGAAGGAGGAGGCTGGGGGGGGGCTCTGAAGAGAAGGAATCCCCCGCCCTGCTGCCAAAGAGGCCCAGAGCAACCCAGGGAGGGAGACCAGCAGCAGCAACAGGAGGGCAGGGCAGGGAGTGGGAAAGCAGGTGCAACCCACTCTGTGTGCGTGTGTGTGTGTGTGTGTGTGTGTGTGTGTGTGTGTGTGTGTGTGTGTGCGTGCGTGTGCGTACATCTCTCCACCCCCACCCACTCCCCCAGGGCGGGCATTTGACCTTTTCAGGGCCGGCTGCAGCCGTGCCAGGAGAGGCTTCAGGAGCTCTCCGTCTCTGGCGTGGTGCCCTGGCCTCACCCTGGACAAATGCTGCGGTTGCTCTGTGTGTCACCACACAGAGCAACCGCACCATGCGCAGAGGGCTCCTCCAAGCCGGTCTGGCCAGGTAGGCAGACGGGCAGCAGCAGCAGCAGCAGCAGCCGAGGGAGCCTCAGGCAGAGCCCAGAAAACTTTCCACCTGCCGGCCCTGCCCCCCCCCCCGCCCACCGGATGAGTTTCCAGCCTGATGCAAGGGAAGCCATGCGCACGTCCCCTCGCATGGCCCTCAGGCACAAGGCAGACGCCTCCTCAGCTTCCGACCACAATCCAGCCCCAAATCTATCTTAAGGGAGTTTTGCCCCATTTTACAACCTTTCTTGCCACGGTTGTTAAGTGAATCCGGCTTCCCCATGGACTTTGCTTGTCAGAAGGTCGCAAAAGGAGATCACGCGACCCCGGGACAGTGCGACCGTCATAAGTAGGAGTCAGTTGCCCAGCGTCCTGGGGAGGATCCAGAGAGACCAAAAGGAGCCGTAATTCAGTTGTGGCGTTTCCCTCCCCCCGTGAGGGAGGACCTCCAACAAGGGTGGGGCGGCTCTTGGCTTGGATGGCCGTGAAGGCCGTCTGCTGGGAGACCGGTGGGCAGTGGAAGGTGGGCCACGGGGAGGAGAGGCCGATGGGCTACGTGGTCCAGGGGTCCCACCCAGCTTTTCTTCTGATGTTTTGTTCTCATTTTAAAGCCAAACCATCAATGCATTGGAGGGGGGAGAGGAGAGGGAGAAAGAGAAGGAGAAAGAGGGGCGTGTGAAAGGTGTTGACTTCTTCACCCCCTTTGAGATTTTGTGCACACACACACAGAGCCACCCAGGTTGCAGATTCCACCTGAACGTTTTTCAAAAATAAGAGGGAGGGCTACAAATGTCTCCCTTCGGCTGATGTGCTGACACCGAGCCTTTGCATGGGATGGGCTCCATGGCCTCAGGAGGCCCCTGTGCCTCCAGCATTCTGATGGGCCGAAGGGGCCTCATTCCTCACTGTTGTAGCAAGTTCTCTGTGCACCTTGAAGGCCGAATGGTGCACCAGCCAGCCTCCTCCTGAGGATTTCCTGGCTCTCCTCTGCTTTCCGCCCCCCTTCACACCCTCCAAGGGCAGAAGCCCCCAGCTGCCACTCAGCCCTACCCCCCCCCCCCCCGTAAAAAGCAACAGCCCCTGAAACAGGCAGCCTCTGTCCAGGGAGTGGCCCAAGGAAGAGCAGGGGGGGTTAGGGTTAGCCTCCTCCCCCAAAGCTCCCAGACCCTTTGCAGCTGATCTCCAAGACCTTTGGGAGTCTCTGAAGGCCAGTGGCCCCAAGGCAGTCAGGTCCAGGAGGGGGTGGGGAATGTCTTGGGAAGGCAAAGATCTGCTTCCTGCTGAAACGGGGCCCGGGGGGGGGGGGAGTTACAACCCAAAGCAGGCCCCTTCCTGTGGCAGCAGGGAGAAAAGAAAACCAGTTCTGCACGGCCCACTCTGGGATTTGTGTTTCCTCCCAGGATCAAAGACCCTCCTTGTCTCCCTTCTCCAAACCAAACCACTTTGCAACCGCTTCTCACTTCCTTCAAAGGAGCAGACATCACTCTGCAGAGGGGGGGGGGGGCATCTGAGGAACCCAGGTCTCCTCTGCAGAGGGGAGGGGGCCTTTGGGACTGCTTCCCCCCACCCCAAAGGAAGCAATTTCTAAAGCTCTGCTTTAGGGGTGTCCAACTTTGGCAAAGTTACGACTTGTGGACTTCAGCTGCCTGGGGAATTCTGGGAGCTGAAGTCCATAAGTCTTAAGGTTGCCAGCGTTGGACACATACACACACACACACACACACACCCGCCCGTTCTAAAGCACAGCAGCACACCTCCCTTCTTGGAATCAATGGGAGGGGCTGCATCTGGAGTCTGGGGGAGCGTTGAGCCCCTTCAGGTGTGAAGGCCGAGGCCCTGGCACGGGCATCTTGCCAATCTGGCTGCCATTGTCCCATCCTTGAGCTATTTATTGTAGAGGTGATGGCACTGAAGGGAGTTGGAGAGTGCAACTCCAAACACATAACCTGTCTTGTCAATTAGTTTGCAGACCTTCCTTTATTTTCAAATCAGCTATTTGAATGCAAAGATTCAAATGTAAAGCCACTTCCTATTTAAAGAAAATTGCACATTTACTTTTTAAAACACTTCTGTATTTGAAGAAAGTGGCAGAAGGGGAAATTGGTCAGCAGCTGAGAGAGGGAACAGGCATCCGGGAGTTCTCCTTGGCCATTTTGCCAGGTTCCCCCCCTTTCTGCTCCCAGAAGCGGGCAATGCCACCTGGGCAAGCGCTGATGGCTGCAGGGACTCTGGGGAAGGGACCTTCCTGATGGCAGTAGAGAGGAGGGGGCCCTGCCTCGCAAAGTGGAGTCTCAGAAACTGATAGTGGGGCAGCCCCCCCGCCCCCTTCACTCTTCTCAGCGGAATAAACATGCAAGGATGCAAAGCAGCCGAAACCTGATTGCCAGAGGAAGTGTTGCAAACCTCCAAATCTAGTTTTTCTTAGTAAAACAAACGGTCGCGACCAACCACAGGCACGATAACCTTTTCCTCTGGAACAAAACCATCAGTTGTTCTATGTTCTTAAAGAACAAAACAAAAGTAATTTGAGCTTTTTGTCATTCCTCGGGGACTTAAAACAAGGCAAACTCACTTTTTCGGAGGTTCGAAGGGGGGGGTGAGGCCAGGCTGAATGCCCTCTTCCCGCCAATATACAGAGAAAGTGACCAACAGGATTATCTGCTCCTGATGCCAGGTCTTAGCAGGCAGACGGTGGCCCTGGAGGTTCCTGCCTGGCCCCAGCGGTGGGGGTGGGGACAGGGGGTGGTCCTGCCTGGCTGGCGACCTGTCTTCCTTCCCATCTGGGGGGAGCCGGACCCTCCCAGACATTGGATCTCAAAGCCCATCAAGCAGCATGGCCAAAGTGGGGGGGGGGCTGGAGTTAAACAATCCTGGGGGAGGGGGGTGCAAGCGCCCGTTCCAATAAAGTCAGTCTCCTTCATTAGAGGGGACCAGTTTTTCAGTCCATACGCTCAGACCCTCCCACCTCACAGGGTTGTTGTTGCGGAAAAATAGGAGCACGAAAGAGCGTTGGAGGCGTTGGCCCCCTTGACTTACTTGTAAAAATAATGAAGCCTGGATACAACCCACCAACCCTTGGCGCTCACAAGCCACAACTCCGCCATCCCTCCCCGCCTTTGAGGGCATCGCGGCCAGCCCCCTCCCTCTCCCCCCCCAAAGGAAGCGCGGCTTGGCCAGCAAAAGCCCCCTCCCCTCCAGCCACCAACGGGGGGATTGAGGGCTCCGACGAGCCCCGGGTCCGTTCCGCCGAGGGAGTCGGCGCCCCGCAACCTGCCCCGGGTCGCCCAATCGGCCGGTAGAGCCGGTCGGCCCGAGGGGGCTTCCGCGGCTGCTTGCCTGGCCGCGCCCGCCGCCTCCCCGGCCAAAACCCCGCCCGGACCGCCGAGGGATGAGCGGGGCTGGAGTGGCCGCCTTACCTGGAGCTCCCTCCGGCGCCGCAGCTGCTCCCACCTGGCAACAGGGGGCGGGGCCGAGGCCGGGGAGGGGCTCGCAGGTTCCCTCGGCTGGCTCCGCCCCGGAGGCGTCGACCCCACCCGGCCCCCGGTGCCCAGGTGCGGCGGAGGGGGCGCCGAGGGAGCCGTCCCGGCTGGGGTCCCGCGGGCAGGAAGCCGCCCCCTCGCCGGCCCTCCGCGCGGGACAGGCAGCCCGAGGGGGAGCCGGGGCCGCCCCTTCTTGGGGCCCGCTGAAGCCCCCCGGTCTGCCCGGCCCGGCCCGCCCTGCGCTCTGCTCTGCTCTGCTCTGCTCTCCCGCGGGGCCTCGGAACGGGCGGGGCGGCCTTCGCTTGGACGGCGCCGGAGGGCTTTGGCTCCGGCAGGACCGTTCGGGATCCCGCGGGCGGAGAGGTTCTGCGCCTCCCTCCCGGCCCTGAGTCAGCCCTGAGGGGGCAGCAGCCGCCCGACCAGCCTTTCGAATCCCGAGGGGGCTCTCAGGAGGGGCCGCCAGGAGCCCCGAAGACCCGGCCTCTGCCCGGCCCCGCCTCCGCCTCCCCCGCAGTCCTTCAGGCCCTTCCAGGGGTGGGCAGCAGCCTGTTGCCCCCACCGGTGGCCATTTTCTTACTTGTGATACAACCCTTGAAGGTGGCTCATGTCACCTGCATTTTGTGTCATCTTTGCCCCCAGGGCAGGTGCTCGGAGGTGGCTCTGGATGGGCTGAGCGTCAGAGCCAGGAAAGACCAGGGGGCCTCCAAAGCGGGAGAAGATTCTTTAAAGCTGGCAGGTTGGGGGTTCCCCAAATATTTGAGGGAGAGAAGTACC
The DNA here is from genome assembly GCF_029215685.1 of Pituophis catenifer annectens. NCBI lineage: Eukaryota > Metazoa > Chordata > Lepidosauria > Squamata > Colubridae > Pituophis > Pituophis catenifer. The sequence goes on from NW_027256881.1 coordinate 355,007,997, forward strand.
GGTGGACGGAAGTAGCTGCTGGAACTTTACCTGGTCCAGAAGACTTGGCCAGCGCTGAGTGGGGGTACCCACAAACCACAGGTGACTATTGATTGGGTAAGCAGGCACAAATTTGGGGAGTGGTGCCCTGTGACCATGACAAGTAAAGTTCGGAAAGGACGTGGCTGTTCCCTCCGTCCTGGACTTTGGATAAAAGGGTTGCTAGATTGGGTCCAGCAAGAATCCTAGCATCCTAGGGTTGGAAGGGTCAAGGGAGGCCTTCTAGTCCAGCCCCTGCCGGCTGGAGGTTCCTCATGACCTCAGCAATGGGTCAGCTAACAGGCTCCCTTGACAGGCAGGCAGGCTCTTCCATTCTCTGGCCGGTCACCCTGAGAGGTCAGGAAGGGCGTCTTGGCCCCGGGAATACTGACAAAAGCCCCCCTCCTCTGGATTTAGTCTTTGCCTTTGCTCTGACACCAAAACTCACCTGCGAGGGAACCCAACCTCAACCAGGAAGGGAAGCCAGACTGATGCAGCCGCTGGAAATCCAGGAAGGGTGGGAGATTCTGTGAAAGGAGAGGGGTAACGGGGGTGGGGGGAGCAGGAAGGCAAAGACAAAAGAGAAGCTGGAGTCGTTCTGGCCACGACAATCCAGCCCGAAACTGGACTGGAAGGAAGTGGGACCAGGTCCCATGTGGAAGGCTGAAGGGGATGGAAGTGAGGGGTGGGGGGAAAGGATCAGACTGCCAATAGCTGGAAAGGTTCAGTCTTTGTCACTCCAGAAGGCAGGGCCAGAACCAGGAGGTGAAAGGTAGAAGAAAGGGGAAGTAATAAAGTGGCAGCTGGCAGCCAGGGGAACAGGCTGCCACATGACATGACCTCCTTCCCCAGAGGTGGGCTAGACTAGATGACCTCTAAGATTCCATGCTGGCCTGGCCTAATTTTTCCCTTTTAAAACGCAAATTTTGATTTGTTTTTAATTTATTGGGGTGTTTTTAAATCTGTCTTCGGCCAAATTGTTTAATTCGGTTTTATTCTGTTTTTAAATTTTGTATTTATGTGTTTTTATCTTGTGGCTGTTCACCGCCCTGAGTCCTTCGGGAGTAGGGCGGTATACAAATCAAATAAACTAAACTAAACTAACCCAAACCATGCAACTCTGCTAAGCAGCAATTGAGGAGGGAAAGCTACAACTGCTGGCAGCCGGTTTTAGCCCAGGCGGGAATGCAGCTCTCAGCCGTGGCCCAGACCCTCCTCCTCTCCCCATCTTAATGTGGGGGGAAGCTTGACCCTCTGGGTGGGCTGTGCAGAGGGGAGAACCGACCTAGAACAAGGAGAGAAACGACCTAGAATTAAGGAGAAACTTCCTGTCTTGAGAACAATGAGCCAGTGATTCCCTTCAGAAGTTGTGGCTGCTCCATCCCTGAAGAAGAGACTGGACTGGCACTTGTCTGAATGGGATAGATTCTCTTCTGCTCGAGCAGGGGATTGGACTAGATGACCTCAAGGTCCCTTCCAACTCTGTTATTCTGTTAGAGATCCCAAGGGAAGAAGAAAAAACTCCTGTGGCGTTTTGGTAACCGCAGAGCCAGACTCACCTGGCGAGGTGACCTCATCGGGGGATGAGGGGCAAGGAGGGCAAACAGCATTGATAGTAGCAGCCCGCCCTGCCAGCCTTGCTTTGGGGGCAGGTGGCCTCCCCTGGAGCCCTTTCACGGGGGTCTGGCTTCTTCCCCAGGGGTTTCCTGCTGATCTGGGTGTCAACCAAACCCTTCCAGATCTGTTCTTGGCTCTCTGCCTATCTGCGGATGGCTGAATGCCAAACTTCCGGGAACACTCGGCTATTCTGGATTTCCTTGATCAGAAGATTAGTATTTTCACAGCTCGAACCGTGGCTGGAGGTGATCATGTTCGGTGATTAAAGATCTCTTTAAGTGTTGCAGGAACCACTCTGGATGCATTACCAGGACCAGATTTATTCTTCTCAGCTTCAGAGCCTTTGGGCTCCAGCATGAGTCTGAGAGTTCGGAAGACCAAACTCTGCTCCAGGTGGCCCACCCAGAGCGGATCCTGCCGCATTATCTTGGGACCAGGTCCATTTGCCTTCATTTCAGGCGTTTTCGCCATGTCGGTCTCCTGGCTAGGGGTGGGGGGTGGGGGGCTATCTGCCTCCCAGCTGTCTGCCCCCTCATCCTGGCTCTTGCTGAGTCTTTCCTGGCTTGGTTAGGGGGTCTCTTCCCTTGAGCAAGAGGGGCTTTTTGTGGGTTCATGCACAACAGTGAATACTTATTCCTGTTTTGCAGAATTGCACCTTTTTAAGGCTTTGGGGAAGTGAATCCGCCTTGGATTAACAATCCACACCTTCGTTTCTGAACCGTTTTGCTGACTTTTTGCCTTTATTTAGACTTCTTGGGGCAAATTTTCTAAAGTTGTTAGCATTTGCTGTCCTCAGAAAAAGGGCAATTCTAGAAAAGAGTGAACCCCCCACTGTTCAGATTCAAGAGCAGATTAAAAGGACCGGCCACACTCCTTTCCTTAACCTCCACTCTTGGGGGTGGGGGGGCTCAGAAACAGGGGGTCCTGTGAGAAATTGCTTCAGGAAATGATTTTTGTGGGAGTGGGCCCTACTTGCCTCTCGGGGTGAAGAGGCAGCTGAGCCTCCTGCAAGGAAAACCTCAGGAGGAGCCGCATAGCAAATCCCCTTAATTTTAATGGCTTCGTATTTATCTTTTTATCTTCTGCAAGCCACCTAGAGTTGCCTTTTTGGTGTGATGGGGGAACCTATAAATTGAATGAATAGAAGGCACAGCGCAGCCCTAAACAAGCCTTGATTCAGGAAGATAAATCTATCTCAGCATCTCCTCCTGTCCTACTATCGCAGCACCTTTGAGAGTGTCCTGACATACGGCATTCTTGCATGGTATGGGAGCAGCTCTGTAGCGGACAAAGAAGGCTCTACAGAGAATCATTAAAACTGCCCAGAATATCATCGGACTCCAGCAACCAGCCCTGGGACGACATCTTCGAATGTTGCTGTTTCAAAAAGTTGCATAACATTCTCAGAGACTCTTCCCATCCTGCTTATAATCTTTTTGGACTGTTGCCTTCTGGCAGAAGATACAGAACAATTAAAACTCGGACCACACGTCTTCTGAATAGTTTTTATCCCAGAGCTATAATTCCACTCAACAAGGAACTAAAGGGCCACCATCAGTGAGCTGTTGGACAGCATTACTTGGTCTGTTGTGTGGATGTTTGGGTGGTTTAGGGGTGGGGAATTGTGGTGGGTGGGGGGTGTTTGGGGATTGTTACGTGTGTTGGACCTGGTCTTTGGGTGTTAAGTGAATTTCGTTGCATGGGTATACTGTGTATACATGTACAATGACAAAGTTATTATTATCATCATGCTTGATTCCCCCATCCTAACTGATTCCAGGTCTTAATGTCTCCCAAGTTACTTGCACCCCAATAAAACAGTAACAAGTGTAACCGCCTCCCCACTTAGAGCACCCCAGGGGAGTCAGGCTGTGCTTCCTTCTTGGGAGCCCACCACCACCACCAGTCCCTGTTCCATGGGCTTCTCCAGGGAAAGTTTGTTCCCCCAGCCAGGAGGCTACTTCCAAGCGCTCCCTGGAAGGGCCCGGGGATGTGTGTGTGTGTCTTCAAACACAATAAGAGAGTTGGAAGAGACCTTGGAGGTCTTCTAGTCCAGCCCCCTGCTAAGGCAGGGAAGCCTCAAAAATCTTGGCTCACCCACAATTTCTGGAGGGCAGCCCCTCCCCTGATGAATCGTTCTCCGCATTAGGAAATCCCTCCTTAGTTCTTGGTCAGTTTCCATCCGCTGCTTCTTGCCCTGCCCTGAAATGCTTTGGGGCAGAGGTTGACCCCCTCTTCTTTGGGGCAGCCCCTGAGATATTGGAAGGCTGCTATCATGTGACCCCTGGGCCTTCTTTTCATTAAACCGGGCCTACCCAATCCTGCAACCGTTCTTCACACCTTTCAGCCTCCGGCTCCCTAACCCTCTTCGCTGCTCTTCTCTGAACTCTTCCTAGGGCCTCAAGGTCTCTCTTTCGGCATGGTGCCGACCAGGACACGGGGCCATCTATTCCGAGGCCTCCTAAAGCGGTACTAACCTGTTGTGGCCCCGCCCTCTGAGCCTGTCCCATCGGAGGAAGAAAGCTCCGAGCATGAGGAAGAGGAGTCAGCCAGGCCTCCCTCTCCAGGCCCCTCCCCTCTGGCATTGTCTCAAGTGCCGGCCGAGGGAGAGGAGACAGCTGATTCGAGTCAAAGTGATAATGACACATCATTCCTGGACGCACGCCTCCGAAGGCGTGATAAACGTTTGCAGCAGCTTGGGAGGCGTGCTAGGGATTAGAACTGAGTCACTGGACCACACCCCAGAGACCACACCCCAGAGACTATATAATAGAGAGGTCAAGGATCTTTTGTGACGAACAAAGCAAAACCTTGGACAGTCACTAAAGCCTCGTCCGGAACTGCTGGGAGGAATATTATTTCTGTTTGGACTTTCTTGAACGTTCGTATCTTATCTGTCTGTTTGTGAAAATAAAGTAACTTGGCAGACGGTGTGTCTATCGCTGCCAAGTCGGAGATAAGAACTGGGTGCGTTCCAAAGTGTTTCCTTAACCCTCGACTGGCTGTGTGTGTGTGTGTGGGGACGGGGACAGATCATCTTGTTCGTCACCCCATACTCCATCGTTAACCCACGATGGACCAACAGCTGCAGCAGCAGATACAGCAGATGCTGGAGGCCAATCAGCTTCTGCAACAGCAAGTAGCACAGCTAACTGCCCAACTTGCTTTGGGAAATGCTCCTGCAGCTCCACCTCCTCCCCCTCCCCGTCCGAGATGCCCAGTGAACGTGCCAGATAGGTTTTCTGGGCAGCAGGAGATGTTTCCGGCCTTCTTGGGACAATGCCAACTGTTTATGGCAATGAGGCCGGAGGATTTTCCGGATGACCGGGCTCGGGTGGCATTTGTTATCAGCTCCCTCTCGGGCACTGCCGCCCGATGGGCCACGCCCCTGTTGTTGCAAGATAGCCCCTTGCTCCTGGACTTTCAGGGCTTTTTACAACACCTGCGCACCATGTTTGAGGACCCCCTCCGGGTGCAGACGGCAGAGAGGCGCATCAAGGACCTCCGCCAAGGCAAGCGCCCCCTGCAGGACTATATTGCAGAGTTCCGACTGCTAGGCCAGGATTCGGCTTGGAATGAGGTGGCGCTGATGGACGCCTTCCAGGACGGCCTTTCCGACGAGATGCAGGACGAGCTGGTTCGTGTGGAGGCGCCACCGACCCTCGACGCGCTGGTGACCCAATGCCTGCGTATCGACGCCCGCTTGCAACGGCGACGGCCCCGTCGGGCTCTTCCGGAACCATCGACAGCGTCGGCACCCCCGCGTTTCGCACCGACAGCGCTCCGGACCGCACAGCGTTTTGTGGCGACGGCTGAGGAGCCTATGGAGCTCGGAGCAGCCAGACCTCAACTGACGGCCCAGGAGCGGATGCGGAGACGTCAAGGGGGGTTGTGCCTCTATTGCGGCGAGGCGGGACATTTTGCCGCCTCGTGTCCCCGGAAGCGGAGTGGACCGCTCAGGCCTGTTCCGGAGTCTCGGCGTGACCTGCCGGGAAATGGGCCAGGCCTGGCCTAGGGGAAACTCTGGGTCAGGCACGTGACCATGCCCCGCCGGAGTCGGCGGCTGTGGACTGTGAGCCCCCTCGGCACCTGATTTTGAACACCCGGGTGTTGTTGGCTAACCAGTCAGAGGGGCTCCAAGCGCACGCGCTGGTGGACTCGGGGGCCACCACGAACTTTATGGACCAGGCCTTTGTGGCCCATTACAAAGTCCCCTTGGTTCTAGTGGACCCTCCGTTGAGGGTTGAAACTATAGATGGGCGGGAACTCGTGGCGGGGCCCATCAAAACCGCTACCCGGCCCTTGCGTCTCGCCATTGGAAACCACGAGGAGGCGATCCAGTTTTACGTAACGGCGGATCTGCACTTTCCCTTGGTCCTGGGGATGGCCTGGCTTCGGGCGCACGACCCTCAGGTGGCGTGGTCGAGAAACGCCATCTCGTTCCCAAGCCTGCAGTGTGTCGACCACCTTCGCCACACCTGCGCCGGCCAGGACGTCTCTGCCCCAAACGTCTCCTTGCCTCCGGAGCTGACGCCCTTCGCCGACGTGTTCAGCGAGAAGGAGGCGGACCGCTTGCCCCCGCACCGACCCTACGACTGTGCGGTGGACCTAATGCCCAACGCGCCCCTGCCATCGGGACGCCTGTACTCCATGTTGGAGCCCGAGCTGGCCGCCTTGCGGGACTTCCTGGAAAAGAACCTGGCCCGTGGGTTCATCCGGCCTTCGACCTCCCCGCTCTCGGCCCCGGTCCTCTTCGTTAAAAAGAAGACGGGGGACTTGCGCCTGTGTTGCGACTACCGGCGCTTGAATGCCATCACTGAATGCCATGCTCTCTACATGGGGCTCCCCTTGAGGTGCACCCGGAGGCTCCAACTGGCGCAGAGTGCGGCCGCGCAGGTGGTTATGGGAGCAACATGGAGCTCCCATGTAACACCTCTCCTGCGCGAGCTGCACTGGCTCCCGGTGGTCTTCCGGGTGCGCTTCAAGGTTCTGGTTACCACCTTTAAAGCGCTCCATGGCTTGGGACCTGGTTACTTACGGGACCGCCTACTACCATCATCAGCCTCCCACCGACCAGTACGCTCCCACAGAGAGGGGCTCCTCCAGGTGCCGTCGGCCAAACAATGTCGGCTGTCGGCCCCTAGGGGGAGAGCCTTCTCTGTGGGGGCACCGACGATCTGGAATGAGCTCCCCCCAGAGATACGGAGGATTCCGGATCTGCGCACCTTCCGCCGCGAGTTGAAGACGCTTTTATTTCATCAAGCTGGCCTCGCCTAAATCTTCTCCCTTTTAAATGTAAATTCTAAATTTTAATGGATTTTAAAATGGGTATTTTTAAATGGGTATTAATTCAGCCAAATTTATTTAATCCGTTTTATTCGATTTTAAATTTTGTATATTTATGTGTTTTACTTCATGGCTGTGCACCGCCCTGAGTCCTTCGGGAGTAGGGCAGTATAGAAATTTAATAATAAATAAATAAATAAATAAATCACAGTGCGAAATCGCTACCCCCTGCCGCTGATCCCGGAGCTGATGGAGAGGTTGCGGGAGGCCTCGATCTTCACTAAGCTCGATCTCCGAGGGGCTTACAACCTGGTGCGCGTGAGAGAGGGGGACGAGTGGAAGACGGCGTTCGGCACGCGGTACGGACACTTCGAGTATACCGTCATGCCGTTCGGGTTGACCAACGCCCCCGCAGTCTTCCAGCACTTGATGAACGATGTGTTCCGGGACATGCTGGATCGGTTCGTGGTGATCTACTTGGATGACATTTTGATCTATTCCCGGACCCCGGAAAGTCACCTCCAGCATGTCCGCCAGGTCCTGCAGCGCCTGCGGGAGCACCAGCTCTATGCGAAGTTGGAGAAATGCTACTTCTTCCAGACTTCCATAGAGTTCCTTGGGCACATCATCATTCTCTCCCTAACCCTCTTCGCTGCTCTTCTCTGAACTCTTCCTAGGGCCTCAAGGTCTCTTTCGGCATGGTGCCGACCAGGACACGGGGCCATCTATTCCGAGGCCTCCTAAAGCGGTACTAACCCTTCCCACAACCTCTGCCAGGTACTGGGCTGGATCCAAGCGTGGCTGGCGCTGCCCCTTGACTCGGGACCAGGGCAGCCTGTGGCATTTCTCCTGGGAGCTCCGCAGAGCCTCTGCTTTCCCTGAGAAGCTACTCCTCAGCCTGGGAAAAGGCAGGTGGCCTTTTCAGGAAAGCGACGAGGAAAACAAGAGCGGCTCTCGAGGAAGATCTGGACCTGCATTGTTTGAATTTCTTCCTGTGCCCGGCTGGGGTGGGTGCCTGGCAGTGCCCTCAGCTGCTCTCCGGGCCCAATCCTCCCTCCCTCCCCTCCCCTCCCCACTGGGAAACCTCCTCTTGCACCTTGACAGGCCGGCTGGCTTCAAGGCTTGGCCGTTCTCAGGGGCCTCGGTGGTTTCTTCCGCCTCAGAGTGCTGTGCGTTTCCTGGTCAAGCCTGGCAGGACGCCGGCAGCACCGCTGAAGCCGAAGGGCCGATTTCTGCTGCTCCAGTTCTTTCACCAAACAACCCTCAGGGGTCTTCTTAAAAACTGCCCCCCCACCCTCCCCCCCCAGTACGCCTGCATCACATTGGGGCCATCTTTTTTTTCTAAGCGTACATCGCCTTCCATTCAATTACACTTACGACCACAACTGGGAACCGAATTTCCATTGGTAAGCAAGGTGGTCATTAAGTGAACTGTGCCTGATTTTATGACCTTTGTTTGCCAAGTGAACCACTTCAGCCGTTACATGAACCAAGCAGTCATTAAGCAGATCCCCCATTGACTTGGCTTGTTGGAAGTGGGCCCAAGGGGCGACCCCGAGGAGCTGCAGCTGCCCCAAGGACACGTCGGTCACCAAGCACCCCCGCTTTGATCACGTGGCCGTGGGGAATGCTGTGACGGTCGTATGTGTGAGGACCGCTTACAACGAATGCCTGCCAGTGGAGTCCCACCTGCACTTGTGAATCACCGCAGAGGGTCCGTTTTCCTTAAAAAAGCAAACCTGTTTATTAAAAGACAAGGCTCCCCCCCGGCGCCCCCCTTCCCTTCGGCTGCTTCCCAAGTGGGGCAGGGCCCACCGGCCACATTTCGAAAGATGGACGGAGAATCGGAGCCAAAGCGGAGGGATGGAGAACGGCTGACCGGGGGCGGCTTCCAGGCTGTCCAAGTCACGTCCTCTTCTGACCTCCCAGGCCTCCAGCGGGGCTTCCACCCCCACCCCCGCCCCCATGTTTAAAATCCAGGCGAAAAATAATTTAAAACACACAAATATATTATTTTTGTCTCCCAGAAGATTTCAAGAGAAAAGTTCCCAGGGCCGCAGATGTTCAGGAGCCGGCGAGATAAATTCCTGATGGGGGGAGGAGAAAAGAAGGGGGTGTCACAATCAAAACAGTCCTCAAGAGGTGGGGTCCCCACCCCCAACTCCCCTCCCCTCTGGCCAAGGCTGCTGCCCAGCAGGGAGACCTTGCTTGTAGCAGACCCCTCCCCCTGAGGATCTGGGGGTCTTTTCTTGACCGCAATGAGAGGCGGCCCTGGCCAACGGAGGGGTCAACGCCATCTCAATAGTGTCTCCTTCTATTCTGCCCGGCTGGCACCTCACAAGGCTTGATGCCCAGTTCTGGGCGTCCCCTTAAAAAGGCCCAAACAAGCTGGCCCAGGGTCAGAGAAGGGCTACCCAGATGGGCAGGGACTGGGGAACCGAGCTCATGCGAGAGGAGGGAGGATCTGGCAGGCCTGGCCTGACGAAGAATCGAAAGACCCGGGGGGGGGGAGGGCGGGGGGGTGTCTTTTGGAGGGAGGGGTTGAGGCTAAGGGGCCACATCCCATCAGACGGGGGTGGGGGGGGAGCAGACTCTGCAAGTGGGAAGCACAGGAAAAGACTTAGGGGTCCGTCAAGTCTGCCCTTTCAAGCTTATTTTAATTTTTATTTCATTTTATTTTGGTCGGATGATGGACACGTGTTTATCTCGAGCACGTTTAAACTCAGTTACAGGGAGTCGTCGACTTACAACAGCTTGTTTAGTGACCGTTCAAAGCTACGAGGCCACCGAAAAAAATGACTTATGACCGCTGCAGCCTCCCCGGGGTCACCTGATCAAGATTCAGAGGCTTAGAAATATTTATATGTAAAATATTAGAAATATTTTAATGTAAAGAGACAAAGAGGAAAAATTATATAGGGGGAGGGATGGGTTCAGGTTTATTTATTAGTGTTATTAGTTATGAGTATGTAATAGGGAAGTCTGGGGGGGGAGGGTTGGGGAGGGTTAGGGAGGATGGGAAGTTTGGGGAGGGTGGGAGGGTGGTGGGGGGGTGAAAAAAGGGGTGAAAATGTAATTGTAAAACTTTTGCAATAAAAAAAAAAAAAAAAAAGATTCAGAGGCTTGGATTCAGAGATTCAAGATTCAGAGGCTTTCAAAGTCCATGAGGGGAGAGGGATTCATTTAACGACTGTGCTACTAACTTAACTGCAGTGATTCACTTAGCAACTGTGGCAAGAAAAGTTGTAAAATGGGGCAAAACTTGGTCAACCGCTGCCTTGCTTAGCAATGGAAATTTTGGCCTCCGTTGCGGTCGTAAGTTGAGGACTACCTGCACTGACAATTGAAACCCCCCACCCACCATCTCCACTGGGAGTTGGCCTCAACCTTCCACGGCTCTTTTTATATAGGAAATCCTATTTTCTAAAACGGCTTCTGAACGTCCCTCCTGTCGGTTTGAGGTTCTGCCCACCCCGGGGTCCTAGATTCCTGCATGGGCATCCCCCCTCCCCCCCCCACCTGGGCAGAGCTGCAGAGAGGCTGGAGGGGGCCGGGCGAGATGCCATCAGGCCCGGAGGAGGCCTTGGAGACTCCGAGGCGAGGCTGTTGTGGATACCACAAGCACCCAGGAGAGCCCGCTGGGCGCCCGGTTCAGGCTCCAGGCTAGAGACGGGGAGGGCACCGTGCCAGCTGGGCAGCCTTGGCTTCTCTCTCTCTCTCTCTCTCTCTCAGCCTTAGGAAGGAGGACAATTCTGACACTTTGCCAGGAAGCCTGCAGAGACTTGTGCCGGCAGTTGCCAGGAGCCGCCACGGACTCAGTGGGTCAAAGGAAAAACAGTAAAATCAGCCAAACCCCCCATTCTTAGGGGTTTCACTCCCTCGCTTTAAAGCAGGGCTGCCCAACCTCGGCATCCCTAAGGCTTGTGGACTTCAACTCCTAGAATCCCCCAGCCAGCCACGCAAGCAGCTCAAAACTAGGCTGGCTGGGGAATTCTGGGAGTTGAAGTCCACAAGTCTTAGGGACGCCAAGGTTGGGCAGCCCTGCTTTATGAAAGCTTTACTTCTTCCTGTAAGGATGAGAATCCCACCCAAGGCTCCTCCTGCTCTAGCACTGCAGGTAATCTCAAGAATCACATTTCTGCCCCCCCCCCCCAAACTCCAACAAGAAACCAGTGAAGCTTCCAAGAAGGCTAGAAACAGCTGCCCGGTCTGAGTTCCTGGGGGAGGGGCTGCACCTGGACCGGCATGGAGCAAAGCCCAGCTAGGACTGGGGGACACACACAGGCCGGGGCACCCCACTGGCAAAGGAGCTGCAGGGCCGTGTGCAAAAAGCACCCAGGGACTGGTGTGTGTTTGTGTGTGTCTGGGATTACTAGCTGGAGGGGGGGAAAGGACAATGATGTATCTCAAGTTGCAATGGGCACGCTGGAAGGATCTTTGCAGGTGACCCTGGCAGGGGCAGAGAAAAGGGTTGTCACCCCTAATGGCTGGATCCTGCCCAGGTTATAGGGTCTCCTGCTTGAACAGGGGGTTGGACTAGATGAATAGAGTAACAGAGTTGGAAGGGACTTTGGAGGTCTTCTAGTCCAACCCCCTGCTTAGGCAGGATACCCTACACCACTTCAAACAAATGGTCATCCAACATCATCTTAAAAACTTCCAGCGTTGGAGCATTCACAATTTCTGGAGGCCAGTTGTTCCACTGATTAATTGTTCTAATTATCAGGAAATTTCTCCTTAGTTCTAGGTTGCTTCTCTCCTTGATGAGTTTCCACCCGTTGCTTCTTGTCCCGCCCTCAGGGGCTTTGGAGAATAGCTTGACTCTCCTTCTTCTTTGGGGCAGCCCCTGAGATATTGGAAGACTGCTGTCATGTCCCCCCTGGTCCTTCTTTTCATCAGACTAGACCTCCCCAGTCCCTGCAACTGTTCTTCATGCGTTTTAGCCTCCAGTCCTCTAATCCTCTTGGTGGCTCTTCTCTGCACTCTTTCTAGAGTCTCCACATCTTTTTTTTACATCGTAAAAAACTGAATGCAGGATTCCAAGTGTGGCCTTTCCAAGGCCTTATAAAGTGGCATTAACCCTTCACGTGATCTTGATTCTATCCCTCTGTTGATGCAGCCCAGAACTGTGTTGGCTTTTTTGGCAACTGCTGCACACGGCTGGCTCCTATCTAAATGGTTGTCCACTAGGACTCCAAGATCTCACAGTCTCCACCGTTGAGCAAGGTACCACCTATACTGTACTGTACTATGACCTCCTCCTCTGTTATTCTAAATGTCTATGGAGATGCTCAGTCCTCCAGGTCATGGCTGCCCCAAAGGTGCTTTTTTCAGGAGGCAACTGGACTTTCCAATTTTTCTTTGAAGATCTTTCGCTTCTCATCTGAGAAGCTTCTCCAGCTCTGACTGGATGGTGGGGGATGGAAGGATTGATACTCCTTGCAGACAGCTGGTCCTTTGCATCCTTTTGGACGGTCCTTGAGGCCAACTGGAGGTTTACCTGTGTCCTCAGGGTCACCTGAGTGGTGCACATGGGGGTGGAGCCTTCTTGGGACAGCTGAAAGGACTGGGTTGTAGACTGGAGATAGATATCCCCAGGCCCAGGATGCCCACCTGCCAGCCGAGAGAGCATGGCAGGAGCCTGTTTGGGTGAGAGGGACCCTCGGTGGCAGCCCGGCCCCCTCACCTGTGGCAAACCTCTTCTTCACCAGTGACATCCGGTAGCCGCTGCCCACCAGCTCTACGTCGGCTCCTGAGACGGTGCTGCCCTCACTGGTGAACTGGGCGGCCACTGGGGTGGGCCTGCTGGGGCCGTCCAGGGGCTCCCAGCTGGCCAGGAGGCGGCCGGACCCTGACGGTGGGGAGAGAAGAAGGTGAAGGCGTGCTTGCTCCCCCCTCCCCACAGTTGAGGAAGGCCAGCCTGCGCGCCCCCCCTCCCCCGCTCACCTCCTTGGCCCTGGGTGCTGGGCACATCCAGGAGCCGCCAGAGCAGGCGCTTCTCCTCCAGATTCCTGCAGGGGGCGACACAGGGGGTGCTCTGGATGCAGCCGCCAGGGATGTGAAACCCCTCCCCCCCCATACTGCAATCCTGGTCCTCTGACTGGGCTTCTCACCTGCCTCAGGGTGCCTGGGACTCGGACTGGGAGGGGCTGAGGTCTTTGGCCTCCCCTCAATTAGAGGAGGGGGACAGGAGACACAGTGAGGCATCACCCCCCACCCACCCCCCGTTCCAGTTTTGTCCTGTGTGAGGCCAGCTTGATAACCGAGGATCAAAATTCCCCCCCAAACTGCACTCTGGGCCTGAAGAGGCCAAAGCACCGTTAAGTTTCTCTGGGGCAGATCAGTAAAATGAAATAAATAGTAGAACAAAGCCAGGGTCCCTTCCGCAAAGAGGGGAGTCCTGGTGCAGGAGGGGCACGGGAGCCCAGGACAGCGGCAGACGGTCCGAAGCCCAGCCCTCCCCTTCACCAGGGGCCCAGAAGGAAAGCCCCGAGGGGGCCCCTCTGCCATCTTCAGGAAAAGCCAGCGCTGGCCTGGCCTTGGCCCTTGCCCGAGGGCAGCCCCGGGGTGGGGGTGAGGGAGGCAGTATGACAGCTGGCAGGGCTCCTGCCCTGGATCCGACCAAGGGGGAAGGGCGCCCCTTTGCCCAGCCTGAGGGCCGCCTGAGATGCCCGCAGCTGCAGATGCCAGCCATGCCAACCTGCCTCCACCTCGGTTGCCAGGGGCAGCGGCTCTCTGGCAGGAAACCTGGGGATTTGCCGGGCTGGTAATGAACCCCCCGGGGCCTCTTGAAGCCCTTCCGGTGCCAGCTGCCAAGTCTCGCCCAGGTGCCGCCTTCACCGCCCCCCTAACCCTAACCCTTAATGCCGTCCCCTTGCGCCCCTCCCCCACTTACCAGCAGGCCTTGGGCTGGGGCTGGACGTTGGCCACGGGCTCCTCGATGGGCAGCAGCACCTGTACGTTGGTGAGGGCCACGGCCGAGGCCAAGGCGGAGGCATTGTAGCGGTAGTCCACGCTCACCCGGGTGGCCTCCGAGCCACACTCCCAGCTGACCGACAACTGCAGCGGGGCCCACTCCTGCCCCTGCCGGGAGTACTGTGGGTGGCAAGGAGGGGGGGAGGCCCAGTGGGTCAGGGACACCTGTGTGTCTGTGCATCACCCCTCTGCCCCCTCCCACCCACCCCCATCTGTTTCCGAGGGGAACCGAAGAGGGCTGCCCCCTCCCCCGGCCAACTCACCAGCCTCCGGGAGGGCAGGGGCCACAACCCTCCCAAGTGCCAAGCAAGCAGGGGGAACGGCTGGGAGTTCTTGGAACTGTAGTCCAAAAGGACAGGAGATCCCCCCTGTCAGAGCCCCATGGGGAGGGAAAGGTCCCCCAGGGGCCACAGGCAACCCCCGGCCTTAATGCACCAGCTAGAAACCCCCAAGAATCCCCCCCCATCATCTTAACCAGGGAACATTATTAAGAACACACCACCCACAATCAGACACACACACAGTACACTCAATTAAAAAACAAGGTTGTCTTCCGAGGGTGGAAGCTCCTGGCTGACCACGTCCCAGCTCTGACGTTAAGTGAGGTCGGACGTGGCTAGTCCTTGAATGGGAGACCACCAGGAGATCCCAGGAGACTGGGAAGTTGAGGAACACCCCAAGTGGCCCAGCCCCCCTCCCCATGTTACTTCCTGGAAGCACCACCAGGGCCTCCCCTTTGCCCCCACTGCACAGAGTTCAGTTCAGGGAGGGGTCCGCACACCCCTTAACTGGGGTTCAAGCACCTTCCGGCCCTTGCAGCTCTGGGTGCCAAAGGCTTTGGATGCCCAGCTGACCGGCCCCCCACCCCACCAGCGCAGCCTCACCTGGTATCTGAGCAGGGTCACGTTGTAATATGGGGCGGCCCCTGACTGCTCAGCTTGCTTCTGGAGGTGCCCAGTCAGGGCGGCCATGTTAAGCCAGAAGTCCCTGCTGCTGGGGTCGCTCTGCGAGGAGTCACTGGGGGGGGGGGAGAGGAGAGACCAGGAGGGGGGGTCGGTTGGACCAGCCAGATTCCGACTGCAGCAGCCCCCCTCCCATCTCCCCAGCCCCCTCCGACCTCTACGCCTGCCAGGGGCTTCCGGAGCTTCCTCCGTCGTTCCCCCCGGTCCTCCCCAGCCCAACCGCGGCCAGCCCCTCCTCCCTGCAGGCACCTGAAGAGCAGGCTGGCGTTGGGCAGGAACTGCTCGATGGGCGCCGTGTGCAGCAAGCGGAAGCTGAGGACCGGGGGGGCCGGGGCGCTGCTGAAAACCCGGATGATGCCCGCCGGGAAGGACATGGTCAGCTCCCCGGTCACCTTGACGAGGCAGCTGCGGAGACAGGGAGGGGCCCATGGGGAGCTGCATCTTCAACCCCCCCAGCACTGAAGAGGCAGAGACTGCGGCCGGCTGACGGAGGCTCCTGGTTGCAGCCCACGAGCAAGGCAGGAAAGGGGCCTCTCCTGCCCAGGGGCCCGCAAGCAAGGTGGAAGAATTTGGGGATGGAGGGAGGACTGGGGGTCTCAGTGGGTCACTCAATCAGCTGAACGGCTGGCTGCTACAGCAGGTGGAACCTGTGCAAGGCCAGGGAAGGGGCACCCCAGCATGCCTGGAGGCACTCCAGCGGAAAGGGCTCCAGAGCCCCATGGGCCCCCCACTTCCTGACCCTCTGCCGCCCAGTACCTGTCTGCGTTCTGCCCCTTGAAGTAGGCGTGGATGTACTCCGTGAAGGCTGTGGCCACGGGCAGGGCGCCCTGGGAGCCCAGGACCACGGGGGAGGGCCCACGGGAGACGCCTGGCACGGAAGGAAGGAGAGCAGAGTCCCACAGCTGCTTCTGGCAGCCACCCGGCCTTCAGCCCAGGCGGAGGGTCCTGCCACGCCCCCCCCCCCAGTCGGAGAGGACCTACCCAGGGCTGGCGGCTGCTGCGGCTGGCCGGCCGTGAAGAGGCCGCGCTCAGTCAGGGCGGAGGTGCTTTGGGAGGAGGTCAGAGCGGTCAGTGGGGCAGGGCTGAAGGAGCGCGGCTGGGGGAGAAAGAGAGGTCAGCCACGGGGGCACCGAGGGCACTCTGCCTCCCCCTCCTCTGCAGGGCAGGAGTCCATCCAGCCCCCAGACCTCGCTGCATTGGGGCTTAGCAGGGGGGTCCCGGTGCACAGCCCCATAACAGCTGGCACCAGGGAGCAAAGGGGCACCAGGAGGGCCTGCAGAGCGTGCAGGGCTGGGCATTTGGGCTCAGCGGGCACAGGTGGTGCCCCTGCCAGGGCTGCCCCTTCTTGGATTCCCAGCTGTGTCTGTGTTGGGCAGGGCCGCCTGAAGACCCCACCTGCACACCCGGCAGGAGGCTGCAGCACTCACCGTCTCGCCCCCAAGGCTGCTGGCCGACATGGCCGAGGGTCTCTTGGAGAGGGTTCGCCGAACAGGAGCTGCCGTGGGGGGCCAGGCATGTGGGGCCGAAGGGGGAAAGGCAGCTGAGGGTCAAAAGAAGGGGGTAACTGAAGGGGAACAGCAGACGGGCTGCCCCCTCCCCACCCAAAGTGGAAGCAGCTTCCTGGCAGCCTGAGAAAGCCTCCCATGCCCCCTCCCACAAGCAGCAGTGCCGACATCCCCCAGGCTCCCCCAGTGGAAGGCAGTTCCGCTGGCCAATCGTGTTCGTGAATGCTGTTCCTCTTTCCACAAATGCCAGGATTTGCACCCAGAGCACGAAGGGGCTGAGAGCTGCTGCTGTTGCTCCTCTTTGCCCTCTGCACAGGGCCTGGACCCAGGTTGTGGGGAGCAGCGCCCTCCAAGGGACAGCCCCCCCAAGACGGAATGGCCAAGCCTGAGAGGCTCTCTTGTGGCCCCCAGGCAGAAGGGGGCAGGCACTGCAGTGGGAGAGGCTCTGGGGGGTGCAAAGTTGGCAGAGGGGCCTTTGGCTGAGCGTAACTCCCCCCCCTTCTGTGTCTCTTGCTGCAACTCAGCCACCGGAAGCCCCAGCCCCATGGCATGCCGGCCCCCTACTCACCGTGCTCAGAGGAGGCATCGGAGGCAGAGGGGCCCCGGCTGTCCAGGTCGCGGCCCCGGGGAGCCCAGGGAGAGGGGCTGGTGGAGTCCCCGCTGCTGAGGGGGGCCGGAGAGGAGGAGGAGGAGGAGGCCGAGTTGGAGGAGAGGCAGCTGTCGCGTTCCCCGGTCCGAGGGGCCCCGTCCGAGGCTGCCGGGCTCCGAGGCCGGGACACCCAGAGCCGCCGGCCCCCCAACCCAGCCTCCGAGGAGAAGTCAGGGGAGCAAGTGGAGAAGGCCCGGGCCCCTGCAGGGGGCCACGAGGCCCCGGATCCCGCCCACTCTGGCTCTGCCCCGAAACGGGCGTCCTGGGGGGCTGAGGGCTGAGGCAGCCAGGGGTTGGGCCTGTCCTCGGGCAGAAGGGTCCCGCGGCTGCCCCGGAACACGATGGCCCCCTTGGGGGTCCTTTGGCCCGGGGGGCTCAGGGGCGTGGCAGGCCGGGAGCTCCACAGGCGGGAATCCGGGGAGGGTCCCATGGCCAGGTGGGGGGGGGAGTCCAGGCCAGAGTCTTCCACGTTCTCGGGGGAGGAGGAGGAGAAGGGGGAGGGGCTGGAGGCCAGCAGGTAGGCTCTGGGGGCTGTGGGGAGACAGAAGGAGAGAGAGCAGAGAGTTAATACAGAGTCGGGGGCTGCAGTGCCCACCCCAGCAGCCGAAAGAGTAGCGATGTTAGGGTAGAGAGGCTGATGGGGCTGCTGTGCCCACTGCCCCCAACCCCCCCAGGAACAAGGAGGCCAACGCGGAGCAGCCTCACCACACCAGTTCCCCATGCCCCACCTGCAGGGGTGGCCCAAGGTTGGACCTCCCCCTCAAATCCACTGATCTGGCTCCCTTGCAGCCCTAAAGCTCCCCTGGCAGGGTGCCTCTGCAGTGGGCATCAGGCACGGGCACCCCCCACAGCCGGCTCTGGAGTGAGGATGAGCCACAACAAAGGGATCTATCCATCAAATTAGGTCCCCCTCCTGCCTCCCCCACTGCGGCTCCTTTGCCCAGCGCCAGGGCAGACCTGCTCCCCAGCGTGGCAGTCTGGGCACCAGGATGCCCCCGTGCCCAGATCCAGGAGGCGCTGCTGCTCTGCCAGTTCTCTCTGGCCCAGCCGGCTGCTGTGAAAAGGGCCTGGGAGGGGGGGAGTCCATAGGGCAAGAAGCTGAGACTGCAGCTGGAAGGAATCGCTGGCACAAACGCTTGCCCCTCCCCCCTTTGCTGGGCCCAGCTGACTCCTTTCCCCAAAAGCCTTGAATTCTCCAGCCTCGGAAACCGGACTCGCTCCCAGGGATCCCTCAGGGGGCCACAGCCTTTCTCAGGCCGGAGCTCAGCTGGCACCTCACCCCACCTGCCCGGCCTTTCACTAAAGGAAGGTGGCATCGAGGGGGGTGGGCTTGAGGCAGAAGAAGAGGGTGCCAGCTGAGCATCCACACCCATCCCATGTACATAGGCGGCTCCAGGCCAGCAGCTCCGGCCCTGGGGGCAGATTCCTCCTGCAGCTCAGCTGGGCCAGGAGCAGTGCAGGTCAAGGGCTGAGCTGGCAGCTGGCACCGAGCGGGAGAGCGAGCACCACGCCAAGCCAGTGCCTAATGCCAGGGAAGGCCAGCGAGGGAAGCAAGAGCCTGTTCCCCAGGGGGAGGCCTGGGCATCAAAGACTTCTGGCCCTGGTCACCTCACTGCTTTCCTGAGCCAGGGGGACGGGGACCGCCCAGGACCCGCTTGGGGAAGGGCCCTGCTACCATAAGGCACTGCCTGCCGTTCGCTCCCAGGCTGAGGGGCGTGCAGACCTCAGCAGACAGACGGGCAAAGCTCCCCTCGGCTGGCAGAGTCCCCCAGCCCACTCTCATTCTCATCATTGGACGGAGAACCTCCATGGACAGCAGCCGGTTCCTCTTCCTGGTGACAAGCAGGGCCTGGTGGCTCAGCAGACTGATAGCACTGTAATTTAACACCGGCTGTCTGCAATTACTGTAAGTTCGAATCTCACCAGGCTCAAGGTCGACTCAGCCTTCCATCCTTTCTAAGGTAGGTTAAATGAGGACCCAGTTTGTGGGGGCAATAAGCTGACTTTGTATAAATATACAAAAGGATGAAGGCTATTGCTTAGCGCATTGTAAGCCGCCCTGAGTCTCCGGAGAAGGGCGGCATATAAATCAAATTAAAAAAAAAAAAAAAAAAGCAGCGAGGGTGGGTCCCCTGAAGGGAAGGCCGCAGGGTGGGGGGCCCTCCCGGCCTCTCCCTGCTTTCAAAACCTCTTCCGCATACTTGCCAGAGGCAAGCCAGATTTCTCCCCATGGAGGAGACACGCAAGACACACGCGGGGAACACCGCACCCCTTTCGCCTGCGTAGAAGCCTCGTTTCCTGCTGTCAGAAAAGGCCTCCTTCCCCACCTGAGTCATCGCAGGCCAAAACGGGTTGGTCCTGTTATATCCCCCCCCCCAGCCCTGGAAGGCCAAGAAACGCTAGAAGGAAGCCAATCGGTTCTTCAGCCGTAACAAAAGCAGGCTTTGACCGTGTTGGGCGGGGGAAAGCTCCTGGGAGGAGGAGGAGGAGAAGGGAAGGACCCCACCTGCAGGCCAGGCAGCCCCCGGGGGGCCAGAAGACGGAGAAGCAGGCTGGCAAGGGGCCGGGTGACTGGGCTGCATCCCCTCCCCTTACGCGTTCAAAAGGGTCTTGACGGGCCCCACCCGGCAATGGGAAATTTAATTCCATGGAGAAAAGCCAAGTTTTACACTGAGGCAGGAGACGCCAAAGGGGCAAGGACAGACTAGGCCAGGGATGGCCAAACTTTTTGACACCAAGTGCCCAAACCGGAACATGTGCGCGCCAGAGCGCTGGATACCCGAGGACCAGCTGGCGACGGGCCGCATGCCCACAGAAAGGGCTCTGGGTGCCACCTCTGCCACGCGTGCCGTAGGTTCCCCATCCTGGGACCAGGCGAAAGCCGGCTCCAGGAGAGCCCCTGGGGGAGGGGCCGTGGGGGCCTTGGACGATCCCTTGAACGGGCGTGTGCAGCCGCCGCCGCCAAACACGCTCCTGTAAGGCAGTCCCAGGTCGCCTAAACAGAGGCATCCAATCAAGATGGAGTGAAGCATTAGGAGCTCTTTGCAAAGCCTTCGTAAGGCCTGGAATCCTGCATCCAGTTTTGGTCACGTTACGGAGATGACGTTGGAAAAAGCGCAGAGAAGAGCAGCTGGGATGATTCAAGAAGGGTTGGAGGAACTGGGACATAGAGGAAAGGAGGCGTGGCGGGACACGATGGCGGGGTACCAATATCTCAGGGGCTGCCCCAACAAAGGGGGGGGGGGTCAAGCTATCCTCCAAAGCACCAAAAAGCAGAACAAGAAACAATGAATGGGAACTGATCAAGGAGAGAAGCAATCTGGAATTCAGGAGAAATTTCCTAACAGTGAGGACAATTAACCCGTGGAACAGCTCGCCACCAGAAGTCGTGGGTGCTCCGACACTGGAGGTTTTCAAGAAGAGACTGGACAGCCACTTGCCTGAAACGGTCTAGGGTCTCCTGCTTGAGCAGAGGGTTGGACTAGAAGACCTCCAAGGTCCCTCCCAGCTCTATTCTGGTTCTGAATCAGCCTCCACGTGGAATAGCTGTCCAGGAAGCTGGACTGGGAGAAGACGAGCAGGGCTTGGGAGCTGGAGGAAGGGACCCCTGCAACCTGCGCTGGGCTCTCCTGACTCTAATGGCCGAAGATGCACCGGATATGCAAGAAGGGAAGTCCAAGAGCAGAGAGGGAAGAGAAAGGGCCAAAGAAGGACCGAGAAGGCCCCCCGAAGGTCCACAGGCAGAGCAAGCAGCCTCAGGAGCCTCCGCGAAGTTACCCAAGGGGCACAGAGTTTCTGCCTCTTGGGGTCAACCACGGACAGTGGAGGCATCGGCCATCAAGAGGCCCACCACAGACGGCAGATAAAACAGCCGCCGAGGCCTCGGAAAGAGGCTCAGATGCCTCCCTCCCTACAAAGACCCGAATTGGGGAAGTTCCCCCCGGCCCTCCCTAGAGAGGAAGGCTGGGCTTTGGAGGAGAGGAAGAGGATGGAGGCCTCTGGACACTGGGGGTGGACAGCAGCCCCAGAATCCCAGGGACGGCCAAGCAGACCAAAGGGCCCTTGAACGAGCAACCCTTGGAGGCCCCCATGACCCGTCCTCCTCCTTCGGACGCCTCAGGTCCCTCCTCTGACCTCTGCCAGGCCACTCAGGAGCCCCCCCACCTCCTTCCCTCGGGCGCCCTCCGGCAGCCTTGCTCCCCTTTCCTGTTTTTTGCCTCTTTCCCCCAAAACTGCTCCAGGCTGAAGAGGTGAGCTGGGTGAGCACAGCAGCCCCACTTGGGCCGGTTGGGTGGGTCTGTCCGTCTTCCCCCACCTCTCCTGGCCGGAGGCCCCACTGGGCTTTGGGGAAGCTGCAGCTGCTTGACCCCCCCCCCCCGCAACGGGGGACTCACCTGCGAAGGCTTCATTTTCAAAGGCCGACTCCAGGGGGGGCCCAAACAAGGCGCTGGCAGGAAGGGCCTCGGGCTTGCTTTGGCCGTCACAGCTGGGAAAAGAGAAGGCGGGGAGGGGGAGGGGGGTCATTCTAGCCTCTCCTAGGAAAAAGGAGATGAGGGTGGAGGGGCAAGAGGAAACTCCACTGACCCTCCCCGCCTCATCCCCCCCCCCCCCCCGGGAAGCCAGGTTAACTCCAAGGTTTCTTCCTGTTGGGGCTTCTGCTGCAAACAGGCCTCCTGGTAAGATCTCTCCTGGCCGCCCCCCCCCCCCCAATGACAACTCCCTAACCCCCAGAGCAAACAAGCAAGCTGGCACCAAACCGGCCCACCTGCAGCCAGCCTCCCGGGTGCCACGCCAGGTACCAGCACAGAGGTGGCTATCTGAGATGCGGGCATACCTGCTCATCCGGGGCACCAGGTTGGGGGTCGCAGCGCTCCCTGGTCTACCACCTGCCGAAGGAGGGTGAGGATGGGGCAGGAACAGAAAGGTCAGAGGGTGGAGGGCCCCCACCCCACGGGTCCTCCCCCTCCCCCTGCTCTTGCGGCCTCACCTCGCTCTCCTGCGCCTGGGGCCGGGCCAGAGTCGGTGGGCACCGCAGCAGCCGAAGGGAAGGTTTTCAAGTGCCCTGAAAGCAGAGAGAGGCACCCCCAAGCCTGGGCTGCAGGTCAGCAGGTCCGGAGAGGGGTCAGCACCTTCCCAGGCCCCAGAAGGAGCCCCATCTTTGGGGAGGCTGGAGCCCGGCCAAGGTCAGGAAAGTCCCGATTGGCCGAGGCTTGGAGCTCCTCACTTGGGGGAGGCACCCAAGAACCCCCTTCGCACCGACACCGGGCTCGCCCTTCCCGGTCGTGTGGTTCGTTGTGTGGCTTGTGCCTCGGTCTGTCCTACAAGCCTGGCGGACCGGCTCCCCAGAGCAGCCCTCCATGGCCCTCGGTGCCCAGATGGACCGACCCCACCCACGGCAGGGGCCCAGAGCGGGAGGGCCACTTACTGGAGGAGTGTCTCTTCATGGTGCCCTGCAGACGAGAAGGGGAGCGGGTCAGGAGTGCAAGGCCACCCCTGCCACTGTGGGGGGGGCTGCTTCTGGGCCCTCCTCCAGGATAAGCAGGGAAGGGGGAGGCAATGGGGGCCCCCCTCGTATCCCTGGTCCCGCTCACCCCCACGCAGGGCGGCAGGATGAGGCTGCCCACTGAGGCCTTCAGCTGCTCCGTGGCGGCCGAGGTGGCAGCACTGCCCACTCGCTCGGGCGGCTGGATGGGCTTGATCCGGATATAGAATTTGGGGGGGTCCTCATCGTCGTAATCCGAGTCACTGGACGAGCAGAAGCGGCTGCTGTGTTCGCGTGGAGCCGAGTCAAGGAAAGTGATGGTTGGGGGTGGGTCTGGGCCTGGACTGGCATCTTTGGGAAATGGCTGGGGGGGCTTCCTTCCACAAGGGGCTTCCTCCGAGGTCAGCTTCAGTGGCCCACTCTGAGACAGGCAGGCAATGGGGGTCCCTCTGCCCACTTGTACAGTGACCCCTGCGCCTTCTGGGGCTCTCCCCCCCCAATCAAGCCCCACATCCAGACCCCCAGACCCACCTTCCCTAGAGCCACTCCCACTTCCCCAAGCCCCCCCAAGGATATCGTTCTGGTTCATTTCGGGCCGGACGGTGAAGCCTTCCTCGTCCACCTCGGGGGGCTGTGGAAAGAGAACATGGCTGGGGAGGGTGGAATGTGACACAGACCACCCCCCCAAATGTCACAGGGAGGGGTGGGCAGCAAGCTCTTGGGAACGGGGGTCCAGGCAGCTCTGGGACCCCCGCCTCAGCAAAGCCCACCACTCAGCTGCACCGCCTTGGAGGGCGCGTCCTCACCCCCGAATCCGCCTCCGGAGACTCCCTGGGGAGAAAGGGGGAAAAGGGTGAGTGGGGCAGGGGGGGGCTGTACAGCCAGGACCGAGGCAGACGGGGGGGGGCAGCCAAGGACTACTGCAATGCTCTCTACATGGGGCTCCCCTTGAGGAGCACCCGGAGGCTCCAACTGGTGCAGAATGCGGCCGCGCGGGGGATTATGGGAGCCAGGGGGCGCTCCCATGTGACACCTCTCCTGCGTGAGCTGCATTGGCTTCCAGTTGTCTTCCGGGTGCGCTTCAAGGTGTTGGTTACCACCCATGGCATAGGACCTGGGTATTTGCAGGACCGCCTTCTGCCGCCGATAGCCTCCCACCGACCAGTACGCGCCCACAGAGAGGGCCTCCTCAGGGTGCCGTCAGCCAGGCAATGTCGGCTGGCGACCCCCAGGGGGAGGGCCTTCTCTGTGGCAGCTCCTGCCCTCTGGAACGATTTGCCCCCGGAGATACGTAGGATACCAGATCTCCGTGCTTTTCGCCGTGCCTTTAAAACTTTTTTATTTCATCAAGCTGGGCTGGCGTGAACCCCCCCCCCTTTTTAAGCTCTTTTTAGCTTTTTAAGTGTAAATTGGGTTTTAATTGGATTGTTTTAAATTTTGGGCCAAAGCTGTATAATTCTTTTAATTGATTTTAAATTTTGTATTGGTATGTTTTTATCCTTGGCTGTGCACCGCCCTGAGTCCAATAGGAGAAGGGCGGTATATAAATTGAATAAATAATAATAATAATAATAATAATAATAATAATAATAATAATAATAATAATAATAATAAATACTCACCCCAAGTCCCGCCCGCGCTCCTTGCGCCCGAGTCCGGGAATGCGGAAGGCTTTGCTGCGGCTGCGCTTGGGCCCTGGGGGGACGCAGGGGGGGGGCTTTTCAGGGGCAGGAGAACAAATGGGGGACCCTTGACCAGGGGGAGCCTACCAGGGGCGGAACTGCTTGGCTGGGAGACAGGCAAGGGGGCCTCACACCCCTGGGGGCCCCCAGGACCACAGCTGAATCCAGGGGGGCCCCAGAAGCCTCTGGGTGAGGGGGAGGGAGGGAGGGGCCCCCGGGCGGCCCAAGGGCCAGGTGCCTGAAATCCAGTGGCAGGAGGGTGGAAGGGGTGGGGAGGCCTCTGCCAGGTCCACCCCCAAAATCCGAGCCAGACGTACTTGCCTTCCTGCGAGGAGGACATCATGCTCAGTTCCTCCAGGTCCAGGGGCCCTGGGGGTGGGGGGCAGAGAAAAACCTGAGGTGAGGCAGGGGGGCAGACCCCCCAAGTCGCTCCCCCACCCCAAGAATGTCTTCAAGGCATGTGGTCCAGCAGCCCCTCCTTCATCACAGAGGCTTCCATGTCCATCGTTCTGAGAAAGAGATGGGGTGCCTGGGCCCTTCCCCTTGGGGTCCTTAGTCTCCTGGACGTGGTCACTGATGGAAATGTCTGCCTGCTCACCCAGCCTCCACCCACCCCCTCCCTTTCCACCTGTCTCTACTGCAGAGGCCCCTGGGGCTCCGAGGGCCCAACCAGCAGGGCTCTGGGGCGGCTGCACAGCACCCGAAGGCTGCCCAGGGGTGCCAGGGCCTCTCACCTGGCGGGTGGCAGCCGGTGCCCTTGCTCTCGGCAAAGTTGCGAAGCAGCGTCTCCACCCCGATGTTCTCCATGTTCTGCTTGAATTCCTCCTGCACCTGAGCGGGGGAGGGAGGGGGACCCTCCTGAGGCCCCCAGAAGGATTCCAGGTGCCCCTGAGGGAGGGCTGCACCTGTCCATCCTTCGGCCCCTCCATTCAGAGAGCCCTTGGGAGAAGGCAGCCAGTCTTCCCCACAGCCTCCCTTCCCCTGCTGGTTCCCTCGTCCTGGATAGACACCCCCCACCCCTCCAATGAGAGGGTCCTTCCGGCTGCCTGCCTCCTGCCACCGCTGGGAGGGAGGAGTGGGCAAGAAAGCAGAGTGGCACCAGCCCGGGGCGGGGGGCAGGCAGGGGCCCTCTGCAGGCTTGGGCCGTCATTCCATAACCCCCTACCCGATGGGGGTCTGCAGAGCATTGGAAGGCCGGGGGTCGCCTAACGCAGTGCAGCCCCCTGGCAGGTTTGCCCAGAACTGCCCTCCCCTGTGACCCAGGAGCCCCTCGGAATCCGGCCACGCCCTGGGCTGCCCACCTGCCCAATCTGGACGTGGGTGTCCTCCACTGAGTGGATGTAGGAGCCGACCAGGGACTTCAGGTGCTGCAGGTGCGACTCCTCCACCTCCTGGAACCGCTGGGGGAGGCAGGAGAAGGGCTGTGGGTCTGGCTGGGGAGCAGAGCCCTCCGAATATTGCTTGGGCAGACCTCATGCCTGCATCACGGGGGCGGGGGGGGGAGAGGGGCGGCAAACCGAGCCCCCCCCAGACAGTCTATGCTGGGCTGCTCTACACCCCTAAGTTCCTCGGAGGCCCCGTTCCCTCAGGCTGGAGCTTTCCCCTCCTCTTCTGTGACCCACAAGGGTGGGGGCCTAGAGACCAACCCGGACCCTCCCCCCCCCCAGGGCCTTTCCTCATCAGCATAAGCGGGGCAGACTCGGGGAGGCCCAACAAAGTCCCCCCCTTGCACGGGAGAGGGCACCGGTCAGCCTCCTCTGCCAACAGTGGACTGGCCTTGGTGCGAATCCCACCCAGCTGGGCCCATTCTGCGCCCCCTCCTTACCACGGCCGAGTCCAGCATCTTCTGCTCAAAGTCAGCCCGGGCCACGTTGTACTTCTCCACGGTGCGCCGCAGAGCGTCCACGGCCTTTCGGGACTTCAGCTCTGCCTTGGTGGGGGACACACGGGGGAAGGGCAAAGTCAGGGCAAGCCCCCCCCCCACTTCCCCTCCCTCCAGCCAGGGAACCAGAGAACCAAACCAAGGCTGGTGATCGTGGCCATTGACCTTGGCAACTGCCCCTGCCCCGGGGTCCCAGGAGGAGGGTTGCAGGACAGGACCCTCCCCTCACCTTGTCCATCTCCTTCTGGCCGGCCCCCCTCCCTGCGTAGCCTCTCCAGCTCCTGGCATCGGCTGTGGAAGGCCTCCTTGGCCTTAGGCAGGTGCTGGGCAGCCCCCTGAAGCTGCTGGACGGCCTCCAGGGTCCCAGCCACTTCGTCCTTCGACTGACCGGGGGAGGAAGAGGAGCAGAACTTGTGGCCCTTCTTCATGCTTCTGGCCACTGGGGCCCCAGAGGACCTGGCAGCATTAGTCAGAGAGCCCAGGGCCCGATCCCTTGGCCAGCCTCGGGGGGGGGGGGGAGGAGGCTTGCAAAGGGATGTCCCCCCACCCATGGTCCCTGGACAACTTGGCGGGGGTGGGGGCCACCTTTCTGTGGGCTCGTAGCTGCTCTTCCCCATAGCGGCCGATCTCCTTGATGAGATCCTGCAGCTTCTTCACCAGCTCAGCGTGGCACAGTGCCAGCTTGTCCGAGGAGATGCGGAAGACTTCCCAGAGGGGAGCAAAAGTCCTGTGGGGGCACATGGGAAGCGCCTGAATCTCTGCCCGGACATCCTCCAGAGGGGTCTTCCGCCCTGCCTCCCACCCCCCCACCTCCATAGGGGCCACCTGCCAGGACCCTCGCCCTGCAGGCTGCCCAGGGGGGCACATAACTGGCAACCATGGCCACAGGCCCTTTCCCCACACACCATCGCAAATGAGGATGGAGCAGCCCCCCCACCCCAGAATGCCACAGGCTCTCCTCACCCCAGCTGCGTGCTGTTGCCGGCCATCTTGGACATCTTGACCATGGACTTGGCATAGGCCTCCTCCACAGCCGCCCTTGGCAGGAGGGAGAGAGAGCGAGAGGCCACCGTCACCCCTGTGTCCCTGGAACAGGCTGCGACCTGAAGGACAGGCCCATCTTCCAGGCACCACAGAGCCCATGCTTCCCTGCTCTCACTGGCAGATGGGGCAAGGCCTTCCTTGGACCAACCACTTGGGGGATCCCCTGCCGGGCACCCCACCCCCCTTTCAGATGATATCCTTGCAAGGTAGGTTGGCACAGAGAGTGGCTGGCCAGAGTCTATGGACGTAGGACTTGAACCCGCCTCTGTCTGTTCTGCCTGTCCAGCCGCCCAGCCCCATGGGTTCCATTAGCCTCAGGTTTCTCCTGGAGCCATGCTGAAGCTCGGCCTTTGGGGCTGGGCCCCCTTTGACTAAGCATGGCCAAGCCTGCCAATTCTGTCGCAGGGGCCAAAAAACAGGCATTATTTGCGGGAGTCTGAACTCTGGCACTGACGAAGGAAAGGCGCATTAAAATAGAAAGGGCCCATTTTTATTCCTCCACTTTCGAAGGAAAAACACCGGTTGGGGAATTCTGGGAGTTGAAGTCCACAAATCCTAAAGTTGCCACAGTTGGAGACTCCTGCTGTTTTGAAGCAGCGTACAAGCAGATTTGCACTCTGCACACGCTCTGGTCAGCTCCCACATCCCGAGGGAAAGTTACTCCGTTCTGATTTCAGCAGAGAAACCTCCAGGGCAGCCTTCCTCCAGTTCAGGGGTGGGCAAGGAGCAGGAATTCCCAGCAGGAGACTTGAACCCACGTCCAGCCCTCCACAGTTGCCAACATTTGCACCCGAGCTGCCAGGCCTGATGGAGTCAGCAAAGAGCCACAGCTCCCTCTGGTGGGCAAGAAGAGGAACTCAGCACTCAGTAAGGCCTGGCTCTCAGGAGGGGAGCGGGGAAACGAGCTGGGCAAAATTAGGGGGGGGCTATACATAGGCCCCTCCGAGGCCCTCAGCCCCATGGGCCACCAGATCCCCGGGTTTCTGGAGGGGTCCAGGGCGGCACATCCTGGGTCCCCTGCCCTGGGCCATGGGTCACGCTTCAGAGGGGCCCAGGGCAAGGTACCTGGGCTGCCCCGAAGGCTACCAGAGACCCCCGGCGGCTTTCTCCGGGGCCCAGAAGCGAGTTCTGCTGCCTTCCTTGGGCTGCCAGCTGGGCCAGGGTGGGGTTTTTTCCCATTTTGCAACCGCAGCTACAGACTCTAGCAAAGGGGGCAGAAGCACATGAGTTGGGGGCTGCCTAGGACCCCCGGGCTCTGGTTTCGCAACTGGATTCTGCTACTCATTTTTTATCCTTATTCCAGAAATAAGCCCAAAAGGCCTACAGCCAATTCTTGACTTAAAGCCATTTGTTTAACTATCAGCTGAAGATACAGCAGCATTAAAAGCAGTGATCTACCGCTGGTCCTTGCACTTATAACTGTTGCTGAGGGTCACGTGATCAAAATGTGGGAGCTCAGCAACCAGCGTGTATTTATGGTGTGTGTGTGTCGTGATCACCATTGTTGACCTTCCCAAGCGACTTCTGACCAGCAGAGTCAGTGGGGGGGAGCTCCTTAACGACTGCAGTGTCTCAATAACCAAGGTTGTAAAATCAGGCAATTAACGGCTGCCTCGTTTAGTGACAGAAATTCTGGTCCCAATGGGGCTGGTAAGTGGAGAAACGCCCGTAATCAGCCCCACCAGGTTAGAAAAAACCCAACTTCCCTTTAAACCAAGGAAACTCTCCCAAAGAGGAAAGGCAGCACTGAAAGACTTCCCTTCCCAACACCTGTGGTTGCCATTCCCCCTTGCTGAGCCCTGCAGCCCCCCGAGGATGGAAAAACACACAGCCGCACACGTTCAAAGCTGCCTCCCTTGAGACCTTGAGAAAGCAGACCCGGGGTTCCTCCCCCGCCCCAAAAAGTGTCTTAACAGTTCAGCTCCCCATTTCTTCTGGATTCATCTAATTTCACTTCTGGTTTCTTTCAGCCGCTTTCTTCTGGATGTCTTTCGTTGGGATTTTGGGAGCTGCCAGGAACTCAGTGGCTGAACAGCAGGGATGGCCCATGCCGGCTGGCCTTGAATTCGGCTTCAAAGGTTCAGGACTTTGACTTGGGCCCCCTAAGGCTCCAATGCAGATTTAGCCCCCACTCTGCCATTTAGCTGAGAAGTATTTGGAGGTTCTTAGTCACTCAGCCGTGATTCCTATTTTTCCTTGGAAAACGAAGTCCAGCTGCCTTTTGAAAAGGCCCCTTTGGGATCTCCAAAGCTTTAGAATAGAACAGAGCTGGAAGGGACCTTGGAGGTCTTCTAGCCCAGCTCCCTGCTCAAGCAGGAGAACCCACGCCATTTCAGATAAGTGACTGTCCAGTCTCTTCTTGAAAACTTCCTGTGATGGAGCTCCCACAATTTCTGGAGGCAAGCTGCCCCACTGGTTAATTGTCCTCAGTTAGGAAGTTTCTCCTCAATGCCAGGTCGCTTCTCTCATTCATTCGTTTCCAACCATTGTTTCTTCTCCTGTGTTCAGGTGCCTTGGAGAATAATCTGACCTCCTCCTCTTCTGACAGCCCCTCAAATATTGGAATCTTGCTATCATGTCCCCCCAATTCTTCTTTTCTTTAGGCTAGCCAAACCCAAATCCTGCATATATTTTAGTCTCCAGGCCTCTGATCATCTTTCTTGCCCTTCTCTGAAATTTTTCCAAAGTCTCAACATCTTTTTTTGTAGTATGGTGAACAAAATTGGTTGTGGCATTCCAGATGTGGCCTTACTAGGGTTTTATAAAGCAGTATAAAGCTTGAAAACTCTGAGAGGCCACCTGGGGGCAGCAGAGAGCGAGCCCGGGCTTTCTGGAGTGGCTCTTAACAATAAACGGGGGGGGGGGGGGGAGTTTCTGGGGTCTGGGAAGGGGGTGAAAACCAGGCAAGGGAGACGTTCTCTGGGGACTAACCCCTCCCCCCACCCCGCCAGTCAGTTACATCCTCCAGGGAAAAGCAATAAGCTAACAGCCTCCAGGTCTGCAGGACAACAGCATTCTGGGGGATGTAGTCCAAAGCCCAGAGGGCAGGGAGAGAGGCAGGGCCCTCCCAGGGTGGGGAAGGGGCGGGGCAAAGGGGGGAAGGGGCACACCCTGGCATACCTTTCCCGCACAAAGTCCGCCAGCTCCTTGGCCGAGATTTGCCCATGTTTCATGTTGTGATAAAGGACATCGAATCCCTGGTTCTTCTCTCCCTGTGGGGGATGGGGGGGGGAAAGCAAGACAGGAAAGTCAGGGGCCACACTGGGATCTGGGGAGAGGGTCTTCCCAAGCAGTCCTGATGCCCCCCCCGACCCCTCCCAAGGCGGAGCTCTCCACCAACTTGCAGACAAGCCAGAGAGGCAGCTGCCCAAGGGCTGCAGGGGGAGCAAAGGAAACCCCCCCCCCGCCCACAGATGGGAGCAAGGCTGGCTGGGGAATCGTGGGAGTTGAAGTCTGCACACCTTTCAGCTGCCAAGGCTGCCAGGCTGAGCCGCCTGTCCCCGGGCTGTGTCGGACTACAAGTCCCCTCTTCCCCAGGGCGTCATCAGATAATCGCCTGGCCGCCCTGTTTAGGGTGACCCACTCCCTGCTCCACCAGGGAGCACGGAGGACCCCTTGGAAGGAAGAGCCGAGGATTTTGTTCAGTGTCTGTATGACAAAATCACTCAGATTCGGGAAGGCCTGGACTCTGACTGGGTAGATCCAGGGGGGATGACTGAGGCAGGTCCTGAGAATGTTATCTGGGATAAGTTTGATCCTGTGACCCCTGACGACGTGGACAGGATTCTGGGTAGACTGAACGCAACCACATGTTTGTTGGACCCGTGTCCCTCCTGGTTAGTGCTGGCTTCTCGGGAGGTGACCCGAGGCTGGCTCCAGGGGATTATAAATGCTTCATTGGGTGAGGGTGACTTCCCGCCGCCCTGAAAGAGGCGGTGGTGAGGCCTCTCCTCAAGAAGCCTTCCCTGGATCCGGCTGTATTGGCTAATTATCGTCTGGTCTCCAACCTTCGCTTCATGGCGAAGGTTGTTGAGAGTGTGGTTGCGCGACAGCTCCCCCAGCACCTGGATGAAACGAAGTATCTGGATCCGTTCCAGTCGGGCTTCAGGCCTGGGTACAGCACAGAAACGGCATTGGTCGCGTTAATTGATGATCTCTGGAGGGCTCGGGACAGGGGGTGCTCCTCTGTCCTGGTCCTATTAGATCTCTCAGCGGCTTTTGATACCATCGACCATGGTATCATGCTGCACCGGCTGGAAGAGTTAGGGGTGGGAGGCACCATGTTGCGGTGGTTCTCCTCCTTTCTCTCTGACCGGTCGCAGTCTGTGTTGGCAGGGGGGCAGAGGTCGACCCCGAGGCCCCTCATATGTGGGGTGCCACAAGGGTCGGTCCGCTCACTCCTTTTGTTCAACATTTATGTAAAGCCGCTGGGCGAGATCATCCGTGGTTTCAGGGTGAAGTACCACCAGTACGCTGATGATACTCAGCTGTGCATCTCCACCCCGGACCACCCCAATGATGCCCTTGAAGTGATGTCCCGGTGCCTGGAGGCCATGTGGATCTGAATGGGGAGAAACAGGCTCAGACTCAACCCATCCAAGACCGAGTGGCTGTGGTTTCCGACGTCCCGATATAGTCAGTTGGCGCCATCACTGACTATTGGGGGCGAATCACTGGCCCCCACGGAGAGGGCTCACAACTTGGGTGTCCTCCTGGATTCACGGCTGTCTTTAGAAGAGCATTTGATGGCCGTGACCGGGAGGATTTTTCATCAGGTCCGCCTGATTCACCAGTTGCGTCCCTTTCTAGATCGGGACTCCTTACACACAGTCACTCATGCCCTCGTCACCTCCCGCCTGGACTACTGTAACGCTCTCTACATGGGGCTCCCCTTGAGGAGCACCTGGAGGCTCCAACTGGCGCAGAGTGCGGCCGCATGGGTGGTTATGGGAGCGACATGGCATTCCCATGTAATGCCTCTCCTGTGCGAGCTGCACTGGCTCCCGGTGGTCTTCCGAGTGCGCTTCAAGGTTTTGGTTACCACCTCTAGAGCGCTCCATGGCTTAGGACCTGGTTATTTACGGGACCGCCTGCTACCACCAATAGCCTCCCACCGGCCGGTATGCTCTCACAGAGGGGGGCTCCTCGGAGGGCCGTCGGCCAAACAATGTCGACTGGCGGCCCCCAGGGGGACAGCCTTCTCTGTGGGGGCACCTACTATCTGGAATGAGCTCCCTCCGGAGATATGGAGGATCCCGGATCTACGCACCTTCCGTCGCACTCTCAAGACTTTTTTATTCCATCAAGCCGGCCTGGCCTAAATCTTTCCCCTTTAAAATGTAAATTTTAATTTGTTTTTAAAATTATTGGGTGTTTTTAATTTGTCTCGGCCAAATTGTTTAATTCAGTTTTATTCTGTTTTTAAATTCTGTATTTATGTGTTTTATTCTGTGGCTGTTCACCGCCCTGAGTCCTTCGGGAGTAGGGCGGTATACAAATCCAATAAATGAAATGAAATGAAAAATGAAAGAGGCTGTGGGGGGAGGGCTGGAGGGACTGGGTGAGTCTTCTGTACCCAGGGAGGCCTGCCCCACAGCTCTGGCCCGGCCTTCCCGGCCCCCGAGTGGAGGGCCCCTCCCAGCAGCCCGACTGGGGCCTCCCATGCCAGCCAGTGCCAGCCACTGAGCAAACAAGCGTCACCGCCGGGATAGCCGGGACGAGACCAGGGCAGGGAGCCCACCCCGGCACCCGCTGGGGAGTGGGTGGTTGGGCTGGGCACAGGAGGTGGGCACAGCAAACCCCCAAGGAAGTTTCAGGGCTGACCACGGAATCTGTTTGGGCCAGTTAAGGATAAAAGGAAGGTAACCGGGAGGCGAGAACAGATCCTTTCTGCTTGGCGTCAGGGCTGAAAGGATCTTTCCGGGATCTTTTGGGAAGATTTCATTTGGGAAGAGCAGAGGAATTCCCAATCTGGAGAGAAGCACCGAATCCCCCGAATCCCAAGGAAACCCAGAGCCAAAACGCTGCTTCCGAATATTGAAAAGGCTTCCCAGCAGAGACCTTCTCTGCAAGCGGGAAAGGAAGGGGCTTTGGCCACCCCACACTGGCAGGCAGGGGCCTCGCACCCCAGTGAATCCAGTCCCCCACCCACCCAGCCTCAACAGCTACACACGCCTGGGGAGGACACAGCAAGGAAGCCCCCTGCCTCCTCCACCTGACGCTGTGCAGCTGAGGGTGGCTAGCCCCTCCAATGTGTGGGGGGGGGCTCAGGGCCGGGGCCCGAAGGCATGCAAGGAATGCCCCACCCCGACTGGCCTGCCCCCCTCCCTCCACCTTCCCTTTCAGCCACTTTTGATGGCAGGGGCTCCAAGGACGAGGCTCTGG
Organism: Pituophis catenifer annectens; assembly: GCF_029215685.1. Taxonomy (NCBI): domain Eukaryota; kingdom Metazoa; phylum Chordata; class Lepidosauria; order Squamata; family Colubridae; genus Pituophis; species Pituophis catenifer. The sequence continues at coordinate 355,041,483 of NW_027256881.1, forward strand.
GTGCAAATCAGCCCACACGGACTCAGTTCGGCCCCTTCCACAATCCCTATCCCCTCGGCTTTCCTCGGACACTGTCCAGTTGATCAGCATCCTTCCTCAACCGGGGAGCCCGGCCAGCACACAGCAGAGCAGGAGGGGGAGCCCTCCTGCCCGACTGCAGCCCAGGACTGCACTGGCTGCTGATCAACCAGACAGTTTTGCCAGTCCAGCTCTCTCCCACCCCCCACCTGTCCTCCCCGCCTGCCTTTGCTTCTTCCTCCACCCAAAGGGAGAACGGGAAGACGTTCCTCCCCCTCCCCCTTGGCCCCCTTTCTCTGGGCCCTCTTCGTATTCCCTTTTTGGCCACAGGGACTCTTTAAAACTGGGTTTCTTCCCTTCAGTGAGAACTAGAAACTTGCCTGAGGCCTCTGTGCAAGGCTCAGTGGGACACAGGATGTGGGGAGTTTCAGAGCCGAGGCGGCCTCAGGGCGCCACTTTCGCTTTGAAGAGAGCTGGCGTGGCGTCCCACGTGGCAATGGAGGGCACCTCCCTCGGTGGGGACGGGGGCTGCCCACGTCTGCCTTCCTGGGTCTGGAGGCCGCCCTGACTGGGTTGGACTGTGGGGCCACCCTGCTGTGGCCCCACGAGGGCCCCCCTTTCCCTTCCAGAGGGGAGGGATCCTTCTGGGCAGCCATGCATAGATCCCCAGAGAGAATTCGAGCCCTGCAAAAGGCCGGGGGGGGGGGAGGGGGGCGCAGCTCAGTCCCCTCCAGCCAGCAATCAGGCTTTGTGCCACTCCCCACACATGCCAAGCCCCACTTGCTGAAATGCAGGAGAGCAGCCTCACAAGGGTTTTGGGTTTGTCGGGGGGGGGGCAGCTTAGTCCCAACGGTCTCCCCAGCTCTTTTTGCCACCCCCCTTCCTTGGAGGAGCCTCCAAGCTCGCTAAGGCCTTGGCACTGCCAGCCTGGGGCACTAGCTGCTGCTGGAGGGCAGAAAAGCCCAGGGGGGGGGGACAAGAGACAAGGGGTTCTCTTACCCAGAAGTGCTCCGCAAAGTAAGACATGGCGGGGGCAGGGCGGTCAGGCCTCTTTCAGCTCCTGGAAACCTGGGGGAGGAAGACTCAGGTGAGGCAGGGGGTCTCCAAAGAGAGCCCAGAAGTGCTCTGGGGGACCCTTGGAGCCCAAAGCAAAGCGGCCAGGCCAGGGAGGCCCAGATGATTGCTCCTGGGATGTTGCAGGATCACCCCGACATCTCTTGCTCCCCTTGCCCAGGGGGCCCCATGAGGAAGGGGCCCCTGCTGAAGGGGGAGGGGGACCGCTGCAGAAGAGGCTCCTCTGCATCAAGGGGGCTGCCTCATCCCAGCCCCACAGCTCTGCCCCTCCCCCTCCTCGCCCACCCTCCTGCACCCATCCATGCTCCTCCGGTGGCCCCCTTCTCCCAGGGTGGCCTCCAAGGAGCCCCTGCCTTCAGGGAGCCAGGGGGAAGCAGGGGGGAAGGGCCTGGCCTGGCCTCCCTGCCTCAAAGACAGGAGCTCCACTGCCCACTTCCTGCCACAGGAAAGGTGGCAGAGGCTGGGCATCATGGATGATCCTTCCCTCACTTCCCCTCTGCACCCCAGCAGGCCACTGCCTGCAGTTTGGGGGGCCGTTTCTGGGGTTGCACCCCCATCCGGCAATGCAGGCGGGAGCAAAAACAGGAAGTTATTTCAGAGGACGCCATCTTGTTCTTTCCACTTCAAATGGGAGGGGGGATCTTTGTGCCCCTCCACTGCCCCACCCCCATCCCGCATCTTCCAATAATGCTTGGCAGTGGCATCCTGGCTCAGGCCCCTCTGCCCCTTCCCCCAGCCTTGGCTACTCACCTGTGTCTGGGTCATGCTCTCGTTGGCAGCTGGTGGAAACTGACTGGACCGTCTCCCTGGAGTGGGGGGGGGCAGAGAGGAAAAGTTTGAGGGGGGGCAGCCAGGCAGGGACTGAAAAGCCACTTCCTGAGAGAGGTGTTTCCTCCTTTGGCTTTGCAGCTGCCGCGATGGGCTCCCCCCCCCCATCTGCCCCTGGACAGGGAAGAGGGGGATTTCCTCAACCCTGGGAGTGGCTGTGGGTGGCACTCTTTCAAAAACTTTTATTATTTTAGATTTTTTAATCCCATTTTCGTTATGTTTATGAATACCTCAAGGCAGCGAAGGCATCTGATATACCTTCCTCCACCTCCAGTTTCCCCCACAACCACCCTGTGAGGTGGGATGGACTAAGATTGAGGGGCCTAGCTTTCGTGCCTTGAAACCTCAGCCTCCCACTCTAGGAGGGGCTCTGCAGAGGGGCTGCCCTTGAGTAGCATTTGGAAGCTGGAGGTAGTGGTGCATGGGCATTGTGTTGCTCTTCCTGGCACTCTCTTCATGCCTGCTCTGCGATGGGCTCCCGGCAGCTCGGGGGGGGGGGAGCCTAAACCCCATGCCCGGAAGATGTTCCTCATCCGCCCCACCGGTTCCAAGAGGGTGCCGTGTTTGGGCCCTCCCCACTCAGCGGTGCCACCTCACAGTCCCTCCTGCTGTCCTGCCCTGGTGATGAAGGGGGGGCATTTGGCCTATGTGTTGGTTGGCAGCTGTTTCTTACTGGGTGCAAAGTGGCCCAATCCGAGAGAGACCCAGGGGCCCCACCAAGAGATGGAAGATTTGTTCCTTTGAGTGTTTTGTTCTTCGCTGCTTTTATTCCTTTCTTCGCCACCCAGGAGGGGGATGGGTGGCCATATAAATGCTCCAATCAATCAATCAATCAATCAATCAGACCGGATGCTGGGCTCGGCCTCTGCCCATCTGCTGCACAGGAAGCAGTGCCTGAACAGACCTCGCCCTTCACCCAGGCTGGATTTGCACACCAGCTGCGTTCATGTCACAGGCAGCACTCGATGGCCGCCGACTGGCCAGGCTCTTGGTCTCTCTCTGGGAGGGCGATGCTTGACCATTGGGCTGGGGGACGAGACCTCCCTTTCTCCCCACGTCTCCCATGGGGAGGAGGCTCATTCACTGGTTCAAGCTGGCCAAACTGGGGGTGGGACCACCTGGCAGTGGAGGACTGGTTGCCGGCAGTCTCCCCAAAGGCCGGGAGGCCATTAGCAGCAGCGGCCGAGCAAATTCCAGGATTGAGGAGGGGGGCATTTTAGAGGAAGGGGCATTTTAGGGAAAGCCTGGGGGGGGAGATGATCCCTGGCATCGATCCATCCTCAGCGTTTACTCCACAGGTCTCCCCCTGGGTTTTGATTATTACATTCCTTGATCTTTAAACTCTCTTTTCCCCCTGAGCTTCAACCCCCACCACCCCCCCACCATTGGATGCCGGGGTGGGAGCGGAAAGGTGGTTCAGGGGCCCCTTCTAAGAATACCAATGCAGAGGCTGCTGGTCAGCTGGCACCAGAAAGCCCCACTCCCCAATCAATGTGGAGGGACAGATGGACGGAGGGAAGGCAGCTTGGTTCATCGAGGGAAGGGGGCGTCTTTCCATGGCGGTCACTGGTTGACGCTCCAGAGCCAGATTCCTTTGGCCAGAAAGCAGGAGAGCCGCCCCCCCACTTCACACTGCAGGGGACCCCCCAGTTGTTTGGGAACCCCCCAAAAAGCAGAGCTACAAATGGTCTTGGCCTCTTCCTTTCGCCCCCAAGGGAGAAGCAAACCATTGGCTGCTTGGAGCACAGGCTCCGTGGGGCACAGGGGGATATCCCTGGAGGCCGTGCGGATCTGGATGGGGAGAAACAGGCTCCGACTCAATCCTTCCAGGACCGAGTGGCTGTGGCTTCCGGCGTCCTGATATAGCCAGCTGGTGCCATCGCTGGCTATTGGGGGCGAGTTATTGGTCCCCACGGATAGGGCTCGCAACTTGGGCGTCCTCCTGGATGCACGGCTGTCTTTAGAAGAGCATATGACAGCCGTGGCCAGGGGGGCTTTTCATCAGGTCTGCCTGATTCGCCAGTTGCGTCCCTTTCTGGATCGGGACTCCTTACGCACGGTCACTCAGGCACTCGTCACTTCCCGCCTGGACTACTGCAATGCTCTCTACATGGGGCTTCCCTTGAGGAGCACCCGGAGGCTCCAACTGGTGCAGAATGCGGCCGCGCGGGGGATTATGGGAGCCAGGGGGCGCTCCCATGTGACACCTCTCCTGCGTGAGCTGCATTGGCTTCCAGTTGTCTTCCGGGTGCGCTTCAAGGTGTTGGTTACCACCCATGGCATAGGACCTGGGTATTTGCAGGACCGCCTTCTGCCGCCGATAGCCTCCCACTGACCAGTACGCGCCCACAGAGAGGTGCCGTCAGCCAGGCAATGTCGGCTGGCAACCCCCAGGGGGAGGGCCTTCTCTGTGGCAGCTCCTGCCCTCTGGAACGATTTGCCCCCGGAGATAAGAAGGATATCGGATCTCTGGGTCTTTCGCCGTGCCCTAAAAACTTTTCTTCTCCATCAAGCAGGGCTTGCGTGAAACCCCCCCCCCCTTTTTTAGTCTTTTTAGTTTTTAGTTTTAAATTGTCATGGGGTTTTAAATTGAACTGTTTTAAATTGGGCCAGTTATATAATTCTTTTAACAATTTTAAATTTTGTATCTGCATGTGTTTTAGCTCTGGCTGTTCACCCCCCTGAGACCACTAGGAGAAGGGCGGTATACAAATTGAAATAAATAAAAATAAATAAATAAATAAATAAATAAATAAATATCCCCCCCCCCCACAAAGCATGCCCACACTGGCAAAGCAGGTGAAGCGATGCCCGCAAGAAGGTCCATGTAGCTCTCTGTGCCAGGCTGCCCAGAGCAGACTCAAGAGTTGTGCCCGAAAGCCTCCTGGGGTGAAAGCAGGACCTGCGGGGGGGTGGGGGGGAGGAAGTCCAGGCTGTAGCAGCTCTTACCCCTCCCCCTTTCAGGCAGGCAGCCGGTGGCATGCAGCTCCCACAGCGCTTTGGGAGCAGCCTCACAGAAGTGCCCTGTGGGGAGGATGGAGTCCAAGTCGAGGAACCCCTAAGCCTGCTTGCTGGGCACCCAACTGGCCAGCCACATACCACCACATGGCCCAACGTCTGGAGCATGGAAACAGAGCAAGAGAATGGGAAGGGGCCTTGGAGGTCTTCTAGTCCAAGCAGGAGCCCCTATGCCATTCTGGACAAACGGCCCCTCTCTCTCCTTCCTCCTTCTTCTTAAAAGCCTCCAGTGATGGAGCACCCACAGCCTCTGGGGGGAAGCAGTCAGAAAATTCCTTAGTTTTAGGTTGCTTCTCTCTTTGGCTAGTGTCCGTCCATTGCTTCTTGTCCTGCCATCAGTTAGGGTTAGGGCAGCTGGGGGGGGGCAGAAAAGACCCCAGGGATGGCATTGCCAAGCCACAAGGCCTGTGTTTACATTCTGGGAACTCAAGAGGAATTCAGAGGGACGGGCACTGAATAGGGGTGGACTAAATGAAGGACCGGAGAAGGAACATGGTGACCGAGGGGACCGTGCCAGGCTCTCTGGATGCCACAGGGGCACAACCCCCCTTTTCTCCTTCTGGAGGGGAGAGCCCAGCGCCTGGGTTTCAGTCTTGGGGGGCCCTCAGTTGAATGCTGGAGAAATCCTCTGGAGGAGAAGAGCTCTTGGGCAGAGGGGTGCGTCCCCGTTCCCTGGGCAGTCTTCAGCCTGACAAATGTTAATGTGCTGAAACTGCTATGCAATTATTTTACATTTCCTCACCAGATTTGGTGGGTTTTCTGCTTCAAACAAAGAGGAACCGGACCCCCCAATTGGGTGGAGGGTCTGGCTATGGCCTTTGGGCCACGTTGCCCATCTCCCCTGGGGCAATTCTGCAGCCAACAGCCAAGATGCCCCTCTGGGCTGGCACCAGACACAGCCCAGCACTGCAGCACCCTCATTCTCCACTGGGACGGCTCTCCCTCCAGCAGGGACTGGGGGGGGGGAGGAGGGCCTTCAGACCACCGGAAATGCCACGTGAATCAGAGCCAGAGACAAAAGAGACCCATTTGTTCCTGGGATGGTCCTGCCCAAATGGAGGACCTCTAAGAGGAAGGGCCCCACTTGAAAAGCTGCCGTTTTTCATCTCCCTGGCCTGGAGGAGTTCCAAGGGGCCCCGGGGCCTGTTCAGAACAAGGGTGCCTGCCTGGGCGTCCCCGCCTCCTTCCACGCCCTGGGCTCCTCAGCCAAGAGGTGAAGTGCCACGAAATCTGGAAGGTCAGCCTAGTTGGATGCCATGGTTACTCTCCTCCTCCTCCCGTTTTCCCTAGACTGGGCTGGGTCTTTTCCACTGGAGCTCAGGGGCCACGGTCTGCCTGTCCTGCTGACCAGCAGCTCCCTTTCAGCGGGTATCTCTTCCTGCCACCAGGCAGAGGCTGGGACCGAAGGGGAGGCTCTGGGTGCAGCCGGACTTCCCCTCCCCCTTGCCTCAGACTCTCTAAGCAACAGCTTCTTCCAGGGTGGCATCGGACCCGCTGCTTGGAGGGCAGAGCTGCCAGGGGGCAGAGAAGGGCAAAACCCTGGCCCAGCCCTTGCAACCGCACAGCCCTTCCCCCCCCCCCTCAGCAGTGGGGAAGGGGACCTTCTTCACACAGCTGGAAGACAGTAAAGTAATGCCCCAAAGCAGAAGCAGGACTGCCCTCCTCCCCGCTCCATCTAGGGGGCCAAGCAGGAGTTCCCCTCACCCCACCCCCGAGCTCTGGGGCAGGCAGGACCCCGAGACAATTCGGGGGGGAGGGGCAGTGCTCCTCAGTTTCAGAGCCCTCTCAGATGGGGAGAACTTTTCCCCAGGTATCTACCCCAAAGCTCCCCAGAGGAGGGGGGGCGGCTTCAGGAGAGGAAGGCCGGGTTTTTTGTAGGGCAGCTGCTCAGAGCAGACTGCCCTTGCACATGGAGGCTCTGCTATCAGCCCCCCTTGCTAAGCCCTAGGTGTCCTTGAGGGTGCAAAGGGCACGGGCTGGCAGGGCCTGTGGGGCTGGCAGGGCCTGTGGGGCCGGCATGGAGCTCCCGCCCTCCCGCCTGTTTCCAACATGTGGCACGTTACGCACCCACAACACACAACTCCGTTTCCAGCACAAAAAGCCTCCACTTCCCCAAAGCGGCACCGGTGCTTTTCATCGGCCTTTTCCACGCAGCCGAGAAGGGCCCTTCTCTGCCCGATCCGCCGCCAGCAGCCCTGGGACCCTCAGCAGAGCCCGACCCCCAGGCCGGGGGGGGGCTGGAGAGGAAGGCGCCTCCGCAGGCCGACCCGGCGTCTAAAGTCCCCTCTTATCTCTCGCGCCGGACCTTTGGCTGGACACGCGGCAGCCCACCCACCCCCCGCCTAGAGGCCCACGGGGCTCTCCCACAGGTGGCCGGGAAGCTCTGCGCAGGACCCCCGCCCAATTCCTGCCGAGGCACCTGCAGTGGAAGGCCTCCCCGCAGCCCCCCCGCTCGGGCCTACCGCGCCCTCCCACCAAGCCCGATCCGGGAACGGGGGCCGCGATGTGGGCCCCCCCCGCAGGGCGAGGCTCGCTGGCGGCAGGTCCGCCCAGGGGGGTCTCGGGCGCCCCCAGCAGGAAAGCGGCGCCGGGGGGGGGAAGTGACAGCCCCCCCCGGAAAGGCTCCGGGGGCGCCAGATCCAGCCCCCCCCCGCCCCCCGCAGCGCAGCCAGGGAAGCCCCTGCGGGGGATCCGGGAGCGCCGGGACCAGCCTCCCCAGGACCAGCGGCCCCTCCCGCCGCTCCCCGCATTGGCGCCGCAATAAACAGGCGGCCAGGAGCGGCCGCGCGTGGATCCCCCTCCCTGCTTCCTCCGCCCCACCTTTGGGGGCCGCAGGATCCCCCTCCCCCTCTGTCCGGGAGAGGCCGGGCGCGAGGGGGGGCCGGGGGGGCGCACTGACCTTCCGCGCTCCTTCGCATCGCGCACCTGCCTCGCCCGCCTCCGCCGCCCAAGGACCCCCCCGCCGAGGAGGGGCGGGCGCGGGGCGGGGCCTACGCGGAAGGGAAGCTCGACCCGGATTGGCTGCCGCGCGCGGCGCCGAGCTCCGGCTCTTCTCCCTCCCCCGGGCTCATTTGCATGTTTAAAGCGGCAGCGTCCGCGTTTCCCCGGGCAGCCGCTGCGCAGCGCCATTCTCGCGAGCGCCGAGCCGGCACGGATGGGGCGCCCCTCCCGGCGCAACCCCCCGAGAGCCTGCCCGGCCTGGCCCTTTCCCTGAAGGCGCGGCTCCGGAAAGCCCCGAGGTCGGGCCGGGCGGAGCGGCTCTCCGGCGAATGCATCCCGGCGGCCCGCGACGGGACGGGGCTGCCCTCGGCGGGGGTCAGGATAGGGGAGCCCGGCTGCCCGGACGCCGCCCCTGCCGAGAGGCTCCTCCGTGGGGACCCCGCAGGGAAGGGCTGCCTGTCCCCAGCGATCGTCCTGGCTGGCCCCACCCGCGGGATGCCGGGGGTCTCCTCGCGCCACCCACCCGGCATCGGTTTGCGGCGGGTCCCGGGAGAGAAACAGGCCGGGGCTCATGGGCCCCCCGCCCCATCCGGGCCGCCGTTCCCGTTGCTCCCTCACCTTACGGGACATCCGAGTCCTCCCAAACCGCCACTCCGATGCAGCCCCTCCCCCGGGGGTCCCATAGGCTTCGGTTTAGTGCACCAGAGATGCTTCCCAAACCGTATCTTTTCCAGGCAGTTGCCATGACAACACGTCTACTCCATCCCTCCATCCTCCCCGTTGTGCAACCAATGGCAACGGAGCCAGCTGATTTGGGGAGGGGGTGCAGGCCGGAACAAGGCAGCGTCTCCAGCAGGGATGGGGGGGGGGGGAGAGGAGGCGACCTCCAGCCCTGGAAAACGAGGCCAGTCTCAGCTGGAAGTCCCAATGGGAGCCCCCGACCCCCACCCACTGCCAGGCCTCCAGTTCTCCCCCCCCCCTCAACTCCACCAGGCTGCACACAGCTTCCCTCCATCTCTGGGTGCTCTGCTGGTGGCCCACAGCGAAGCTTGACCTCCGCAGGGCCACCCACATGTACAGCCCCCCTCCCCACAGTGACCTGTCTGCACCCCTGCAGGGCAGGAAGGGAGCTCCTTCCCCAGATCCCTCGGGCAGGATCCCAAACGCCCCCAGTGTCACCCGGCCAGCCATGCCTTCGGTGAGGGGGCCACCTGCAGGGTCCAAAGTGAAGGCTCAGGGGGTGCAGGTGCTGGACCCCACAGGAGGGTCGCGAGCCCAGACTTCCCTTCCCTGCAGAGAAGCCGTGGGCCCTGATGGCTTGGCAGCGCCTGAAGAGGCCCGGAGATTCACAGAGACATGTTGAGCTATGTACTTCTTTTAATGGTTTAATAGAGTTCAACACAGGTGTGCATTTGTGTGTGTACAAACATAACATTTGTGTATCACGGGGTTAACTGTGTAATGGCTACAACAACCACATCCTTTTTTCCCTACAGCTGGGAGAGGAGAGGTCGGCTGAGGCCAGGGAGAGGGGGACCCCCAGGTGGCCAGCCAGCCCTCCCCTTCCCCCGCCCTCATCTGCCAGGCTTCCATACAAAGGTGGTGAAAACGTTCCCCCCCCACCCGCAAATACTTCTAGACACACATCATGCTGATACAAAAGACAGGGCTGACCCCAGAGGCAGGAGGAAATATGGGGGTGGGGGGGAGGACAAGCAAAAGGGCAGGCCCGCCCAACCTCCCACACGGGACCATCCTATAAATTATAAACCTTCCATATGGTAAGTTTGGGTGGGGTTTTTTTTAGAAAAAAAATATAAAACGCATTAAAAAAACCACATTTCCTTCCTTAGAAAACGAAAGATTTAGTGTCACATTGCAAGGGGCTTATTTCCCCCAACTTTCCTTCAAACGTTAAAAGGAGGGGGGGTCTTTCCAGAGCTGCACAAAGGCCCCGGAGGAGGCGCCATGTGCTGGATTTGGGCCTTTGTGGCTGAAGCCTCCAGAAAAACTGCCCAACCCTCCAAGGTTTTGAACATAAAGAGGTAGAAGAGGTCTGGAGTGGGAGGCTGAAGGGGGGGGAGGAGGGGTCAACTGGGACTGTTTGACACACACACCCCAGCCTCCCCAGGAAAGAGCCAGATGCAAAGCCGCTCCTCTGCAAGCTTCAGGAGGGCCGGAGACCCCCAAAATCGCACTCACTTCTCCTCAGGGGAGGCCCAAAAGGATCACCTGCCACCCCACAGCTCTCTGTGGGCGGAGGGAGGCAGAGCCAGCGGGGGTGGGGGGGGAGGGGCCAGCACAAGATACTCTCACTGGACCCTGTGCTGTCCGGCCGCCTGAACAACTGGACTCTTCCCAGAGACAAAGGAAGGGCTGCTCCAGGCGGGGAGGCACCTAGTCCCACATCAAAGGAGGTGGGGGTGGGGAGAGAGGAGAAGCAGCCCCCCAACCACGCCACGGGGGGAGGAGGGAGTCACAGCCGGGCCTCTCTTGTTCCCCCCCACATCCCTCCCTCCCTGGGCTGGGGAGAAGCTGTGGTGGCGAACATGCAAACAAACCAGACAAATGGGGAGGCGGGATGCAATTCTCCAAGGGGCACGCAAAGCGCCTCTGGTGCCCCCCCTCCCCACCCACAAGCCCCAGAAGGCAGAGGGCTCTTTTGGAATGAAGCACAGCTTTGGAAGGGGGTGCCTCTTCCCACACCAACTGGCCCATCAAGGTGGAGGCAGCAGGAGACACCCCCCCCCCCCGCCTCAGTTCCGGTCCTGCTCAGAACTCCACTTTGCAGGCGGGGAAGGTCTCGTCCTGCATGGCCACGGTGCTGTTACTGCCCAGGACAGTCACGCCCAGCTCCTGCCGCCGCTCCAGCGTCTCCATGTACCACTCGTGCATGACCAGCGAGTCAAAGGTCGGGATGAGGGTCACCTGAGCAGGGGGGAGACAGGAAGAGGCTTTACTTTCCACCCCTCGAGGGCCCAGGCCCTGCTCGCCCTGCGCCCCCCCCTCCATTTAAGGCGCTCTGACACGAAGCGGGCCCATCCTGGCCACTGGGAGACCCAGCGGGAAAGTCTGGGTGCCCCCTCCTCCTCTTCCGAACTGCTAGAGTCCCCTGCAGAGCACCCCTCCTCTCTGCATGGGTTCCCTTTAACAACGCTCACCTTGGGCAGAAATGGAGGAACACAGCTCAGCGGTCAGCTGCCTCCTAATCTGACCCCAGGTGGCTAGAAAGCCTCGGAATGGAGGGCAGGGACCAGACGGTCACTTCATCCCTCCCCCCTCCTGCCCAGCTCTCCTCCTTTGTCACCAGAGCCCTCCCCTCTGGCCTCCGACTGTCTGGGGTTTCCCACTGGGGAGGAGACAAATTATTCTGTCTTCTATGAGATCAGAGTCTTCTGGAGTTTGGGGGTGGGTCTTCTAAATCCCAGCGATCAAACATTGGACTGCCTCCCCACCACCACCCCAGGGCAGGGATTCAACGGGGACGAGGGGGGCGGGGAAACTGGCAGCTCCGACTTTGGATAGGGGGAAGGGATCCGGGTCTCTTGGGTGACCACCAGCTGGACCCCAAAGGTCCATTAAGAGGAGAAGCCAGTCCGGGCTCTGGGCTGCCTCGGTCAGACCCCCATTTGACGTCCTTGTTCCCTTCTGAGAACCCCACTCAGAGGGAAGAGGGGCCGGGGGGGGGGACCAGGTGCCAAGGACGGCCATTGGGGTGGAGGGCCTGGGGAAGGAGAAAGACTTGGGACCTTCAGCCTGTAGAAGAGGGAAAGGCCAGCCTCTTCTGATATCCGGAGGGCTGCCCCACAGGAGAGCGAGACAACGTTCTTCCTCTTGCCCCAGAGGCAGGACCAGGGCAAGGGATTAAAAAGAGGAGGAAACGGCTCAGGCCTGACCTCAGCCCCCCCTCCTCCCAGCTGTGGGAACGGACCCTCCTGATTAGATAGTTTGCGCCCCTCATAATCCTCTGGCAGCAGGTGTGCCAGCTGAGGCCCTGTGCAGGTAGCAGAGAAGCTCCCTCCCGGGCTCTACCTGGGTGTCGTGGGCCCAGTGCTGCTTCCCCGAGAGCAGGGCGTCCAGGATGCCCCGCAGGACGCTCTCCTTCAGGTGGTCCTCCCCGCTGATGACGTAGCACTGGGAGCGGACGCAGCGGAAAAAGTCCTCGTCCACCTTCTGGGCGCTGGCCGAGCCTGGCAGGTAGGCCAGCTCCAGGTAGACTGGGCAGCGTGGCAGGCCAGGACGGGCCCCTGCAGAGGAAGAAGAGCAAGAGGTGGACGGGGAGCAGAGGCCCAAGCGCCAGGGATGCCACAAAATGCCTCCAGCTGAGCCTCAGACCCCCCACCTGGGACCCCCCCACTTTGGGCCATTGACCTCCTTAGCCCACCTCCCCTCTGAGCAGCTGTAGGGATAAACCCCAAAACTGGCTTTCACAGCAGGCAAGCAAGCAAGCAATGCCCGGCCTCAGCTGACCGGTCGTGAAGACCAAAAGGAAGGCCAAAGTCTAGAGAAATGGCCCTGGCCAAGACTGCTGGGTCCAGCTCCAGGTCCTAAGCGAGGAGGGGAGCCTAAGGCCAAGGCCAAGGCCAGCGGGAAGAGGCCAAAACAGCTCAGGCACCTCCTAATTCTCCTAAAAGGGCAGGGCACAATTCAGTTCTCAGAGGGGCTCTCGGCACAAAAGCAGCCTGAGCCCCCCAGAGCCCAGATTCCTGGCTGGCCTGCCTGGCAGGGCTGGTTTCGGGCACCTACTCTGAGTCGGGAAGTGCAACACTTACCTGCTGGGGTGGCTCTTCCTCCCCCTGGGAGAGGCCAGGCATTTGCGTTCCGTTGGGTGAAGGCCAACCGGTTGTCCCCGCTAGCACGAGAGTTTGGGGGGTCGCCTCTGCTGGGGGCCGGCAGCCGGGCTCTCTCCCCCATGCTGGCTGAGGAAGGCTTCGCCCGGGCATTGGGAGCAGCGGCTTTGAGGGCGTCTGCTTTGGGAGGGGCCGAACCCCCCCGCGATGAGGCTCGCTTGGCTTTGGCGGCCCCTTCTCTCTCGGGATCCACCATGCAGATGCCCGGCTGGGCAGGGAGAGGGCAGGGGTCTTTCAGGACAGCCGGGAGCGGGTCACGGGCCTGGGCTAGGCTCTCTGGGTCATCGTCTGAATCCAGTCCCCCGTCGGCCGTGAGAGAAGGGCATTCTTCCATGGCAGGTGGGGCGTCTGAGTCGGAGAGGGTGGGGAGAGATTCGCTGAAGGACGTCGGCGGGGTCTCGTCCAGCAGAGGGTGGGACCGGCGGGCTCGGGGGCCCTTCCTGTGCGATGGGGGCTTAGCCAGTTCCTGGGAGAAGTCACTGCTGTTGGACATGTCCCGGGGGCTGAAGTTGGCCGAGGGGGACCTGTCCGACTTGGGGTGTTCAAACTCACAAGGGGACACCAGGCAGAGATCCACGTCGTGGGGGGAATCCGACCGCCGGCCGGATCTGGGCAGGACCCGGCCATCCAGGCGCTGGGGGTGACAGGAGAGGATGGGCAAGGACATCCCGCTCTTCCCTAACACGGGCTCGGGGTCTGGGGTGAGCCCCCCAGCCTGCATGCCCTCTCCTTCCTCCTGGGGGAACTCACTCACAGGCGGCAGGAGCTGCTCAAAGGAGATCGAGAGCGATTCGTCTACCTCGGTGGAGTGGGGGGAGCCCACTTCAGCTGGCAGCGAGGGTGTAGTAAGCGTGGGGGACACATCGTGGAGGTCGTCCCGAAAGAGGCTCGGGGAGAGGCAGCTGGAGGGCTTCTCCTGGGAAGAGCTAGAGTTGTCGTGCGAAGCTCGGGGACCAGGGACGGTGCCATCGGGCCTCCAGGGATTGCCGAGGGCCACGGGCTCCTCCTCCATGGCCATGTCCTCCATGGGGGATTGGTGGGAAGGGGTGCGCCCCGCGCTGGCCGGGGACATCATCTCCAGGGTCTTTTCTTCAGAGCTGCCGCCAGCATCCTCCATGTCCGGGCAGTGGTTGAGCCGGGGCTGAAGGTCAGTGGGGGACAGTTCCAGGTTGATGCTCTGGTCGCTCTTGGGAGTCTTGACCAGTGGGGAGGGGGGCCCAATCCATTTCAAAGGCGAGCCGGCTTCCAGATGCCGGAAAGGCTGAGGGCTCTCTGGGCCCCCCTCTGTGCCCAAGCAGTTCTGGGCGGGCTCCGGGCCGTTCCCTTGGCAGTCCACGCTGCCTAGCGGGGAAGGCCTCAGCTGGCTGTTGCCCAGGGCGCCGGGCTGACCCGGCACCTGCTCTGCCATCCCCGCCTGGCGGGAGCCCCTGCGCAGCTTCTCCTGCATGTCCTTCTCTGAGGATGAGGAGGAGGGCTTAGACCCCTCCGAGAGGCCGCCTTTGGTGCCACTCGGGGGCTTCCCGGGGGTCTCCTTAGGCAACTTGCTCTTTGGCCTCTCCAGCTCCTTTTTCGGAGCAGGAATCATCTTTTTGAAAGTGCCCGCTTTGGTGGCCGGCCTTTTCACCTCTGCACTTGGCATCCTCCGCACCTCTCTTGTGGGCAGTTTGGCTGCCTTGTCCTCCAGCTTCCCCTCCTTCTGGGTTTCCTCTCTCTTGGCTGGCTCCCTCCTGGGCAGCCTCCCCTCTTTCCTGGCCACCTCCTTCTCCCGAGGAGCCTCTTCCTTCGGCAGCGCCTTCTTCCCCTCTTTCTTGGCCCCCGGCTTCTCCTTCTGCTGCTTGGGCCTCGCATCCTGCCTGCTCTTCTCCGCCGAGGGCTCCGTCTTCAGCTGGGCCCCCCTGGCCTTTTCCTCCTCAACACTGCCCTTGGAGGCCTCGCTAGGCGCCCTGGGCCGGTCCCTGGCACCGGTCAGCTTTGTCTCCTTCTTCTCCTTGGATTCGGTCAGGCTGAGCCGAGAGCCGGACTTGAGACTCTCCTGACTCTCTGCCCTCTTGTGCTTGGCTTGGGAGATGGAGATGGAGAAAGAGTCCATGTCCTTCTGAGTGACCACAGGGTGCTTGAGGAACTCCAAATGCTTGACCTTCTCCAGCCCTTCTAAGATCCTGGCCTGGGGAGTGCAGCCTGGGAACAAGACCCGGACGATTTTTTCGGTGGGGCTCACCGGGTGCCAGATAAGGAGCGCGCAGATGGAGGTCACGCACTGCAGGGGCAGCTCCAGCCCCTTGGGGTGTCCATTCCCATACCACTGCTGCATCAGGAACTCCAGCTCCCGGCTGCCCTTCACCGGGTGCAGCACATACATCTCCAGGCGCCCTACACCCATCTTCTGAAAGAGGATGGTGGGCTCCGTCCTGGGAGCGGCTTCCCTGGAAAGCGGCTTGGGCCGAATGCCGAGTTTGTGCAGGTACTGCAGAGTCAGACTGGCCTCGTCGCAGCTCTTCAAGACGCCGGAATCCCCTTCGATGTCCTTCAGCTTCTCCGAGGCGTTGAGGAAGACCACCCCCAGCTCTGGTGAGATGAGGTTCTTCACCCAGTCGTCCACCTGGGGACACTGGGAGGAAGGGTCCTCCTCCATTTCGGCCAGCTTCCGCTGGAGCAGGCTGTTCACTCCAGGCAGGCTGTCGGTCCCCACGTGGGTCACCAAGATGGAGTCAATACGGTCCAGGTGGCGCACCAGTTTCCAGAAGGAGGACCGAGGGTTGGACCCCCCATTCACTAGGAGGTTGAAGCCGTTGACTGCGAAGAAGGCTGAGTCACCTCGCCCCCCAGGGAAGATATAGCAGCAGGGCTTGGAGAGCTTCAGGAAGCCGACCGTGCTAGGGGGCTCCAGGAGGTCAAAGGGGGACAGGGGCTCCAGGGACTCCGAAAGGTACTCCATGAACTCCTGCAAGCCTTCCATCTGGGGCAGCACGCAGCCAGGGTTGAAGTGCAGGTCTATGAAGTCCAAGAGGTTGTGCTGGCTGAGGCGAGGGTCCTTCCATTCCCCGAAGTCTGGGCAGATCACGGTCAAGCTGGCTTTGGCAGAGGGGTCGGCCGAGCTGAGCAGCTCCCCAACCTGTAAGAGGAGGAGGGGGGGAGTCAGGGGAGAAGGGAGTTTAAGCCCCTCCCCAAAGAGGCCTCTCTCTGAACAGTGCCTACTTCGTGGGGAGCCCCTTCCTCACACAACGCGTGAAGGGAGGGAAACCAAAGGTTGCATTTACAGCTCAGGGGCCCCTGGAACCTGGTTCTCCCCCCTTCCCCCCCACTTCAACCCTACACACACTTTGGGGTGCTCTGTTCTGCTTTGGGACACAGGGCAGTGGTCTGGGGCGGGCACTTGGGGACCTCGTGGTATCAGGCCACCTGGGGACAGAAGAGGGTGGAGGTGATACACCCCCACCCCCCATTTTCTCTTTCGAGGCTAAACATAGGTCTTCAGGGGTCTTTGCCTCAATATTCACCATCTTCCGTGTTGCCCATTTCTAAATGCTTCCCAGCTTGTTCAAAACGTCTTTAAAATCTGGGACTGTGCGATCCTTAAGGGTTGTCAGCTGGAAGCCTCACTTCCCGTTATTCGGAAGCTTCATTTCTGCTGCTAGCAAAAGTCGATTGTGGGCCGTGTGTCTTTGCAGAAGCAGCTGAGAGCGAGCCTGCAGTCAGCGGGCATTCCCGTCTTTCCACAAGTCCTGTGACCCGGCCAGGCACCTGGGCCCCACCCTGCACTTCCGAATCGGATTTCTGCTCTCTAAACTAAGAACTGCATGTTTGTTTTTGCCAACGTTCATTCTTTTAGTTTTGGCCCACCTTCATTTTAAACTCTGCTTTTGGTCTCCTAGCTGCCCCAGGCCCTTGCTGCCGTCTGCAGGTTCCGTTTGCTTTGCTTTGGCATTTTCATCCAAGAGATAAAATATTGAGGTGCTGAGCAGCAGAGCGCCCGTCACCCGCTGCCTTCCCTGGCCCAGTATGCCTTCCCCACCAGCCCCCCTTTTTGGCATCCTGATTGGGCTGCCCCGTTCAGCGACCAGGTGAGGCCAAGCCTCACCTCTTTGTCTGCAAAGACCTGGATGAAGTCTCGCAAGGAGAAGGAGCCCATCTGCAGCACCAGCTCTCCCGTCTCCTCAATGCAGGGCCCGGCAAAGATCAGCAGCTTGTGGCGCGAAGGGTCGGTGATCAGGTTACGGAGCTGCAGAAGGAGAGAAAGGAAGGGGAAATGGGGCAAGTGGAGAAGCCCCCTCCCTCCATAGCCCTGAAGCACCAGGCCTCAACCAGAGCAGCCTGGCTCTTCCTGGCAGCCGCTCATCAAAAAGAGGCCCCAGGGCAACCTTGGAAGAGTTTGGCTTTGGCCACTTAATTTACTGCCCCAATTCAGTGGTCTGGGCTGAATGGGGTGCCTCGGGCAAGCGCTCCGTCCATAGTGGTGGGGGATGACAGCCTTGCCGGGAGAGGGGGGAGTTGCAAGGCTCCTCCTCACACCTAGAGGGGCCAGGCTGTGGGGAGGGTGGGACCCATCCTTCTCATCCCCCCTCTGCCAGGCTAGAGGCACCAACTGCCTGGGCAGAGAGAGAGAGAGAGAGCAGCTTTTGTCCAAGATGAGGGCATGGGGAAATGGCCCAAGGGGGACCATGCGGGTGGTCCTCCCCAAAGCCCCTTCTGGGGAGCTTCCCTGCTTCTCCTTTGGCAGCCACAGAGCCCTCCTGAATTGCTCAGACCTCCTTTCACGCCCTGCCCTCCGTCTCAAACCCTCTGCCAAGACGGGGACCACCACAAAGAAGCGGCAGCTCTGGGTCCGGCCTGAGCTCTGCCCCAGAAAGATTTCGGCCTGCTGCTCACCTCGTCACAGATGGATTTGTCTGAAGGGTTCAGCAACACTAAGGTTTCCAGCACATCGCCACGATGGTGGAGGGCACGCTGGCCTGTGGAGGAGGACAGAGAAGGCAGGGGCTTGAAAGGCTGGGAGGACACGAGGCAGAACCCCAGCCTTCCCCTGGCCCAGGAGAGTCCCCGTCCGTCCCCCCCACATCCAAAAGCAGCCGGGCAAGCACTAGAGAGATTTATTCCTGGTTGGATGAGCCGTCCTAAGAGGGAGAGGCCGCCTGGGCAGCTGGCGAGGAGGAACCCCAGAAAGCCTCAGGAGCCTGGATAGCTCTGCAGACTAAAGCACTGTAATTTAACACCAGCTGTCTGCAATTAAAGTAAGTTCGAATCTTGCCAGGCTCAAGGTTGACTCAGCCTTCCATCCTTTCTAAGGTAGGTAAATTGAGGACCCAGATTGTGGGGGCAATAAGCTGACTTTGTATAAAAATATACAAAAGTATGAAGGCTATTGCTTAACGCACTGTAAGCCGCCCTGAATCTCCGGAGAAAGGCGGCATATAAATCAAATTTAAAAAAAAAAGGTCAGGGTATGGAGCACAGAGTCAAGTTCCAGAGGGACAGGAAGCCCCCAGCCTGCAAGGAGACGGAAAAGGGATGGCTGGGAAACTGCAAAGCAGCTTGGAGAGAGACCGGGAGACTGGGGGGGGGGCTCTTTTATTCTTCGTTGGGGGTGTTACTTGGAACCCTGACATTCAGCTCAAAGAGGTTCACCCAGCATCTGACCTCCATGCAGCAGCAGCCAGTCTGATGCACTCTGAGAATCCGCCAACAAAGGGCACCAGAGCAGTGACCAGCCCCAAATGTGGCCACTAAACAAGGAATGTTTGTACTTAACTGTCTGAGGGAGGGACTGACTCTAAGCCCCTGACCCAAAAGGAGACCGGCACCTCCCAGATAAAGCTCCAAGTGGAAGGGGGCGGGCGGGAGGGACAAAGCATTCCACATTAGTCTCTGATGCAACCATTGAAAGTTTTTTTTTGGGGGGGGAACCATTTCAGTCACTCTGTGAGTCTGTGGAGCTCAAAACAACCATTCCATTATTAAGTTCACAACCCTTCTGGAATGGCCAAGCTGGCCTGTTTCAAACCCAGATGGAACATTTAATTTCAACTGCTTGGCTCATCACACAACATTTGGTCTCTTGCTGATATTCAGAGCATATTCCTAGGACAGAAAGTCTGAAAACACAGTTTGGTTAACTAGAAGAACATGCTAAAAATTTATGAAAGTAAGTATTATTCCATTACTTGAATTCAAGCTTATCCAGTGAAATTGATCAGCAAAAGACTCAGAACAGAGTATGGGAGGGAGGGAGGGAGGGAGGGAGGGGAAGGAAGGAAGGAAGGAAGGAAGGAAGGAAGGAAGGAAGGAAAGAAGGAAAGAAAGAAAGAAAGAAAGAAAGAAAGAAAGAAAGAAAGAAAGAAAGAAAGAAAGAAAGAAAGAAAGAAAGAAAGAAAGAAAAAGGGAGGGGGGTCCCAGAAAGAACAGCTGGCTGTTCTATGAAAGCAGCTGACCAGGGTGTGGCTGAAAGCTCTCAACAGAGCAGTTTTGTTTCTCCATTAAAGAAAAGTTTGCTTTCTGGGGCAAAACCCAGCCATGCCCTGGGGGGGCCTGAGGTTAAGTCAAGGAAGCTATTCTTCAGTTGCTCTTTTGAGCACGTGGCCACTGCCAGGCCAAAGCCAGACAAGGCCACGATTTCAAGGCCGTGAATGAAAAAGCAGCCATCCAGCAGAGTGGGGCCTGCACTGGAGTGAGCATTCTGCTAGCAGAGGCTAGTCTGCCGTCTGCGCCCTCTGCCCAGGCTAGTCTGGGCCACAGGGGCTGGGTGGACTATTCAGAGAAAGCAGGCGCTACCGGCCCTACAGCCAAGGAAAGGAGCTCCCCCACCCCCATCACACGGAGGCCGCCAGGGGCTACGCTGGCCTTCTGCTGTAGCCAAGGTCCGAGACAGGGGAGGGGGCAGGAGAGGGGGACCCCATCTCAAGGAAGGCCTTCGAGATGCCGGACCCAGGAGGGCCCAAACATGACCCAACCCGTGAAAGGGCGAAGTCATGGGATCAACCCACGGGCCAATGGCAGGGACAAAAAGCCAGGGAGACAGGACAGCCACACTGGCTGGCCCACAACCCCAATGCACTGCCCCAGGGGCCCCACCCTGGTTGCCCCTGCCAAGATCCCAGGCTCTGGGAAGGGTGCTCGGCCTCCGGGAGGAAGTGACCTGGCTGCTCGGCGAGGCACAGGCCCAGGTAAGATAGGGGAGAAGAGCTGACGGGCACTTCCACCAGCACCACCCTGGCCGCCTGCCCAAAATAAAGAGGGTCCAGAGAACAGATGGGACCCACTCCAGACCCCTTTCTGCTGATCAGGTGCCCTGCCGGGGAGACAAGCCAGGGCTCTCCCCAAGTAACGTGGGAGGCTAAACGAAGCCAGCTGGCGTAGAAAGCCCTCCTCCCTGCACTCAGAGATCGGCTGACGGGAAGGGAAGAGAGGGGCACCCTAGGCGGAATTTGGGGTGGGGAGAAGAGGTTCAGAGCTACGATGCAAAAAGCTAACTTGTTAAACAAGAACCAAAACAGTCCAAACCCACAAAAGTTATCAGTGTGGAAGGTGAGCAGGCAACGCCATCCAAGCCACAGCTGCACAGCAGGTACACAACACCGAATGCTGTTCTTCCTTTGACCCATGGGACCCCCACCAGACCACCCCCAACACAGGACAACTGGGCCAGTTGTTCCGAGGAGGAGGAAGGGAGCCCTTCCTTCGCCCTCTCCCTCCCTCCTTCCTCTCCGCAGCCCCCTTGAGAGGCAGGTTGGGCCGAGATGGAATCGGATCCTTCGCTAGAAGGAAGGAAGGGAGGGAGAGAAGAGGCAGCCCCAAAGAGAAGCAGGCAGAGGGAACCATTGAAAGATTTCACAAGTACAGATAGACACTCTGTGTTCCTGCCACAGCGATACAAGCAGCATTGGGTGCTTCCAGGCCCATCTTCAATCAAGCGGAGATGCGCACAGCAAGCACCAAAGGGCCAGAGAGTCGCCCTGTCCTGCAGGACTTCTCTGGGTGAAGAGAGGACAGGAGGTAGACCACTTATGTGCCCAAAGGCAGTTCCTCACAATGAGGCAGCAGGACGGTGGTTTCCCACAGATCTGAGCATGGAGAAATGAAGGGAATCTTCATGCTCTCAATTGTGGCGGAGTCTTTTAAAGGACCCCGAGTTCACTAACCACACTTTCTAATCACTTCTGGAATTCCCCTATTTAACTATATTAAGGATATTAGAGATTTTCAAAAGGTGAAGTTTGAAAAGCCCCCTGGTGAGTTTCCCTCTGGTCTCGAACAAAAATAAAGTTAACTATAACTTTAAGAAACAGAAACAAAGAGAAAAAAAAACTAAGAAAGAATTTAAGAAAGAAAAAAAAAATAGACTAAGGGGCCAGAAAAATTTGGACCCTTAAAGGCTTTTGGTAAAAGCTTTGGGGAGAAATCAAATTAACAGGATTAAAACAAGACCTAACTCGAGGCTTCTGGCCTTTACAGGGTTTTTTTGCTAGCAACCCGCTATTATTGATGATGCAAATGGCTTTGCAAATGGATGAGGGGAGGGCTCTCAGGAAAAAAGAAATATATGCAGACCACCTTATAAGGGGGGGGGGGGGAGGAGAAATATTAAGTTTGCCTGTGATGAATTATTGTGAGGAAGGAATTGTGTTAAGGAGGAAGTCACCTCCTTAACTATTACTCTTTAATCTTTTATTTCTTTCCTTGCCTTTCTGTCTCCTTCTTCCATTTGTTTTCTCTGAACTTTCTTCTGAATGTCAAGTTTAGTATCTTTGATTATTTTTAAATTTTTCAACATTTATTTTTAAAAGAGAGATGAAAACATAGACAAAGACTCTCTAGAGAAACAGCTACAGCACAGTCCCTTCTATCTCTGCCCGCCTTGATGGACACCATGTCGGACAGCTGGCTCGGACACACCCAAACTCAGAAAGACATGATTGAGAGGGCCATGGGGGAGGGGGGGGGCGGCAATGCCAGGGCGGAAAGGACAGACGAGGCCCCAGGCATAGTCCAGGCGAAGGTTTTCAAGCCCTGCCCCATACCCAGCTTGCACCAGTGCCACTCCCCCCATCTGCCCATGCCAGTGTCAAGGCAGAAGAGGGCAGGACAAGAAACAATGGATGGGAACTAATCAAGGAGAAGCAACCTAGAACTAAGGAGAAATTTCCTGACAGCAAGAACGATTAACTGGTGGAACGGCTTCCCTCCAGAAGTTGTGTGTGCTCCATCCCTGGAGGCTTTTAGAACAACAGAGTTGGAAGGGACCTTAGAGGTCTTTTAGTCCAACCCCCTGCTTATGCAGGATACCCTACATCACTTCAGACAAGTGGTTGTCCAATATCTTCTTAAAAACTTCCAGTGTTGGAGCATTCACAACTTCTGGAGGAAAGTTGTTCCACTGATTAATTGTTCTGTCAGGAAATTTCTCCTTAGTTCTAGGTTGCTTCTCTCCTGGATTAGTTTCCACCCATTGCTTGTTGTTCTACCCTCGGGTGCTTTGGAGAATGAGTTGACTCCCTCTTCTTTGTTGCAGCCCCTGAGATATTGGAAGACTCTGCTATCCTGTCACTCCTTCTTTTCATCAGACTAGACATACCCAGTTCCTGCAACTGTTCTTTATATGTTTTATGCAGAGACTGGGCAGCCATTTTTCGGGGATGGAATAAGGACTCCTGCCTGAGCAGGGAGTTGGACTAGAAGACCTCCAAGGTCCCTTCAAACTCTGTCATTCTGAATTCCCCAGTCAAGGCGACCTCTGGCAGGGCCCTGGAGGCTGCTTGGTAGGAAGCCCCGAGGGGAGCAGCTGCTCAGCCATTTCCTTACCTTTCACTATATCTGAAAAAGTCGCAGAGTGGCGGGAGACGAAGAGCTTGAGCTGCTGATCAAGGTTGCAGGCGGTCAGGTCGATATCCCAAGAACGGATCCCTGCCAGAAAGAAATGAGAGAGCTGTGTAAGAATCACCCTGGAGCACACAAAGCATTCCCCACCTGATGCTCCAACCTGGGGACCAAGGGGGCGTCTGTGGAGATTGCTGCAGTCCCAAGGCAGGCGCCCGCCCCCCAGGCCCCTCTGGCTGGGACTGTGCTCCCCTTCCCCACAAGCTCACCCTGAAATGATGGAGGCAGCCAATGGGGGCCTTAGTGGGTCAGGTATTTCGTAACCCCCAATCCCCAATTCCAGAGAAATGAGGTTAGCTGAAGGGATCAGAGGAACCCCAAAGACCGGCCGGCAGGCGGGGAGGATGCTAAGCCCAGCACATCAGACCAAGGAGCAAGCCGTGTTTCCAGCTGTTTCTGGGCCACTTGGCGGCCTGTCCGACCGAAACCTGCGCTGACCGTACAAGGCCCTCCACGGCCCCTTCGGAGGCACCTGGAACTCTGGGAGTGGAAGAGTTGCTGCATTGGAGCAGATACCAAGGACCCCGTTTTCTATGGAACCGAGACCAGGAAACACAGGCAGTCCTCGACTCAATGATCCCGGGACACAGCATCCGTCATAAATACACGCCAGTTGCCAAGCTGCAACGGCTGGCTGTGTGAAAAGCAGTCGTAAGTCAATTCCTTCAGTGCTGTTGTAACTGAGAACAGTCACTAGACGAACGGCTGAAAGTCAAGGACTTTTTCCCACGGGCTGGAATTGCAAGAGACCGGAAGGTTCTCTCGTCTCCTGTGGTTTGGTCCCCTTTTGGCTTCACCTCTGAGCGTGTTAACACAGAGGAACGGGGGAGCCGTTGAAGAGGACAAAGCAGCACGGAACCTGCGATGCTACGAAGGGCTTTGGCCGATGGGATGAGTTTATATAAATGATGACTCTTTTGGAGCTAAGGAAAGGATATCCGATGTGTTGATTACCAATGCTGCTTTACATTCTAAAATAAGTAGAGCCATGGGGTCGATTTAGGCCAGATATAATGGTGAGTTTCAGGACTGGAGTCTTATAATGACACTAGAGAGCTATTTTTTTTTTCTTGCTTATTCTGTTTAACCACCATAACATATGCAGGTTTTTTTGCTGCATAGACACTAGAGTGTCTTTTTTGATGTTTCACAAAAAAAAAGAATGAAAACTAAAAAATAGGATATTTGCAATTCTTTTAAACAACTAAAGATGATGGCTACGATTACTTCAAATCTAGCGCGACTTGGAAGACCAAATTAAAAAAAAAAAAGCAAACAAATTCAGATCTCCAGAATTAACAGTCTTTGCAACTCCAGCACGTGGGCATCCTCGGGGGCTTCTCCTCCTCCGTCCTACAGGCTACCCTACAGCCACACTTTGGGGCAAATTTGGACATCTGCTCTGGAATGAAGTCCAAAAACTCAAGAGCTGAGACCCCACATTGGCTCCCGGGACAACCAATGACGTTAACCTAGTTTGGGTAATGAAGCATCTGCAAGAAAACAAGCAAGCTTAGCGAGCACCAAGGAGCCCTCAGAGCAGAGAACCATTTGACTGGGATGGGGTACGGCTCCTGCCTTGGGTTGGACTAGAAGGCCTCTGGGGTTCCTTCCAGATGAAACCATCTCAATATTGTTCCGTGTCGCTTGCAATGAAAAGCAAAGGGTTTCTAAGAGGAGCAGACATCCCTCCGCTGCCCAGCAAAGGGCCTTCACACCTCCTAGGTGGGGTTGATTTAAGCTGGGGAGGGGAAGGGGAGAGGCTGCCTGTGGCCTTCCCACCACGGCTGTAGCTACTTGCAATATTGCTGAGGCTGCCACTATGATCGGGGCTTGAGGCTTCTTTGGCCTCTTTTGAATGGAGGAAGTGCAGAGGCAAAATCCCAGACGGGCTCCAACCTCTGTTCTCAGACCAGCATAAGATGCCCGGAACTGGTTTCTGACTGTGGCTTCCTGTTGGGAGTCAGGACGGAGGAAGCAGAGCAGAAAAAGGGAACTATTTCTCCTCCTCCTCTCCGAGGGGGAAAGCCTGCTCCAACACAGCAGCCGCTCTTCATTTTTTTCTTCACTGGCTGCCTCCGTGAGAAGTTGCAGAGAGGCCAGAAAGTCTGTGTGGGCTGCAGTCCAACAGGAAAAGTATCACCTCTCAGAATTTGAAAAAAACAGTGAGACAAAAGGAAAGCCAGATATTTTTTTTTCTAATTCCAATGGGGGAATTCTAAGTCTCTTTAAAGCTATTTATTTATTTATTTATTTATTTATTTATTTATTTATTTATTTATTTATTTATTAAATTTATATACCGCCCTATTCCTAAGGGACTCAGGGCGGTGAACAGCGAACGATAAAAATACATGTAATACAAACGTTAATAATAAAAAAAACCAATTAAAATATACTAAACATTCTGGTCCTAGATAATTCAAGACATCCCAGTTTAAAATAAAATCAAAAAGTAATATAAAGGGAAAGTTAGGCCAGGCCGGCCTGCTGAAACAGGAATGTTTTGAGGGCACGGCGGAAAGTGCGCAGATCCGGAATCTTCTGTATCTCTGGGGGGAGCTCGTTCCAGATGGTGGGTGCCCTCACAGAAAAGGCTCTTCCCCTGGGGGCCGCCAGTCGACATTGTTTGGCTGACGGCACCCTGAGAAGCCCCTCTCTATGGGAGCGTACTGGGCGGTGAGAGGCTATTGGTGGCAGAAGGCGGTCTCGCAAGTACCCCAGTCCTAAGCCATGGAGCGCTCTAAAGGAGGTAACTAAGACCTTGAAGCGCACCCGGAAGACCACAGGGAGCCAGTGCAGCTCGCGCAGGAATTTTCCAATTCAAAATGAGTCTTTTCAACTATGTGTCAGGTTTTGAACATTTCTGGCAAGGTCAGGCGGGGCGTGTGGACTTCAGAGCATTGTGCATGCTGCTGCCTAGGCCCCCAAGAAACCCCCCTCACCCTGCGCATGGAAGGTCTGTCCGCAAAGGCTCCACACGCTGGGGGCAAGGGGGGAGGGAGGCGGCAGGCCCAGCCTTTCTGCTCTGCACATCGGCTCCTCTCAAAAGCGAAGCTGTGCAGAAAAAGCAGCCGACGTCCCCAAGTTGCAACGCAGACCCTGCGAAGCCTCCAGCCAGTTCTGGAGCCACTCGCTGCAGCCTCTGATCGGGGGGCGGGGGGGGCGGAACTAATCTTAGTGCTGCAGAACACATGACCCGATTCTGCACTGCAGTTCTGCAGGTGGAAACACTGACAGGACTGCCCCAAGTGTCCATCGGAGCGGAACCCCCAAGTCCAGCCACGTCATTCCAGCGGAAGAGGACAAAGGGGCGAATCCTGTCTCAGAGGCGAGCCAAGCCTGGGAGGAGATGCTGGAGGTTGCCAGGATGACCACTGGCTGCCCCCTCCCTGCGTCTCTAGCCCTGCTTTGGGAACACCGGGAAGGACAGCTGTCTCAGGTGCTTGCCAGAATAAAAAAATAGGGAGTGAATTCATTAGATAAAAAATAAAAACTGGCTTTAGGTGTGCCTGAGGCTCTTTGTCCTTCCTTGACCACCCCAAGCCTTGGGGCTGAGGAGGCCTGAGCAGCTTTATTCAAGGGCGCATGCTGGGAGAGGAATCAGCTCCTCAGGCCACCTCAACCCCAAGGCTTGGAGTGGTCAAGGAAGGACAAAGAGCCTCAGGCACACCTAAAGCCAGTTTTTATTTTTTATCTAATGAATTCACTCCCTGTTTTTTTATTCTGGCAAGAACCTGAGACGGCTAGCCTTTAAATACATTGGTCATGTCAAGACCACTTCTGGACAGGACTGGTCCCCCCCCAAGCACCATCTTCTGGATTTGAGGTAGAATGAAACTACTTATTGGCACCGTCAGGGCCAAATCCTGGCAGGGGACGGACCTGGGGTGGTCAAACATAGGCAAGCCGGACAAAGGAAGAGCCCTCTTGATATCCAGTGGCTACCGTGACCACAGCCCAGCCAGAAGCCCAGCCAAACATCCCGATCATTCGGCAGAGTCTGGAAGTGCCAGGCAGCACTTTCTGGGACCTCTTTCCCAGTGGGACGTTTGAGAAGAGCCTGCAATTCTGCCAGTCTCCACCAAGCAGCAGCCTACCTAGAAAAGCAGGGCCTACAAAGGATCTGGGTCCTGCCTACCCAGCAAACAAAAACAAAACAAAACAAAATACAGGGGAGATTTAGCTTAAGCTCAGTTTATGGCATTATTGGAAACTGGACTTAGGAGAGGCTAAAAACGAGCTGTCCATTCTAGTGCTAACATAACCATCTTTAAACCCAGCCGAACTTCTAATCTGCTGCCCTGAAAGAGGCGGTGGTGAGGCCTCTCCTCAAGAAGCCGTCCCTGGATCCAGCAATATTGGCTAACTATCGTCCTGTCTCCAACCTTCGCTTCATTGCGAAGGTTGTTGAGAGTGTGGTCGCGCAACAGTTTCCACAATTCCTGGAGGAAACATCCTATCTGGATCCGTTCCAGTCAGGTTTCAGGTCTGGGCACAGCACGGAAACGGCATTGGTCGCGTTGGTCGATGATCTCTGGAGGGCTCGGGACAGGGGTTATTCCTCTGTTCTGGTCCTATTAGATCTCTCAGCGGCTTTTGATACCATCGACCATGGTATCATGCTGCACCGGCTGGAAGAGTTGGGGGTGGGAGGCACCGTGTTACGGTGGTTCTCCTCCTTTCTCTCCGACCGGTCGCAGTTTGTGTTGGCAGGGGGGCAGAGGTCGACCTCGAGGCCTCTCATTTGTGGAGTGCCGCAGGGATCGGTCCTCTCGCCCCTTCTGTTCAACATTTATGTGAAGCCACTGGGCGAGATCATCCGTGGCTTTGGGGTGAGATACCACCAGTACGCTGATGACACCCAGCTGTACATCTCCACCCCAGGCCACCCCAACGATGCCCTTGAAGTGATGTCCCAGTGCCTGGAGGCTGTGCGGATCTGGATGGGGAGGAACAGGCTCAGGCTCAACCCTTCCAAGACTGAGTGGCTGTGGCTCCCGGCATCCCGATATAGTCAGTTGACTCCATCACTGACTATTGGGGGCGAGTCTTTGGCCCCCACTGAAAGGGCTCGCTATCTGGGAGTCCTCCTGGATAGGCAGCTGTCTTTGGAGGAACATCTGACGGCTGTTACCAGGGGGACCTTTTATCAGGTTCGCCTGATTCGCCAGTTGCGGCCCTTTCTTGATCGGGATTCCCTGTGCACAGTCACTCACGCCCTCGTCACCTCTCGCCTTGACTACTGTAACGCTCTCTACATGGGGCTCCCCTTGAAGAGCACCCGGAGGCTCCAGCTGGTCCAGAATGCAGCAGCGCGGGTAGTGATGGGAGCAACATGGCGCTCCCATGTAACACCACTCCTGCGCGAGCTGCACTGGCTCCCGGTGGTCTTCCGGGTGCGCTTCAAGGTGTTGGTTATCACCTTTAAAGCGCTCCATGGCATAGGGCCTAGCTATCTCCGAGACCGCCTGCTGCTACCGATGACCTCCCATCGACCCGTGCGCTCCCACAGAGAGGGCCTCCTCAGGGTGCCATCAGCCAAACAATGTAGGCTGGTGGCCCCCAGGGGGAGGGCTTTCTCTGTGGGGGCTCCCACCCTCTGGAATCAGTTGCCCACGGAGATAAGAAGAATCCAGGACCTCAATGCCTTCCGTCGTTCCCTGAAAACCTATCTTTTTCAGCAAGCCGGGTTGGCTTAAGAAGAAATTTTTAAAATTTTTAAATCCTTTTAATTAGTCTGCGATTTTAATTTTTTGGGCCAAATTTTATATATATTTTTAAATGTTTTAATATTTGTATTCTATGTTTTTTATCTTGGCTGTACACCGCCCTGAGTCCTCAGGGAGAAGGGCGGTATATAAATTCGAAATTAAATTAAATTAAATTAAAATTAATCCACAAAGCAAAGAAAACGACGTTTGCATGTAGGTCATAGAATATTTAGAAAGCTGCAGGTTGACAACACAACAGGATGATGTTGCCGCAATACCACACGGCCTCCTGCCTCTCAACAAAGCTGTCAGAATACATCGTACGAAACAAGTCCATTTATCGCTTAGCTTTTCCTGTACTCTGCACTTAACCCAAGGTAAATACCACCTGGAACTGGGGTAGTACTTAAAGGAGCTCTGTTGTTCCAAGTCATTATCCCTAGCTTCTGCCTCTTAAGCCAAACCTCCTGTGTAACAGCCAGGCATTTGGAAAACTTGTTTACCAATCTGAGGTGAAGGAGAGTTCCAGTGTTTTGTCGCCTTTTAAGAAAAGAATCTGGGCTCATTGTGAATCTTAGCTCCTGGATTATGTCATTGTTTTCTGCTTGTCTGTCTGTCTGGTGGAAATCCCTGCTTCTCTGAATGTGGGAGAGGACAGGTTCTTGTCTTTTTGTTTCCTTCTTAGCTTTTTTTATTTTCTCTTGTCAAAGGTCTGTAAACATGACTTATCTCTGTGTGTTTGTTGATGGCTAATTGTCTGAATGCCAAGCTTCCAGAAATTCCCCGGCGTTTTTTTTATTTAGCTGGTCTAGGAGAGAATGGGACAACTTGCCATGGCCAACTTGCTGCAGGACACAGTTGCTACGGGACAATTGAACAATTCTATTTAATTATTTAAAATAAATAAAAATTATTTTAACTTTTGCCATTCACATTTCATTCTGTCCCTCCTTTTGCATCCTTTAATTATTCTATTCCACCATTTCTTTGACATTAGCGTAATTCTTGTCCCGCAGTGAATTGTCCCGCGGTGAGTTGGCCATGGCAAATTGTCATAGACCCGGTCTCGGGTGCTTTCCTTTCTCTGGTGTTCTGGATTGCTGTGGTGCATTTGTGCTCTGGGAAGTTCGATTGTTACTTTGACAATGGAGCACTTGTGGGTTGTTTTTCAATAAACTTGGGTTTCTAGTTTGCTGTTATTCCCTCTACAGGTAAGGATATCCAGGAAGGCAGCGTCTCGCTTTCTTCTTCCCCTGTCAATTTTATTCCTTTGAAGAGGTTGTTGACTGTTGCATGGGTCCTCCCTGTCTTTCTTGTTATGACAAAGGTGTGGTCTACACCCCAGGCCCATGCTTTTGAACGCTATGGTTGCCAGGTGATGCGTTACAGACGCAGCTGTGAGTCCCGAGAGTGGCAACCCCAGGGGTGTCCCTCCGATTTGTGGGCGCACTTGTAGGAAACGTAGAAGCTGGGAGGCCGATGGGGGCCATGATTTTGGCCTTAACACACTTGCTCACCTCGTGGGTGTGGTGTGGTGGTACGTCTGGATCTAGAGACGTAAAGAGTGCTATGACATCAAATGCAGCCATCATTTCATCTTCTTCTATTTTTAGTTCTTTGGTTTTCTGGAGGGATTGCAGTGGGGAGTTGAGATAATATTCCCCCATCCCCATGAGATGTCCAAGCTTTTTTGCAACTTCTTTCTCTATGTTGGGGTCCCTGCTACCCTTTCAATTGAATGATAGCAATAGCACTTAGACTTATATACCGCTTCACAGTGCTTTCCACCCCTCTCTGAGCAGTTCAGAGAGTCAGCCTATTGCCAACAATCTGGGTCCTCATTTTATCTATCTCAGAAGGATGACTCAACCTTGAGCCTGGTGAGATTTGAACTGCTGAAATTGCAGGCAGCCGGCAGTCAGCAGAAGTAGCTTGCAGTATTGCACTCTAACCACTGCACCACCACGACTCTTTGATGATGAGCCATGCTGTCCTTGTGTATTTGGGGGCACCCTTAGGAGCTGGGGAGGATGGGCCCACTGTTCTTTGTGTGTCATCTGAGCTTTCCTGGCTAGGTTGCCAAGACTTCTCTTGATCAGATTATACATTAATCTGGAACGTGGAACAAAGGCTTGAACACAGGATAGGCAGAAGCAACGGTTGCCCAGGGACAGAGAGGAGAGGGCTGATTGCTTTTCACCTCCTTTAAGGGAACTGTGAGAGGATTTCAGCGATAAACCCAGGTCAAAAAAAGTCCTAAAAAGAAAAAGACTTGGAGGAAATTCCTAAAACAAGCTTGAGGGAGAAGGAATAGAGCAGCTTAGCTCTGTATCTCCAAATTACACAATGCCCGCTGCTCAAGGCAGTATCCCGGCTTAAGAGAGCTGGCCCACCAAGACCGTGGCTTGAAAGGCTCCAGCTGAAAACACCCACCAGGAGCTCCAGAAACTGGGAGGGAAGCATTCAAGGACTATGCTGAGGCCTCCCGGCTGCCATGGGGGACAGCGACCTTCACCGGCTCGGGCACTGGATCCCTTCCTTCCCTGGGACTGTCATGGTGGGTTCTTGTCTGCTTGTGCGTTTTGCCCTTTCCAGTCAGTCTTGTCTCCTGGCAACTGCCTGGATTAGTCCCGGCAGTATTCTTGGTAAGATTTTGGAAGGGCTCTGCCATTGCTTCCTTCCTGGAGCTGAGAGAGATTGTCTGGCCCAAGGTCACCCAGCTAGCTTTGTGCCTCAGGTGGGAGTAGAACACCGTCTCCCGGTTTCTAGCCTGAGTTTCAAGGCAGTCCTACCTTCCTCATTTCCTCCAGCAAGGATTACTAAATATAACCCATGCTTCCGTGCAGAATCATCTCCTTGCTGAGCTCCAGGCAGCCTGCGGAGGAATCCAGCTGCTGGCACCCGGGAACAAGCACCCGCAAACCACAATGGCCTTTCCTGAGGGCATCCCTTCTCTTCTGCTCGGCCTGCGTGGGGTCCAGTGAGGGCCATCCTCGCGTACTTCTTTGTGGGTGACCAGAGCCTCCGTCCTCTGTATTTGGCAGAGCTAATGATGCTCGCTCCCTCTATGAAGCTGCTGCTTTCCCTGCCTTCCACAAAGAGAGCAGAATCCGACCCTTCCGTCTCTAGAAGGCAAGTCAGCCTTACTTTCCAAGGACTTTCCACATGGGAGCTTGGCCTCCTTATCCAAGCCCAAAGAATGTTCCTTGCCTTGAGGTCTTTTGCCTGCCCCCATTCATCAGAATACATCCTACCCGTCAAGAGGCTCTGGGCCTTCTCCTCCACTATGGGGCCAGTCCAGGGCATGAAGGTGGTGAGCCCAAAGGCATTCAGAGTAACAGGCCAAGAGGTAGCTGACATGCCCACCCAATGCTGGCCTCCAAGCTGAGACCGATACCATCAACCAGGCTGCCTGTTTCCCACAAGGAGCCCCATGTCCACTGCTTTTGGGAAGGAAATGCAGCCCCCAAGGAACCTGCTTGGGGCAGCTGCCAGAGAGGAGCCCTTCAAGAGGATCTCCCTGCCCGATCCACCCCACTACAAGAGGCCCCACCAGCTTTGGGACCCTCCCCTCCCTTCAAGAAGCCGCCCTGGCTCAGCTAGAGGGAGGAAAGAGCAGGAATGGCACCCGGGAGCTCAGTCGGGGCCTTAAGAGCATCCCTGAACGAAGAGAGAGGAGGCTCCCCTGAGGCATCCAGCAGGCAGTTTAACCACTTCTATTCCTGCAGAGATCGATGCCAGCATCTATAAAACCAACCAGAAAGCAGCCGGACAGAGACAGGCCTTTGGGATTAGGAGCAGAGCGAGAGGCCCAGCCACCAAGGCAGCATGAGCAGCTGCCCAGGATGGAGATCAAAGAGCAGCTGTTGCCTTAAAGACCGGAACCCAAACCCGGCAGCCTTCTAGCCACCCCGGCTTCAGATGCCTTTCAAGGGAGAGGAATGCCGGCCTCCTCAGCCAGGGATTCTTCCCTTTCGCAAGGGGCTTCCACTGGCCCACCCCTCTTCTTCACCCACCCACCCTCCCTCCCTCCCACTGCCTGCCCTCGGGAGCTCTTCTTTTCAGAAAAGGTTCAAGGGATTGGTGGGTCTAACAATAGTTGCAGGGGACTTGCACAAAGTCCACCCTGTGCAAAGCAAACAGGCCACATGTCTTCCACCTGTGAGAAATTCTCCCGTTTCTTCAGCAAATGAAAAGCCAGGGCCGTCCAAATCCAAACGAGAACCCGAAGCCACAACCGGCAGCATCTTCCTGGCAAGAGGCGAGAGCAAGGCTCCCATCCCCTCCACAGAAGAGGCGCATCCCAACAGGTGCGCACCTGGCCCTGGCTCCTGGCCTGCTCGCACCCTGCCAAGGTGACTCAGGTGCACTGGGAAAACAAAAGCAGACTTCCAGCTTGGGGGAACCTCCCTCCCCTCGGGGCGGGGAAGCAGCAATTAGGAGCAATTTGCTGCCTTGAAAACAATCCCAGAAGGAAAGGTGTTGCCAGGCTCTCCTCCAAGAACCGCCCGGCCGCTAATTTTGGTTCTGCTTGGCTGGGATCGTCCCCCTCTTTCTGCTGCTGGGCTGGGACGCCTGGAGGAAAGGGCTTCTTTATGCGGCCCCAGCAGGAGGCCAGGACAAGGTCCAAGTAGACCCACTGCTTCAAGGACAAGTCACCATCCCAACAAAGGCCAAGGCCCTGGTGCTGCCCTCTTCCCCACCTCACTTCCCCAACCGCTATTGCAGCAGAGAGGACCGGTGGGGCTGCCACAAACTGGGAAAGCCAACAAATGGCAAAGACAGACCCAAGAGCTGAAGCAGCCTCCCCCAACACACAGAAGAGCTAGGAATTGGAGTGGGGGGAGCCCCGTATTCCCCAGAGGACCTTCTCTTTGAGAAGTCCTGAGCAACACATGATCTCTCCTTTTCCCACCCAAAAAATGCTGGTTGCAAAGATTTGCTCTTCTTTAAAAAAAAAAAAAAGAATAGAGAAAGCAACTGCTTTTCCAGCACCCCAAATGCCCGAGAAAGACAACTCCTGCGGCCTTTCAAAGGGAAACGGGGTGCTTGGAGGCCACAAGGGAGCTCAAGCCTTTCCATTCTGCCCCTCCAGGGCACCCGGGCGTTGTGACACCCACAGATCACACAGAGATGAGATCACGCAGCGGGGCCAGGAATGGCAAAGGCGGTTCTGACCTCAACTTCCTTCCACCAACTGCTCTTTATTCTCTGTGTCCAGCTGGTTTCCTTGCAGGAAGCCCAGCCCGGCCTCTCCTCCGTCCTCAAGCCCTCCAGCATCCTTTGCACCCTCAAAAGGGCTCCTTCTATCCCAGGAGATGCTGGCTGGGCTCTGCCTCCAGCCAAACTATAGGGGAGTATCGGGGAGACAGAACCCAAATCCTGGGGGGAAGTTAAGGGAATCGGCGCTCTTTTCTGTTTATTATTTAAACCTGTGAAAGGCACCCAATTCTCAGGGTCTCCAAGTGGCGAACAAAACCAAAAGGCTTTCATGAAAATGCCTGGAACATAAATCCAGACCAGCTGGACAAAAAAATGCCAGAAAAGCAACACAACACCTGGAAATTTCCCAGCCTCGGTTGCCCCCGAAGACGCTGCTGCAGCTTCTCCTCCATGCGGTCCCTCCTGAAAGCCACACCTGGGGGGGGAGGCCCAGGAGAGGGGGAGGGGCAGAAGGGATGCCCACCGCCCCCCCCACCCTAACCGCAGATGACCCAGAGCCCCTCCAAAGGGAGGAGGCAGCCCCCTCCCCTCCCCTCCCCTCCCCTGGGAGCCCCCTCCGCAGCTCTTGCAAGGAAGACCCGCCGCCCCCCCCCTTTCCCAGCCCCTGCAGAGCCCGCCTTGGACGAAGCCGAAGGGCCTCCCCAGCAGCCCCAAGGGCGGAAGGGAGGCTCGGCCCTTTGTCCGCCAGGCCCTCCGGGGGGGGGAATGCCCACCTCCCCCCCCCGAGAAGCCCCAACCCCTGGCAGCCCAGGAAGGAGCCCCCCCCGCTGCCCCGCCCGTCAGCCCCCCCCCGGGCCGCTCCGCTCCGGCCGGCCTCTGCCCCTCCCCTTGCAAGGAGGCCGGGGGTCCCGCTGCTCCCCTCCCCTCCCCTCCGCCGCTTCTCCGCCGGCCTCCCTGGCGGGGCGTTGGGGGGGGAGGCGGCGGCGGAAGGGCGCCCCGACTCCGAAGCCCCCCCGCCCGCGCCCCTCCCCCCACTTCCGGCGCCCCCTCACCGGCTCTGACGGCCGCCAGCACCGCCCTGCGCAGCCCCGGCCGGCCGCCCCCGGCGCCGAAGACCACCACCAGCGAGAAGCGCTCCGAGGGAGGCGGCGAAGGGGCAGCAGCCGCGAGGGGGGCCATGGAGAGGCTGCCCCGGACACCGCCTCCGGCTCCTCCGGCCGCCACAGCCGCCGCCATCTTGGTTGGCGCCTCCGAGGCCTCCGTTGGCCACGCCCACCCGCCGGGCCCCGCCAGCGCCCTCGCGCGGGCCCCGCCCCCTGCGCTGCAGCCCGCCAGTCAGCGAGCGA
The DNA here is from genome assembly GCF_029215685.1 of Pituophis catenifer annectens. Lineage (NCBI taxonomy): Eukaryota > Metazoa > Chordata > Lepidosauria > Squamata > Colubridae > Pituophis > Pituophis catenifer. The sequence goes on from NW_027256881.1 coordinate 355,076,301, forward strand.
GAGGGGCGGCTGGGCGTGGCCACGGGGGGAGCGCCGGGGAAGGACCCGGAGGAGGAGGAGGAGGAAAGCGCGCCTCTGAGCGTGGGCAGAGTGCTCGGCTGATGCCGCCCAGACCCAGTGGGACGGGAGGAAACGCGCCAAAGGACGGAAGCGTTGATGTTCCTGAGGGTTTGCTGCGGAGTCTGAAAGAAGGCGCGCATCTGGAGCAACCAGATGCCTCCCGAAGAGGATCCCAACCCGAGGGCGCCCTCCGTGCATGTGCAGAGTTTCCCCGTGGGGCCTGCAGGAGGGTTGCCTGAGGCTGAGGGAATAAATCTCCCTGCCCCGCCTTGGCTCCCCTGGGCCGAAAGTTTGCTTGTGACCTGAGGGAGAGACCCCTCCTCTCAATCTCCGGCCGGGGTGGGGAGAGCCTTCCCTCGGAGCACGCACAGAGTGTTTTCCCCAGAACAACTAAGGGGTTTTTAAAAGAAAGCGTCCTCTGGAAACACCGTTCGCAGAAAGGTTGTTCTTGGCCATGTGCAGAGTGTCCTTTGGGGGCATCAAATTTAAACTTAACTGGCAGCTTTTGCATATTCTGAAATTTTTCTGCTGATATTTTTAATAGTCTGGTTTTGCATGAAGATTGCCCCTGAGCAGTGGGGAGGGAGGGAGGGAGGGAGGCAGAAAGTCCGGGGGTGGGGAAGGGGAGGGGAGGGGGTGTCTTTGGTGATATTTGAGCAGGTGAAGTTTTCTTGCAGTTTCATCACTCAAACTAGGTAACTTCAGTGCTAGTAAGGAGTGGGTTTACCTAAACACAAAAAAAACGTCCCTTCTAGCACTGATGACGTTACCTAGTTTGGGCAATGAAACGTCTGCAAGAAAACCACCATGAGGAGAGACCACCAGGGACCCCTCAGCTCAACCCTGAGCCATAAAGATTCTCCTCTATTGGAGCCAGAGGGTGTTTGTGCAGACTGCCTTCACATGAAGCTGTTCTGGCAAGGAGAGCCCCATGCAAGGCAGGGTGGGGGGGGCTGGTTTTCTGAGGGCAGCCAGCCTGAAGAGGCCTGGGGTCTTCTCCCCACTTCTAAACAATGGGGGGTGGGGTGTTTCCCAGGGTTGGGAAAAGAGGCTGGCAGGGAAAACAGATGGGGCTCTCCAGACGCTGCCCCTATCGCCTGGGTTCCTAGAGCATGTCTGTTGCAAGCTGTTCCAAGGGTTAATTGTTCTCACTGTCAGAAAGTTCCTCCCCATTTCTAGGTTGAATCTCTCCTTGGTCAGTTTCCATCCATTAGTCCTTGTCTGGCCTTCAGGTGCCTTGGAAAACAGCTTGGCCCCCTTCCTCCTCTCTGTGGCAGCCCCTCAAGTCTTGGAAGACTGCTCTCCTGTCTCCCCTGGTCCTTCTCTTCCCTAGACTAGCCATGACCAGTTCCTGTAACAGTTCGTTGTATGTTTTAGCCTCCAGTCCCCTCCTCATCCTGGTTGCTCTTCTCTGCACTCTTTCTTAGAGTCTCAACATCTTTTTTATAGTGTGGTGACCAAAACTGGATGCAATGCTCTAGGTGTGGCCTTACTAAGGCTTTATAGAATGGTCTTAGTACCTCCCTTGAACTTGATTGTATCCCTCTGATAATGCAGTTTAGGATTGCACTGGCTTTTCTGGCTGCCGCTGCACACGGCTGGCTCCTATTTAGCTGGTTGTCCACTAAGACTCCCAGATCCCTCTCACAGTCACTGCTCTTAAGCCTGGTTTCCCCCAGTCTCTATCTGTGCTTTTGGTTTTTCTTACCTAAGTGTAAGACTTTTCTCTACATTAAATTTCACTTTGTTGGATAGGGCCCAATGTTCAAGTCGGTCAAGATCCATCTAGGTCTTGAGCCTATCTTCTAGGGTGTTAGCTATTCCTGCCAGTATCATCCGCCTCCCCCCCCCCCCACAGGCAGGCCCTGGGGGGCTTCCTGTCCAGCTGCCCTTGTGCCCAAAGCTGCTGCAGGCCAGGAGGGGGAGATGAGGTCACAAAGGGGGTCTGTTGATGTGGGAGAAGCCCACCCTGGCCCTGGCAACTGGAGGAGGCCCAGACCCCTGCCTGCCTCCTGCCAGGTAGATGCCAGCTGGCATGGCTTACCTCACATTCCTAGTGCTTCTGATGGCTGCTACTGCCAAGGTGGCCCCCGCTGGGATGGGATTGGAGCCTCAGGCTGCAGTGGTGCTGCCCGATGGTAGGTCCTGAGACAGCCGGGAGCAAAGGAGGGCTGGGGAGATCAACCACTTCCAAGATCCCACGGCTGCCCCACAGGGGAGCCCCAAATTCTCCCCCCAGCAAGGGAAATGAGGGTGCTGGCTCAGGGTGTCTCCAGGGAGGGCCATTTGCACAAACGAGGCAGCTCCCAAGAGGCTCCCAAGAGAACAACATGTGATTGTTGCTGGCCCGGCCGGTCTCCGCTGTGGGTTCTCTGTCCCGGGGCCCATGGAGCAGCGCTGTGGGGCCTCTCAGCCCCCAGCTTCTATGTTCCCTTCAACCAGGGACCCTCTTTGGCTTTGAGCAAGGGAGGCCCTTGCAGGAAGGGTCCTGGGGGAGCCCACTTCTCAATGCAGCGGCCCAGGGAAGTTGGGAGGGGGACCCCAAGCAGCACAGCCTCCTCAAAGGGGTGCAGCCATTAGGGTGGGCTCTGGAGTCTGCTGGAGAAGGAGAGGCTACAAAAGGCCCACTGGCACCATCAGATGTGGGGTGCCAAAGGGGGGGCTTTGGATTCCCACAGCCTTCCTGGGCCAACCGCCTCTGCAGAGAGATGGCCCCGGTCCCTGTGGCCCCCAAATGAGAGCTTCCTGACGCTACTGCAGGTCAAGGGGAGATGCCCGTGGGGTCCTCCTGAGCAGTTGTGAGTCTGCTGCGGGTGCCCCATGGCTGCCCTCTCCCCCACCCCCAGTCCTGGATCCCCCCAGCCCCAGCCGGTGCTCAGCGGTGCAGCTGGCGGACCGACTTCCCTGCAGCTCCCATTGGCTCAGCCACGGCCAGTGCTCCCACTTGGGCTGCTGCTTCGATCCCCAGGACAGGGTGACCCCCTGCTACTACGGCAAGACAGGTGAGCTGGCAGATCCCAGGGGTCGGAGGGAGAGGGCATCACCGTGGCCCCAGGCCAGGGAGGGGCTCCTGGAAGATCCTGGGACACCCCCCCCCTTGGAGGGGCAGCAGCTGCAGCAGACCCTCAAGAGGCAGCCAATCACCTCCCTTCTGTGCCCCCAAGTCCCTTTACGGACCCCTAAGTCTCATCTGGAGGAATTTAGGGCAGCCTTCTGCTCAGCTGTTTCTGCTGGTTCTTCCATCTGGTGCCTTTGGACCCACCCAGTGGGCTCGGCTGCCCCAAACGGCTGATCCAAGAAAAGGGGACTCTGTCTGGGGGTTGGCAGCCCCAGTTTTCTGGGGTTACATGGGTCCCTGAGCCATTTTGAGGGCCCCCGAAGGGCGGCTGGCAAATGGAAAGCAGAGGTGAATGGGCCGTCCTTGTGGAGGAGGGGCTCGGGGGGCTCTTTCCCCTTTCTCCACACTGGGGGTGGGAATGCTGCTACCCTCCTGGGAAGTCATCTTCTGCTGCCCCCCCCCAATGTCCGGGATTGGGAAAAGGGTTCAGGGAACACAGAAGCCCTGCCAAGAGAGACAGAGGGGACGAGGGGGCCGGACCCATATCAGGACCATGAAGCTGGCTTTCTCCAGCTGGCTGGGCTGGGCAATGATAGCCCAGTTGGATAGCCATCCTCCCCCCTCCCCACCTAAGGAAGGAGATCTTGCAGCCAGAGCCCTGTCCTGCCCAAGGCCCTTCTGCGCCAGGGGTGGGAGGAAAGGGGGCACCTGAACTTTGACCCAACAGACGCCCCCCACCCCCACTCTCCTTTCCTGCACAGTGACGGCTCGCTGCACCCCAGAGGGCTCCTTCTCCCTGGCCGTCTCCAGAGACGCTGCTGTGCCGGCCCTGAGCTTGGATTCCCTGCACCTGCTGAGCCTTCGGGGGAGGGCCTGTGGCCCCCGTTCCAGGAACAAAGTCTTTGTTGTGTTCAACTTTCCTCTTTCTGCGTGTGGGACGATCTTGAAGGTCAGAGGGGAGGGTGCGACACAACAACAACCCTGTGAGGTGGGCGGGCCTGGGAGAAGCTGACTGGCTGGAGGTCACCAAGTCCGCTCCCGGGGCTGAAAGGGGCTGGGGCCCCGGGCTCTCGCAGCTTCTCCGTGGGGGCTGAGGCCCAGTTTCTCTGTGAGCGTTACAGTGGCCGGCGTCAAAGAGAGAAGAAGGAGGATTGTACTTAGATTGGCTTTCTAGCCGGCCAGAGAACCTCCCACCCCATTAACTTTGCTCAGACGCTATAGAAATGCTTGGCCATTTTCCACACGTGCCAATGTCTGCCTGAAGCTCCCCAGTTCTCTGGTGTGGAAGAAACTGGCCCCACTGAGGGACCAAAGCAGAGGAGCCTGCTCTGGAGAAAGACCCCTCGCTCCAAGACAGGCTCTGCTAGAAAGAGAGGAGGGAGGGGGGTGAAATCCAAAATTTTTTACTACCGGTTCTGTGGGTGGGGCTTGGTGGGCGGGGCAGGGGAAGGATACTGCAAAATCTCCATTCCCACCCCACTGGGGCCAGCCAGAGGTGGTATTTGCTGGTTCTCCGGACAGCTCAAAATGTTCTCCAGAACTGCTGGATTTCACCCCTGGAAGGTGGGAAGAAAGAAGGAAGGAGAGGGAGGGAGGGAGGGAGGGAGGGAAAAGCTAAAGAGGGAAGAAAGGGATCCCCTCAGGCAGCTCTTTCTGTGCCAGGAGGCCGGAGGCCACCAGATTTACGAGAACGAGCTCTCGGCAGAGAGAGGGACCCTCCGGGCCTCTTCAGGCGCCATCACCCGGGACAGCGACTTCTTCAGGTGGCCGCTGGGAGGTCCTTGGGCAGCAGGGGGTTGGGGATGGAAAGGAAGGGTAGGAGCCAGAGAGCCAGGGACAGGATCCCAGCCCTAGGATGAGACGGGGAAAGTCCCCACAAGGAGAGGGGGAACAAGCCTCTGTTCTCCGGAGGCCCCTGCCTGCCCTCTGGCCCTCAGAGCCCTTGAACTGGACTGGCTCTCGGCCCCCTCCCCGGAAGGCAGACCCAGGCTTCAGCCAGGGGGCTTGGCAGCCCTGGGCCTCCTGCTGCTTCTGCTTGCTGCGTCCTCCCAGGCCCCTTCTTGCACTGAGTGAGGGTGGGCCTTGATGACCTCAAGGGTGCCTTCTGCCTCCCTGATTCACTGGTGCCCCCAAGAGGACCAGGCAGCAGTGACCACAAGCCCCAGCCGGAGAAGCACACACACCCCTGGCTCTCTTGCAGGCTGACCATCCGCTGCAGCTACTCCGCCCAGGAACCCCTCCCGGTGAGTGTCCTGGTGGCCACCCCTCCTCCCCCAGCCGCCATTGCCCAGCAGGGGCCCCTCGCTCTAGACATGCGGATCGCTGGAGGTAGGTGGGGTCAGCCCCCAAGCCCACCCAAGAGGGGGGGGGCTGCCTGCTGCTGTCCCTCTGGGGCAGCCCCGTCTCAGGGGCCTCCTTCCTCTGCAGACGAGACCTACTCCTCCTACTACGGCCCTCTGGACTACCCGGTGGTGAAGCTTCTGCATGAGCCCATTCCCCTGGAAGTCCGCCTCCTTGGGAGGAGGGATCCAGCACTCCTTCTGCTCCTCCATGACTGTTGGGCTACCCCAAGCGCCAGCCCCCTCCGGGCACCTCATTGGCCCCTCCTGCAGAATGGGTCTGTGACTTGGGACTGAGGGGAGGGGGGCAGGCCTCGGGGGAGGGGGGGACATGCCTTGACTAACAGGTTTGCCTGGTGCCCAGGGGTGGCTTGGCTGCTTCCGCCAGTCTCTGGCCAGAGCTTGACCAGGGAGAACTGCCATGCAGCCCAGCCCCCTCGATTCTGTGGGGCCCAGGACTTTATTTCTCTACATTTTTATGGGGGGGGGGGCTCTGTCTCACAATCAAAGCGACTTTCCTAACGGGGTGGAAGCGGAGCTCCCAATTTCCCCTGGTTTAGAAACCCAGCTTCCGGCAGAGCCAGGATTGGCCGGTTGCCAAGCGTTTTGTGGAGCCCACACCCCTCCCTGGCCTGAGGCACCAGCCCTGCACCTCCGCCCGGTCTCCCTCTGCAGCCGTCATAACTCGAAGCCCGGTTCTCTCCTAGAGGCAGAGGCCAGTTATGCATGAGCTGCCAGTGACACAGGGCTGCCCCCTCTGCCCTCCAGGTGCCCCTACCAAGGACACAACTACCAGGCTCAGCTGGTGCCCATCCAGTGGGATTCGGGGCTGCCCTTTCCCTCTCACCATCAGCGTTTCGTGGTCAGGACCTTCACCTTTGTGGACACAGACACTTTGCAGATGCTCAGCGGCCCGGTAGGGTTGGGGCCTGTCCAGAGCGGGGGGGGGCAGCCCGGCAGGGTCCCGATCCCTTTGCTCACAGGAGGGCAAGAGCAGAGCAGGAGAGATCTCCTCCTGTCCTGAGTTCCGATTCTGAGCAACCCATCCTGGATTCAGTGCCGCTGAGCGAAGGGAAGAGGTTTTCTGTACATTCTCAGAGGCACTGTCTCCCTCCTGGAGCCATAAACCCCTTTGCCTGAAGGGAGGGAGATCAGACTTTCGGGGGACCATTTTCCCCCAGCACTTGACCTGTGGCCCTTGCTTGTGGGGCAACGTCCTCCCACTGCTCCTGACCTCTGCCCCCTTCCCCACAGATTTACTTCCACTGCAGCACCTCAGCCTGCGTGCCCTCCGCCCAGGAGCCATGTGGCACCCGCTGTGAGGCTGGCCTGCAGGGCAGACGTGAGTTCGTTGGCTGCAGAGGGTCTTTCTCAGGTGGGTGGGGGGCTATGGGGAGCACACTGTGGTGCTCACAAACACAGCCCTTCCTCTCTGCCCCAGGCCAGAGAGATGCCTGGGGAGGAGCTCCTTCGCAGGCAGGCCAGGCGCTGATGCTGGCTTCCGCTGGGCCTGTGGACTTCTTCAGCCAGCCCATGCAGGCCTCCCGGCTGGAAGGTACTAAGGGGAGAGGCCTTGGGGGTGTCACCTTCCCCCGAACAGCCCCTTGGTGGGGGGGTCTGCGTGTTTGGCTGCGTCACATGGTCTCCTGAACATCTCTGTCATGCACGTGTCCCCACACGGGGCACCATGAGGGGGGCCCCTGGGCAATGTCCTCCCACCCTCGAATGTGGGGGCTGCTGGCCGGTGACCTTCAGCAGCAGCCCTGAGTTCCTCGTAGCTGCAGATTGCGCCTTGAAGGTGAGACTGCCCAGAGTGAAGACCCCCCCATCACACTGTGGCTAGCTGAGACCCCCCCTGCCAGCACTCTCTTTCCCCTGTAGGGTCCGGAGCGCTTGCCCCGGAGGGCTTCCTGCGATGGGAGGATGGGCTCTGTCTGGTGGCAGGGCTGGCCGTGGTGCTGGGCCTCGGATTGCTGCTGCTGCTCCGAAGGTGGAGAGGAGAAAGGCAGCAGGGGCCAGTACCTTCCCACGCCTAAAAGAAGAAATAAATTGACTCTTGGGAGCCTGAGGCTGGCCAGGGTGGCTCTCTGCCTGGGAGAGGGGCTGGGTCTCCGGCTGGCTCGTTTGGTTCCCTCTGGGGCAGCAGGTGCCGCACCTCCTGCTGGGTGCATCTGTAACGGAGCCTTTGCAGCCCTGGAAAGCCTGCTTGTTCCTCCACAGGGAGCTCCACTCGTTCCTTTCTCTCCTGCCTCAGGCGCTACCCCTGAAGGGAGGGGCCTGCCATCCCGGGCCCTGTGCCCAGGCAAGGCCCGCCTCCTCGCAAAAGTGAAGCTGGATGGGGCAGAGAGCGGCTCCGCCTGCAAATGTGGCAATCCAGGGACGGGAAGAGCTAGAGGCAGTGGGAAGAGCAAGCAAAGGTGCCCCCACAACTGCACCTGTGACCCTGTGGCTTGAGAGCTCCCTGGCACGCCAGGCCAAGGGCAGAGGAGCAGCTCAAGGCAGCCTGATGCCTGAACCGGCCCTCCACCTCCCTCTGGGCCTGTGGAGCTTCTCTTTGGCCGCCTCCTGCATTTTGTGCCCAGTCTCCCTGTGGTCTCCTTTTGTCTCCCGTCTCCTGTAAACGGCCTTTTGGGTGCTGCAGGAGGCGTAGAGGGCCTATACAAAGGCAGGGGAGGGGGCTGCTTCCCAGGGGAGCCAAGGGGGCTTCTTTGCAGTGGCAGCCTGAAAGGCCGTCTCTCTCTTCCCCAGAGCAGAGGTAACCCAGTTGGCTGTGTTCACACCACACACACACAAACACCCAGAACCATGTTACAAACCTGCAGTGACCTTCCTTCCAGCTGAGAGCATCAGCTATAAGCGTCCGCTCCTTTTGCACGTTGCTCGGACTGCAGCCTTGAGAAACCTGCTGGGTTGCATAACGGGCCCTGCTGCAGCACACCTGGCACTTCGGCTGCTGCAGAAACGCTGCCGGAAGAGGGTCCAGGCCCAGGCACTGGAGAAACTCCCTGTGAACCAGTAAAGCCACTTCTTGAAGGTGATAAAAAGCTTGTCGGTCTCTTATCCCAAAAGCCCTGGGGTCACAAAAGTGCAGAGGTGGGATTCAGCCGGTTTGGACCGGGTTAGGCAAACCGGTGGTTAAAATTTTGCCCAGTTGGGGCGAACCGGCTAATCCCAACATTGGCTGGCCCCATCCCCACATGTTTTTTGGGCCGTTTTGGATGTTCAGTAGTAGTAAATAAATAGGGAAATGGAGTCAAAGGCCTCAACAAGGTACAACTACCCTCTATTTATTTACTACTACTGAACATCCAAAACAGCCCAAAAACAGGCTGAAAAATGAAGATTTCAAATCTTCAATTACCACTCTTGAAGCTTTCAATCTGGATTTGAAAGGGTAAGAGGAATTCATAGCTTGTGTGGGCACACTCTTCAGACCTCTCAATACCTCACATCCATTGTGCTTTTTCCTGCCCCACTGCACAAATCTTTTAAACATTTGCTGACAAACACAACGTGAGTCTCACCCCAAAGCATATTTCCCCTTCTGAATTTGGATTATTATACAACTGTATGAAATAGTATTAAATTGCACTACTAAGCACAGTAACACCTGGACTATAGCAAAACTTTGGGGGGGGCGGAAATGATATAAGATTACGTTGAACAAATGTAATGTCTGGGTTGATTTAAAGCCAAGATATGAAAATAAGGAAAACAAAACTTCATCAAAAACTTGAATTGCCATAATGTTGTCTTCCTAAAGTCCTCTGCTTCCTTCTTTGCTCCAATTACAATTTATGTACTAATAAACTTTATGTCCAGTTTTAGAACCAATTCTGAGAAAATAAGCTTGAAAGAGGGTCAAAAATCAAAAATCCTTCCACCCACCTGGACCTTTTCCTCATATCAGTACATCAGTAATGGGGTGGGGTAGGGAAAGAATCTTAAGTATCAATCGGATCAATAATGTCTGTCCATGTATATCTCCTGTTCAGCTTTTCCTCATTATCTGACTATTCCAGAATATAAATAAAGACAGGAGGACAGTTTTATGATTGGGAGAACTTTGTGTCTATTTTTAGGGCCAGAATGATCACAGCTCAATGACAGAGCATAGATATTGCATATTCAGGCAAAGCAGAACCGAGGAAAACTTCTGTTGAGATCATTGCGAACTTTTTCTCATAAATTATGGTCCATAAAGGTGGGGAGATTAGTGAACCTGAGATGCCTTTCTATATTTTTATGCATAAAGCATGTTTCTATTAGTGTCTTCCTTCATAGATATGCTACTCAGGATAATCTGTAATCGCTAAAAAGCATCTTAATTTGCCCAATTTTGACTGGGTTTTTCAAACTTGCAATCCTAAGAAATGTGGACTTCCAGAATTGCCCGGACAGCATTCTGGAAGTTGAAGTCTACACATCTACACAAGTCTACACAAGTCTACAGCTCCCGAGGATGTGGACAAGGTTCTGGGAAGGATTAGTGCCGCCACATGTTTATTGGACCCGTGTCCCTCCTGGTTGGTACTGGCCTCCCGGGAGGTTACACGAGGCTGGCTCCAGGGGATTATAGGTGCTTCTCTGAGTGAGGGTGCCTTTCCTGCCGCCTTGAAAGAGGCGGTGGTGAGGCCCCTCCTCAAGAAGCCTTCCCTGGACCTGGCTGAATTAGCCAACTACCGTCCGGTCTCCAACCCTCGTTTTGTGGCGAAGGTTGTTGAGAGAGTGGTGGCACGACAACTGCCCAGGCATCTGGATGAAGCTATCTATCTAGACCCGTACCAGTCGGGCTTCAGACAGGGGTACAGCACAGAAACGGCATTGGTCGCGTTGGTGGATGATCTCTGGAGGGCTCGGGACAGGGGTTGCTCCTCTGTCCTAGTCCTATTAGATCTCTCAGTGGCTTTTGATACCATCGACCATGGTATGCTGCAGCGGTTGAGGGGGTTAGGAATAGGGGGCACCATTCTGCGGTGGTTCTCCTCCTTCCTCTCCGACCGCTCGCAGTTTGTGTTGGCAGGGGGGCAGAGGTCGACCTCGAGGCGTCTCGCATGGGGAGTGCCACAATGGTCGGTCCTCTCACCTCTCCTGTTCAACATTTATGTGAAACCACTGGGTGAGATCATCCATGGTTTTGGGGTGAAGTGTCATCTGTACGCGGATGATACTCAGCTGTACATCTCCACCCCAGACCACCCCAACGATGCCCTTGATGTGATGTCTCGCTGCCTGGAGGCCGTGTGGGTCTGGATGGGGAGGAACAGGCTAAGACTCAACCCTTCCAAGACCGAGTGGCTGTAGCTGCCAGCATCCCGATATAGTCAGCAGGTGCCATCGCTGACTTGGAGGTGAACCTTTGCCCCCCACAGAGAGGGCTCGCAATCTGGGTGTCCTCCTGGATGCATGGCTGTCTTTAGAAGAGCATATGACGGCCATGGCCAGGGGGGCCTTTTATCAGGTCCGCCTGATTCACCAGTTGCAGCCCTTTCTGGACCGGGACGCCTTGCGCACGGTCACTCATGCCCTTGTCACCTCCCGGCTGGACTATTGTAATGCTCTCTACATGGGGCTCCCCTTGAAGAGCACTCAGAGGCTCTAACTGGTCCAGAATGCGGCCGCGCGGGTGGTTATGGGCGCAACTCGTGCCCACGTGACACCCCTCCTGCGCGAGCTGCACTGGCTCCCAGTGGTCTTCCGGGTGCGATTCAAGGTGTTGGTTATCACCTTTAAAGCGCTCCATGGCATAGGACCCAGGTACCTTCGAGATCGACTTCTGCCACCAATAGCCTCCCACCGACCAGTTCGCTCCCACAGAGAGGGACTCCTCAGGGTGCCGTCGGCCAAATTATGCTGGCTGGCGACACCCAGGAGGAGAGCCTTCTCAGTGGGAGCTCCTGCCCTTTGGAACGAACTGCCCCCGGAAATATGTAAGATCTCCGACCTCCAGGTGTTTCGCTGTGCACTGAAGACCCTGTTGTTCCACCAGGCCGGGCTATCAACATAATAATTTTAAATTGGGGTATTTTAAACCGGGCCAAATCTATTTATTTATTTTAATTTTTAATCATTGTTTTGTCCTGTATTTTTAAATTGGCTGTACACCGCCCTGAGTCCTTCGGGAGAAGGGCGGTATAGAAATAAAATTATTATTATTATTATTATTATTATTATTATTATCATCATCATCATCATCATCATCATCATCATCATCATCATCATCATCTTCAAAATTGCCAAATCTGAAAAACACTGATCTATCAGACCACGTAGCTCAAGGGTATCCAACCTTGGCAACTTTTAAGACTTGTGGACTTCAAAAAGGGCCGAAAAAAGGCTGGGGGCAGGGCCCCCCAGTGGTGGGATTAGCCTGAACTGGTCAGAACCAGCTGAATCCCACCTCTGCCTTTGAGGCAAGTGGCCAGGAGGCAGGGCTGGGTGTGATGAGTGATGTCAAGTTGGCCATGCCCACCCAGTCGCATGCCCACCCGGCCATGCCTACCCAGCCAGTCGTTAGGGCAGAGAACCAGTTGTTAAATTATTTGAATCCCACCACTGCTGAAGTGGATCCCCGCCCAAGGATCAACCGGGGTGTCTTTGTGGGGGCAGTCATTGCTGATGAAGAGCAGCCACCTTGGGGCTTTGCAGGGACCCCCTGAACGTATGCAGAGAACAACCAGGTGGGGCAGCTGAAGGCCTGGAAAGAGAATCTTGTAGAGAAGGAATTCTTAGAGGGACTGGTTGTACTTTAAACTACAAGGAGGGAAGGTAACTTCTCCAGAAAGTTGAAAGTTATTCCAACTTGTTCCAGGAGCCAGACAAGAAGCAGTTTAAATTAGGAAATATTTTATTGAATGATGCCAAGAATGATGTCGTAATGGCAAGAACTGGCTTCCTTGGACTGCAGGCTCCTTCACCAGAGATTACAGATTAACAGAGCTGGAAGGGACCTTGTAGGTCTAGTCCAACCCCCACCCACCCAAGCGGGAGACCCTGCCTACACCGTTTCTGGCAGGGCAGTCCAATTTCTTCTTGAAAGCTTCCAGTGATGAAGCTCCCACAACTTCTGAAGGTAACTTCTGTTCCATTGGTTGATTGTTCTCAGGGTCAGAAAATTTCTCCTTATTTTTAGATTGGATCTCTCCTTGGTCAGTTCACATATTCCAACGGAGGTTGCTTTTATTCTGGCATTAATTGATCTTATGATTCACACTTCCACAGCAGAGGAAACAGGTTGAAGTGGCTGTATGTACCCAACTGAATGAGAGAAGAATGAACAACAGAAAAGAAAAAGGGAAACAAGGCGTGGTATGCACGCAACTACATCAATAAAATGGCGACCAGAAGCGAAAGGCACAGAGCCGTCCTCCTGGGGCTCTCTTCAGCTCCCCCCCCCCAGAAGAGAGCCAGCTTTCCGAGAGGCCTGCAGCGTCCATTGGAGGAGTGGGAAGGGGTCCTTCCGAAGGGCAGGGGCCACACCCGACTTTCGCGGTCCCGAACTAGCCCGAGAGGCCGGCTCCGTCGCCCAAAGGGTTGAAAGCCCTCCAGGTACGGGCCCACCCACCGAGCGGAGCCTTCCCGGCGCCAGCGAAGCGCGTGGGGCGGCCGTTCTGGGAAAGCGACGGCGCCCCCCCCCCCCGCCCGCCCGCCCGCCCGCCCGTTAACTCTTCGGCGTTAAAGGTGGCTGGAAAACCCTTTCCATCTTCGCATGGCGTTTCCGGTCACTCCCGCGAACCACGCTCCGTGGGCAGCCCTCCGGCCCTTCCCTTGCGCGCCCCCGATGGCCGCCCTGCCTGCGCCCTCCCCCCGCGCTGCCCCTCCGGAGCCCGAAGGAGAGGCGCGCGCCAGGAGGACGGGCGCTGGCCGTGGTGCTGAAGCCGCCAACCCGCGCGCTGGAAGTCCTCTCCCCTCGGGCCTGGCAGAGGACGCCTGGCTCGTCCCTGCCGCCTCCAGGGCCAGCCCCCCCCCCCCCAATTTTCCAAGGAGGGGGACCAGCGCCTATCGGAAGCCGCCAGGCTGACTGCAGGGGGGCAGCTGCGGCTGTGAGCGGGGTGAGGCCGCGGGACCCACGCGCAGACAGGCTGCCCTCGATGGCCACTCCGCACCCAAGATTTGTAGGATACCGCCCCCTCCTTCCCCCTTGCAGCTTTAGGCTTACAAAGCCTCACTCCCGCGCGGAAGAAGAAAGGGAGATGTCTCGGGGGGGGGGAGCTGTGAAGTCAGCATCCTAAGCGGAAAGCAGCCCCCCACCCCGCCTCCCTCTTTCGTAGGCAGCCCGCTTAGGCCAAGCTTCAACAAGAGAGGGAGGGGGGAATATGGGAGGGGGGGAGACGAAAAAGAGCCAGGGCGGCATATGACACTGCCCGAGCCTACAAGCGCACGCGCACAAGCCCTCGACTTCAGGCCGGCGGGCCAAGGAAAACAAGCGAGGTGGGGCGGGCGAGAAGGAAGCGCCCTTGTGACTGTCCCGTGGAAGTCTGGGAAACGTAGTTTAGCTTCCTCCGTCCCTCAAGCCTAGGAAAGCCAAGCACCCCAGAATGATAGAGTAGCGGACAGAAGAGCTACAGCTGGTTTTGGCACTGCCGCCCAGAGGCAGGGAGTGGCATTATAGCTATTGGGAAACTGAAAGAACAGGGTGTTGCACAGCCGCGAAAGTCTCGGACACCGAAGGTGGTGTCGAAGTCAGCAGGCTTTGCTCCCCTCGCTGGAGAGGCTTTGCTCCGGGGCTTGGGGAGGGGGGGTTTGCCATGGCAACCGAACCGTCCCTTTTTCTCTCTCTCCGATTGTCTCCAATTTTGGGTGGCGGGGCGGGATGGTCTGACTGTGGCCTTTGATTCACTATGCCCATTTCCCCTGGGGGCAATGCTGCAGCCAACAGCCAAGATAACCTTCTGGGCTGGCACCAGACACAACCTGGCATCTTGGCACCCTCATTCTCCACTCCTCGGGGACCTCGGGGGGAGGGGACTTCAGCCCACTGGAAATGCCACGTGAATCAGAGCCGGAGACAAAGGAAGCCCATTTGTTCTCAGGATGGTCCTGCCCAAATGGAGGACCTCAAAGAGGAAGGGCCCCACTTGAAAAGCTGCTGTTTTGCATCTCCCTGGCCTGAGGAGCTCCGAGGGGCCCGGGGCCAGTTCAGAACAAGGGGGCATGCCAGGGGCCTGGCTGGGTGTCCTGGCCCTGGGCTCCTCAGTCGTGGAGGTGAAGTGCCACGAAACCTTGAAGGTCAGCCTAGTTGGATGCCACAGCTACTCTCCTCTTTTTAGTAGAGTTCAAAGTCCTCACACATGACCAGAAATGAAGATAAACTGGTCCTTCCACATAAAAAAATGACATCTGTGTATTTTTAAGACATTTCAGCAGAAAACTCATTGATAAGACCCCTGGAGGATGGTGTCAGGTATGCTTCCTTCAGTATCCAGGAAAGAAAACCCCAAACTCAAGCATTTTGAAGAACTTGGTACTTTTACTGAATATGAAAAGATTAACATCCCAGTGAAAAGCTGGAAGTGATCAAAACGCGCGAAATGCATCTACTAAGCTTCTTCCCCCCCTCGTGTTTATATTTTCTCAGCCAATCTAAAGGTCTTCCAAAGGTCAGGTGGCAACACGTCTGGCAGCGTCATCCATCAGGAATGTCGAGACAGTTGGTCGCTCATCCCCTTCTGAAATCCAGTTTCGATTCCCACGAAGTCCCCTCCTACAAAGACAAATCTCCTCCTGCTCTCTTCCCCCCCTTTGCTCCATACCTAATCCCCCCCCCGTTTCTTATGGCAGCTAAAGCAGGAAAGCTGATGCTGACATTCGGCCCCTCTTGCAGAAGAGACGTTAGTCCTAATTAAAAGGAAAAAGAGAAAGAGAAACAGAATATATACAATGATCAAGGTTTATCAGGGTATTTGGCATAGAACTGTTGTACTTTCTTGGGAGCTCGGACATCCTGTTTATTCACCCATTCAGCCTGAGATAGTGGAAAATGTTTCCAGGCAATCAGATATTGGACTTTACCATGGTGTTTTCTAGAGTCCAAGATTTCCTTAACCTCAAAATGTTGCTCCCCTTCTATGAGAATGGGAATTGGGGGTTTGCTATGATCAACCCTTAGGGGAGATGAGTGTTCAGGTTTCAATAAACTAACATGAAATACAGGATGTATCCGTCTCAAGGTTTTTGGTAATTCTAATTCAACTGTCACTGGATTTATCAGTCTAATCACCCGGAATGGTCCTACATACTTAGGCCCCAGCTTTTTTGACCTCTGGGTGGTTTGTAAGTATTTGGTAGACAAATAGACTTTATCCCCCACTTTGTAAATGTGAGCTGGGGACCTTTTCTTATCGGCTTGTGCCTTATGAGCTCGGTGTGCCTCATCTAATGCCTTCCGAGTCACTGTCCAGGTGCTCCTTAATTGTTCCATCCAATCTATCAAAGAGGGATTTTGGGGATCATCTTGAGGTAACTCGGGAATGGGTACAAAATCCTGGCCCGATGCAACCTTAAAAGGGGTGAATCCGGTGCTACTATGCACAGAATTGTTATACGCCACTTCTGCAAATGGCAACAAGTCTACCCAATTGTCCTGCTGGTAATTCACGTAACACCTAAGGTATTGTTCGAGCACCCCATTGGTTCTTTCACAAGCACCATTTGTCTGAGGGTGGTGACTTGAACTCAACCCCTGTGCGGAGCCTATCATTCTTAAAAATTCTCTCCAGAACCTGGAAGTAAATTGCACACCCCTATCAGAAATTATTCTTTTCGGAGACCCATGTAGTCGGTAAATCTGCCGAATAAATAATTTTGCGAGGGTTTTTGCTGAAGGGATCTTTGAGCAAGGTATGAAATGTGCTTGTTTGGAAAACAAATCAGTTACTACCCAAATGACAGTGCAACCCTCACTGCCGGGTAAGTCCACCACAAAATCCATAGATATTTCCTTCCATGGGGCGTTCGGTCTAGCCACACTTTGCAGTAATCCAGGGGATTTTCCTGGAGGTCTTTTTGCCGAGGCACATACTGGACAGCTAGCCACATATGCCTGTATGTCCTTTTTTAGTGCAGGCCACCAAAACTGCCTCTTAACAAGATGTAAAGTTTTGACAAACGCAAAGTGTCCTGCGGCTTTGGCATCATGCGCATATTGCAATACGGTTGGTCTTAATGTGGCCGGAACATACAATTTTGATCCAACCCAAGCTAGTCCATCGCGAAGTGTGCATTCATTCGAGTGGATTTTAAACCACTCGTCAGCTTTTAGTGCTTCTCGTAACTTTTCGAGTAAATCTCCTGAGAGTTCTGGATCGGTTTTACTCTGCGCTCTGGTAGTGACAGGTGTTGCCAATTGCGTTAAGGGGAGCATTGGTTGAACCAGTTCCTTCTTTATGCTGTTGTACTGTGGTAATCTGGAAAGTGCGTCTGCCATGAAATTTTTTCCCCCAGGAAGGTAACGTAAAGTGAAATTGAAACGCTTGAAATGTTGGGCCCAGCGTGCCTGTTTGGGTGACAATTTGCGTGGTGTTTTTAATGCTTCTAGATTCTTATGGTCAGTCCACACCTCGAAAGGATGTTTTGCCCCTTCTAAAAATTGTCTCCATGTTAACAGCGCCCATCTAACTGCAAATGCTTCCTTCTCCCATATGGCCCATCTCCTTTCTGTTTCAGATAGTTTACGGGATGTGTAAGCACAAGGTTGTAATATTCCATTCTCATTCTTTTGCAAGAGTATCGCTCCTACGGCAACGTCGCTAGCATCCGCTTGTATTACAAAAGGTTGTTCTATGTCGGGGTGTTTGAGCACAGGTTCAGCTGCAAACAACCGTTTCAGTTTTTCGAAAGCGGCCTGACAGTCCATAGTCCATTCTAGTGGTTTCGAGGGTTTGGGTTTTATTTCCCCTTTGGTTTTGAGCAAGTTTGTAATTGGCAGTGCGATTTTTGCGAAAGAGGGGATAAATTGTCTATAAAAGTTAGCAAACCCTAAGAAACTCTGTAACTGTTTACGGGTGCGTGGTGCGGCCCATTCCATTACTGCCCGGACCTTTTCCGGGTCCATCTCTATTCCCTCATGTGATATACGATATCCAAGATAGTCGATTTTGTCTTGATGGAATTCACATTTAGAAAGTTTAGCATAGAGTTCAGCTGCTCTGAGTTTATTCAAGACCGCTCGAACCAATCTTATATGGTCGGCCATGTTGTCAGAATAAATTAGAATATCGTCCAAGTAGACCAACACCCCCTTATATAGATGCTCATGCAACACTTCGTTGATCAACTGCATGAATACGGCCGGGGCCCCCTGTAGTCCAAAAGGGAGTACTCTAAATTGGAAACACCCCAGTGGGCAATTAAATGCTGTCTTCCATTCATCTCCCTTTTTTATTCTCACTCGGTAGTATGCCTCTCTTAAATCAAGTTTGGTAAAAAATTTTCCCTTTCCTAAATGGGCCAACATGTCCTTCATAAGTGGGAGGGGATAGACATTTTCCACGCAAATGGCGTTCATGTTCCTATAATCAACAACTAATCTGAAGGATCCATCTTTCTTTTCGCGGAACATTACTGGCGCTGCTACCTTGGGTTTGGCTCGTTCAATAAATCCCCGTTCTAAGTTTTTGTCAATAAAATTCCGCAATTCCTCCAATTCTCGAGGTGTCATGGGGTATATTTTTGGTTTGGGAAGCTTCACCCCTGGGAGTATTTCAATGGTGCAGTCAGTGGCCCGGTGGGGAGGCAGATTATCAGACGCTTTTTCACTAAACACTTCCTTGAGGTCCCAATATTCCTTTGGAATTTTCTCTTCCCCCTCAATATAGTTAATGGCTACTGCTGCCCCTTCTGGTCTTACGTCGTCCCTTAGGGAGGGGCTTTCCTTTTCCGGAGGTGGTTCTGCCGTACGGATGCGCAGGACCCCCGTTTTCCAATTTACTCGTGGGTTCCATTTACGAAGCCAAGGCAGTCCTAGAATTAGGGGCCTTTCCATGCCAGGTGCTACGATAAAGCTGAGCTTTTCTATATGATTCCCCAACTGTAGTTCAAGGGGTTCGGTCATAAAACTAGCTGGGCCCCCCCCTGCGATCGACCCATCTAATTGACAAAATGCAATGGGTCTTTTTAAAGTCTTCAGTCTCAGTCCCATTTCCTCCACTACTTTGGGGCTAATTATGCACCTAGTGCATCCCGAGTCCAACAGGGCTAACAATTGCGCGTGAGTTCCTGTGGAGGGCACCCTTACTTCTACGGGGATGAGTAAGGGTTCTTCCGTGTGACTCACCCGTTCATCGGTGTCCGAGTCGGAGTCTGTCTCGCTGTCGTCATCGTTGGTCGGAGTTCCCAACTCACGCTGGTGGCGGGGAGTGAACTCAACGACTTCTCCTTTCAGGGCGGTGCCGCGGGTTTTGGCGGGTATTTTATCGCTTTTCTTTTGGCTGGCCCCGGTGGCTTTTGGCGGTAGTTTGGAGAAACATTCGGCCGCCCGGTGACCCTCCTTCCCACATTTGAAACAGGTGAAGGGCTTTGACTTGGGTTTGAATTCGGTCTTCCCGCCAGTCATCTTGGCCGCCCCCTTACGGTAGAGAGAGGATGACTGGTCCCCCATCCGCCTTCCTCGGAGTTCGCTCCGTTTCAGCTCGATCTCCACATCCTCAGCTACTATGTACCATCTATCCAAATCATCGGGGACCCCCATGCTCCTGCAATCTCGATATATCTCATCATTCAATCCATCCTTGAAGCTCTCCAAAAGCGCCATTTCTGACCAGCCTGTCATATAAGGTGCCAGTTCACGAAACTCTTGGATATACTCTGCCACCGGCCTCCGGCCCTGCTGAATGCTCTTCATTCTGAGTCTCGCCTTTCGTTCAGCTAAATGGTCTTCAAAACGTCTTCTAAGGGCCCTCATGAACTGGTTGTAATTTCTCAGCAGGAGGGAGTTGTTATTGTGGAGAACTACCATCCACTCAGCCGCCACTCCCTCTAGGGCATTCGCAACGCTTCTGACTTTAGCCGCATCTGTTTCGTAGTCCTCCCCCCAATCCTGCATGTGGTTCCACACTTGGGTCAGGAAAAATCCCAAGGTTTTAGGATTTCCATCAAACTTTCCAGGAAGGGGGGGGATTTTTGGCTTTTTACGTCTGCGGGGGGGGGGGGGCCTGCAGGGCTGGGGTTCTCTGGCCGGCTGCATCTCTTCCTCGAGCTGCCGAAGCCTGGGATGTTCCCTCCTCAAACTCTTCCTCTCCCCCGCAGGCTGTCTCTTCGGCCTCCCCCCTGGGGTCTGCTTCCCCCTTCTCCACAGGAGTTTCAAAAGACTCACGGTTTTTTCTGCTTTCTTCCACATCACGGATAAGCTGCAAGGCTTGATCTATCATGAGACGTTCCTTCTGCTGTTGCATCCACACTGCCTCCCTTTTTCGGGGTCTGGAAGTCGTCACTCCCCGGGGATTCTCCCCCCAGTCCGGCAGTCTGCCCACACCTTTGGACCATCTAGCTTCCTCCGGTTCCAAACGGAGTTTTTCCAGCCATTCTGTAGTTTCTCTTTCCGACTGGAGGGCAGTTGAACTCGCTGCCCCCATCTTCCCTTCGTCATCACTCCCTCGATCTGACATACTTTGGATTTTCAGTCCCCTCGGGTTTTGTCCGGGATGACTGAGATGACTTCCAGCTTAATGTCAGGTATGCTTCCTTCAGTATCCAGGAAAGAAAACCCCAAACTCAAGCATTTTGAAGAACTTGGTACTTTTACTGAATATGAAAAGATTAACATCCCAGTGAAAAGCTGGAAGTGATCAAAACGCGCGAAATGCATCTACTAAGCTTCTTCCCCCCCTCGTGTTTATATTTTCTCAGCCAATCTAAAGGTCTTCCAAAGGTCAGGTGGCAACACGTCTGGCAGCGTCATCCATCAGGAATGTCGAGACAGTTGGTCGCTCATCCCCTTCTGAAATCCAGTTTCGATTCCCACGAAGTCCCCTCCTACAAAGACAAATCTCCTCCTGCTCTCTTCCCCCCCTTTGCTCCATACCTAATCCCCCCCCCATTTCTTATGGCAGCTAAAGCAGGAAAGCTGATGCTGACAGATGGTCTGTTTTCACTCAGGATCTGGAGAGGGATAGTTTGAGCCAGGAAGAGGTGACCCTCCACCCCTTCCTCCACAGCCAGCCCATTCAGGAACTGTTATTAGGGACTGCCCAAATGGCAAGGGAGAGCAAGAGGAGGAACTGCCCCTTGTGACTCTTGTGGTCCTCAGCCCTCAGCTGGAGACGGAGGGGGGAGGCCTTTTGTCCTGTGCTGCTCAGGTGACAGCTAGTGCTCCCCTCTCCCTCCCCCACCCCCACCCCCCCAGTCTTGCTCTCCAGAGGAAGAGGCTACAGGTGGAGTCAGGAGAGCCAGTGGGTTTGTTCTGCTGAAGAGGACCCCCCCCCCAACCCTTCAGACAGTGGTGGAGAAATCCTGCTGTTGCTCCTTTTCAGTGGCTCTTTCTCCTAGGGCAGATGCAGTCGCAAGAGCAGGGGTCCCTGGGGGGGAAGGCTGGAGGGGGTCACAACACTGGGTGTGTGGGGGGGGGAAGAGATTTGGCAGCAGGCAGGGGGAAGACCTGGTTTTCCTAGGAATAAGGCAAGTACCCAGGAGGGTTGCTTCATTTAGTTTTCCAACAGAATGCTGGATTCTCTGTTGTGCTTTATTGCAGTAGACCTGTGTGGGTCTCAGCTTCAAGCCTGAGGTGGGGAGGGGATCAGGGGCATCAGCTGGGCTTGTAGGAATCACAAGAGCATCATGTGATGCAGAGTTTCCTTTGACATTTCGTAGAGGTCTTCTTTGGAAATCCCCAGCGCTCTGGTGCAGTTCAGATCTGGGCTGCAGGCGGCAGCAGCCAACTTCTCTTTGTCTTGTTCCTCAACTGTGAATGTAAACAACCTTTCAGAATCTGGCTGGCCTGCTTTCTCCCCAGACGGCTCTGACTCCCTTGTCCCATTTCTGTGGAATTGGGGCAGCTGCCTCCAAAACACCCACACACAAACAATGGCCCAAGGCAAACACTGCAACGGGCTCAAGAGAGGTGGCGGTGAGCTGTGCCAAGGAGTAGCCAGAAGACAAAGGCAACAGCCTCCCCCCCTTTGCTTCCTCTCTGCTAATAGGAAGGGGGGAGCAGAGCAACGGGCTCCCCAAGGCTCTGGACAAGTGGGCACTGCCACCTGACTGACCCAGTCTGTGTGAAAGCAAAGGCGTTGAGGGGCACTGAAATGCCAGGTTTTTGGCTCATTGATCACCCAGGTCAGCAAAGGAGGCAAGCTGCCCCAAGTGAATTTGCTCTCTTGAGAGGGGGCACCAATGAAAGGGGGCCAAGGCCTGTGCCAACTCGGGGGGCAGAGAAGTTTGCAGCAGGGAGGAGCTGTTTTTGCCTACCCAGAGGCTGGGAAAGGCGCAAGAGCCACAACACCAGGTACCACCCACGGCTGTTTCTGGTGACCTTTTCTCAGCCCTCCCCCTGAAAACTGCACCCAAGAGCCCTGAGGGGTTTCAAACTCCAGGTGGGGCTGAAGGAAGCGCGGGGGGGGGGGGGGGGGTTCAATTCACCAAGCACTTTCTCGGTGAAGTTCCGAGGGGGGGGTGTCTCCTGGCACTCTGGCTGCAGCACCGGCCTCTCTGCACCTGCACAAACTGCGGTGCACCCTCCGTCTGCAAATGCTCGGGTGGGTTTTACGGGCTTCTCTCCAGCGTCTCCCCCTCAGATCCCCCTGGGAAAAGGCCGGGCCGCCGATGCGCAGCGCTCCAGGCACGGTGACTCAGTGGATGTCCTCGACGCGCGAGCCGGAGTCTCCAAGCGTGGCTCAGCCGGGAGGTCGGGACATCCAGGCCCGGAGGCGATGCGCTGGGAAGAAACGGCTCTCCCTTCCTGCCGGCTGCGCGCAGTCACAAGACCGAAGAAAGCGGTGATGCAACGCGCGTCGTGTGACCGGCTTCCCTGCAACGGGGTCGCCCGGCCGCCGCGACCTCTCACCCACTGCGGGCGGGAGGCTGGTTCGCCGAGCTGGACATTTCTGCGGGGGTGGGTGGGGGGGACCGGACGGGCAAAAGTGGAGAAAGGCCGAAGAAGGGGGGTCTGTAAGGAGAAGCACCCCCCCCAGCCCCGCTTGCCCGAATCTGCACGTGCATCTCCCTTAACCCTCCGCCCCGCCCCGCGCAGGCTTTTCCCTCCTATCAAGAACGGGAGCCCCGGGGGTTTCTAGTGGTTTATCACCCGGGTCCTGCCGCCCCCCAGTGTAAAATCCCCCTGGCTGACTCGCAGCCCCACGAAGAGCCGCCTAGAGACTCGATCGCCCGGGGAGCGGGGGGGAGGGGAGGGTGAGCTGCGCTCCTTCCTCGCCGTCGCTTCCGAGGAACTCCACGAGTTCTACAAAACCAGCCCCCACCCCCGCGCTCCCCGGCCAGGAAATGCCGCTGCTGGGAAGACTCAGCCGAAACTCCGCCGCTTCTCCTCCCCAAAGGCAAACGCTCGCCTTTCCCCGTGGGATTCCTTAGCGGACCAATGGCAAAGCTCGCGGGTTCCTGGCAGGCCAATCGCTGGCGGGAACGGACGGAGTGAGCCCGCCCCTCGGATAAGGGATATAAGTCGCTGTCAACCGCGGGGCCCCGCATAGTTTCGGTCGCCGCCGCCGCCGTGGAATCGCCGTCTGGGTCGGCGGTTGCTTCCGCTTCCCAGCCTTTGGATTATTGGCCGGGTTCCCGCTCCGGACCGCGGCTGGCTCGGAGCCGCCCTCGCCATGACGCTGGAGGAGCTGCTGCCTGGTGACCACGCGGCCGGGAGGTGAGTCCGGCCACCTGGGCGCGGGGGGGGAGGGGCGGCGTGGGCGAAGGCTCCCGGGGCGCCTCTGACCCCCGCCTGGCTTGCTTTGAAGGATGAGCTCGGTCGGCGCGGCGTTGGAGCGGCTCTTGGTGGCGGCGCAGCGGCAGGGCTGCCTGACGGTGGGCGTCTACGAGGCCGCCAAGCTCATGAACGCGTGAGTGCCTCTCCGTCCGCCGAGAGCGCGGGCCGGGGGGAGGGAGAAGGGAGGGGGGATCGCCGGGCCCGGGGCAGCCGGCACAGCTGCCCGTCGCCGGGAGCTTCGGCTGCCCGGGAGCCGCTGACCCCGCCGCCCTTCCCCGCAGCGACCCGGACAGCGTGGTGCTTTGCCTGCTGGCGGCGGACGAGGCGGACATCGCGCTGCAAATCCACTTCACGCTCATCCAGGCCTTCTGCTGCGCCAACGACATCCACATCCTGCGCGCCTCCGGCCTGGAGCGCTTGGCGGCCGTGCTGGGCGAGAACCCCCCGGACGACGGCGGCGGCGGCGGCGCGGAGCCGCGGGACCTGCACTGCCTGCTGGTGACGGTGAGCCGGGAGGCGGCGGGAGGCGGCGACTGCGCGGCTCTCGCTGTGAGGAGACACTCCGGGGCGGCTCTCCCTGGCCTGGAACTGAGGGGCGGCTTTGTCTTCCTCCCGCAGACCCCGCATACGGACTCGTGGGGCAGCCAGGGCTTGGCGGAGGTGGCCAGATTCTGCCAGGAGAGCCGGTGCAACGACCAGTGGGTGCCCTACGTGGCTCTGCAGGCGCGCTGAGGCCCTGGCCGGTGTCTGATGCGGAGCGTCGCGTGTGCAACAGTCCGAAGGGAAGAATGTTGTTTCTGTACAAATTACACAAGCGCCTGACTGTCGGCAGGCCAGCGGAGGGTGAGTCACGCGGGAGAGTGGAGCAGAGCCAGCAGAAGGTCTGACTTGGTCCCGAGGAGGAGAACTGCGCTGCTTGCTCCATCAGCTGTCCGCTCCGGAGGAGGAAGAGGAGGCGGCGGCGGCGGGATGACGGCTGTGGGAACGTGTGGGCGCCAGGCTCCCCGTGGGTGGAGGCGCTGTTCCTGCTGCCTGGCTTGCCACGAGTGCCAAGGGGGCTGCCTGCCCAGGAGAAACGCCGGGATCAGCTGGAAAGCCAAGCCGCCCGGAGGAAGTTCCGCCTTGGGGGAGGGGGGGAAGGGGGCCTGCGTGCTCCTCTCCCAGGACTCCCCCCCCCCGAGGAATTATAGTGAGGCAGCCCAAAGCCCTCCGGGTTGCCAGCTTGTCCGAAGAGGATGGAGCTCCAACCAGCTGCAGAGGATTGTTCTACTTTTTAAAAAGTTCCTGATACTGAGGGTTTTTATTTATCTTGGAAGATTTGCATGTTTGTTTTCGACTTTTCTCTGAAGATGAAAGGAGATGCAGGAGCCAAATGCAAATTTATTCTCTGATTAAAAGGATAATAAACAGGTGTTATGTTATGAAAGTAACACATGAGCAAATATTTCTTGGGGGCTGGTCTTGCCTTCAAGGGGGGTGGGGAAGGGTCAAAGTGTGCCTTTTGTGCAGGATCTGGCCCAGCTGTTGTGCCAATATCTGCAGCTGGAGTTGCCTTGTGGCATTGGGGGGGGGGGTTCCCTGCTCTACTTGGGGGTGCACTTAATTCTCCCCTTGGAGCATCTTGGCCCAAAAGAGGCCCCAAACACTCTTCTGGGGAAAAAATTCTCTTTATTTTACTGCTTAGTCGGGGCCTCATTCAGCAGAAAGTATGTGCATGTGTGTGTGAACAGATGTTGGTTGGAGCAGGTTCCAGATTGCAACAGACCTCTTGCAGTTTCACCTCTTGGAAAAAAAAAAACGTGTTCCAAAATGTTCCTAGACTTATTCCTTCACTTGGATCTGAGGCAGAGGAGCCAACGGCAAACCAAGCACGGCAGTGCCAGGCAGCTGCCCTTGCCACAGAGCAGAGCTGGCATGGTCCCCACCAGCCTTTCCTTGCCAAGCCCCAAAGACTTGAAGGATGGCCTCCGATGTGTGTGTGGGGGGGGGGGCATTGCTGCAATTGTCTTCTGCAAGGTTTGGGGGGGAGCTTCCTTCCCACGCCTCCCCCTCCCACCCTTCAGCCAGCCCTGCCCTGTGCTAATTGGCGGCTCCCACTTCCCGGAACAGAGGGGGGGACTCAGCCTGCAGTTTCCCTGCTGGGATTCTTGGACCGGCTTGCTCAGGAATGTGATTCCGCCACAAATCTGTTTCTTAAGTGCAGATTCCCAGAAAACCGGCTGTGTGCTGAGTAGGTTGCCAGATGCTGGGCCAGGCCTTCTCCCAAAAGACACCCACCCCCAGGCAAAGGGATTATTTATTTATTTATTATTTATTTTATGCAATTTATATGCCGCCCTATCTCCAAGGACTCAGGGCAGCTCACAACAGTAAAATGCATAATTCCTTATTACCAGAAGTGGAAGGAACATCCTCCCCAGATGCAGTGGGGCCACGTGGCACATGGGCTCCTCCGAGTTGAGGATCCCTCAAAGTTCACCCCCCCTCAATTTCCGGGGGGCAAAAGGCTCAGTGAGGCAGAAATGAGCCGGTCTGTGGTGGGCCAGGTGCTCTCTTGAGGTCCATGCTGGCCTTTCTCTAGCTGAGCTCTGCGGAGCAGGAACTTTGCCCAAGCAACAGCCTCCTGTGAGAGGGAGTTTTTTAAATAGTTGCCTTGTGCCCCCCTGTCCTTATTTGTGACCAACTCCCCCCAGCAGTGGTCTGGGGGAGGGTCTGCTTGCAAGCAGAGGATGCCTCAGTGAAAAGCCTCATCAGATGTGGGGCACAGTGGGGAAAGGGGAGAGCCTGCCACCATAGAGGGGAAGGCTGAGGGTCCCTTTTGAGGGGGAGGGGCATCCAAGTGGACTCCTTGCCTTGGTAAGTCCAACCTTGGAATACAGCATCCAGTTTAAAAAAGTTGTTGAGACTTTGGAAAGAGTGCAGAGAAGAGCAGCCAAAGGTGATTAGGGGACTGAAGGCTAAAACATGAATGGTTAGAGGAACTGGGCGTGGCTAGTTTAATGAAGGACTAGAGGTGACATGATAGCAGTCTTCCAACATTTGAGGGGCTGCCACAAAGAAGAGGGGGGTCCACCTATTCTCCAAAGCACCTGAAGGCAAGACAAGCAACAGATGGAAACTAATTAAGGAGAGAAGCAACCTAGGATTAAGGAGAATTTTTTTAACAGTGGGAGCGATTAACCAGTGGAAGAAAAGTTGCCTCCAGAAGTTGTGGGTTCTCCATCACTGGAGGCTTTTAAGAAGAGGACAACCACTTGTCTGAAATGGTATAAGGCAGGGATGGTGAACCTTTTCGGCACGGAGTGCTGAAAAGGGAGCATGCACCTGTGCGCGGGGCACCAAGTACTGAAAAGGGAGCACTTCACATGCACACTCGTCAGAGCTGCGACCAGGAAGAGGAGCTGCCCAGGGGGCATGCGTGCACCGCATAGGATACTTCTGGTTCCCGGACGCATGTGCACGCACCAATCAGCTGGCCGGTGCGCATGCTCACGCCAGAAATGAAAGACCAGCTCTTCCGGCACTGCTGTATACACAAAGGCTAGCTGATTGTCACGTGCACATGCACGGCACAAAGACCAGCACTGCTGTATGCACAAAGGCTAGCCGATTGTCACATGCACATTCACGGCAGAAACCTGGAAGAGGAACGGGTGATGCCACGCATGCCAGGTTTACATGGCTCCATGTGCCAATTCGGGCATGCGTGCCCTAGGTTCGCTATCACAGGTATAGGGTTTCCTGTTTGAGGAGGAGGGGGATGGACTAGATAGAAGACCTCCAAGGTCTGTTCCAACTCTATTATTCTGTTATTCCATACCCATCATCCTAGAGACCAAGGCTCAGTTGCCCTTCCTCCTTCTGCAGCCAGCTCTGCCTCCCTCCCTGGAAAGGCTCAGCATCAGCCCTGGGCCTCAAGCACACCCTAGCCAGGTCAACTTTGGGCAGATTGCTGGCCTGTTCCCTGAGCAGAGACCCTCCTTAGGCCATCTACAAGGACTCCTCTGACCTCCCCCTCCTCCAGATGTGGGGAATAGCCCCACTTTCCCTGAGAGACTGAGGGGGGAGGCTAGGAGGAGCTGAGTGCAAAAGCCAAGATGGAGCCAAGGAAGCCACAGTGGTCTGGCAGAGGCTGCTTTTTGACAGGCTACCCAAAGCCCCTTAAACTGGAGGGTAAAATGGTACCACCAGGTCCAGTCTATCTTGATTTCCACCTGCTGGAAGACAAGCCCCAGGAGATCATGATTCTGGCCCAGGATTCTCCCGCAGGTGATGCTTCACTTGGCCAATGGTTTCACACTTCTCTGTTGCTGGGGAAGGGGTGGAATCTTTTTAAAAAGGCTTTTCTCCTAAATGGAGCCACTTGGAGCATAAAACAAATCCTTTTTCTTTAATTGTCTCAGCTGAGGATTTGATACCTGGAGCAGATGCTCTTTCCCTTCCAAGCCCCCTCCAGGATTACAGCTTTGGGACCTGGCTGTGCCCCTTTGGTCTCCTGGTACACGTCAGCCCCTCGCTCCTCCCTGAGCCTCAGCTCTCCTGGATGCCACTTTGCTAAGAGTGGCCCCTGCCGTGTGGCCTCCCATGAAGGGCTGGGTGCAGCATGAGTCCCAGTGGCCGCCGCCCGGTTCTCTCACCTGTTTTGCTGAAGGAAGTTAGTAATTGGCAGCTGGCTCAGCCCTTCGGCTCCCAAAAGCAGCAGGTGGCACCGTCTCCCTTTGCTGAGGGAGTGACCGACATCCTGTGGGCCTGCGAAGCAGTTTAAGTGTTGTTGTTGTTACCCTGATTTGTTCTTGTGGACATAAAGATGTTTGTTGCCTTTTCTGGAACCGAGCAGAGGGCCTTCCATCCCCCACCCGCAACACACACACACACACACACACACACAGGTTGGCTTTGCAGTGGTTTGGGTGCCAGCCAGCGTGGCTCATGGGGGTTAGGCAGGAGTTCGGGGGGCTCTGGAGGGCCCAGGATGGCCTTGGGGGGTTGCCAGGGCCCTTCTGAGCTGGAGAGTCACACAGCCCTTCCTGTTGCCCAAGCTGCTGCATTCTGGCTGCTGCTCTGGCCTCCGGAAAAGACCCTCACCCCTCTTTGGCAAGGAGGGGTTGCCTGGGAACGGCTGGGCCGCAAACTAGCCTGCCAGTTTTGGCAATTCTTTTCAGAAGCAGATCGCCATCGCCTCCTTCCCCGGGCTGAGAGAGAGGGACTGGCCCAAGGTTGCCCGGCTGTCTTCGTGCTTCATGCAGGACCAGAATTCGCCGTCTGTGGGTTCTAGGCCGGAGCCTTCGCCTCGACAGCCAATTGCCTCTCAGCCGCCGCCTTAGAGCCTCAGTAATTCACATATGACCTTCTTCGTAGTGCGTGTTGAATTCCTTGCGAAACCAGAAACAAGCGGCGACGCAAGAGCGGCGGCCAGAAGCATCGCTTCGCTCGAACAAGGCTGCGCTCGCCCCCACCCCCACCCCCACCCCCACCCCGGCGCATCTTCTAGGAAAGGGTTTGGCGCTGCCCGCCCAAGGGCTGCAGGCCAGCCGAGGGAAGGCGAGGGGCGCGGGCCTTGTCTGGCCCTGCTGCGCTGAGAGGCAAACGCCACTCCCGCCCTGCCCCATCTGGGCTGCTGGAAGCCCCTGGCCTGGGCCGCGGAGGGGTGAAACTCGGGACTCGAACTCCGCTTGCACAACAGGCTTAACAAAAGGTCCGGTGTTACGCGCAACGGCCCAAAGAGGTGTCTGTCGCGCTTGTTGGAGGGCAACCGTCCCGCGCACCGGGGGAGCCCCTTGGGGAGGAGGCGCCGTTCCCCTGGGCCACCGGGGCTTTGGCGTTCCTGCCCGGGCCGCCTCTTTCTGCTTTGGCCAGGACAGCCCCTGCTCTTCTGCGCTCGTCCGCCGGCCTGGAGTGGAGCCGCGCAGCCGGGACTGGGCTTGGCCGGCGCCGAGAGACTCGCCGAACCCCCCACCCCCGAGACCAAATGAAAGGGAGCCCCTTCCCTCCCTTTCCCCGAACTACGCTTCTGCAGAGAGTCCCTCGTCCCGCCGACACAGGAAACTGGGAAGCCAGGCGGCTCCTAACCCAGAGCGGGGAGGGAGGGGGGTTTGGGGCAGGCCGGCGCGAGCCAGGTCGCTCCAGGCCCGGCACAGGGCGAGCCTCGTGCAGGGAAGCCGGAGCAGCTCAGCCGCTAGCAGCCCTGCTTCCCTACAACACCCCTCTCCCACCCTCCCCCCGTGAATGGTCTCTAGAGCAGCGATTCCCAGGATACTTGGGGAGGAGAGCTGGGGTTCCCCCAATATTTAAGCTCTAATCGGGAGACGAGCAGACGTCACGACTGGTTTTGCCGGCAGAAATCTTTGCCTCCCTTCTATCTTTGGGGTGGGATCACCCGAACAAAATATCTGAAGGGCTCCCTTGGGCTCTGACAGCCAGCTGACCCCCGGGCCCTCCAGGGAACAGGGGCAGAGCTGACTAGCCAAGAGACTGCTGGCTGGAAGGGTGCCCAGCCCAGGGAGAGAGAGATGCCAGAGGGTTTCCGCGGGCTCACCACAACCCTGCCCCCCTTCACCAGCAGGCCATGGCAGGACACACACTTCCTGGGGCCCAGAAGGAGCCTCACTGTTGGGGTTCTCAGCACCTCCCTATCATCTTCCTTGAGGCCACATTTGATGTCTGCACTTGGAAGGAGAGACACGGGTGGGGGTGGAATCCTTCCAGGGGCCTCAAAGAGCCTTCCCCTCCCCTCTCCTCCCTGCCCCCCCTCCAGCTTCTTCCAGGGTCCTTCAGGGAATTCGCCTTCTCTGCCTTTCTCTGAAGCTCTCCCTCTCTCGAAAGCCCTTTCCAGCTTACAGGAAGGCCGGTTGTGACTGAGAGCTTCCTAAGTGGGGCCCCAAGACTCAGAGAAGGGGAGCTCCCTGCATTGGAGCTGCCTTTCTGGGGTCCAGGACCCCCAGGCCTCTCCCCAACCCCAGGACGACACCGGTTTCCACTGGGAGTCTAGAATCCGCACCCGGATGTGAACAGGAGGGCAAATCAGGACCTGGGAACCTGGGAAGGGAGAGACCTGTCGGCCAACCGCTCCAATAATGGAGGAAACCTCCTGCAGGGCGGCTCAGCCTGGCTGGCATTTCCTTTGCCAGCCTCGCTTCCCCACTTCCTGTGTGTGGAGAGGAGCCGCAGCAGTTTTCCCAAGGGAGCGAGTGCTGGCTGGAAGAAGCCGCCTCGGTCCTGGATGGGCCCTTCCCAGCCTGGAAAGCGGGATTCGTCACTTCCCTGGGAAGCCCCAAGGGCAATTTTGCTTCACCCCTGGCTCCCTGCTGGTCTTGCAGAGTAAAGAGGAGTCTCCCTCCCTCTCCCTCCCTCCCTCTCTCTTTCCCCACCCTCCCTCTCTGTAAGAGAAGAGAACAGAAGGAAACACAAACAGGTTGCACAGTGGGGAACGGGACAATGAGAGAGGGGCTAAAAGGGGGGAATTCCTTTGTGTGGTGTCACCAGAGTTGTTCTTTCCTCTCTGTCCTGTGTGGAGGTGGGCTTCCCTTAGGCTTCCAATGGGTGGAGCCTCTTCTAAACCTTCTTGGCTCCCTGAGCCCCCCCCCCCCACACACACACCAGCGTTTCCTCAAAGGGCAATTGGTCCTTTGCAGGAGGGAAATAAATGTTTTACTCAGGAAGAGGCGGAGTCTTTTGGGGGGAAGGCGGTGGACTTAGGGGCAGGGAGAGGCTGGTCCAGGAGCCAGAAAGAGCTGACTCTGCCTGCCTCTGCCCAGGGTTCACACGTGCTGTTGGCTGCACTTTCCTTGAAGGAAGGGAACTGAGCACAGCGGAGCAGAGTGGGTTTGTCTCTCCACAGACATTCGTCCAAATCTTTGCCTATTTAGAGTTGGTAGAACTTCCACATACTGCACACTCTGTCTTTGAGTTAGGTAAGCAAATAAATCTTTATTTTCCGGCTGGCAGCATCTCCTGGTGAATTGATGCTGCACACATGGCACAAAGACTGGCACCATCAGCTACAAGGACAACAGGCACATGCCCAGCCACCCTCTCCTCATGGAGATGCCCCCTCCCCGGATTAATCCAGCCTGCCTCAGTTATGGCTGGGGGGGGAGTTCTAGGCCAGAGGCCGAGCCAGGCAGGAGCGAAGCCCAAGGAGAGGCCACCCATGGCCCCTTGGCGCCCTGTGAGACTGACAAAAGAGCTGCTACCTGAACTGGGGGGGGGGGGCTGCGCTCAGCTGAGGGACAGGAAGAGTCCTCATTTGGCCGCATCCTGTTTGTGCAGCTGCATTTGTGCCATTTTCCCTCTCAAAGGAGGGAAAATAAAGTCAGCGCAGCAACAAACAGACCAGCGAAGGCTAAAGGTGGCTCAAAGGGACGTAGCCCAGCAGCCCCTCCCTTCCCAGAGGCTGTGTGCCCCCCTCCTGTTGTGGGGGAGGCAGCCATTGAGGTGCAGCCCCCAGAAACGACCTGCCATTCTCATCAGGTCTTCCACCAGGCAGGCCTCTGGCCAGCCAGGTGGGGTAGATTTTCCTGCCTGAGACCCCCCTCCCCTTGGCTCTGCAACATCTTGGCCCCAGAGACGTGGCCAGGAAGGAGTGGGGCAGAGGAGGGCTCCAACGTGGGCCCTGGGGTGCCTGGAGAGGAATGATGGCCTGGCCTTTGAGCAGCCCCCAGGCCAGATTTTCACAACCCTCAAGATGGCTTGCCAGAGAGAAGAAACAAGAATGGCCAAAGTTCAGTGTTTGTTTTATTTACACCGAAGAGGCATGTTGTGTGTGCGAGAGAGACACACGCAGCTCCAGAAGCCAGGAATAAGCAGGGACTTGGTTCCCTGTTGTGATGCAGAAGCGAATTATCCGGAAAGGATGGGGCCTGTTTGAACTTGCTCGCTGGGCACGGCTTGCCAAATTATTTAACATTTTCACATGCCTGTTTTTCATTAACCGAATGAAAGAAAGCTTGCCCAGGCGGCACCATTGTGTTTGTTGCATGGAAAGGAGAAAAAAATAAATAAACAGAGTTAATGCTATCAAATGCCAAGGCCAGCAGTGGGCTATAAATAACATCTATTTTGCAACTAATTTCTTTGGGTGTGACTTTTTTCCGGCTTGCTTGTGACTTGCTCATTAGGTTAAGAGAGGCTGGATGCAAATATGTTTACTCCTTTAAACACTGAGCCATCCTAACTGGGCACACCTCACCTTCCCTTTTCTTCGGGTGCCCATTAATAAGCAATCAGATCCAAGTTATTGCCTGCAAGCAAGCGACAGCTCCCCCCTCCACGTGGCCAGAGGGGACGCAGCACCCTTGGGGCTCTGCCAGGCTGCCATAAACAGGCGTCCACAGGTGGCATCGAAGCTGGGAGGGTAGAAGTTGCCCAAACACTCCTTCCTCGGAGGGCAGGACAGCCAGCTGAAAACCTGGGCTCCAGGCCAAGGTGGTCCCTCCATGTGATGGGCAGCCTCTCTGGTGGAGCTGGTTCTCTGGGGCAAGAGCCACCATGCCAGCGGCTGTGGCAACCGGACTTCCGGCTGGGTGGGGTGAAAGAGGGCTCCAGAAAAACAACACAGGGAGGCCCCGAGGGTGGGGTATTCTCTGGCAGGTGCCGGCGCCATACCTGCCCAGTTCCAGGAACTGGATCTGCCTCTCGGCTGCAGAGGCCCCAGAGGTATCACACGGAGTCCCTGGCATGCCTCAAGGGGCTGAATGCCAAAAGGGGCTGGGGACTGACCCTCCCTGGCAGCCCCTCCACCAAGCTGGAACCCAGGAGAAAAATACCTCTGGGCACAGGCCTCTCCCCTCCGCAGCCTCTCGGCTACCAGGCC
This sequence comes from Pituophis catenifer annectens, assembly GCF_029215685.1. Lineage (NCBI taxonomy): Eukaryota > Metazoa > Chordata > Lepidosauria > Squamata > Colubridae > Pituophis > Pituophis catenifer. Next base: position 355,109,432 of record NW_027256881.1, read on the forward strand.
TGGGAGGAGGGCCCCTCCTTGCCCCTCTTCTCATCTGCAGAAGAGTCTGGGGGTCTCAGCATCTCCCCAGAGGCTTCTGGGAGAGGATTTCTGCAGGGTGTCCCTTGCACCCCCTTGCTAAACTGGGGAGAGGTTTGTGGAGTGCCACAGAGAACCTCAATGGCCTGCCAGGTAGAGACATGTGCCAGGCAACCCTTAGCAGCCCCCCCCCACTGCTTTCTACTTGGGGGTGGGGCTCAAAGGGCGCAGCAAGGCCCCTCCAGGCAGCCAGTGGAGATCTCTTCTGGCCACCCAAGAAGGCAGTGGCCACTCAAAGAAGTATTGACACCCCCCCCCAGAGAAGGGGGGGCACACTCAGTACAAGCTTACGTGAGGAGAGGTCTTGCAAGGTGGGCAGCTCCGGCGGGTGGGCCTTAGGAGGTGGTGTTGTATGGGGAAGCGTTTATGGCATGGCTGGGATTCTCCTTGCTTTTGTTTTACATAGCCTTATTTTCATTTATTCACGGAGTCTGAGGCTCCCCTGCCTCAACCCCCAAAGAGAGGCTGACCAGCCAGATCTGTCAGCTGCACTCACAAATTTGCCCTGCAGCCCCTCCCCACCCCTGCAGCCGCCCCAACTTGGTCAGTTAGAAAAGAACGACTCTCCAATGCATCCTTAGCTAAAGTACCCTTGAATAAAGCTCGGGTTATTTTGCTCCCAAAGCACCTGCTTAACTTTTCCCTTTTCCCCACCTTCCTCCTGGTTATCTTAAACCAGTGGTTCTCAACCTGTGGGTTGGGACCCCTTTGGGGTCGAACAACCCTTTCACAGGGGCCGCCTAAGACCATCGGAAAAACACATATTTTCAATGGTTTTAGGAATAATTTTATGGTTGGGGGTCACCACAACATGAGGAACTGTATTAAAGGGTCGCAGCATTAGGAAGGTTGAGACCCACTGTCTTAAACTGTCCAGTTACCCCCAAATTAATTGTTTTGGTAAGAGTCCCTGGCTGGGCAGGCTGGATGGTCTCTCATCTCCTTCCCTGACCTTGGAACGGCCAGCGGCTCCCACTAGTAGTCGTTTCGGTTCCTCTCATCCCAGCCTCCCCTCCTCCTCCCCCCGCCATTGCCTATGGCAGACTGGCATCCAGCGAAGCATGGCTGGTGTGGCAGGATGGCAGTCCTGACAGAGACCCTTCTTCCAGCCCCATGTTGGGCTTGGCCAGGCTGTGAACGGCAGGACTGGGAAGGGCAGCCATTGCCCACCTTGGGTGAGCCTGCTGGCAGTCTGTGTCCAAATTGGGGTGGGGGCGTGTCTGCAGGAGCCCTTTCTGAACCTCAAATGGGGAAGGGTGTCATAGCATGCAATACGGGGTGTGTGGGTCTGTGCAGCTTGTGCCTGAAAAGCGCCCAGCTCCTCTTTTTCCTGGCTGGGGTTCTCCTCCCCTCCTCTCAGCAGAGACCCAGCCAGGCTGCAGCAGTTTGTCCCAGAGTTCTCAGCAGGGATCTGGGTCTCCTTGCAGTTTGCAGCTGTCTTGTGACCAAGCTGGGCCTCTGGAAGCAAGCTGTCACTGGTGAGGACCCAGGCCGAGGGCTCCTTCTCAGGCCTGCCAGGGCTTTCCTGACGGTGCCAGGCGCTGCCACCTGGGCACAGAGGGTTTCTGTCCCGGGATCTGTCAGCGTTGCACAGGCCACCCTGTTCACTTAACTGAGCTGCAGAATACGAGAGACGCTGGCTTAAGAAATTGGCCATAAAGATGATGAGGCCGCTGCTGGCTGAGGGACTCCAGGCTTGGCTCGACCAGGCTGCCCCCCCCCTCCAGCAGCGTGGGCTCCCCCTACTCAGCACAGGAAGTCCCCAGACAGAAGCTGCTTCTGCATTGCCAGATACCAGGACCTTCCCCTTGAGCTGGAACAGACTGTTAAGCAAGGAAATGCCTGGGCAGCCAGGAAGTGGGGTATGCCCGCCAGTTGCTTTAAATTCTCCCCCCCCCCCGCAGCTCTTACCACCGCCAACCTCTTGCCCTGCTGTAGTGCTGAGCTGCAGTCTGGCAGCCATGGTCAAGCTGGCTGGAAGCCTTTGAAGTTCCTCCCACTACGCTGGCAAGTTGTTGGGAAAGGGGAGCAAATCTTATAGCCCTTTTCCTCACTCTCCCTCATCCCTGTTTTGGAACAATTACCAAGAGAATTCAATGTTTGTATTTACATTCATTGGAGAGAAATGGATTACAAGAGAGCAAGCAAGGGCACAATGGGGAATGCACAAGAATGCCTTAGCCCCTGCTCCCAGCTGCTTGGGATACAAAAGGAGGACTTTGAGGTGAAATTAATTAGAATCATGCAGTTTCCGAAAGTAGTGCAAGCTGGCCCTGGGTGCTAATTAACTAACCAAGGTTGCAGAGCTGACATTAACATTGGCATCCTTCACTCTCAAGAGACTATGGTATCGTGCTCTGGAAAGAGGTCCTAAAACAGGACCTCTTTTAGGCAGAGCTGAGCTAACTTGTAATTAGTATCTTTCAGGGAAGCACAGACTGAAAATACAAGGAAAGGCAATTTAGGAAGAGATGGGCTATCCAAACACTCTCTCCCCTCCGCAAGGGAGGAAGCGGGGAAAAGAGAGAAGGAAATGCAAAAAATCCCCACAAAACCAAGGGAAGCCAGGATAGGCATGTTCCAGTTAAAAGTCAGCTCCAGGAAGACGGTCAAGAGAGACTGTCTTTCCATGGAACTAGTGCCAGAAATCCCGGTCCAGGTTGGAGGTAGGTTGGCTAGCGCTGATGATGTTAGCTCGTTTGGCAACATCCTCAGTGCTTGCATTTAAATGTTTCATGAAACACCTGCAGCAAAGCCAAGCTCAGAGAGCACCAAGGACCCCCAGTCATCGTTGTTCCCCTCCACCCCTCCCTCTCTACAAACCCCACTCCCTTCCAGCACTGATGATGTTACCTGGTTGGGTAATGAAATGTCTGCAACAAAACAACCCAGCTCAGAGAGCACCAGGGCCCCCCATTTGCATCTCCTGCAAGCCACCCAGAACCACCCAGAGGATCCCCTCCTTGCATTGCCTCCCCCCCACATAGGCCACAGAAGGGCTGGTGGGGCAGCCCCCTGGTTTCAGCGGCACATCTGGTGCCCGTGTGTCTGCTGCTGCTTCCTGCCAGTGTGGCTGCAGCCAGAGGCAGCTTCACTCTGGCACACGCAGTCCTCTCTGCCCACAGGTGCTGACTCAGCAGCCTGCCAAGTTTCGGCCAAGCTGGATTGGCAGCATTTTCACCTCCTCCCCATGACTGCTTTGTGCCCTGTTTGTGCCTAGCCCAGATTACACAGCCTGGCACTCTCTCTCTCTCTCTCTCTCCTGTGCAAGGAGGAAATTGAGGTGAGCTTTGGCAACCCCAGTGCAGAAGCATAAAAGTTCGGGAGTGTTTCCTTTCTGCTGTTGCCAGGGGCATCACCTGGGTCTGGCCTGCACCTCCTCATCACCATGTCCTCTTGGCCACCCTGGCTGTGGATGTTGCTCTTGGAGGCAGTGCTCAGGTCACACCCAGGTGCAGCCAGCTCAGCCTTGGGCACCTGCCAGCTCAGCCTCACGCGACCGGTGCCTCCCTTTCCTTAGATTGCTTTGGCCTGATGCAGGCGTTTAGCCCTTGTCCCCGGCTGACCTGACAGGAGAGGCTGCAGCTGGCTTGGGCAGGACGGTGCCGCCATTCTGCCAGCAGCCGGCCTAGCAGATGGAGGCAGCTGAGTTGGTCCCCATGATGTGGGATCATCGCCAACTGGACGGAACGCCATGGCTGCCTGCTCCCCCACCCACCCCCGCCAGGGCAGGAAAACCCTGCCGAGCTAAGGACCCATCAATGGAACTTATTTGCTCCATCAACACAACTGTCCTGCTTGCACAAAACACAATGAGAGGCTTTGCAATAGAAACAGGGCTGGTTTGTTTTAGGAGAATGCCTGTCAGCGAGCAGCTTCCTCTTTGATTCACCTGGTTGCTGGGGACACCCTCGTCCTAGGTGGACTTGTTAGCCTCTGGCTCACACACAAAACACAAGCAACACAGACCTGCAGCAAAATCAAGCGGGCAGCCTGGCTTCCCGCAGCCCAGCCAGCCCCAAAGGGAAGGAGGAGGCCGCTCCTGGTTGAAGGCTGGCAGCGCAGCCCCTGCCAGAGACCCGCTCCGTGTCGGCTCTTGCGCGAGGCTCTCGGCATCCTGCAGCTGGCCCTGGGCACCCCTCGCGGGACCAGCTGATGCCCGGAAATTAGTAGGGCGTTGGCGGCCTCCTGCATTGGAAGGGCCCCGGTTCTCCCCTACCCCTGCGCATTGGGCACCTCGACTGGGCTGCCCCTCCTTGGGGGTCCCCAGGACGGCCTGTCCCGGCGGCCACCCGGCTCTTTCCAGTGAATAGCAGGGAGGCGCCCCCGCCCCGTTTACCGTAAAGCGATGCTCGGCGTCTGGGGGAGAAAGGCGGAGCTCAGGGGAGGTAGCGCCGGGGGGGGGACGGCAGCCCCGGCTAGTCCGCGTGAGTGCAGGGCGGTGGCAAACGGCCGGGGGATGGAGGGCGAGGTGTGGAGCCGGGCCGGCAGGGGGGCTGCGAGGCTAGGCGCTGCTACGCAAAAGCTGGAGACTGTAGTAAGAAATTGGCCGCCTGTTCTTTCTAAAAGGGGGCCCTGAAACACGCCACGGCTTCCAGTTACTTTGAGCGGGCGGGTCAGAAGCTCGTAGTGGGTGAATTCCGTCTCTGGTCCTGCAAATCCGGTTTCTCTGCAAAAGAATTCTACCCGCACTTCTGCTCTAGGTTAGATACCTCCTGTTAGAAACTGGATCTAGCCCAATAACTCAAAGACAGACTCCAATTCTTTTCTGTAGTTTTATTGTTGATCTGTTGGTACTGGAGGTCACTGACCTTGTACCTTTCTCTTTCAGGTATACATCTGGAATCAACTGTGGAACATGTGGTTGGACCTTTTGTACCCAGGAGGAGGGGCTAAGAGGTAAGGAGTGGTTACAGGGATTATGGGATATGTGGTTAGTTAACCCTTGAAGGTCCGGGTGGTCAGGGAGATGTAGTAGTTAGGCATTTATTATGACAAAACCCCCTCTAAATGCCTAACTGGGTACCTGGGGCAATGTTTGCATACATACAGGAAATACACAAGTACAGGCATGAATTACAAGCAAACACGCATTTTTGACATTAGGTAAGCATGTTGTTTATGTGGTAGGGGTTTAGTGAGAATATCTGCTGTTTGCTCCTCTGTGTCACAGTGTACTGCTCTAATGAAGCCTATCTCTGAAAACTGCCTGACGTGTTTGTATTTAATGTCAATGTGCCTAGAACGCTGACCTATGGCATCGGCCCTAGAGATCTCTATTGCCGCTTTGTTGTCTTCGTGGATAACTATTGGATATGAGGGTTCAGCCCAGATGTCGCAGAGCAGGTCATCGAACCATACTAAATTGTTTGCGGCCTTTGATAGGCAGACAAATTCTGCTTCCGTAGTTGATGTGGCCACCAGTTTTTGCTTTCCAGTGTACCAATGGATGGGGCAATTGTTGAGTAGTAGCACGTAGCCAGAGGTGCTTTTTCTGCACCCTATGTCCCCAGCCCAGTCAGCGTCAGCATAGCAGGTTAGCTTTGGTTTCTCGGATGTTTCTGGTTCTAGGCAGAGTAGGGCATCCGCACTGAATTTTAGGTATCTGAGTAGTCTTTTTATGGCGTTCCAGTGTGTTAACGTGGGCTTGCTTACATGCCTGGACAGTAGATTGACGGCTAAGGCGATGTCGGGCCTGGTCCAGTTGGATATGTACAGCAGTGACCCTATCGTTGATCTATACAATTTGTTGTCTGTGAAAGGTTCAGATTCCTCATACATGGTCTTCAGGAACTCAGGCTGCATGGGGGTCTCGCTGGGTTTTGCTTCGGACATGTTGCATTTGGACAGCAGCTCGATGATCTTTTCTCTCTGGGAGAGGCGGAAGCCCTTGTTGGTTTTCATCACTTGGACCCCTAGGTATCTGTCAATCTTTCCAAGTGACTTTAGGGAGAAGTGGCTACCCAGGTCAGTGGCGAACTTGTCACATCTGTCCTTGTGCTTGCTGATGTACAAGATGTCGTCCACGTAAACGAGCACACCCTCGAATGTGTTGTTTTCTCTCCTCGTAAAGAAGCATTTGTCGGCTGAGGTGGCCTCGAAGCCCATGGATCTGAGGGCCTTGGCCAGGCAGTCATACCACCTTTTGTCTGACTGCTTGAGCCCGTACAGGCTTTTGTTCAGCAGCCAGGTTTGGTCCTCGCCTTTGTTGTACCCAGGCGGCGCTTTGACGTATATTTCTTTATCCAGCTCGGCGTGTAAGTACGCTGTTTGTACGTCGAACTGGAAGACCTCCAAGCCCAGGATGGTGGCCACCACCAGGGCGCTTTTGACGCTTTCCGCCCTGACGGTTGGCGAGTAGGTGTCTGTATAGTCTTCGGGGTATCTTTGGGCGAAACCCTGCGCGACTAGTCTTGCCTTGTATAGGACCTTGTTGTCCTCTAATGTCTTAACCCTGAATACCCATTTGGTTCCTATTGGTTTTTTGTCCTTTGGAACTTGGGCAGGTGAGTATACCTGGAGGTTCCTTAGGCTTTCCATCTCCTTCTCCATGGCAGACATCCATTTTTCTTTTTCTTCCTGGGGGAGCCCGAGGATGTCTTCATATGAGCTGGGCGTGAAATGGGTGTCGTGGATGGTCATGACGTAGTCCTCTAACTTCTTTGGTAGCTTGTTTCTGGTTCCTCTGACTGGCCTGCTGGGGGTTGGCTCGGTTTCCTGCATGTTGTCTGCCTCATTGTCCGTCAGGTCATCTATCTTCAGTGAGGGGTGTCCTTCTTTCCAACCTTTGACGCTTGCCTTGCGATGGTTGGCTTTGTGCCCTGTGACCTCTCTGACCTCCCTTTCCCCTTGGTCATGCTCGAATGTGACCCTATTGGTTGGGATGTCATTGGAGTGTACCCTCGACCAGTTTGCGTTTTCGTGGAAACTGGCTGATCTGGAAACCACAAAACGGTTATTGTTGTCGACAAATCTGTAGCCCTTTGTGCCCGGTTCGTAACCCACGAACCTTAACCTTTTTGATAATTTCTCCCCCTTTCTTCTTAGCTGCCTGGGAATGTGGACATCAGCTGGGGCGCCAAATATGTGTAAGTGAGCAATGTTGGGCTTTCTGTTGTATAGCATCTCGTATGGCGTCTTATTGATAGAGCTTGACCACAGTCTATTCAGGGTGTAATTGGCGTAGTGTAATGCCTCTGACCAGAAATGCTGCCCCATCCCAGCATCCTCCAGGGCGCACCTCATCATGGTTTGCAACACCCCGTTTTTTCTCTCTGAGACTCCATTTTGGAATGGGGAGAAAGGTGAAGAGGTGTAATGCGCTATGCCCTGCTCCCTCAGCCACCTTGTGAATTCTTTGGCCATGAACTCTGAGCCCCTATCAGTCATTATCTGCCTTATTCTCATGTTGTGTTGCATATCTACTCTCCTGTGGAATTCTTTAAACCTTTGGAATACTTCATTTTTGTGTCTGAGGGAGTAGACGTACCCGTATCTGGTGTAGTCATCTACAATCGTGAGGAAGAATCGCTTCCTATGTCCTACAGAGGGTTTCATTGGCCCTACCAAGTCCATATGCACCAATTGGAAGGGGTATTCCGTGGTTCGTTTGGATCCCCTGGGGATGGCCTTAACCTTGATCTTAGAACGCTTACAAACTGAACACTCCAAGTAGTTTTCGCAGTTCTTTACTTTGAGACCCTCGGTACATTCCGTCATTTTCTTTACAATGGGGAAGCTTATGTGTCCCAGTCTCCTGTGGAGGAGGTGGGCGCAGTTATCATGTAATGGCTTGCCGATAGATACAGACTTGTTTGTCTTCTCATGGCTACATCCTGCCTCCTGCTGCACCCCCTCTGTTTCTGGATACTTATCTACCCTGTGGTTTGTGCTGGTATCAATGCCTTCTTCCTCCCTTGCGTTGGGTGTGAAGTAGGGAAGTCCCTCGTGTATGGTTACCTTTCCTATCTCTTTCCCTTGCTTGATCAAGTGTGCCTTTCCATCTTTAAATTTTATTTCTATATTTGTGTCTCGTGTTAGCCTTGTGATGGCTAGCACATTGTGGGGAATCTCTGGTATGTACAGTACTTCTTTTAAGTCCCCTACCTGTGTGATGTGTACGTTTCCTTTCCCCACTACTCTGACCTTGCTTTGGTTTGCCACCTTTATTTCTGAGTCTATTTCTGTGAGTGAGTCTAGCAGCTCTGGGTTACAGGTAGTGTGACTTGTGGCCCCTGAATCTAGAAGCCATGAGTTTCTCTCTATCTTATGTTTGTCATTTGGGTCATCGTGCCTGATCCCGTACATGGAGCCAGAGCTACTCTCCCTGGAGTGGTCTCTGCGCTCGTGGTGTTTCCTGGGGTTGGGTGACCACCCTCGCCCCCTTTCCTTTGGGTACCTGCGTTCAGGTGACCTTCCCCCTCTACTGTCGTGCTGTCCCCTATCCCTATGGTTCCTGGGGCAATCCTTCTTTAAGTGGTTCCTCGATCCACAAGAATAACATTCTGAGGTATCCCTGGCCCTATCCTGGAAATCCACCCTCTTTGTGGGTCTGGGGTCCCCTTTGGCTAGTTGGCGTTCCCTCCTCAGAGTGTCCTCTGCAACGAGCTGACTGGTCAGTGAGCCTAGTGTGAGGTATTGCAAGTTGAGGCTATTTAGTTGGGTCATAAAGATGTCCCAGCTGCTATCAAGAGAGTTTATGATTATGCTTATCATGCTCTCTTCAGTGATGATTTCCCCCCTCTGCATGAGTTCTGTCCTTGCAGCATTCATCTTTAAGATGTGCTCACTCATGGGGACCCCTGCCTTATGCTTGGTGGAGTGGAACTCCCTAGATAGTCTAGTGGTGGTGGCTCTGCTTTGGCTATAAAACAGGTTACATAGTTTTTGCATAATATCATAAACAGTTAGATTGTCCTCAATAGATGGATACATAGCAGATGGAATGGAGGTTAACATGATGCAAAATGCCCTGTGATGAATGCAGTCAATCTCCAGTGACCAGGGCTTTTGGGGAGGTTTGTTAGCTAGGAACAGTGCATTCTCTCTCATGAGAGCAACCCTTAATTGTTGGCTCCATTCTATAATATTACCCCCATCTAACTGCAGTTTTGGCAAATTGGCATAATTTGCCCCAGAAATGTTAGTAAGGTTACTTACTGGGGGGAGCTGTCCATGGTCCAAGTTGTGATTAAACTCACAATAAGGCTTTGGGATGTCTGTGGCCATTCTGTACTTGCTTGGATCTATGTAACTTGCTTCTCTTATTACAGGCAGGTACTGGGCATGCGCGAAGCTCATTCCGCGCTGGAGTCCATCGGGTGAGGTTCCTGTTGCTGGAGCTCCCAGGCCTAGGCCTAGGCCTGTCGGTGGGAGGCTGGACCCGCCCCCGGTGGGTCCGAAGATTCCTCCTGAAGGTGGACACCACTGCTGGATGGCCGGATCCCCGGCGAAGAAGGGCAGAAGGTGAGGGGGCGACGCGGTCGCAAGTCGAGGACTTATGCGGGTTGGCGGCGCGGCAGCAGCGGAGGTCGTAGGTTGAGGATTCCCTGCACCCAGCGGCTCGGCGGTAATGGCGGCGGCGGCGGCTGATCCTCCCTCGTGGTCGCTGGTCCCTGGTCGCGTGGACTGGCCCGATGGGTGTCGTGGCGTTGGTGAGTAGCCGGTTCTTCTCTTCTGCCTCGGGCCTCGCGTTGCCGGTGTAGCGGGTGGTGAGTTCGAGTTCTGCGGTTGATTTTTCCTGCAGGTGGGCGGTCTTTTGTGCCGGTTGTTGGCGCGCGCGGTGTTTTTTGTAGGTTGTGACTCGGTTGCCTGGTCTCTGTTGGTTGTCCTGGCCTTCTTGTGCCCTCCAGGATTTTTCTTTGGTTTATTGAGTGCCGCAGGGGGCTCGAAAGCGGAGCCTAGGGCAGCGGTAATGGTCTCGATTGCCTTTTGCAATTCGAGATCGGTAGGCGTTTTTCTTTTTGTTATTGCGATCTCTTCGTGGTCGCTTTCAGAGCTGGGCTCTTCGTAGTCACTTTCTGAGCCCCCCTCGTCTGTTTCGGGGTTCGGGCATTTTCGCGCCAAGGGATTCAAATCCTGGCTTCCCATTGGCTGGTGCTCGTCCCAAGATGGCCGCCGGGAAGGGGGCGCGGAAATGGATTCTGCCGGCTCAGGATCATCGGGTTGGGGTGGCTTACCCTTTTTTGCTGGCTTTTCTTTCTCGGTGGTCTTTGGGGCCTCGATCACTGCTTCTTGTTGCTCGAAGAGGCTTTGAAGGTCCGCGATGAGGTTTTCTTTGTCGCTGTTTCCCTCCATCAGTTTCAGGATGGAGAGTTTGAATTTTTTCATTTTCTGTGCTGTTTCTTCTTCCGGGGCGGTGATTTCCTTGGATGGCCCCTCTTCATCTGATTGTGAGTCCAGGCTGGAGTCCTGTTCGCTTCCAGCTTCTGTCTCCTCCATGGCTGTGGCTTTGGTTGCAAGCTTCTCAGCCATCTTCTTGGTAAGAGCTCTGGTCTGTGCTCTGTTTGCTTCTTCAGGGTAGGTGTTGGGTTCAGTCATTGTCTGGAGTTATGGGCAACCGACCTCTGCTACCATTTTGTTAGAAACTGGATCTAGCCCAATAACTCAAAGACAGACTCCAATTCTTTTCTGTAGTTTTATTGTTGATCTGTTGGTACTGGAGGTCACTGACCTTGTACCTTTCTCTTTCAGGTATACATCTGGAATCAACTGTGGAACATGTGGTTGGACCTTTTGTACCCAGGAGGAGGGGCTAAGAGGTAAGGAGTGGTTACAGGGATTATGGGATATGTGGTTAGTTAACCCTTGAAGGTCCGGGTGGTCAGGGAGATGTAGTAGTTAGGCATTTATTATGACACCTCCTAATGTTTTTATTTAGATTTATTTTACTCCAGCAACTTCTAGAATCCAGGGGTGCTTTTAATTGCTTCCTCTCTGCTCCCCAGAAATGAGTTCATTAAAAGGGAACAAATGTTTGCCTTCCTCTCGAGCCAAGCCGTGTTCGCCGGTCTCTCTGTTCTAGAGCTGGCTGCGGAGTTCTGGGAGTTGAAGTCCCAGAAGTCTACAAGTCTTACCGGTAGTTGCCAAGTTTGGGGAGTCCTGCTCCAGAGAGAGAGGAGAATTCTGCAGAGCCGAAGCGGTTTCCTCTGGCAGCCAAACCCAAAGGGCAGATCACATCTGGCCTTGCAGGATCTCAGCTGAGCCCTGAAAGTGGCCCTTGGGTCTGGGCAGAAACTATCCAGGGTCCTCTTGGGTCCACAAAGAACTTTTGAGGCCGAAGAAGCTAAAATTGCACATGTAGGTATTTTGTACAAAGCTCGGGCAGAATCCAACAGCAGCCCTCTTCTTTTTCTGAAGAGCCTGGAGAGGTGGGGGGAGGGACAAGCACTTTGGGGGGGGATACTCCCAACAGCCCCCACAGCTGACGCACTTGTGTACACACCTCCACACACACAAAGGGGATTTCTCAGGATGGGGCTGAGCAGAAGCCCTGTTTCTCCAACAGGGCATCATCCTGGGAGTGTCAGTCTGCCCTGCTGAAAGCCCCGGATCCTATCACCTCCTCGGCCACTGGAGGGCCCTGTCCTGGATGCCACCCGCCCTGTCTCCTGGCAGACCACCCTAGCCCCTGCTCTCCTGCCCTCCGCTGCTGAAGGAGGCGGAAAGAAGAGGCCACAGCTGCTCAGGGAGACCTACTGAAGCCCAGTCTGTCATCTGCAGCCTGGCTCGGCAGGGAATCCGAGGAGGGACCCTGCAGTGCCCCCAGCCGGCATCCTCCTCCTTGGCTTGCCTCCTCAGGACCCTGGCCTCTGCACCGACGGTGCTCTTTCAGTGCTGGGCAGCCCACGGAGGCAAGGCAGGGTCAGCTAAGTCTGAGAGGCTGCCTTCGCACCAGGCTCCAGGGCTGCACAGCTCCTGTGCGCTGGGCCTCCCCCGGGAGAGTCTTTGGTTTGCACCAGCTGCTTGGGGAAGGATCATGGGCATCAGGCAGGGAAGCTAGCGGCTGGGCTGATTCTGTGCCCGGCACATGGGGAGATCCCTGGAGGCCGACAAACACCGCAGTAGCTTTGCACCACATACCTGGCCTGATCGTGATGGGGCCGCAGGCATTGTGCGAGAACAGCCGATCGTGTCTGCTGCATGATGACTTGAACAAAACTGTTGGTTGGTTAACTGGGATTCGATCCAAGGCAGAATTCTTATTCGGGTTCAGCCTCTTCAGCCAAAAAAATCCATTTGTGCCATCGGGGAAGTGCGAAGATCATTCTAGACTGAAGGACTGAAGCCTCTTCCTTCTGAATAAATTTACATTTCCAGGGAATTTGCCAATGGCCTCTAAACAAACCCTTATGTCAGTATTAAAAAATAAATCCTGGAAAACTGGTAAAGGGTGCGTGTGTGTTTAAAAAGAGGGCTGTCCGCTCTGAAGCTCATATCTAAACTCCAAAGCAGACCGTGGACAGCCTGAGTTAGAAGCACCTTGAAAACCAGGTGGATTTGTCAAAATGTTGCCAACTCGTCTTACCTTTTAATAGGCAGCAGGCAAATATCTTTTGATTCTAATTTCCTAAATACCAGAAAAATTCTGGGAAGAATTATTAAGCAGCTGATCAGTGGGGCATTTGGAAAAGAACCACATTTGGCTAAAGGCCAGCATCAGGAATAAATAGTGCCGGCCACTGTGGAGTGATCAGGTGAGGTGAGTAATGGCAAGGCAGTGGGGCCTTCAGCACAGCCGTCAGCCCGGCCTGATACAAAATGCATGGAAGAGGATGTGGTTATGCCGGCTGAACTCTGCTCCCTTCCCTGGAGAGGGGGCCAGTTGAACAAACTTAGCCCAGATTGAGCCCAGGTGGTCCGTGTCCGATTGGAAGGAAGGGGGGGCAGAGGTGGGGGACTCTCTTCTACATCCTGTGCTGCTCTGCTGGGATGCAGAGGTAGAAAGGCCGATTATCCCCCGGGTGGAGCATGGAGATAGGGAGGGCTGGGCATCCTTCCCACTTCAGGGATCTTCAGAAGGCCTCTGAAGACCTTTTTCACCAGGACTCCGAGGGTTTGCCCCAACCCTCTGGGCTAGCTACTTTCTCAGTGGCTAAGGCTGCAGAAGAGGCCTCCGTGGCGATGCTACCCTCTGCCCACCCAGCCACCCAAAGCTGCGTCACAGGAGGGACACACACACACACCACAGTGCACAAAGCTGCCCGAGGCAGAGGTGGGCAGGAGCCAAGGCATTTGGCCATCTCCACGCTCTCCTTCCCTTGCTCCGGAGGCTGCCATGGAAGCCGGCGTCTCTTTCCTGCCTGCTCCGCCCTGGGCAAAGCTGCGGGACGCCTCCGGGACAAAGTTCAGAGACGCCGCTATAAATAGCCCGTTTCTCCGCAGCTATTTTTAGTTCCCCGAGAGCTATAATTACCTTCTGCTGCTGCCCCGGCTGGCTGGCGCTACCGCCGGTCGCCCAGGGAGGGGCCGGGAACGGCGGCCAGCGGTCCGCTGCTTCTAGCCGGGGCGAGGAGGGCCGAAGACCGCAGGCAGGGTGTGGACTGTGGAGGGCACCGCCGGTGGGCAGCTGGCTAGGCGGCCGCAGAGCGCCGGAGACCGGCGGCGAGGATTTGGCTCCGCGGCTCTGTGGAGACGGGGGCTGGGAGCCTATGCGCTCCCTCTGTCCTTGCTCCCCTTGGCCCGAGGCTCTCCCCTGAATGAGAGCCAGCCAGGAGGGAAGGAAACGAGGCAGCGTCGGGTGGTCGTTCTTCTCTTCCCCCCCCCGGGCTTTGGAGAGGAAGTGTCGGGCCTGGATGCCCGCAGAGTGTGCCGTGTAACCAGCCCCCAGCCGCCCCACTGCAGAAGCCACAGAGCTCGCTCTGTGTGTATGTATAAGGGCTTCTCCTCCTCCCCCACCCTGGACTGACATGGCAACCAGGTGGATGCCATCCCACCCTCTATGCGCTCTACTCTTGGAGGGTAGCCCTCAGGGCAGACCAAGGTCATCCTGGGGACCTCTCCACCCCAGGTGCACCCAAATGGCTGAACGCCCATCTCTGGTTCTCTCTCACACACACATTGGCTGATTCCAAGAATTTTACACCTCCTCCCTTTCCCCCTTAGGGCTGGTATTCATGTCCCGTTTGTGTTGCCTTGAAGATGCCGACCACCCCTTCCTTTAGGACAGGTGGCCACTTTAGGCTCATTTGAGAGTCTGCTTTTCTTTTCCTGCTCCTCACCGGTATTCTGCCCTGTATTTGGCTGGCAGAGGCATTTTGTGGTGGGCAGGGTCTCTTCCCGCCTCGCGTGAGCTGTTGTGAGCAGGGCCTCCCCTTAATGGCACCTTGGAGGCCCTTCAGAGGAACTGAGGAGCCCAGTAGGTGGATGCTGGACAGACCCCCACCCCCACCCCCGTTTGCTCTGATCCTTAGCATTGTGGAGGCAACCCCCCCCCCCAGAATGCTGTCCCCCCCCCCCAAGACGAGATTACGGAGCAGTGCCTCAGGAGAGCTGCCTTCCCAAGTCGAGAAAAAACAGAATTTCCAGCAAAAGTGAGGTTTTATTCTTTGACTTATCAATTGACTTTTTTAAAACAGGAACCTCACAACATGTTCAGTACTAGCAAGTCAGTCAGTCCAGGGCACAAGGGAGAGGAACTGATTATAAAAGGGAGTGGCAGGAATTAGCAAGAAAAGATGACCAGACACAACCTTTCCCCCCTCCCCCGTTATAAACCTCCCTCTTTTTGGCAACAGGAATAGAGTTTGGCAAATAAGAACTATGTTCAGCAGGCTTTTTTCAAAAACTGCATCAATCCGTTTGTCACTTTGGTGAATTAAAAAACAATTGAAAGAGTTTAACACAAGGAGGGGAATCCCCCCCCCCTCTGTGTGTGTACTGTATAAAAGGTCCAGGTTCCCAGAGAGGAGAGGTGAGGAGGGTGACCCTGGGATCAAGGGCGGACAGAGGGGGAGGGCTTGCATATCCATGGAAGAGGCAGAGCTGAAAGCAGGGAAGACCCACCCACGTGAATGGGGAAGCAAATGCAAAGGGGGTGGGGATGGCGGAGGCTCCTGGGCTGGGATTCCTGGGGGGGGACTGCCCAGTGCCAGATTTAGGCATAAAACAAATAAATTTAGGGCCTCACAAAATTTCAGAATTTTTGTTGTTGCTGTCTTTTAGATTTTGTGTGGCTTTTTGTGTGTGCTGTATTTTTAAAAATCTTGGGTAGCAAAATTGTATGCATAATTTTACAAAGACTTTAGGTGTAAGCGATACTTTAAGGCCAAATGTTCTCAGCGGTACCAGGAAGAGACCATCAGAGAGCAGATGCTCCACCTCATTTTTGCAATGACCCCAGGGTGAGGGCTGCTTGGCACTCACTGGGGGGGGCATCGGGTGTGGCACAAGAAATCTAATGGCTGAGCCTTCCAGGAGAGCAAGGGGGCCCTAACCCTGCTGGCTGGGAGTCCCTGGAAATGCCCCACTCACTTCTGGGCAAGGGGAAAGGAGCACCAAGCTGCTGGCAGCCCTGCAGCTTCTCTGGCTTTGCACTGGGAGGAACGGGGGGGGGGGGTGCTAATCCCATTCTATCCCCCCAAGCTTCCCCAGCCTCAAAAACAAGGCCTCATTCAGCCCAGCCTCTCTTCCCAGCCTGGAGAAGAACAGTTCTCAGTCCTTGGAAGGAGGAGCTCATTCTGGACAGCAGATTCTCCGTTAAAGAAGCTGACACAATGCCCCCCCCCCAGCACTCCTATTCCCGCATCCAACCTGCTGGCATCCCCAGGACTCTCCAGAGACCTTCGTCCTCCATTCTGCTTTTTGGCCACTGGTTCCTCTCTCGGGGAGAGCCGGGACGGGTGCAACCAGCCAGGGCACAGCCCTCCCCAGCTTTGGCACCAGTAGGGTCTGTGGCGCTCGGCAGGAGGGTCCACAGAAGAAGCCCTCAGCCCACCTGGCCTGGAGGAAGCACTGCCTGCAAGTGTCCCTGGGGAGCCCAAGGGGCAGGGGGGCACTGGGGAGGGAGGGTGGGAGGAAACTCTACATGACCATCGCGGAGGTGGTGGGTATGATGGAGAGCACCCCAAAGGAGAAGTCGATGTGAGAAAGAGAAGGCATTTCTGCTTGGGAAGCCCACTCCTCAACAGTCCAGGACGGGCAACTGCAGGAAGGGCCTCTGGCAGCGGTCTTTGCCTGCCTGACGTGGTCCAGGTCTCCACCTGAGGGGCATCCTCAGTGCTGGACAGACCAGCTTCCTAGGGGTCCCCATCCCAGGACGGACCCTCAATCCTGGCCTTGCGCCCTCCTGACTCCCGGGCTCGGAATTCGGTCATCTGCCGGACAGGACAAATGGGCAGGGCGAGGCCTGATTCCCCCCCCCTTGTGCTGGGTGGAGATCAGGGCTGGGGGATGCGCCCGGCCTGGGGATGGGTTGGGGTGCGCCTGGCTATAGGAGGGTGCACGGCTTCTTGTCCTTGAAGGGGTTCTCCGAGGTGGGGACGCCAACAAGCAGGGGATCGTTCCTGGCCTGCTGCTCGCAGTAATTCATCAGCTCCAGGGAGGCTTTGGAGACCTGAGGAGGGAAGCAGCCACGTCAGCCAAGGGCGCCAGCAGATGGCAAGCGGCCGACTGGCCTCCGCCGGCCCTTTGAAGTCCAGCCTGCTTGGCCGCAGCCAATTTTAGCCCAAACCAAGGAAAAGGGAGAGACCACACCCACTAATTCTCATTTCCAACCTGCAGCAGGATCCCCCAACATCCCCCTCACATTCTGGAAGGGGGACCTGACATTCTGAGGGGGGGAGGTAAGGGCAGACCCTCTTCCCTTGCACAGTTGTCCCTAGTTTCTGGCTTTCCCTGTTCCTCAAGAGACTCACCTCACCTCCAGAGAAGTGGGCTAAGACAAGACTCAGCCACCCCCCCTTTCCCCCCCCCACAGCCCACAGGGAATAATGGCAATGCTAAATGCAGCTGCACTGAAACTCTTCCAAGAACCAGGCTCTGGAGGGCGATTACAAGAATTTCCTCCCTCCCTGCCTCGTTACCGTCTGATTCATAGCCTCTGATCATGTGCAGAGGCATTCTTGGGCCAAGGAACAACCGAGGCACGCAGACCTCTGCGCTAAAAGGTGCTCTCCCTCTTCGGTGGGTGGGTGCAACATCCCTGCCTTGGGCTGAGGGCCCAGAGACCCTCCCCCACTGTGGTGCTCTCAGAGGCCGCACTCTGCTTGCAGACCCTCCGTTCCCGCGCTGCTTAGAGCACCAGGAACCCACAGTTTGACCTTGAGCCAGAGGTTGCCTTCTATCTGTCCCCCTTCCCAATTACCAGGGCACCTGTCGCTCCCCTTTGCGTGCTTCCTCTCTCTCTCTCTCTCACACACACACACACAGAGGCTGCCTCCCCAGAGCCCACCTTGATCCTCTCCATTCCGGCCTCAATCCGCAGCTGTTCCACCAGCTTCCTGGCCTGGGCGATGTTGTTAGTGGCCGACATCGTCTGCCATGGAGGGGGGGTACATCCACCAGCACCTGGATGCGGGGAGAGAAACACCAGAGAAGGGGACACTTGGCTCCTGACCCTGCTCTGCCCCTCTCCAGGGGTGGAACCAGGCAGAATTGCCCCCTCCTCTCTTTGGAGACAGGTGCCCCTTCACTGTCAAGCTCAGGGTGGCAGTGCTACAAGCTGCCCTGGGGAGGGGGGCTTCAGCTGAAGGGAGTAGCCGCCTGACAACTTGACTTTCCTGTGTACCTAGGAAAAAGGCCCAAAGTCCCCAGAGCAGCTTTTCAGAAGCGGAGGCGCCCTGTGCACACAATCCTCCCCACCCCCGTGGGTGGAGCCCATGGTCATCTCGGCTCCTTCTGCAGCTGCATGAGGGCCCGCAGCTCTTCACCAGATGAAGACGAGGAACCTCCTCAGGCAGAGGCAGTCTATCTCAAGAAACCAAATGGTAAATGGGATTGAGAGGTATTCCGAGGCATCTGGCTGGCCCTTCCCTGCAAAGAGAAGCTGCAATTGTCTGTCTGCAGGATGAGACCAAACTGGCTCCTCGGGGGGGGGGGGAAGCCCTGAGGGGGCTGCTTCGTGGGTCCCACTTGGCCTCAGAGTTCAAAAGAAACAAGCTGCGCCCCAAGGCAGGCGGACGGACCAACTATCGGGCTCTGCCGGAGTTCCCGGCGGGGCCTCCCCGACTGACACCCTCTTCTTTCAGGGGCGGCCCGCGCGAGGGTCTTCCGTTCCTCCTGGACGGGGCTGCGAGGCGAGAAGGGGCTTCCAGAGCAAGCCAGGGAAGGCCCCGGCTGAAGGAGCCCCGGGGGCGGAAGGCAGAGCAAGGCGAGACCCCCTGAGAAGCCCCCCTCCATCCACCCCTCCCAAGGGCGCCACTGCCGGGGGGCTCCCTCGGCTGCTTGCTTCCTTGCGAGGTCCTGGCCCGAATGCCTCGCCCGGGGGAGGGCAGAGAGGCCGCACGCTTGTTAGCGGCTCCCGGGGCGCCACCTGCAGCCCTCCGGCCGGCCAATCGCCTACGAACCGGCAGGGGACCCGCGGCCGCCTTCCCCCTCCCCTCCCCTCCCCTCCCCCATAAAGCGGGCCCAGGTGCGGCCCCTCCCGCGGAGAGCGTCGGCCGAGCAGGACGACGCCGGAGATGGCGGGTAAGAGGCCGCTGGCCGAGCGGGGCGCGCCCTCCCCGCCCGGCCCCATGGGAACTGGAGTCCGCTCCCCGCCTCCCTCCAGCAGGCTCTCTTTCTCGGCCTCCGCAGAGGCGTCGGCGGCAGCCCGCTTCTCCAAGGGCCGCTATCCGCCCACGCTGACCATGGTCACCGAGGCCGTCGGGGCGCTCAACGAGAGGAAGGGCTCTTCCACCGCCGCCATCAAGCGCTACATCCGCCACAACTACCCCGGCGTGGACCCCATCCGCCTCAAGTACTACCTGCGCAAGGCTCTGCTCAAGGGGCTGGAGAAGGGCTACCTGGTGCGCCCCCTCAACTCCTCCGCCCAGGGGGCCACCGGCAGATTCAAGGTGAGGGAGCCCCCACTGCCTAGTCGAAGGGCTCTGTTCGTGGAAGGGGCTTGCCCCCTGCAGGGTCCCACTCTACCCCTCCCCTTGTTCAGCCTTGTTCAGTCACCCCCTGAAGCCCACAAGAAGAGTTGGGGGCAGACTTATTGTTCTCTAGGGTTCCTGATGGCCACAGCCCCCTGGACACAAGGGGGCATGGGGCTTTTCTGCCCAAGCCCCATGTGGCTCCAAACCCTTCTTGTAGCCCTCATCACATGTGCCTGGATGCCCACCCACCCACTTGGCTTCCTGGGGAGACCCTAAAGGGAGCCTTCTCCCACCCACCCCTTCCTGCTTGGCTATTGAGCATCGGGAAATGCCAGCCTTGCCAGGCCCTTGCCTGGACCATCCATGTGCCACGGCTGAGAGCATTTTGGTCCTGCGGGAGATGCCAGCCTCTCCTGCTTGGACCTGGCAGAGTCTGGCCTGCAACCGCAAAGGCTTTGGAGGCCCTCTGAGTGCCCCACTTGGCATTCTCCCTCTTGCCCCGATTTTGCAGTTGGCAGCCCTAAAACCCAAGAAGGGAAAGACGAAGGGGGTCCAGCCTGCCCAGGGGGAAAGCCCACCCCCAAAACCGGAGAAGAAGGCGGAGGGCAAGCCGAGGGTCGAGAACCCCAAAGGCAAAGGTAAGGGCTCTCCCTTCTCATGCACCATCCACCTCCAGAGACTGGAGGGCTGGGGAGGATGGAGGGTTGAGATCCCATGGCGTCACTGCCAGAAGCTGCACTGATGGGTCTGGCAGCTGAGGGTCTCGGGGGCCCGTTCTTCGTCTTGTGAGGTCCCGGCTGCAGCTTCTGCCTTGATGGAGGTCAGCCCAGTGGAGAAGGCGCTCATCCTGGTTCTCCCAGCAGATGCCAAGGGCAAGGAGAAAGCTGCCAAAAAGAAAGCCAAGGCTGAATCCGACCAGGTAGGTCCTCCAGGGGAGGGGGCGCTTTATGTAGGCAGCCCCAAGCAGTGGGGGCAGCTCAGCCCTTCCCTCATCGCCCAAGTCCTTGGGAGGGAGGTTTGCCTTTGGGCAGGAGAGAGTGACTTCCCCAAAGTCCAAGAGTTGCAGCCCCCTCCCAGCTGTTTGCCCCCTGGCCAAAGCTGACTCAGGGTAGCGTGTCTCTTGCCCATCACAAAGGCCCCAGATCACGACAGAGCCAAGATGATGCCCTCTGGGGGGGCTGTATCTGCCCCCCAGTGAGCCAAGAGATTCGGAGCTGGCTCCCCCCCCCCAGTACAAGGCCAAGCGCATCCGTCTTCCTGCAGGTCCTGGCTGCAGACCCCGTGAAGCAGAAGCCGAAGGAGAAAATGGCAGCCGAAGGAAAGGCTCCCAAGAAGCCGAGGCCCCCCAAGACCCTCCAAGTCAAACTGGCAAAGGCCCCCTCCAAGGCGCCCCCCAAGGGAGAAGCCAAGACAGCCACCAAGGGCAAAGCTCGTCCCAAGGCAGGAGCAGAAGATGAGGCTGAGCCCCCCGTGGGTGAGCGAGTCAAGGTGGCAAGGGGGAGCCAAGCCAAGAGCCAGGCCGGGGCCCCCAAGGCCAGAGCCCCCAAGGCTGGAGCCCCCAAGGCCGGAAAGAAGGCGGTGGCCAAAAGCAAGGAGAAAGAAGCCGAGGGGGGAGTGGGCCCAGAGAACGCCTGAGGTCCACGGTGGCCATTGTCAACCTGTAGTGCGATGCAGGAGGGCACCCCAGCTGCCTCCCAATGGCTGGCAGCCCGTCATGGAAGGAGGCCGATGCCCCCCCCCCAGGTGGAAGGCTGGGCAGTTTTAACAGCATTTTAAGCAGTCAGAGATGTTTTTCAATAAAGGTGTAATATTTGGCAAGAAGCAAACACATGGGCTGTTCCTGATTCTTGGCTGCAGTAGAGAGAAGCTGGGCTGAAGGAGATTCGGCATTTCCAGCTCCTGACTCGAGGGAGGAGGAAACACCCTCCCCCCCAGCAGATAACCTTGCACCTGCTCAGCCACAGGTGGGCCATGCACGCCACTCACTTCCAGCTGTTTGTTTTAGGAGCTGCTTTGCTCTAACATAGGCATTTTTGAGCAATGCTTTTGTTTGCAAGCTTCATTGTCTCAAATTATACTTTAGCATAACCTTTTCAGTAACAGAATTCTTGAACATAACTTTAGTTCCAAGGATGTTCTTGAAAACTCTTGAGTCCCGAGAGTCTGCATCCAGTTTTGGTCACCACAATATGAAAAAGGTGTTGAGGCTTTGGAAAGAGCGCAGAGAAGAGCAGCAAAGATGATTAAGGGACCGGAGGCTAAAATGATGAACAGCTGCAGGAATCTGGTATGGCTAGTCTAGAGAAAAGGATTAGGGGAGACCTGATAGCAGCCTTCTAATATTTGAGGGGCTGCCCTCAAAAGAGGAGGGGGTGAAACCACCTGAAGGCAGGACAAAAGCAAATAGACTCTCCCACAGAAAACACCTGGAGCCACAAAACCTGAGTAGGTGTGTGGGGGGGAGGGGTGTTCATGTGACTGGGTGGGAGTGAGTGACATCGAGTTGGCCACGCCCACCCAGGTTCTGTGGCTTCCTGTGTGCTGTTTTCTGTGGGAAATGGGTCCAAATGGCTCTGAGCGTTTAAGGTTGCAGACCCCTGGTCTAGGGGTTGGACTAGAACACCTCCAAGGTCCCTTCCAACTCTTGTCATTCTTAGAGTCAAGCTCGCATTTTCTTCAGAAAGTGTAAATTTAGTCTTCAGGGTTGCGAAATAAAACCACCCCATTTCCCAAAGGTTTCTTGCAACTGAGCGACTCTGCTGCCCAGATTCGGGGGACAGGCGCCCTTTGGGAGCCCCAGCTGGGGAACGGGGCACCCTTCACCCTGCAGCCTTGGGACTGGGTGGATCTCTTGGCTTTGTCTGGAGTCATGCTGAGCAGAGATCTGGGGCGGCTTCCAGATCCTCTCACGGTCACAGGATCTGGTTGGGGCTGTGCTTGTAGCAGCCGAGCCCCACACAAGGCACCCCCTCCCAACTCCCCTCCTGAGTGGGTTGGAGGCACCTGGAATTATTGGCACCTGGGAAAGGCAGCACCAGCGCCCATTCAATGTGGGATGGCAGAAAGCCTGGGATGTCCATCAGGGCTGGAAAAAAAATGGAACTTGGAACTTAAACTCTTTTTTTGGGTGGAGGGGGAGCCGACACTGGCAGCCCTTGAATTACTCTAAAGCAGCGATCGATCGTGTCTCCTCTGCAGACTCAACGTGCCAAGCCGCCAAAACCTCTACCACGGTGTCTCCTCCCTCTCCTCTGCCCACCCCGGTTTGCCAGGGTCCCTCCTATCACACAATGCTGTGAACGGGTTAAAGCCCCTCCCCCCCCCCCGGGCCCAATGAGGACTAGAGACTGCTAACTCTGGGTATCTGCAGATGCTGTCCAGGATGGCCCTGGCATCTTTTGAAGCAGCCTGGCACGCCTGGCTCAGGTTCAGCTTGTGATTCACCCACACCTCCCCCCCGTCCTTTCCGCCCCTTGTTCTAGCTTGCCCAGCTCCTCCTGAGCCTTCACGCTGCCCTTGGGGTGATCCATCTTTGCCTTGGTGGCAGATCTGGCACTCCTTCGGCCTGACATGGCACAACAGAGGCTGTAAACGGAAGAGCCGTTCCCGGGAGCACCTTGCCAAAGGCCGAGAGGCTCCTCAGGTCCCTCGCTCGGGAGCCAGAGCCAGACAGATTCAGCAGCTGGGGAAAAGGAGGCCGGGCAGGCAGGCGGCTGCTCTTTGCAACCCCCGGAGCTCCGGACTCCCTCCCAGCCCTCCTGGGAAACGTGCAACAGCCACCGGCGCTGCTTTCTCACAACCTGGCCGACGCCAGCGAGCATTTCAAGCGGCTGCACGCACCGGGCCAGCTTCCAACCTGGCCCCTGGGCACGTGCGCGCCTGGCGAGGTCTCTGCACAGACGGAGAGAGACGCAGCGCTGGCAGCTGCTCCCATCGCCGAGCCTTTCCCACGGCTACAGCACCGGCAGTTGCTTCAGAGGCATGCTGCCAGACCATGGGCCCTGATTCCCCCCCCAGCAGCTCCCACCAGGCATTATGGCTGCCCTCAACAGCCCTGCGAGGCAGGACAGACCAACTCCTGAGCTCAAGGTTCCAGAAGAGCAGCTTCTAATGGAAGCGAGGCTTATTTACTTAGTTAGTTAGTTAGTTAATTTTATTTAATTTTATTTAATAATTTAATTTTATTTAATTTTATTTAATTTAATTTAATTTATATACTGCCCTTCTCCCAGAAGGACTCAGGGCAGTGTACAGCCAAAATAACACACACAGATATAAAATTTAAAAAAAATTTAAGAAATATTAAATAATTTGGCCCATATCTAATTAAATTAAAACTACCCGTTTTGGACATTTAAAAATTAAAAGTTAACGATTAAAAATTTAAAAATTAGGCCAGCCCGGCTTGTTGGCATAAAAGTGTCTTGAGGGCCCGGCGGAAGGTGCGTAAGTCGGGAATCCTCCGCATCTCTGGGGGCAATTCGTTTCAGAGGGCAGGAACCCTCACAGAGAAGGCTCTCCCCCTGGGGTCGCCAGCCGACATTGTTTGGCCGACGGCACCCGGAGGAGCCCCTCTCTGTGGGAGCGAATTGGCCGGTGGGAGGCTATTGGTAGCAGAAGGCAGTCTTCTAAATACCCAGGTCTAAACCATGGAGTGCTCTGAAAGTGGTAACCAATACCTTGAATCGCACCCGGAGGACCACCAGAAGCCAGTGCAGCTCGCGCAGGAGAGGTGTTACATGGGAGTGCCATGACGCTCCCATAATCACCCGCGCGGCTGCATTCTGGACCAGTTGGAGCCTCCGGGTGCTCTTCAAGGGGAGCCCCATTAGAGAGCATTACAGTAGTCCAGGCGGGACGTGACGAGGGCATGAGTGACTGTGAGTAGGGAGTCCCGATCCAGAAAGGGACACAACTGGTGGATCAGGTGAACCTGATAAAAAAACCCCTGGCCACGGCCATCACATGTTCTTCTAAGGACAGCCGTGCATCCAGGAGGACACCTAAGTTGTGAGCCCTCTCCGTGGGGGCCAACGACTCGCCCCCGATAGTCAGAGATGGCACCAACTGACTATATCGGGACGCCGGGAGCCACAGCCACTCAGTCTTGGATGGGTTGAGCTTGAGCCTGTTTCTCCCCATCCAGATCCACACAGCCTCCAGACACCAGGACATCACGTCAAGGGCATCATTGGGGTGGGCTTGTGCACAGGGGTCTTCTGCCCCAGCCCATTGCCCCCTTGCTTGGCAATAGCAATAGCACTTAGACCAGTGGTGAAATCTAAAATTTGTTACTACCGGTTCTGTGGGCGTGGCTTGGTGGTGGGGGTAATGTGACGGTGGGCGTGGTCCTTTTTTTTTTTTTTTTTTACTTTTAAAACCAAGGCATGGCCCGTGTCCTGGGTTGCAGAGAGTCTCAGGCCCTGGGTCCTCAACTGATGCTATGTAACACCAGGTCGGTAGTTAATAAAGCCCCCCTCATCTGTGATCTTATTATGGAGGGGGGTGCGGACCTGGCAGGAATTACAGAGACCTGGTTGGGCAAGGAGGGGGGGGGGCTTCCCCTCGTTGAAATGTGCCCTCCAGGTTTCTGTGCATTTCATCAGCCGTGGGCTCAGGGGAGGGGTGGGGGAGTAGCGGCAATTATTAGGGAAAGTCTTTGTCCGAGGGAGGCCACTGTTCCTCAGATAGCCGGATGTGAGTCCCTTTTTGTGAAGTAGGGTCGTGGGGTGCAGATGGGTTTGCTACACCTGGTTCCCTGCCACGTGGCGGCGACTCTGCCTGAGCTACTTGACGTGATTGCTGGGGTGGCGGTGGATACCCCCAGACTTATTGTCATGGGGGATTTCAACCTGCCATCCGCTGGTGAGGCGTCAGAGGTGGCTCGGGAGTTCGGGGACACACTCTGGACTTGATTTTCATCTCTGGTCAATGGTTGAATGAGCTTGATAGAGGGGACTTAGACATCAAACCCTTGTCATGGACAGATCATTCCCTCCTTCACTTGGACTTTCAAGCCGCTTCCCCCCACCGCAGGGAGACGGAACCTACCAGATGGTTCTGTCCCAAGTGCCTGATGGACCCTGAAAGGTTCCTGATGGAACTTGGGCCGTTTCCTGAGACCCTGGCACACGACTCAACCGAAGACCTGGTGGCCACCTGGGATAGTGCGGCCGCCAGAGCTTTGGATTGCGTCATGCCTTTGCGGCCTCTGACCCGATGCCGATCTCAATTGGCTCCTTGGTTCTCCGAGGAGCTGATTGAGATGAAGCATCAGAAAAGATGTCTAGACAGCATCTGGAAGACTAGTCAATCCGAATCTGACCAGACACAGGTGAGGTTTTATATCAAGGCCTACCTAGTGGGGATAAAAGCGGCAAAATCTAACTATTTTTCCACTCTTATCGCATCTGCAGAGAACCGCTCTGTTTAGGGTGACCCACTCCCTTTTTCGGGGGGGGGGGAGTGCGGGAAGATCCCTTGCAGGGTCGAGCTGAGGATTTTGTGCAATTCCTGCATGATAAAGTCGCTCAGATTCGGGAAGGCTTGAACTCTGACTGGGTGAGGGAGGGAGACGGGGATTGGTCTTGAGAATGTTATCTGGGAAGAGTTTGACTCTGTGACTCCCGAGGACGTGGACAGGATTCTGGGAAAGCTTAGTGCTGCCACATGCTTATTGGACCCGTGTCCCTCCTGGTTGGTACTGGCCTCCCAGGAGGTTACACAAGGCTGGCTCCAGGGGATTATAAATGCTTCTTTGAGTGAGGGTGCCTTTCCCACCGCCTTGAAAGAGGCGGTGGTGAGGCCCCTCCTTAAGAAGCCTTCCCTGGACCTGGCTGTATTAGCAAACTATTGTCCGGTCTCCAACCTTCATTTTGTAGTGAAGGTTGTTGAGAGTGTGGTGGCATGACAGCTACCCCAGTACCTGGAGGAGGCTGTCTATCTAGACCCGTACCAGTCGGGCTTCAGGCAGGGGTACAGCACGGAAACGGCATTGGTCGCATTGGTTGATGATCTCTGGAGGGCTCAGGACAGGGGTTCCTCCTCTGTCTTGGTCCTATTAAATCTCTCAGCAGCTTTTGATACCGTCGACCATGGTATCATGCTGCAGCAGTTGAGGGGGTTAGGAATAGGAGGCACCGTGTACGGTGGTTCTCCTCCTTCCTCTCCAACCGTTCACAGTTTGTGTTGGCAGGGGGGCAGAGGTCGACCTCGAGGCACCTTGGTCCTCTCACCCCTTCTGTTCAACATTTGAAGCCGCTGGGTATCATCCGTGGTTTTGGGGTGAGAGTCCACCAGTACACTGATGACACTCAGTTGTACTTCTCCACCCGACCACCCCAATGATGCCCTTGATGTGATGTCCCGCTGCCTTGATGTGATGTCCCGCTGCCTGGACTATACCGGCATCCCGGTATAGTCAGCTAGTGCCATCGTTGACTATTGGGGGTGAATCTTTGCCCCCCACAGAAAGGGCTCGCAATCTGGGTGTCCTGGATGCACGGCTGTCTTTAGAAGAGCACATGACGGCCATGGCCAGGGGGGCTTTTTATCAGGTTCACCTGATCCGCCAGTTGCGTTCCCTTTCTAGACCGGGACGCCCTACGCACAGTCACTCACGCCCTTGTCATCTCCCGGCTGGACTACTGTAATGCTCTCTACATGGGGCTCCCCTTGAAGAGCACTCGGAGGCTCCAACTGGTCCAGAATGCGGCCGTGCTGGTGGTTATGGGCGCAACTCATTGCGCCCATGTAACACCCCTCCTGCGTGAGCTGCACTGGCTCCCAGTGGTCTTCCGGGTGTAATTCAAGGTGTTGGTCACCACCTTTAAAGCGCTCCATGGCATAGGACCAGGGTATTTACGGGACCGCCTTCTGCCACCAATAGCCTCCCACCGACCAGTTCGCTCCCACAGAGAGGGACTCCTCAGGGTGCCGTCGGCCAAATTATGCTGGCTGGCGACACCCAGGAGGAGAGCCTTCTCAGTGGGAGCTCCTGCCCTTTGGAACGAACTGCCCCTGGAAATATGTACAATCTCTGACCTCCGGGTTTTTCACTGTGTCCTCAAGACCCTGTTCTTCCGACAGGCGGGGCTGTCTATTTAAGTGGTTTTTAAATTGGAGTTTTAACTTGGGGTTTTAAATTTTGGCTGAAACTGTTTAATTGATTTTAATTACTTTTAATGATTATGTCTGTATATTTATGTTTTTAAATTGGCTGTACACCGCCCCGAGTCCTTCGGGAGAAGGGCGGTATATAAATAAAATTAACATTTTTTTAACCTCTTTCGGGGAAGAGGTTGTAAAAAAATGCTTTCAAAAGGATTTGATGATCCCAGCTGAGTTGCCTGATCATTAGAGGGTTTTTAAACCCTCTGTTGATCAGGCAACTCAGCTGGGATCGTCAGAGGCATTTAAAAGAAAAAAAGCCTCTGATGATCGTGCGGCTCAGCTGGGCATGGGGGGGGCAGGGATTTTTGCTACCGGTTGTCCGAACCACCCGCCTCCATTGCTACGGGATCGGGCGATCCGGTCCGAATCGGGAGCATTTCACCCGTGACTTAGACTTATATACCGCTTCAAAGTGCTTTACCGTCCTCTCTAAGTGGTTTACAGAGTCAGCCTCTTGAATCTGGGTCCTCATTTTACCAACCTCAGAAGGTTGGAAGGCTGAGTCAACCTTGAGCCTGGTGAGATTCAAACTGCCAAACTGCTGGCAGCCAGTGATCAGCAGAAGTAGCCTGCAGTACTGCACTCTAACCACTGCGCCATTGCGACTCTTGGCAGCTTCCCTTTGGGGCAAGAGCTCCCCACAAAAGCAAAGGAGGCATCCCAGCGACCAACAAGGCCAGGTCAGCCACAGAGGGGGAGGGGAGAGATTCCCTAGAGGTGAGCCTCCAGGGCACAGCTGGGTCTAACTTCACCTTCCCCGCCAAACAGCAGCACATTTTGCTGCCAATGAACAATCAAGTCAAAACTTGAGGATTAAACCCAGCTACTGTGGTGCCAGCTAATTTAATACCTAAATTAATCTATTTTTTAACAGCTGTTGGAAGACTGACTGATGCCGACTGAAAACATAAAAGAAACCCACCAAGATAAGCAGCATTTTCTCACGAGGGGGCAGGGTTGCTTTCCTTCCAGGCTAATTGCAGCTTTGGTGCGAAATTGCTGAACTGGGCGCCAGGAGCTGGCAGAGGCAGAAACGGGGGTGCCTTGTCAGCTACTCTTTCCCAGGGCCGCCCCCACTTTTAGATCTGCCCCCCCCACCCCAGAGAGGCTTCCTTAGCAGCAGGCTGAGGACCAACCAGCTCACCTCTTTGGCTGCTGGAGGGAAGCCCCCTTGCCTGGCTCTGTGGGGTGGGCTTCATGAGAGAGGAGCTGCTCCTCCCCCAGAAAGACTTGGCAGTCAAAGCCAGGGGATCCTCTTCCCTGCCTCCCAAGGGCCGTCTCTCAATCCTTGAGGGATGGTAACCGGCCTGCTGAGGCCTGAAGGGTCCCTACCACCCGCGGATCCCTTGGCCAGTCGCTTTGCTGAGGAGGCGGCTCCCACAGCCTCCTTGGTTTCTGGCCCAACCCAGGAAGGCTGCAGGCTCTGGAGCTGGGCTTTTGATGCACCAGCAGCCCCACACTGTGGCGCCCACCTGCATCAGTGGGGTGGAGAGACTTTGCTTCCAAGAAGCCCCCCCCCAGAGAGCCCAGGAATAACAGAGTAATAGAAGGGACCTTGGAGGTCTTCTAGGCCTCCTCCAAGGACTAGGAAGAGGGGAGCAAGCTTTGCACCCAGACCCCACTTGGGACTTTTAAAGAGAAATGAGTTTTCGCTGCCAGGTTGCTTGTCTCCCTCCCCCCCAAGCTGCCCAACATATTGTGCCAATCGTCACCATGGCCTCTTGAGCAGCTTCTGATCTCCATCCGGAGCCCCAATTCCAGCCTCCACCCAACTGCTGCTGTTGGCGCCCCCTTCCTTGAGCCCTTCAGGCCTGGCAATGTTGCGGGTTGCAGCTGCCCAGCTGGGTCGGATGGCAGCTTCTCAGGTGGGCACCCATGGCAGCAGGGATCCTGTCTGTCCCATCGGGATCTGACCCCAGGGAGGGAGGACCAGCTGGGAGCCCCAGGGGTGCCCTGGGTGAGCAGAGACAGGAGAGGCAGGTGTGCCAGCCTCCTGGATGTTTTCTCACAGCTGATTGTGCCCTGAAGGTGGGGGCAGCCAGAGGAAGAGGAAGCTGAGCAGCGCAGCTTCCTGCAAAACCTCCATGTCAGCTTCCTGCTTTGGCACCACAGCAGCCAATTCCCCCCCCCCCCCACACACACACACGAGGCCTGAAGCCAATTTCACAGATTCCCCCATTGGCCGAGAGGGAGGCCGGGGGAATGGGCACAGCTTGGGGGAGTCGGAGCTGACTTTAATGCTCTCCAAGCGATCCAGATGAGCAGGTGGATGGAGGACGCTCCAGGGAAGCCAGCCGCAGCCGGCCGCTTTGGCTCCTGACCGTGTCCAGAGAGCTGCACGGATTACAGGGCTGGAAGTGACCAGCAGCCGAGCTCAATTCCAGAGCCCGCAATGGTTCAGAAAGGCTCCTTGCCTGCCTGCCTGCCTGCCTGCCAGGTGCCAATGTTTGGGAGTTTGGATCATCTTCAAGAGCTTCCTCTGGATCTCTGCCAGGTAGTGCCGGTAAAGGAGGGGCGTTCCCGCTTGAACATCCCCTCTCTGGGGAGGCCTACCTGCTGGATCCTGATGATCTTCCTTTTTCCCCAGGCACTTCTCTGCTTTCATGCCCCATTTCAGTTCACGTGCCCCCTTGATGCTGCAGGGCAGGCTCTCTGCCTTTCCTCATTTGCTGGCATTTTAACCCAAAGAGTGAAAGAGCCACAAGGTGCTGCACACCAGAGAGTGGGAATGCCAGCCTGCCATGTCTCTCTGGGCAAGAAACCTCCCTGCCTCTCCCGGTGCCCTCCCCGTGCAGCAGTAAAATGACCTTGGCTGGTCTCATCTGCCCCCACCCCCACCCCCACCCCCACGCAGAGGAAGGCCGATGCGTGAGGCTGAGCTGCTGGCTTTGTCATGGAACTAGGGCACACGGTGTGTCACCTGGGCACATGTCTTCACCTTCCCTGGGGAGCTTCTCCCAGGTGCCTGGGCAGCCCCATGCAAGCAGCCTCACTTGGACCAAAAGGTGGCACCTCCCCAGGGTGCCAAGGCTGACCCCTTGGCCATGATCCCCTTGCCCGGCCCTGTCAGCTGAATAAACACTTTTGGCTTATTAAGACAAATCCGGATTCTGTCTTTTATTTTTCGTCCAGTCACACCTGAGCACCTGCCACACACCAGCTTCCCCAAACCTCAAGGAGATGACTGGCCACGGCATCTCTGGCTGATGAGTCTTGTGGCCAAGAGTCCTGCGTTCAAATGCAGCTTTGCTGGGCAAAGGATCCAACACGTCCAGGGCGAAGGGGGGCTTCCTGCCCCTTGGCCTTCCCCCCCCAAGGCCACCAGACACCTCCCTTTGCCAGAATCAGGTGGCATCTGGGGGGGGGTCCAGTGGCTGACTCAGACAGCTAGGGTGGGGCAAAGCCCCAGGTGCGTCAGCCATCCTCCCCACCCCCCACCCGACCAGTAGGGAGAAGAACACTTGGGGATCACCTCCCCCACCATCTTCCCAAACCCATGCCTGCCAGCAGAAGCAGCTTTGCTCCAGGCACAGACGGGGGTGGGTGGGTGGGTGTTATAGAAGTGGGGGTTTGTTGTGAGGGAGAGAGGGCCCTGGCAGAGAGGCCAGTCTTCCATGTGGCTGGCTGTAGCGGTGCCAGCAGCTGCTTTACCAGGAACAGCAGTCCTGCCCAGAGGACGCCTGGTCCAGCTCCCGGGTGCAAGTGAGCCAGGCTGCCTCCCTTCACAGGAAGAGCCTGCAAGTGGGGTGGAGGGCATGAGGTTTCCAGTGACTGCCCAGTGGAAACACAGCTGAGCCCAGAGGGGGATCCCTCCCACTCCACGCCCTGTGGGAGGGGCAGCTGAACAGAAGGCTGAGTGGAGAGGGAAGAGAAGAAAGAAGGATGGAAGGGGAGGAAGGGCTCCTCAGAAGGTGGGGAGGGGCAGAGCTCCATGAAACGGCGCCCACTTTCTCTAGAGGATGCCAAGCCCCTGCATCATGCCAGCAATCCAGTCTCTGCCCTGCATTCCCTCCTCCCCCATGCTCGTGTGCCTCCCCCTACTAAGCCAGACCGGGGGGGGGCGGGGGGACACGACACTTAGGATGTCTCTAATCTGCTCAGTAAATACAACCAGAAGCTGCCAAACTCTAAGAAATGTGAGGGCCTCCATGTTTGCACTAGGAGGAAGCAAAACTCCGAAAGCAGCAGAGAAATCAGCAGCCATAAATCCAACCTGTGACGTCAGCAGAGCCAAAAGCTCCTTTTAGGAAAAGAAGCTGAACGACTGCAGACTGGATGAGCCCCCCCCAAACGCCCCCCCTCCATTCCCTGCGTCAGAGGCCACCAAATGCGAGTGAAAGTCCACATGGCCCATTGTGACACATTCATTTATTTGGTTTATTTCCAGTCCTAACCATTTTATGACCTTGCAATAGAAGGGTAACAAAATATTTCCTAGATCTTTCTGTTTAACTTATTTCCCTGTTATTCTACTTACTCTGGTAAGAGATGTGTTTCTCTTTGCTGGAGGGCTAACTCTGGAAGGCCACCGTCCCCGTTTGGGGAGAGGGGAGGGCTTGGAAGGGATGCTGAGCAGCCAGAAGCTCACCCACCTTGGGCAGGAGTGGCCCCCAAAGCCCCTTGGCAAGGCTGAGGAGATGGCGGGGCAGGATGTGGCCCGAAGAGTTGCAGGCTGTGGCCAAGCGGTCAGGACGAGGAGTGTCTGGCCACCCATGGCCCCACAGGCTGGGGGGACTCAGCTGCCTGGGATTGCTGCCTTTCAGTTTTCTCTCAGTAAGCTGCTGGGGGGGGGGGCTCGAGTTGGGAGCCCCCTCCCTTCTGGCAGGCTCTCTGCTTGGGGGAAAGGTCCCTACCACCATGTTTTCCTGACTTTCGTTTGGCACAAGCACAGAGGCCGATACTGGAGAAAAACGAAGGACCTTCCTCCAGAGAAGTCATTAAAACGCTGCCCGAGGCTGCCTGCCTAGAAGAAAGATTTCTACCCCATGGCGGCTTCTCTCCAGCAGAGGCGGCAACCGGACCAAGAGGGGAAGCACAACGCCTCCTGCGCTCTCTGCGTCCGGCAGCAGCTCTGCCCTTTTTCCTAGCCAGCCATCTGTGCCAGGCAGGGGCTCGCTGGCCATGTCCCTATTTGACAGGCGGAGAGGGCTCTCCCTCTGGGCAGTTAGCAATATTAAAAGGATCAAAACCAGAGCAGCCGAGAAATTCTAAAACAAGGATCAACAGTCATCCCTCACACCCTCAGCCTGTGCCCGTCCCAAGGCAGGAAGCGGCCGGGTCAAGTGGCAGGCAGGGCCCTCCCTGGCTTCTGTTCCACAGCCGCATCCTGACCCCCCCCCCCCCGAGTCTGCCTGGTGAGAAGAAGGCACCTCCAGGGACCCAGAAGCCAGAGGGGGCCCTGAAAACCCAGCAGGGGAGGGGGAGAGAGCGCTTGCTATGGGGAATATTCCTCTATGGGGCACTTGTTAACTTTACCCAATGCCCAACCCGGCTCCTCCTGCTGCCTCACAGCGGTCTCTGGGCTTCCACTCCAAATTCCTGGCTGTGAGAGCCTCTCTGGGGGCAGAAGCCTTGGCCTGCAGCTTCCAGCCCTGGCGCTACCCCCTTCCTATTATCCGGCAGGGCCCAGACTCTGTCCAGGAGACCCCAGGAGATCGGCCCTGGCTGTCTCCAGTCCCTGGCCTTCCCAGCAGCAGCAGCAGCAGCAGCGGTGCCTGCCTGCCTGCGACTCAGCAAGAGGCCAAGCTCCAAGATCGTCAGACTGCCACTGTAGGCCATCCAAGAGGCAGGGCAGCCGCCCAGGATAGCGGTTAGGGAGACCATCAGAGGAAAAGACGTCCTGAAATAACTGCTGGATGAGAGAAGCTACTTGCTGAACTCATCCAACCTCAGGCACAGCAGACCAAGGAAGCAGACCAGGCTGGGGGGGGAGGGAGGAGTCCTTTGGCCAGCCCCCGAGCCACAAGGCTGCGTAAGCCACAGAGATGCTCTCCGCTCCCCCACTCCAGACCTGAAAGGCACGAACTAAAGGCTTGGCTGCAGCCCTCCAACCAGGCTGAATCAGAGGGTATTTTGGGTTCCAAAGTGAGGCTCACACCCACAGAGCCATGGCAACTGGCAGGCACACCGTGCCCCCCTCTGCTTTGAGCCAGGAGCAATGAGGCCTGGGCAGAGAGGGGGGGGCATCAGAGGGAGGCTAAGGGGAATTTCTGAGCTGTTTCCAGAGTTCAAGACCTGCCGGCCACCCAAAAACCACTGCTTACCTCCAGGCTGTGCAGGTCAGGGAGGAAGAGAAGGGGGCTTCCTCCGATGCCCAGCTGTGGAGCCTCAAAGCCAGGCAAGGCAGCCTCTCTCCATCCCCTCCCTCTGAGGCAGAGGTGGGAGTCTTCAGGATAGGTCCCCTCCTAGGTAAGAACTGCCTCACTCTGGCTGGCTGAGCTGCTATGCAAACAGGGGTAACACCCCCCCCCCCCCCCGTAAGAGCACCAATCCCAAAGTGCAAGCCGAAGTGAGGCTGGCCCTCTCTCAGGGCCTCCTCTGGGCAAATTGCTGGCTTCACCCCCTGCCCTCTG
Organism: Pituophis catenifer annectens; assembly: GCF_029215685.1. Lineage (NCBI taxonomy): Eukaryota > Metazoa > Chordata > Lepidosauria > Squamata > Colubridae > Pituophis > Pituophis catenifer. Next base: position 355,143,270 of record NW_027256881.1, read on the forward strand.
CTGCCATAGGAGGGCAGCAGGGATCCTGCAAGGGCTGAGGACAAGAGGACGCCCTGGGGGGCCCTGCTAGGCTGCTTAAGCCTCCCGGCCCTGGCCAGCTGGCAGGGGAGAATGGAGCTGTCCCCTGGGCTGGCAAACAGGGAAAACATGCCAGTACCTAGCCAGGAAGGAGTGTTTGCAGCCCCTTCCCAAAGGTCTGCCTGGGGAGGAACCTGGAAAGCCCCCTCCCAGCACAGCCCCCCAGAGCAGCAGGAGGAACTAACCCTGCCAAGCAGTCTAGACTGGGGTCCGGGACCAAGCGGAGACAAGGCGCTGCTGCCCCCTTGTGCCCAAAAGCTCCTCGGCTGGCAGCAGAGGATGGATGGCACTCATCACTTTTCCTTCCTTTGGACCCGCTTTGCCCCTGCTGACTCACTCCTGCATCCATGCTGGGGATGACAATGATGGGGGGGGGATGTGTTCAAGCATGAATGTCTCACTTGAAGCCCTGCCTGATTTTCAGAACTGGGGAAATTGGATGGTTGCTGATTTCCAGCCGCGGACGTCCATTCTGCAGGGGGCAGGGAGGTGCAAAGTCTCTCTCCCTCCCTCCCTCCCTCCACCGGAAGCGACAGGATGGACTTGCAGAAGAGGGGCTGGGGCCCACTTGCCTGTCTGGGTCCCTCGGGGTGCCTGCAGCTTCCAAGACTCTTCCACGCTTCGTGGCCTCGGCTCCTTCCCGCCAGAGGCTGCTTCTCCCTCCCAAAGCAGAACCGATCGGCCTGCCTGAGTCACTTTTTCCAGCTTCCTCAAAATCTAGCTGTGCTCATGGAAACTTCTCTCCCCCACACACACACCCCAATTCAGAGGAAAGGGAGGTTTTCCTGGGTATCTTATACGAAGATTTCTGTCACAATGCTGTGCTCTCAACCACACTTGGATGAACATGATGCCCGGGGGAGGAGGGGGGGGCTTAATGTGAGAATCCTGGGCAGGGGGTGACTCTCCTGTAGAGCCGGCTGAAGGAAAGTGGGCCCCACCGCTTTCCTCTGCCCAGGACCACCCTCTGCCCAGGAAATGGTCTGTGTCCAGACAGGCCCTGGCATCCACCCAACCGGGGTGGCATGGGGGACTCTACTGAGAAAAAGGGGGCAGGCCCGCCCAGACACACTTACAATCACTCACCCACCCACCCCGTTAGGTTTTTGCCTAACAGAGACCAAGATCAAACTGGAGTCAGCAAAACATTTCTGGCCATGGATCTCAGCAAAGGGCCCTGTGGCTGCCCCACAAGGCACACTGAAGAGTGGGGGAGGGACTCTCCCTCCCTCCAAACTCTCAGCCTGAATCCCCCTTTCATGCCAAGGACGAAGGGCGGCCCAGGGAGGCCTCTCCTTGTCCAGAGGGGATCTAAGTGAGTGGCGGGGGGGGGCAGGCCCTCTCTGGGGGTTCTGAGTAAGGAGGGATTCCCAGAGAGCCCAAGGGGGGTCCTGCCTAGGGGCGGCCATGGGCCTCTCCAGCTGCAGGACCCTCTGCGCCTTGGGGGAAGAAGGGGTTCCTTGATACGGAGCTCTGCCCCTCCCCCTCCCCCGCCCAAAGGGATGAGGGGAACCTGGGGAACAAAGTCTCCATCCATGGAGTCCAGGCTCATCGGTCGATTAGACAGCTGAAGCCCAAGAGCCACAGAGGGCAACCAGGGCTGCCTTGGAACCCAACCATTTCTGCTCTCTCTTTCTTCCTCTTGGTCCGGAGATCGGTCCGGGGGATCTTCCTTGACCAGAGTTGGGTGGGAGGATCCCCTTCCACTTTTCCCCAGGCAAACCGGTGTTTCCTCAAAAGGCTCTGGGTACCAATGAGACTGCAAGAGATGAAGGCGCCCTCCACAACCGAGGCTGGCAGAAGCCCCCTTCCTGAGCCAACCTTCTGGGGAGGGACCCCCCCTGCCCCTTATGCAAGGAAGCCATGGGCACCTCTGAGCCAAGACGGGAGGGAGAGGCCCTGTGCCAAGCACCAGGCAGCAGCAAAGGGCTCACCCTTTCAGTGCTGCTTGGGGACAGTGACGGTACATGGTAAGTGGAGAGCTGGCATTCTTCACCGGGGGGGGGGCGGAGAGGAGGACCCAGCCATGACTTGACAGCCCAAGCAGCCCCCTGGCACAGCTCAGAGCCCCTGGCACGGCGTCCCCTCCATCTGGCACCTGGCGGAGAGGCCCTGCAGAATGCCAGGCAGAAGGGGCAACTTTTCTGGTTGCATCTCCAGAGCAGAGAAAGGTTCTCCTTCACCTCCGTTGCTCCCTCTGGGCCCAGCAACCCTAAAAGGTCTCCAGAGGCAGGCAGCTCCCCGAGACCACTCCAATACCCACAGATCCTCTCCCCCTTGGCCCCCTCAGGTCCCATCTGTCCTCTGGTGCATAATGAGGGGCCTGTTTTCCTCCTGCTGTGGCCCTGAACCTCCCCCCAGCCCAGGCCCCGCTCCGTCTGCAGAGGGGCACAAGGGGGTTTCCCTGGCAGATGGGAAAGGGAGCAGCCGCCCTTGGGTCAGGAGAAAAAGCCCACAGCAAGACCAACAGACCGGCCGTTATCCGAGTCAGATGCCAAAACTCGACTCGCCCGCTGCCAAGCGCCCACCACCTGGGCACGGCATTCTGGCAGAGCAGAGAGAGAGGAACTGTTTATCCTCCGACCGGCCTTTCATGCCTGGGAACACTCAGTTCGGGAACACCGAGGCCAATCAACACACCTTCTGAGGGTCCAAGACGACTTTGTTGCCGCTGAGTACAAACATCCGGAAGCAGCTCTTTCCAGGTGCCCCACAGGTGCAATGGCTGCCCCACCATCACCACCATACGGCAGCTGAGCAGAGAGCCTCTCTGGCCAGGAGTTGCAAGACCAGGTGCTACGCAAGGTCATCCACTGCCCAGCTCCTTTTGAAGGACTCGGTCAAGGCTGCCAGGAACGGCCCAGCCTTTCGCTGGCCTTAAGCCCCCAACCGGTCAGCAGCTCCTGGAAGGGGCAGTGGTCCAGCTTGCCAAGTGTGCTGTGTATCAAGCCAGGAAGCTCGAAAGGGGCATCACGGGGCCGAGTCCAACCAGCGGAGACCCAGGGCACCTCATGTGGCCTTTGCCGATGGCCTCTGCCAAGGACTGTCCCGACCGTCTCTGCCTGGCTAGGACATGGCAATGCCTCCCCCTCTTCCTCTGGCCAGCCAGGACAGGACCACTGGCCCCTCCTGCTGGGAAGGGGCTTCCCACCCAGGACACAAGGGCCTGCTGGGGGCATCATGGCTTGTGGGGACATGCTTCTCCTGGAATCGGCCTGTGCCACAGCTCAGGGAAAGGGGGTTCACATCTCTTGTCCAAAAGGGGAGAAACAGCCCCTGCCCAGGATAGACTGCCTCTAAAGATGGAAGTTCATTTCCCCCATTCTGGAGGGCATCTCCAGGCTGACTGAAATCATCTCCTACTCAGATGTTCCCTCCCCCTTGGCAGCCCCTCTGCTTCACACACACACCCTTCAGCAGGAAGGACCCCCCTCCACAACTGGCCTCCCTTGGCCCCCCTCCTTTGCAAGTCGAGCTGCCTGACCGAGGCCCCCAGCCACACCTCACATGCATCGGAAGTGGCCCTGCAGGGCATCTTTTATCGGGCTGGGGTGCTGCTGGGACCCACCCATGGACTTTTCCATGGAAATTCCCAGCTCTCGGCTGGGAGAAGGGAAATGGGGGTGGGGGCGGGGTGGAACAGCCACCTGGCTGGAGAGGCACAGCAGAGAAATTAAGCTACAGATCAGGCAAGAAAGGCCTCTCCTGTCTAGGCCAGTGATCCCGCCCCATGCTTTTTCCCCCCAGATGGGGGGATGCGACACAGCTGCAGGACTCCCCAAGCCAACTAGATTGGCCAGGCCAGACCAGGTCAGACTCGGGGACGCGACACCAGTCTGGCACCAAGGAAATCTGGCACCCCCTTGCTTCCCCTCCAGATATTTGGGGAAAGCCTGTAGAAGAAAGGGGAGAAGCCGGGAGGGACTACCAGAACCACCTTTTCTGGGAGTGCTGGCCTACAATTCCCATCATCCACAGCCTTTACAAGGGAGAAGCACAACACTGGGCAGGTCCACACTGGGAAGATTAGCCCCAGACCAGATCTCACCACTCAAATTCAGCTGACTAATTCTGCCCCCCCCCTTTTTTTTTTTTGCAAAAAACACACACCATAATTAGACTTCACCCTCTTCTCCGCCTGAAGCGGCTCTTCCCAAAAGGAAGGACAGATTCGACTGGAAGCGTCGCGGCAGGACAGTTGGGGATTAGCGGGCTCTGATGAGCCCCACGAAATCCCGGGCTGACGAACCGCTGCAGAGGGGTCTTTGGACCAGACCTGTCCTGTAGGGACAGGGAAGAAAGAGAGGCACCTCGGAAGACCAAGAGGACCAGGTAAATTCCTTGGAGGTCAGAGGATATTCTCTCTGACTCTGCAGCCGGGGGGGAGGGGGGGGGCAGACATTACGACCGCCAGTAAGCTGGGGCAACTGGACCAAGCAATGTGCAGGAGCAGAGAACTGAGCAGAATATTGATGCCGGGTGAGTGATATCTAACTCACAGGCAGAAAGGGGGAAAAAAGGATTTTTAAAACAATTGTAAATGTCCTGGCGTTATAATAGCGGCTAATAGGCGTGGGAAAGGACGGAAGAAGAAGATTAAGGCGGAAGTTATAAAGCAACAGAATCCGATTAGAAATTTGTCTGTTTTGGATTTAAAATATTTGGAGAACTTTAAAAAAAAAATAGAAGAACTAAGAACCCAAAAAGATTCTTTCTCAATTTGGAAACTTTAAAGGGAGGAAGAATAATAAAGAAAAAAAACTAAAAAAAAAAACCTGTAATAGAAAGGACTGGTTAATGACTTTAAATTGAAATTTAATTGGAACGTAACGTGGAATTTGGATTACATAAAGCTGGACTGAATTTTAAATTGATTTGGTGTATATAAAGGTGAAAAAGAAGAAAGGAAAAAAAAGTCAAATAAGTAAAAACTGTTAAAACGGATTGCAACCAAAATGGATGCCTTTTAAGCTCATCAATTGTAATTGTGGATTGTAGAGAGCCATCTTCAGGAGGAAAAAAAATCATTATAACACTGAACTTTTGTTTTGGAAAAAGAAAAAAAACTTGAACTTTGAAAGGGATAACAGCGTGTGAGAAATTTTAAGGAGACACTGTTTGTTCACAAGCATTTTGGCTTGGAGAAAAAGAAAAAAAAGGATTATAACATAACTTCAATTGGAATAATATCAATTTAGAAAGAACAAAATGGCGCAGGAACTGAAGGAAATGATGATAACCATGTACCCATCATTGAAAATGGAAATAAGGAAAATGACCACAATACTGCATGGAAAATTGAAACTTGATGACCAAAAAATGGACTTAGGATACATTCAAGCTGACAAAGAAGCAACTAATGAGAAGCAAGGAAAAGAGACTGAAAATAAAGAAGACAAAGACAAGGAGATTGATTATGGAAAATTAAATGATTATATGGGTAGTAATAATAAAAGGAGAACTTTAAAAATTACATTGGGTTTAACAATGGAAAAAATAGAAAAAGGGGAAAGAAGCAAAAAAAGAAAAGAGGATGGAATAGAAAGAATATAAAAAACTTAAATGATTACACTGAGATTATCAGTGAGAAAATTAAAAAAAGGGAAAAGGGATGGAAAATAATGGGAAAGATACAGCAAAATAGAAAAGTTTATGATCTTAAAAAAACAGAATGATTACATTGGGATTAACAGTGGGAAGATAAGAAAAGGGGAAAAGAGAGATCAGGATTTTAAAATACAAAAAAGAAGAAAGGGAAAGAAAAAGAAAGTAAAATATAAAGATAGAAAGGGAGAAAGAAATGGAAGGAGAATATGAGGCAAAGGAAAGGAATACCAGGGAAAAGATAAAATTGTATTTTTAATGAAGTGATTTCAAAACTATATGGAAGTCAATACGCAGAAATGAACTGTATTTTTAATGAAGTGAGTTTAAAAAATATGGATGTATGATGAATGTAATAATTTGAATATTTTTAATTAATGAAGGGTATTGTAACAAATTGAATATTCTTAATTATATAGTTGGAATTTAACTAAATAAGAAAAGAAAGTTGAAATGATATTGGATTATGAACTACTTAGATATATTCAACTGGTTTTTGATAAAAATGTTGAAGTGTACTATTTGGAACAACTGATAAAGAAAAAACTATTTGAGATTGGAACAAGAGAATTTAAGAAAATAATTGGGAATTGTATTATGTTATATGAATTTAAATGTAGAAGTATTGGATTAAGATTGATACTTAATTGATTTTTTATTGAATATGTTTAATTGTTGAAATGTATTATTTGGAATAGTTAATTAAAGAATCATTGGTGATTGGAATAAGAGAATTTAAGGTAATAATTGGGGATTGTATTATGTGAAGTCAAATTTAGGGATTCAAATTTTAAGGAGGGAAAAGAAAAAATGAACTACAGTCAGGTCCAGAAATATTGGGACATCGACACAATTCTAACATCTTTGGCTCTATACACCACCACAATGGAGTTGGAATGAAACAAACACAATGTGCGTTAACTGCAGACTGTCAGCTTTAATTTGAGGGTATGTACATCCAACTCAGGTGAACGGTGTAGGACTTACAGCAGTTTGTATATGTGCCTCCCACTTGTTAAGGGACCAAAAGTAATGAGACAATTGGCTTCTCAGCTGTTCCATGGCCAGGTGTGTGATATTCCCTCATTACCCCAATTACAATGTGCAGATAAAAGGCCCAGAGTTCATTTCAAGTGTGCTATTTGCATTTGGAATCTGTTGCTGTCAACTCTCAAGATGAGATCCAAAGAGCTGTCACTATCAGTGAAGCAAGCCATCATTAGGCTGAAGAAACAAAACAAACCCATCAGAGAGATAGCAAGAACATTAGGCTTGGCCAAAACAACTGTTTGAAACATTCTCAAAAAGAAGGAATGCACCGGTGAGCTCAGCAACACCAAAAGACCTGGGAGACCATGGAAAACAAGTGTGGTGGATGACCGAAGAATTCTTTCCCTGGTGAAGAAAACACCCTTCACAACAGTTGGCCAGATCAAGAACACTCTACAGGAGGTAGGTATATGTGTGTCAAAGTCAACAATCAAGAGAAGACTTCACCAGAATGAATACAGAGGGTTCACCTCAAGATGTAAACCATTGGTGAGCTTCAAAAACAGGAAGGCCAGATTATAGTTTGCCAAACAACATTTAACAAAGCCTTCACAGTTCTGGAACAAGATCCTATGGACAGATGAGACCAAGATCAACTTGTACCAGAGTGATGGGAAGAGAAGAGTATGGAGAAGGAAAGGAATTGCTCATGATCCTAAGCATATCACCTCATCAGTGAAGCATGGTGGTGGTAGTGTCATGGCGTGGGCATGTATGGCTGCCAATGGAACTGGTTCTCTTGTATTTATTGATGATGTGACTGCTGACAAAAGCAGCAGGATGAATTCTGAAGTGTTTTGGGCAATATTATCTGCTCACATTCAGCCAAATGCTGCAGAACTCATTGGACGGCACTTCACAGTGCAGATGGACAATGACCCAAAGCATACTGCAAAAGCAACCAAAGAGTTTTTGAAGGGACAGAAGTGGAATGTTATGCAATGGCCAAGTCAATCACCTGACCTGAATCCCATTGAGCATGCATTTCACTTGCTGAAGACAAAACTGAAGGGAAAATGCCCCAAGAACAAGCAGGAACTGAAGACAGTTGCAGTAGAGGCCTGGCAGAGCATCACCAGGGATGAAACCCAGCATCTATGCATTCCAAACTTCAGGCTGTGATTGACTGCAAAGGATTTACAACCAAGTATTAAGAAGGGAAAGTTTGATTTATGATTATTATTCTGTCCCATTACTTTTGGTCCCTTAACAAGAGGGAGGCACATATGCAAACTGCTGTAAGTCCTACACCGTTCACCTGAGTTGGATGTACATACCCTCAAATTAAAGCTGACAGTCTGCAGTTAACGCACATTGTATTTGTTTCATTCCAACTCCATTGTTGTGGTGTATAGAGCCAAAGATGTTAGAATTGTGTCGATGTCCCAATATTTCTGGACCTGACTGTATATTAGGATGAAAAGTTAAGATGAAGGGTAATATTGGTTTATTAGAATTAGAGAGAATAAAGGATATTTGCTGAGTGAGGGTCACTTCCCCGCTGCCTTGAAAGAGGTGGTGGTGAGGCCTCTCCTCAAGAAGCCTTCCCTGGACCCGGCAGTATTAGCCAACTATCGTCCTGTCTCCAACCTTCGCTTTGTGGCGAAGGTTGTTGAGAGTGTGGTGGCACGACAACTGCCCAGGCATCTGGATGAAGCTATCTATCTAGATCCGTTCCAGTCGGGTTTCAGGCCTGGGCGGAAACGGCATTGGTCGCGTTGGTTGATGATCTCTGGAGGGCTCGGGACAGGGGTTGCTCCTCTGTTCTGGCCCTGTTAGACCTCTCAGCGGCTTTTGATACCATCAACCATGGTATCATGCTGCACCAGTTGGAAGAGTTGGGGATGGGGAGCATCGTGTTACGGTGGTTCTCCTCCTTTCTCTCAGTTCGTGTTGGCAGGGGGGTAGAGGTCAACCTCGAGGCCTCTCATTTGTGGAGTGCCTCAGGGGTCGGTCCTCTCGCCCCTTCTATTCAACATTTATGTGAATCCGCTGGGCGAGATCATCCGTGGCTCTGGGGTGAAGTACCATCAGTATGCTGATGACACCCAGCTGTACGTCTCCACACCAGGCCACCCCAACGATGCCCTTGAAGTGATGTCCCAGTGCCTGGAGGCTGTGCGGATCTGGATGGGGAGGAACAGGCTCAAGCTCAACCCTTCCAAGACTGAGTGGCTGTGGTTCCCGGCATCCCGATATAGTCAGTTGACTCCATCACTGACTATCGGGGGTGAGTCTTTGGCCCCCATGGAGAGAGCGCGCAATCTGGGAGTCCTCCTGGATACGCAGCTGTCCTTGGAGGAACATCTGACGGCTGTAGCCAGGGGGACCTTCTGTCAGGTTTGCCTGATTCACCAGTTGCGACCCTTTCTTGATCGGGATTCCCTGTGCACAGTCACTCACGCCCTCGTCACCTTGCTCCTGGACTACTGCAACGCTCTCTACATGGGGCTCCTCTTGAGGAGCACCCGGAGGCTCCAACTGGTCCAGAATGCGGCCGCGTGGGTAATCACGGGAGCCCACTGGCGCTCCCATATAACACCGCTCCTGCGTGAGCTGCACTGGCTCCCAGTGGTCTTCCGGGTGCGCTTCAAGGTCTTGGTCACCACCTTTAAAGCGCTCCATGGCATAGGACCAGTTATCTTCGAGACTGCCTGCTGCTATCGATGACCTCCCACCGACCTGTGCGCTCCCACAGAGAGGGCCTCCTCAGGGTGGCATCAGCCAAACAATGTAGGCTGGTGACCCCCAGGGGGAGGCCCTTCTCTGTGCGGGCACCTACCCTCTGGAATCAGCTGCCCCCAGAGATAAGGAGAATCCAAGACCTCGGTGCCTTCCGCCGTGCCCTTAAAACTTTCTTTTTTCAGCAAGCCGGGCTGGCTTAACATATTTTTTTAACATATTTTTAAATATTTTTAATTGGTTTGTTATCTTAAATTGGGGCCAAATTAATATATATCCTTTTAATTGTTTTTAATGTTTGTATTGTATGTTTTTATCTAGCTGTACACCGCCCTGAGTCCCTCAGGAGAAGGTGCGGTATATAAATTCGAAATAAAATAAAATAAAATAAATATATATATAAAATTGTGTTAAAGATGAACAAAAATCTGTATAAATTTAAAACCGGGCCAATATTCTGTTCAGAAAATATGCATTGTATGTTTGTTTGTGTGTTTAAAAAATAAAAAAACTTTGCAAAAAGAAAAAGGAAGGACAGAAAATTCTCTGCAGTCATGACATCCCAACTTAGCCCCCCCCCCCTTTCCTCCTCGGGAACCCACATTGCTTTTATTTTTAACTGTGGCTTCAGTGTCAAACAGATGCAGCAGCCCTGAGGACCTTCCCCTTCCTGAGATGCCCACCTGCAGCTGAGTGACAGCAGGAGGGCAAGACGCGGGACTCGGCTAAGGCGGTGGCTGGGAGCCTCTTGAGAACCCAAGCAAATGGGGCCCCCTCTTGGTCAAAGGATCCTGCCAGGCACAAGGGGCTCGGCCTGCAACTTGCCCCAACAAGGTCATGCCAACTCCAGCACGGGGACCTGCCATGTGCCCATGCCACTGTTTCCACCCCAGGTGGGAAAAGCAGCCAGGCTGGAGAGGGGCTGGGTGAGGGGATCAAGCAGGCAGGAGAGACCCCCAGGCCCCTTGCTTCTTAAAGGGCTTCTGGCAAACCGGCTCCCCCTACCCCCCTCCCGCCTTCCTGGGCAGAGGGCAAAGGGCAAAGCAAGCCCTCCCAGAGGCTGGCAGCTGACAGCCTGCGCCAGGCTTGGATTCCAGGGTCCTGTGGGGGGGGGGGTTCCCCTTCTGAGAGGCCAAGCAATTCACGCAGGAGCCCAGGCTGGCCTCCCTTCAGCCTTCCTGGCCCAAAACAAGCCCAGCGATCTTCTGTGGAACCAGCTACATGTTCCCATCTTGGCCCAGGTGAGGGACCCAGTCCTGCTGGCATCCCAAAGGGCCTCGCTTGCTACCCTGAGAGGTCACAATTTTTGGCTGGGGGAAACACCAGAACACTGAGGCTTGCCAGTCCCCTGCGTGGGCAGAGATGTGGCCCAGCTGGACCCCCTGCAGGAAAGCCCCCCTGCTGAACCCCCAGCCCTTCCCCGGAAGCTGCACAGGTGCTCCTGAGCGCAACAAGCCGCCTGCAGGAAATTCTGCCCAGAGCCCAGCTCCTGCTTTGATGCGAGGCTTTACACACACACACACACACCCCTCATGTCGCAAAGCAGCCTGATAACCAACCAAGTCCGCTAGATAGAATTTTCCACAGCAACCCATTTTCCAAAGTGGGATATGCCTGCCACCCCCACCCCCTCCGGTGAGGTTGGCGCAACCCAAAACAATGTGACCCACCCACCCCCCACTCCACTGCTTGTGTGAGTCTCTTAACCACCAGGACTACCCCCGCCACCCTACCAGGAAGAGAGAGAAAGGAAGGAAGGAAGGAAGGAAGGAAGGAAGGAGGGAGGGAGGGAGGGAGGGAGGGAGGGAGAGCATCTGACGCTCCAGGATGTTTCTAGAGCTGGCCCAGAGGCTCCAAGACCCCCTCAGGCCTGCGCAGTGTTGGGGGGCTGGAGGTCAGCCATGCAGCATCAAAGCAGCCTTCCTCTTCCTTCTGCCTGGGAGAAGACAGGTACTTGAGACCACTGTAAACCGTAACAGGGCAGGGGGCTTCTGCAGGGGCTCCTCCTTCAATAGCCCCGTCTCTCCCATCTCTTTGCAGGCACAGAAACTCACCTCCTGGACTGCTGCTCCCAAACTCTCCGGAAGCTAATTTGGTTTCTCCCAAACCAGCCAATGATATCTTTTCAATTTTCTTTTCAAGCTTTGAATGCTACTCTTCAAAACTGAAGTCCTAATGTAGCAGTTTGGGAAGGCTTGTTTGAGTCTTGTGTGGGTGAAAAACAGACTTGAAAATGGACTGGAATAGTTCTTTTGCCAGCCTCAGAGGAGACACTTCTGTTACTACCACTCTTATGCGTTTCTGTGGGAAAAGCCAAAAGGTCTGGCAGGGCTCAGAGCCGCGTATGCATGGACCACCAGCCACCTAGCCAAAGCCCCTGGAGGACAGGAACAGCCTCCCAGCTGGGGAGCCACAGGTGTGCAGTGCCCCCTGGCGGCACATGTCATACAGACACACACATCTCTCGTGCAACGCTCCCCCCACCCCCTGCGCAAATTAGATCCCTCTCCGACTGAGATCCATCTCCCCCTCACCCCCCACCCCCCCCACCCCCGGCCAAGGAGTGCGACCACCTTCCTGCTCTCAGCTTCAACAAAACACAAGCAGCGCCCCTCCCTCCCTCCCTCCCTCCGCCAGCCCTGCTCTGAGGGGACCAGTCTGAAGGGGAAACTGGCTCCTTTTCAGCGGGGGGGGGGGGTTATGAGAGAAGAACCAAGGGCCGCCTTCATGGGGGAACGGGGTGGGGGGGCTCCTCAAAGGCAGAACAGACTGTGGCACAATTCAAATAAGGAGAAATGAAAACCCCACCTGGGACCAGACTGCAAAGGCCCTCGAGTGGCACAGATCACCCAGGGCGGAAGCCCACTCCCATCCAGGAGGTCACTCAACAAACGTGCCCCCTGGAAAGTCTCTTCAGCGGCCAGACCCTTCCCGCATGCTTCCAAGTCAGAGGCCCCGAAGAGGAGGAGCAGCACAGAGGAACCCAAAGGCTCTGCCGGTCTGAGCAAAGCCTCCCCCCCACCTCCGAAAAGCAGCCTGGGTGTGGCTGAAAACATTTAGCTGTGTCAGAGGGCCTCAGCTACCTCACATGCAAGGAGACCAGCAGGATAACAGGGCCAGGCTGAAACCCAGAGGGATCTGACGCCCATCGCCTCACAAGCCCTGAAGCCCTCACCGCAATGGCTTCCTGAAGGCAGGAGACCAGGGGAAGGCACTGAAGGGAAGCAACAGCCACGACGACCTGCCTAAACAAACCCAGCAGCCATTTCTCTAAAAACCCCAAATTGCCAGCCAAGAATGCAAAGCATCCCTGGTCAAGACAAACCCCAATGATGGCTCCTTCTCCCTATTACAAGTAGCCCATAAAATGTGCCCTGGCTCCCTCTCAAGAGCCTTCTAGAAATCTGATACAAACAGGAGCAATAAAGCAAATAATGAGGGCCATCCGGGGTCAAACCCTTGGAAAAGTTCTGCCCTCATCAGCGGGCAGATCGATACGGTTGCAGGCCCCACATCCCAAGGGGGCCCAGCCCTGACTGTAGGGCCAAAAGTCTGGCCAAGACCAGCCTGTCAGCCCTGCGAGGTAGTCCAGACAGGAAACCGAACCTGTGAGCTGCAACGTTGCCTTTGTTTTGAGGCTACAACAGAATCCGGCAAGTCTGAAAGCACACCTCCCCCGTCTTCCCCCCACTCGAGATTTAGGGAAGGTCCCCTCAGAGACACTGCTCCACACACCCCTTCCTCTTCTCTCTACGGGACTCAGACTACTGTCTTCCCCTCTTGTCCCCCAAATTTATTTTCACAGCCCCATAAGTGCTTCTGTTAGAGAGCAGCCATTTGTCCTTTGGGGGTGAAGGGGTCCTTGGCAGGTTGTTGTTCTCCTTGAGCCAGGGGGTTGTGATTTAAGTTATACCCTCCTCTCCTTCCTCCCATTCCTTAGGCAAAATTGCAAGCAGCTGCTCAGGCCAGAGCTCCCCCACTGCCACTGGGACTGGCCCCACGGCCTCCTGGGTCCACACTCTTCCAGGCTGCTTCTGCTCCTCCGGACTGAGCTCCAGCTGGATCTGTCAGCTCGCCTGTCTCCTCTCCTCTCCTCTCTTTGGCCCCCTCCTTCTGGCCAGCCCCCTTGTTGTGCCATCAGGAGAGTGAACAAGCGGGTGCATGCAATGGAGAGACTGGCAGTGCCTTACCTGTCAAGGAAGCCCCTCCTTCAGTCTCCAAGGGCACCGCAGAGGCTGCCTTCCTAGAAGGGCCAGAGCAAAACAAAGATATGAATCAATTTGAATCAATTTAAATTGATTGAATCAATTTACTACCGAACCGGGAGTAAGGGTAAGTAGAATCCACCCCTGGTTTTCACTACAACTCCCACCAGTCGCAGTCCTGTGCCAGGGCAGAGAGGTGTCACCCCAAAAGCTGGACGATGGCTCCCTCTGCGTGGATCGCCTCCTGTGGCCCACATCCCAAGCTGCCCAGGGAAAAGGGGGGGTGGGGCAGAGGCTAGGCAGCCCTGAGAGCTCCACTTAAGCAGAGGCGGAATCCGGACAGAAAGCGGGGTTCACAGGAGGGTCCCCCAGCAGCAGCAAAGGCTGCCTGGGGCCACCTCAAAAGAGAAGCATGAAAATGGAGAGAAGACCCGGGGTGGGCCCCAGCTTCCCTTGAGGCCAATTCCTTCAGAGGGGAACTTTCAGGTGGAATCTAAAGAGATGATCAATGAATTCTTATGCAAGGAAGCTATGCAGGGACTCCTAGTGCAGCTCTCTAGGGCTACCCCTTGGGCAGAGTATAAAACAAATAAAAGTCACATTGGGACAGAAAAAATGGTGCCTTCACATTGAATGGCACAACTTCCCAGAAGCCCCCAGACAGGATCAAACACAAGGGGTCCAGACGCTGAAATAGCGCTGGGCAAAGGAAGCCGTCCAAAACAACTCGCAGGAGGCCCTCCTGTCCTGGCAGAGCAAGAGCCAGTGCCCATTTCCTCCTCCCAAGGCAGCCCCCTGCAGCACCCAAGTGGGGGGCAAAGGGGACGCCCTCCATGTCTCTGGGGAAAGGGCCAGGTCCCACCAGCCCTCGTTGCTGCTCCCGTCTCCTTGGCTGTCCCCCCAGAACCAACCAGCCTTGTTTGTTTCCCCAGAGAACGGCCCAGGTGGGAGGAAGCAAGATCCTCAAGTGTGCAATTCCCACATGCGCCCACACTCAGGCCTGGGCAACAAGACGGCACCACATCTCAGGCCGGCCTCTGGAGCCCCTCTCCTCACCCCACCCAGCTCAGTTTCCCCCCCACCCACATTTCCCAATGGAAACCAGTCGGGGAGTCCAGCCCTGAACAGAGCCCCATTGCAATGGGGGGGGGACCGCTTTGGGAGCTTTAGGGGGATGAGCCCGAAGGCAGAATAAGCTGCCTTCCAACCGGGAGAGGAGTCAGTTGGCCGCAGCCGCGGAGGCAGGCAGCCTGCCTTGAACAAGATCAACTAATTGGATCAGATTAGAGACCCAAAGTAAGCCAATTCTCCGATCCACCAGCTGTGGATCTCGGCTAATCTTGCTTCCCCACAGTAGCAGCCAGCACCACCCCGCAGACCACAAGCGCTTTCTCACTTACATCTTTCAATTAAGATGATGAGGCTTCACAGGTCTGGCATGGGTCCAAAAAAAAAAGCAAGCTTAGAAGGGAAGGACCCCCCCCCCCCATTTCCTTTGCAGAAAGGAGGGTTTTTTTTAAATCTGCCAGATAGACTCACTGTACAGCTCAATCTGGATCACCAGTGAGTGATTCAAAAAACAAAACAAAACCCAAGACTTTTCTGGCCGCAGAGGAAGAGAGCTTTGGGAAAAAACTGATCACACCTCAGACGGAGTGATCTCCCCCAAGAGGCAGGGAAAGTATCAAATGAGAGACTGCAAGAAATATATCCAAGAGCTGGCAGGATTCCTTGCCTTTCAACCCACCTCAAGAAAGCACACTTCGATAAAAATACCCGACACCATAATATTGTACAATTTGGGAGAGAAGTTGGCATTCTGTCAGCTTAGGAAATCACGACTGCCTACCAAATAAAGAGCAGGAAGGGCACGGAAAGGTACCAGGCAAATTTCAAGACACAAGCCACCAGTCCCTGGCACGGCTCGGCTCGGCCATTTGGGCAGTGGGGTCAGACCCAACACAGCTGGGCTGCAGACCAGAATGGGGCCTCAGAGGCCAGCCGGCCGTGGCCCTGTCCCACTGAGGGGGGGTGCAAGAGAGTGACCTGGGGACCAAGGGGGCCTTCCTTGGTCCCACTGGGGCAAATGAACAGAAACAGCCACGGAGCCACGAGAAGAACCTCTTGGCCCAACCCACGGAGACTCGGCCACGCTCCAAGGTGGGTTCTCAGGCACCGCCTGACTTTGCTGGGGTCCCAGAGGCCTCTTCGGCAGCTCTTGTGCAAGCCTCGGCTGTGCGCTTGTGATCCTTTGATGCCATTAGTCTTCAGGTCACTCTCACATCTTTCCCTCTTATTTATTTGTGTAGAGTTTAGAGACTGGCCAGCACCATAAGACTCTCACCAGCTTACAACCTGAAAAGCAGGAAATACTAATGAAGCCTCTGTCTTGGCAGAATGCCTCTCAGGGGGCAGGCAGTCCCTCAAGGAACCAGGCCCACCCCAGGAGGGGTTTCAGAGAGGTAGAAAGTGTTCAAAGGCCAACCGGAAGTGCAGTGAAGTGCAGCTGGGGAGCAGCAGTGCCACCTCATATGGCCCAGGGTGCCCCATTCTGGACCAGCTGTGTATTCTTGAAGGAGTCGTGAAGGCTGGTTCCCACAGAGTGCGCTGTCCCAGTCCATTTGTTGAGGGACCACCTGGGGGTCCTCCCCTGATCCAGGAGCACTGCAGCTGGTGAATCGGATGGACCCCCATCCCATGCAAAGCCCCTCTTGGCCACGAGTGCCACCCAGAACTGCAGCGGAAGCCAAGGCCACCGGATGGGCCCGGCTGCTCCTGGGCGGGTTTAATAACCCAGGAGGGACCTGGCTGAGTCCCCAGCCTTGAGGACCACCGGGCTTAAACTCATCCCAGACCAGCTCCCGAGACCATCCTCCGGGCACTGCCCCTAAACTCCAGGTGGATCTCAGTGGATTTTTTTTCCTGTCAGGCGGCTGCAATATTCTTCCCAGAAACTCTGAAGATGTTCCTGTCCCAGCAAGGAACAGATCACCAAGAGGCCAACAGTGGAGAAACCGCACTTTGTCACTCTCATTAGGAACACAGAAACCCGACAGCAGAAAAAGATCTCGCGGTCCATCGAGTCTGCCCTGGAATCCAGAATGTGGGCATTGGGTCAGATTCGTTCTTTCTCTTCCTCCAACTGCCTCCTATGGCACTTCAGTTGTCAGAACCCCCAAAAAAGCCAAGGGGAGCCTTGGGATTGTGACACAGGGCCAGCAAACTCAAGGCTGCCACAAAGGCCTTTGCTGAATTGCCCACCAGACCCTTAGGAAGAGCCTCCCCCTCTCTGGAACACAGCAGGAGCCATGCGCCCTCTACCCCTCCTGGATGGGGGGGGCACCAGCAAGCTGAAGAGCAATTGGGTGGAGGATGGATGGGTGCCTGAGAGGAGGGGGCTTCGGCGATCTAACTGGAGGAGGAGAAGGAGAGCCACAAAAGCAAAGTGCTCAGCCAGGAGGAAGAGGAAGCCGAAATGGACCTCCCCCCCCCCACGCCATCCATGTCCTGCTCCTGCTGCTCCTCAGTGCAATCACAGCTGAGCCTTTTGTTCCCGCGGAGGGAGGGCATCAGAGGGGAGAGCTTTTGTTCCTCCCTGCTCTGGTCAGAGAGAGGCTGGAGAAGGTGAGGGTCCCAACCCTGGACATCCACCTCAGGCGGGGAGAAAGAGGAGGAAGGCTCAGGTGCCGGGGAAGAAGAGCAGAGGGGCAGGAGAGCTTCCGGAGAGCCCGCACAGCACGTAAGACCACTCCGGATCTCCGCTTCCTGAGATCAAGCGCGAGCAAAGGAAGCCTCCCCAGGGCACCCACAGCCTCCTCTTTCCTCCTGGGCAGAGGGAGGCTAAGAGAGCCACTGACAAAACGGGCTTAGGGAAAGTGCCCATCGCAGACACAAACTTAATTGTAGGCAAGGATGAGCACATAATGAACAGGATTTTGGCCTCAAACTCACAGATCCCGTTGTATTTCACAAAAGACAGCTAAAGCCTTGGACTAGATCCTTGAGCAAACCTTGGGGGGAGCAACCCCAAAAATGTGTGGCTTCCCCCACCCCCACCCCCGAGGCCAGCCCATTCCCCACCGTGAAAGCCAACTCAGGCATGAGTCCTGATGGACCTTGTTTCCCAAACACACGACTGGAGGATCCGTGCTCCGAGATCTGATCCTGTCCGAAGAAGAAGCCCAAAACAGCACACACGCTCCCTCGCTCGGTTCCAGGAGAGCTGGGCAGGAAGCTTTGCTCCGTGGGGTAGGAATCTTTGGGGCAAAGAGATCCAGGAGGGTTCCGCTTGGTAGGAAAACATGGGGGAGGGGCCGTGAATGGGGGCATAAGCGTGATGATGCAGTCATGCAAACCTCATGGCACATCTAGCAGAGACCAGGACACAAGTACCTAATTGTGGTGTTTGTGTGATGATAACATCACACAGGTGTTGCCATTTTGACTGGAAGTATCAGCATCTGTGCCACTCGAAGCAGTTTAGTAACAGGGTTCAAACAGGCCCCGGAAGGGCTACCGGCCCAAGAGAGAAGGGCAAGAAGAGGGATGCCAAGACAGGAGACACCAGAGAGCCTGGGAGGAATGGCTGGATGTCCCCTGGGAGCCAGGCAAAGTGCTAGAGGATGGGAGCAAATGCTCCCTCCCCCAAGAGAGAGTCTGTTTCACTACAGCTTCATACCTGATACTATGGGGAGATGAGGCGGGGGGGGGGGCAGAGAAACTCTTGCTTGGCAGGCCAAGGGAGCTGACCAGGAAGAAGCCACCCCTCCAGCCCCATCCTTTTGGACCTCCTTTGTCCTAGGCTTCAGCAAGGCACTGGGGGGGGGTCCTACTAGAGAAGAGGGGAGATGCTACCCAGAGGTGGATTCAAGCAGGGGCTGAGAGAGAAAGGCCAGAAGGGGGGGGCAGCAAACGCCTTAGGGGCCGCCTGGAGATTCAAGAGGATCCCGAGGAGGGGATCCGGCGTGGGACGAGGCCGCCTGGGCGGCAGCATCGGGGCCTCCCCTCTCTTCTGGGGGCCGAGGCGGGTCTGGAGCTTCGCTTGAGGTGGGGGGATGCCAACCCGGAGGATCTGGGCGGGATTCCGAAGGGAGGGGCCGGGGCGCTCTGCCGGGGAAAGGGGGGACTCGGGGGGCGCCTCGGGGTCAACAAGCCGGGGGAGGTCCAGCCATTCCCGGGGAGGGGCGCAACCCGAGGCGGGGGGACACGAACAGACCTCGGGGTCCCCTACATCGAGGGTCGCCGCGCTGGGCCGGGAGCTGCCCACCCTTCAGCCGGGCGGCGCTGAGAGGCGGCGGGCAGAGAGAAGCGGAGCAGCCCGGCCAGGAGGACCCCCACTCCTCAGGGCCCGGAGACCCCTCCTCCCGGCCCCCACGGCCCAGCAGAGCCCGCCGCAGCCCACGGCCCGCCTCACCGGCTCCTCCGCCGCCGCTCGGCCGCCTCCCGCTCTGCCCGCGACGCAGCCCCGCCGAGGCCGCCGGCCCCGAGCACCTGACCGACAGCTCGCCTGGCCAATCCGCTCCAGCGCCTCCGAGGAGGGCGGACTATCTCCCCCCCACCCCCACGGACCTCGACGGTTCGGCAGGAGGGGCGGGGCGAGGATACAGACGGCCATTTGGTGGCCAAATGGGAGGCTGGGCCCGCACTGGGGGCGGTCCGTGGGAGGGGAGGGGCCTCGGGGAAAGCCAAGTTTGGCCGGAGGGGACGGGGGAATGGAGGAGCCCCTCCCGTTTTGCTACAACAGCCCTGCGAGGTGGGCCCCTCTCGAAGTTCAGCCTCCCAAAAGTTGCCCGCCCCCTCCCCAGTAGGAAAGGGCTCCAGCAGTGATGCCCACCGAGCAGAGATGAGTTTCAGCAGGTTCTAACCAGTTCTGGAGAACCGGTAGCAGAAATGTTGAGTAGTTCGGAGAACCGATAAATACCACCTTTGACTTGCCCCGCCCCAATCTATTCTCTGCCTCCCAAGTCCGAGTTGATGGGGAGGAAATCGAGATTTTACAGCATCTTTCCCCTGGAGTGCTTAAATGCTGGAAGTCCTGCAGATGTTCCTTTGGATCCTATATTGGACAGGGAACTGCTCCAGGTCCTTCTGATCCCAACTCCAGGATGACGGAGGGATCCACAGACATCTAATGCATCCTTGGAGGTTTGCAGCCCAGACCTGGCAGCCAGAATAGGCAGGGAGGGCCAGAGGTTACCCGCAGACCCTGGGAGGTGGGGGAAGTGAAGAGCAAATCCAGCAGAGGGTCCTGCCTGTCCTGGGTAGGAGGTCCTGTTAGACACCTTGGTGCTCCATCAGGCTCGCTGCACCTGGAGCTTCCCTTCCACCTCCAAAGGCTCCGATTCCTAGCAGAGACCCAAGACTATCACACCACTGGCCTCTTCCAACACTGTAGCAGCTCTGGTGCTCAGACTGTGTGTGTGTGTGTGTGTGTGTGTGTGTGTGTAGATGCTTCATAGGGAACCACAATAGATGATCTTGCTTCTTCACTCCATGAGTAGAGACACACACACCCCTTGTCACTTCCTGGGCTGGGTTTTGTCCAGATAAAGAGTTTTGGACCAGGCAAAGCCAATCTGCTCTGTCTGCTGCCCCCCCTTCCCTCAGCCTTAATCAGAGCTCCCACTTACCAAGCATGGATGAGGCCAGGAGCACACAAAGAACACACAATCTCTGCACAGCAGCCGGCTTGCAAGGCTTGGGGTGAAGGGGGCGCCAGGCCAGCTCCACTGATTGGCACTGGGTGGGAGGCCGAGTCCTGCTGGCACTTCATATTCAGAGCAGCTGTGATTTTATCAGGGGAGGGGAAACCAGCCCCCCCTCAAGTAGCTGTGTTTTACTTCCAGCCACCCAAGGAGGGGAGCTGCAGTAAGAAAAGCGTTGGAAAATTTGGGGAGGTGTGGGTGCAAGCCCAGTTTAGCCTTGGAGTCTGGGTGAAGGGCTTGGGACTTAGCCCTCCCCCCTGCAGAAATAAAGGGAGCAGACTTGACCCCCTGGAGGAAAATGGGAAGGAGGCCTTCACTAGAGGAGCCAAGTGTTGTCTGACATATCCTAGTGGTGCCCTGTCCAAGGGCTGATCCAGCTTCCTTCTGGGCATTAATCCCACAACTAAGTGACCGGAGAACTGCCAGCCTTTTGCCTGGCAAGATGCTGCCCGTTTCTTTTCAGGTTGGGCTCATCTGGCAGGGAGGAGCCATCTCTGGAGAGACTGGAGGGATGCCAGGCACCCTCCCCCCAGAACTGATGTCATCCGCTCACACCATCTGCTGAGGGAGGGGCACACGTGTGTGTGTGGTGGGGGGGAGAGTTCCTTCCCCAGCGCCAATGCTCTCTCCTCCTTGCAATTCATTGCACGTCCCCAGGAGCAGCTCATAAACACAGAGAAACCGCTGGTCTCCATGGCGACAGTGGGATGACGCACTTTGGGTCCACCAGATGAGCATCAGAGCCTGGCAGGGCAGAGAAAACCACACCTACGAGGGGGGGGGGGCTGCTGGCCAAGGGTGCTGCTGGGGGGCACCCACCCACCCTTGGAACTTGGGCAGAATACAGATGTGGGGAGCGGTTTGCCAAGGTCACTCGTGTGCCGGAAGAGTGCCCACCTGCCAATCTAGCAGCCTCTGTTTGGGGGCGAGGGTGGGCAGGGGGCAAAGATGCCATCTGAAATGGCCTTATTGGTTAGACAGAAGTGCCCAGGTGTGGCCCAACCCTACTCCCAGCGCCCACCCCCCATCTTCCTCTTCTTGGGAGGGGGCAGTCTTCCTCCACCCCATCTGTCCTTATAGGATGAAGAGCCATCTCCCGCCAGGGCTGCTTATGGGGCCTGAAGTTGAGCCCCGGGACACCCGTCAAGGAAGGGAGAATGGGCCCACATTTGGGGGTGGGTGTCCCTAGTCTGGCGAGCAGTTCCTGCCCCGGGAAGCGCTTGGCCACTTCCCCCACCCGCCCCTTGGCCCTGAAGAATGAGACCAGCCATGGGGAGGCGGGTGGGATAAATCCGTTTTTATTCATTCAAGGAAGACTATTTCTAAATAAAGGCTACATTGTACCGTTCGTTTATCTCCGTTTTATTATTACATTGTTGTTATAATATTGTCGTTTTGTCTCACGTGTCGGTGTGTGCGTTTCTCGTTCGCTTTAAAAAAAACCCTTTGCACAGTAGCTCGAATCGTCATGCTGGCCGCTGAGAGGAAAACTAGTCGGGAGGGTCGTATTTACAAGGCAGGGTCACTCACCCGGCCGGGAAGGTCAGGAGCACCAGGGATGGCCGCCGCCGGGGCTGGAAGAAGATCGCGGCCCCTGCCGGCCCTCGGACCGACCGGCTGGCCTGCCCAGCGGGAGCGGCGGAGGCGTCTCGCAAGTCGGCAGAGGCTCCGCGCGCGCCCGTCCTTCGGTGTAGCAGCAGCAGGCGGAGGGGGAGCGTTCACACGCACTGGGAGGCCGAGGATGGGAGGGGGCGACGGAGGGTACCAGGTTACGGGAGAAGGAACGGCTTCAGCGCGGGTTGCGGCGAATTCTGGCGGCCCACAAGCTGAGAAGCTGCGAGAACGCCCGAGGCTTTCCCCCGGGCCCGAAGGCGCCCCCGGGGCTCGGAGCACGCGCACAGAACGGGGGCAGCTGATCGGGGCACGGGCGTGGAGTTGCCCCCGGGACCGCCGCCGCTGGTCGCTTACTTTCGTCTACCCAGGGCTGCCCCCCTACACCCCCCCACACCCCGTGGCAAATGGGCTCTTCAGCCTAGAGGGGCCGGTTCTCCCCCCCTCGATCCCAACAGCGGCTTCAGCGGCTTCCCCCCTCCCATCAGAAGCCCCCAACAGGACCGGCCAGACGGCTTCGCTAAGGGAACGTGCTAGAGTCCCCGCGTCCGAAGGATCTGCTCTCCACTGCCCGTCCCGACCAAGACCGGCCGCGGCAGACCGGCCCCGCCCCCCCCACGCCTTTGGGGGGTGGGTGGGGTTGGAGCTCGAGCCCAGTCCCGCCAGGCAGCCTAGTGAGCAGGATCCCGGGCGCTTCCTAGTCAGTCTCCTTGGTCCCTGGGGGGCTGCAGGCCTGCACGGCAGAAGCCTCGCTCGGACACTGCGGGTGGGCAGTCCCAGTGGTGCTCCCCAGAGACTGGTCTGAGGCACCTCTGGAGTGGGTGAGGGGCGGCTGGCAGCCAAGGTGGTCCATGGGAGAAGTCCTCAGCAGTGGTTCTGCTTAATCCCTTTGGAAAGAATTAAGATGCACTTAAGGAGCTCCAGTCCTTGACCTGAAGCAGCAGCGTCTGGCAAAGAGCTTCAGATCTTTCCACTCCAAAGGGAGGCCTCACTTGCCCTGCCCAGGCTGGAGTCCAGGGACAGGAGGGTGCTGGGCAGCAGCTGCCATCCATCTCTTTCTGCGCCTCACACAGTGAAGGAGGGAGGGAAGGCAGGCCGTGGGTAGGGGGGGAAACACACAGGGGCCCAAATGCAGGAGAAGAACCCTGGTGAGGGTGGAGGGAGGGCAGGCTACGCCAGAATCCCACAGGCCCCTTTGCCTGCACAGCAAGGCTTTCTGCCCACTCCACTTGCCCTCCCCCTCAACCCCCCCCCCCATGCTTTGAGAGCTTTCCCAAGCCGGTGGGGAAACCACAGCCAGGAGAAAAGCATCCTCCTGCCCTGCGCTGAGCTCGGCCTGCACCATCAGCTGCATGGAGACAAAGCAGAGCCGCCTCCTGCCCTGCTCTTGGGAGTTTTGTCAGCTGGCATAGTGGACAATGCAGAAAATGCCCAGGGTCTCTTGCAATTGCCCCCCCCCCCCAAAGATCTTGCAAAATCTCAGGGCTGTTCACTGCCCTGAGTCCACTAGGAGAAGGGCGGTATACAAATTGAAATAAATAAATAATAAATAAAATCCTTGCAGAGTTTGCAAATAGAGAGCTGGCCTCTGGGTGGGTGAGAGGGAGGACCCCCTGGCCATTGTCCCCTCCCCAACTGTCTTGCCAGCTGCTCTAAGTCACCAGTTGAGGAAGGGGCTGGAGATGAATGCCAAACAAATTAGACTGGCGGAGAGAAACTGATGCAGAGGCAGCCTTCCACCTGCCCACGAGTGCATGCACACACACGCCCCCTGTGCACGAGAAGGCGTTACATGCACACTCGCCCTTTTCATGGCAGTCACTGCCTGTGCACCTCGAGTCCTGGTTTTACAACCGTGAGACACAATTTCTTCCACTGCAATTTTAAAAAAGAAAAGTGAAGCACCATGTTGAAGGGCACCTACAGGGCATAGTTGGAATGAGGAAGGTGCCCTTCTCCGTGCCAGGGACAGAGAAGGAGGCCTCCCTTCCTTGCAGGAAGCCCTCCCTCCTCTGGCCTCAGAGCGAGATGGGCGAGAGGGGGTGCCCATTCAGCCTCTTTTAGCTGTGGGCGGGGGGCTCTTGTGATCCTGCAGGTGGGCAGGAGGAGAAGCTACAGTGCCAGGTGTCCCCTAACCACCCATTTCGTGGCTTCCATCCTTCTCGGTAGATGGGATGTGGTGTCCAGTGTTGGGAGTCTCCAGCAGATGGAGGCTTGGAGGCACACGCTCCCCCCCCCCGGCTCTTTTGCCCAAGGGGACCTGCTTCAGAGCGGTCACCCAGCTCACCACCTCCTCTGTCCCCCATCACGGCCGATGTTGCTCCCGTGTACTGCCCTTTGCCAGCTGTGGCCGGTGGGCTCAGCTGTGGCTCTCCAGCCCATTCAGGGCCGTCCTTTCCCGGCCTTCCTGATCCAGATATATGCTGTGGTGGCCATTTTTGTTGCTTTGTTCCAGAAAAAAACACACCCATAAATTAAAAATAAATAATGATAAGGGTAGGTCACAATAAGCTGCATGTTCACTGTCTGGCATGGCATATGGGGGAGGGAAAGATGGAGGGATGGCCTCCTGGGAGGCGCTGCTTTGCTGGCTCTGGAGCACCAGGGCAGTGAGAGGGGCCTTCTTTGGAGTGGGGAGGGGCTCTCCCTGTGGACCCCTCCATTGGGGCCCTGCACTACTTCAGTGGCCTCCAGCAGGGCCTGGGTGATGAAACCAGGAAAGGCAGGCTGGGGTCTGGCAAGGGTGATGGAGGGAGGTGGGTCTCACTGGTGAGAAGCCAAGCAATCCCCCCCCCCGGTGTTTGTGCAGACCTGGAAGGGTCGCAGTCACCCAAGGGCCCCTCTTGAGCAAATCCAGAGTCTTCTGCAGCTTCAGGCTGATGGGCAGGCTGGACCGCTGGCTCTCCATCATCAGGCCGAAGTCAGTCAGGGCACCTTCGGCCCCTCCCGTCTGGCAGTCTGAGGAATGGTGGGCCAGTGGGCAAATCCCCCTTGAGCAGAAGCAGCTCTTCTTTCCTCTGTTCCCACTGAGGTTTGCTCCAGGGATGGCAGGGGAGGGGGCTCACCACAGTCTGGCTGAGTTGTCAGTTTGCAGGGAGGCCTGAGCCGCCGCCAGCTGAGTCCTCCAGTCCGAGTCCGCTGCTGCTGGGGAGTTGGAGGGGCAGGAGGGGAGGCCGCAGGGTCTGGGGAGCACCAAGAGAGCCGGGCCACAGGAGAGGGAAGGAGGTGGAGGTGACCGGACGGATGGATGGTGAGGGATGGGTGGGTGCCTCCTGCCGGCTGGCCACTCACATGAGGCTGCACTTGCCCTTCAGTTTCTCTGTCCGCTTCTGCTTGCTGGCGCGCTTCCCGTCGATGCTGAGGCTCATGTTGCGGCGCTTCTCCAGGTTGAGCAGCTCCTGGAAGAGCTCCTTGACATTGTAGTTCATCTTGGCCGAGGTCTCCATGAAGGCGCACTGCCACTCCTTGGCCACGGCCTCCCCCTCTGGTGTCTGCACCTCCCGCTGGGTCTCGTCGCACTTGTTGCCCACCAGCATGATGGGGAAGGCCTCCCCGCCACCCTTCAGCTGCACGATCTGCTGGTGGATGGGCCGCAGTTCCTCCAGCGACTGCCGGCTGGTGACCGAGAAGACCAGGATGAAGGCGTGGCCCTTGGAGATGGACAGGCGCTGCATGGCTGGGAACTGGTGGCTGCCGGTGGTGTCAGTGATCTGCAGTGTGCAGACGCTCTTGTCACAGCTGATCACCTGCCGATAGGTGTCCTCGATGGTGGGGATATAGGTGTCCCGGAAGGTGCCCTTGACGAAGCGCAGCACCAGCGAGCTCTTGCCCACACCCCCGGCCCCAAAGACCACCACCCGGTAGTCGTTGCTCTGCTCCGGCATCTTGGATGGGCTGGTGGTGGGGAGGGGTCAGCGGCTGCCCACCTGAGGGGAGGAGGGGGAGAAAGAAGAAGGACCATCAACCCAAGCAGGCAGGCAGAGGCCACCCCCATCCTGCTGACTGCAGAGAAGGGCCCTGAACTACTCAGGCCACAGAAATGCCTCTCTGCCCCCCCCTCCCAGCCGTGATTGAAGCTTCTTCACCCTCCCTCCCACACCCACCCAGCCAGCTTGAGAAGCATCCCTTAAAGGCTTCACTGAGATCCTGCAGGGACTTTGCTGTGGATGATTTGGTCTGCAAATGCGAAAGCTCTGAAGGCCACCACAACCCTGAGGCTCTCCTGGACTCAGAATACTCCCAAGTGCCCTACAAAGCAGGCAGTTTCTCTAGAACTGTGTCTGGTGACCAAACCCGCCTCCCCCTGAGGAAGACAGAGAAAGTTGGGTGGACAAGCCCCTGAGAACATTGAGTGTGGGTGTGAGAGGGGAGGGGAGGGATGAAGGGGAGGGGAAGGGAAGGGAGAGGAGAGGAGGAGAGGAGAGGAGAGGAGAGGAGAGGAGAGAGGAGAGGAGAGGAGAGGAGAGGAGAGGAGAGGAGAGGAGAGGAGAGGAGAGGAGAGGAGAGGAGAGGAGAGGAGAAGAGAAGAGAAGAGAAGAGAAGAGAAGAGAAGAGAAGAGAAGAGAAGAGAAGAGAAGAGAAGAGAAGAGAAGAGAAGAGAAGGGTTTTGAATCAAGACTTGTTCTCTGCCGTTCCAGAATGCAGGACATTAAATCCCCCTCCCCCCTTGCAATTCTTGGACTCAGATATATTATCATTTCCTTTCTCCTGACTTATAAACACATTCAGAGCAAACACATCAACCAGAAAAAAGGGCACCAGCCAGGGTCTGAACAGGAGTGTTTCAGGGCATTGTTGGGGCTGCAGAAGCCGCTTCTCCTGCAGGTTTGATGACAAAGCATTTGTGGAGCAAGAGCAAGACAGCCCCCCCCCCCAGCTGCTGAAAGGCTGATAATAAATGAGCAAACTCAGACAGAGCAGCTGGGCTCTGGGGCCCTCACCAGCCCCCAAGATCCCTGCAGCACCAGGTCTGGGCTTGGGGGGGGGGACATGGTGCATTCTCTGAGGGATGCCCGGTCCAGAAAGATCAACTCCAAGGGCCCCAGAACAGGGAACAGGAGGGGGGGAGGAAATCCTCTCCATCTTTCAAGTCTGCAACAACTGTCCTCCCCCACACCTGCCCTTGGGACAGGCACTGCCCACCCACACCTGGCAGCAAGAAGGGCCCAGCCCAGCCCAGCCATTTCTCTTTCTCTTGTAGGAAGTCTAATATTTTTTTCCCCTTTGGTGGAAAGGGACGGGGGGGGGGGGGGGGCTGTCACCCAGACACAGAGTCAATTTCTCTGAAATGTTTCTTCTGGATTGCATCAGTGCCCGTTTTGAGGGGAAGGGCTCTGTCTTGTCAAGACATGTCCTTGAGAAGAGGCCCCTTCCAGTCACTTGGCTGGGCCTTCTCATCCCTTGGCCAAGGGCTCCCCACCCTCAGGATTCGACCCAGACCCACTTCGCTCCCTTCGGGATTCCTAAAGCACTTGGGAGGGAGAGGAGAATCAAACGGAAGTGTTTGAAGGGAGCTTGAGGCCATCTAGCCCAACCCTTTGCCCAACGTAAGAATCCACCATAATTGGCTCTCAGACAGAACATCCTCGGGCCTCTGGTTAAGGCCTTGCGCAAGGTGGGGAGAGGGGGGGGTCAACTCCCGGGAAAGCCCGTTTCCAAGATCCAGCTGAAATTTGTTCAACCTCCTGGTTTCTTGCAACAATTCTGCCTCCAGGTTCTTGAAGACAGCAAGTCAATTGTATCCCTTCTCCAGGCTCAGCCTTCCGAAGTGCCTCCAGCCGTTCCCAGGGAGATTTTGGCTCCAGGCCTGGAAATGGGCACTTGCCTTTTCTGTAGCCAAGCCCTGCTGTTGGCTCACATTTAGCTGGTGACCCACCAGCTGTCCACTGGGATGGTTCACCCTTCCTGGACTCGCGCCTCAGTTTTTTTCCCATCAATATCGGACTTTGCAGCCTCTGTTTGCTGATCCCTGCCCTTTGGAGGAGATGGAGGCAACTCCTCTACGGACATCATCCCGTGCTGGCATCCACATTCCTGAGGCCTTCCTAATGATCCTGGTATGGCCTTGGCCCTTTTCACGGCTCTCACCTTCAACCTGAGATCTTTGAGCTTCAGGCAGCTCAGACCCCATCTTATCAGATGCAACACTGAGGGCTTTTTCCCAACATGCATCAATTACTCACTTAAAGGAGGAGCCCCACCAGGATCCTGGTGATGGCAAACGCTTCTTCCCCCTCCCCCACTGCCAAGGGTCTCTGTCCAAGGCTTGTAGAAATCCAGTTGCTTGAAATGTGGAAAGGATGCTCGGCCCTGCAGGGAGACTCCCAGGATTCCCCTTGGTGGGATCCATCCAGATGTTCCCCCAGAGGCTTGATCCTCCTCAGGTGGATGGAACAACTCTCTTTCGGAGCTTTCTCAGCAGGAAGGTTCAGTTGAGCCACCTGGAAGTAACTGGAGCTCCAGCGACCCTGCTGGCACTTTTTTCCTGTATTTTTCTGGAAAGTCAGGCATTTGATTCCTTCAAGAACTTTTGGGTGGACAACCTCAAGATCTTGTACTTTGTTCTTCTACGGCTTCATTTGACTTCTAAACCACCCATTATAAAGTCCCACAATGCTTTTCCCTCCCCCCCCTCTCCTGTCCCTGTCACCTGTTGCCATTTCAGGGGAGGCGGAAGATGGGCTCTGGTCCAGCCCCTTTGCCTTTCAGAGGCCTGCAGAGTCCTGGGTCCTCCCCAGGCATTGGGGCAGGAGGACTTTGAAGCAGGCCGGGATTATAGTTCTGACTATTGGACTGCTTTAGCAGGATAGTTTCGTGTTTTATTACCGTTTATGACTGATCCTTTTTTAATGTTTTGTTGTTTTCATTGTGTGTTGCCCTGAGTTGCTTCTGAGAGGCCGACCATGTTAATTGTGCAGCTCCACAGCTGAAAAGAGCGAGGAAAGTCCACAAAAACAAGGAGAGGCAGAATTAAACTTCAGGGGTAGGAGCTGCTGCTGCTTCGTGGGAGATGCAATCATTTCTGTGGCTTCTAAATTACAGCCACCCAAGTGGCCTGTGGGAGACTTAAGCCACGGAGGGAGCTGGGGATGGCTTGGTGAGCTGGGAGTGGCCAGGAAATCCTCCAGGTCTTGTGTGAGCTCTCTGGGCCTCTGATGGCAGCGCATCTTCCCTTCTGTCAGATCTGCTGGTTCCCCAGGTGAAGCGTCTCTGAAGGCTGATCCCAGCGTGAGAGAACCCTGGTACTGTTATGCTCATTTGTGGGGGGCTACAGGTGAATTAGTGAGGTTACAGCAATCTTGCAGAGCAGTCCAGCCATGTGGTCGTTGACTTTCCTTTAGGGAAAAGTACTGAGGAAGGAGTTGAAGTTGGCCATCATTTATTAAGCCCCAGATGGGCCCATAACACAGGCAAATGCAATCCCAGCGAAGCTCCAGCAATCGCTGCCTGTTCTCCTGCTGTTCCCTGGGTACAAAGGCCTCGGGGTCAAGGCACACCAAACTGGCCACAGCCAGTTCAGGAGCAACCCTGAAGCAGCACAATATGGGGAAGACTGTCAACAACCAAAACAGATCTGGACAAGTTAGAAACCGCTTACAAATAATGACACTTAGCAGACAAATGCAGTAGTTTTGATTGTGGACAGAGAAATCAGATAGCCGAATACCGGATGGGATTCCTAATTTGGGAATAATAATGGCAAAGAGATCACTGAATAGGAGCTGATTGCAAGCTAAAAGGAGCTGGCAGTGATGTGGCTGCCAAAAAACCGCACAGGCAATTTTACCTTACATCAATGAAAGAGTAATTTCCAAACAACAAGCCGTCATTGTCTTGCAGGATCCAGAGAAAAGTGCCAAAGATGAACCTGGACTAAAAGCCACGTTCTGGGAGTAGAGAGCACGGAGCTGCAAGGGTTTCCCAGGGCTGGAGAAAAGCAGCTCATTTCAGACCCCTCAGCCCAGGCCAAGAGCCCCCTGGCTGGAGGGGAGAATCTGGGCTCCAAACCACCGAGACTTGGAGGGAAGGACTGAAAAATGTTGCCGGCCATAACAGCTGTTTGGCAGGGGAACCAGTGACCAGACATGCGCCAGGTGGCTTTCATCTGAATTCTGTCACTGAGCAGAGGGTTGATCTGGATGTCCCCAAGCTGCCCTTCCAACTCTTTAGTTTTCCCATTCAAGGCTAAATACCTGACTGTCTCAGGAACATTTGCAGGAATGATGTCTGACTTTCGCCTGGGAGGGACAAAATTGTGTGGAAAAGAATTTCCTCCTGGGAGGGTTTCACCTCCTCCCCTAAATGGCAGCCGTCATTTGTGTCCGATTGTCCTCCACCCCGGTTCAGAAAGCTGTCTGGTGGGACAGCTGGACAAAGGTCAGGGTCACATGGCTAGTCGAGCCCCCTCCCGGGGCCGGCCCCCAGCAGCCTGCCCACGGATAAGCGGGAGGCAGGCTGGCTTTGCGGCGGCGGGGCGGGGGGGGGTGGATCAGCGGTTCTATTTCTAGCTCCAGTTGAAGCGGTCCGTGGCCTGTTGGCTCCCCAGCGAGGCTGCTCCGGGGAGCTGGTGCAGAGTAGGGAGGCTTGAAGCTGGCCTCTCTCCGAAGCCGCTTCCCCGCTGGCCTCTCTCCGAAGCCGCTTCCCCGCTGGCCTTGTCCCAGCGCCCCCTCCTGCCCGCGGCGGTCCTTGCAGCCCAGCGGGAAGTAGCCTCGGAGAAAGAGCTGTCTTTGCGGCGGCCGAGACGTGTGACAGGGCGTCCTTCCGAGCGGGTCATCGCGCTGTGACGACGGTCGCCACAGGCAAGACGAAGAAGCACCGGAGACCCTGGCGAGCCCTGCTCGAGAACAAGGCAGACCAGGGGCTCCAGATGAGACGGGGGGGGGAGCAACCGGCCCGGCTGGGCGAGGCCCGGCTGTCCCCAAAACCGTCAGCCAATGGTGGCCGACGCACCGATCCCCCCCGCCCAGAAATGTCCGCGGCAAACCCCACGACCCCTGCCCTCCGGGGCAAAGCCGAGCATTGTTGCCCGGGCCAGAGTGACGCACGCCCGTCGCCTCCAGCCCTCGCCGTGTCCAGGGTCTTTCCCCCGCGAGGGCGCCCCCTGCCCTCGCCGCCTCCCCAGCGGGCCACCGCCAAGTTCGCGCCTGCCGCTCGAAAGTGGCCAGCAGCAGGGAAGGCAGCGGCGTCTGGAACAAAGGTGGCGCCGGGCTCCCACCCGGCAACGGGGAAAAGAGGGCCTGACCGTGACCGCACGGCATCGGCCTCCAACCGCCGCCAGACGATTTTTCCCTCACCTCCCTTCTTGCCGAGCGTCCCGCACCGCACTAGGGATTTGGCCCGTCAAACTGACCGCATCCCTGCTCAACTACTGTCTCTCTGCTCTTGTCCACGACAGTGAACTGGAAGATACCCCCCACCTTTGATTGCGAGACCCCCTGCCTTGACCCTTCAAATCCCTGCCCCCCCCATTAAAACTCCCTGTCTCAGAAGCAGTCCCACCTGGGCCCACTCCTGCAGCCTCTGATCATTGGCCTGACCCACCACAGAACCTGGGGGAGGGGGAGGGGAGTCTCTGTAGGGGAAGCTCACAGGAATCTTTGGTATCCTGAAGCAGGGCAGGCCCCTCCCTGCTTGCCCATCTGAGGAGCCCTGTCAAGCCCCAGGGCATGGGGTGTGTGTGTGGAGAGTCTTGCTGGAGTAGTGCCCGGAGTGATGATGGCAGAGGCCTTTGCCTTTCTGGTGGCCGAAGGCTCCCCAGTGGAAGCCTATGATAGCAGCAACCTCCAGAGTGCATGGTGAGGAGAGGAAGAGGCAGGCTGCCCTGGCAGGGCCTGTCACATCCCCAGGAAGGGGCCCTTCTGGAGAGCAGGCGGAGGTGGGGGGGTTCTTGGCTTGCTGGTCCAGGGCTGCTGATGGAGGTCAGAAAATGGATGGGCAACAAACCCTTCTCTCCAGCTGGGGAAGATCAAGCATTTGCTTGGTCAACTGGCACTGCCCCTACCTGCCCACCTGCTCAACTGGAACCCAGTTGCCAGCTCCTCAGCAAGCAAGGGGAGACCAAGTACTTTCCCTCCAGAAAAAGTCTGTTGCCTCTTTTGGGGTAACTCATTGCATCCACCAAACTGATCCAGAAACTAATGCTGAAGGGAGGCTCCTGAGGCCGTGGAGATTACCTAGACCCAGCTGGCCCAGGGACTCCTAAGAGTTTTCTTACATTGCCAGAATAATGCCATTTTCCTGGAGACTTTCAAAAGCTGCAGCTCAGATCTCCCCTGAACCCCCAGAAGCCCTAGGGAGCCGCTGCTATTGGGAGAGGGCCATTCAAGCCCCCCAGATTATCTGATTGGTCAGGAAAAAGAGGCCTGATAGGCAGGACTGGTCTGGCCAAGTCTGTCCCACGGCCTTCTCAAAGTTTGGGCCTAAAAAATGGTGAGAAAGAACTTGTGGAGGGAAAGACGGGAAAGGACGGTTAAGAGAGAACAAAGCTTTAGCTGCACCCTGAAAGGAGGAGGAAGAGGCTGAGGAAAGACCCCAAACTCCCCAGCTGTAGAGTGGAGGAACTGGACTTTTGGACTTGTGGGATTCAGTTTAATTTAATTTAATTTATCACATTTCTATGCCACCCAACTCCCAAGGGACTCTGGGTGTCTTACAGCAAAAATAATGTGAACAATGAACATAGAAAAATGATTAAAAACATTATAAAAACATTAAAAGCCCATGCACATCATTCATGGCTGGATCTTGCAAGATTGCAACAGCGAGATCAACGGCCCCAAGCCTGCCGGAAAAGCCAGGTCTTAACCGCTTTCTGGAAGGCCAATAGGGTGGGGGTAGTCCAGATCTCAGGAGGTAACTGGTTCCAGAGAGCTGGGGCAGCCACAGAGAAGGCCCTCCCCTGCAGGCCCGGCAGCCGGCATTGTTTAGCTGACGGGACCCGGAGGAGACCAACTCTGTGGGATCTTACCGGTCGCTGGGAGCGGTTTTGAAGATAGCCTGGCCCTGAGCCATGTAGGCCTTTAAAGGTAATAACCAACACCTTGAATTGTGCCCGGAGACCAATAGGGAGCCAGTGCAGCTCACGGAGAATTGGTGTAATGCGGGTGTATCTAGGTGCACCCACGACAGCTCGCACAGCTGCATTCTGGACCAACTGTAGTCTCCGAACACTCTTCAGGGGTAGCCCCATGTAGAGCGTGTTGCAATAATCTAACCGTGAGGTGACAAGGGCATGAGTGACTGAGGAGACCTGTTGACTCCCATCCAGACCCTCACAGCCTCCAGGTACCAGCACATCACATCTACCGCTTCATTGAACTGATGCGGGGTGGAGATATACACAGTTAATGCAGCTTTACAAGAAAGTAGCATTCACTTAGTTGGTCGTATTTCCTCTCTGGTCTGAGAGCCTCTTGCGTCCCTTTGGCCTCAGGCCCTGAGCACAGGAGCTGCTGCCTACCCATGTTGCCGTGGGCAAGTGATCCTGGTGTAAGAATCCAAGACCGAATCAACTTGTGCTCTCTGAACTGCTCCCTGATTAATTTTGCAGTGGTCCCAGATGGAGTTACTACATCCTGGCTTAAGAGGAGCTTCCCCAGCCCCTGGTCCTTCAGGGGAGGCCTTCCTCTTCAGGACAAATGGGCAGGAAAATTATTGGTTTGTTTATCGGTTTATTTATTTATTTAATTTATTTGTTTGATTCATTGAATTCCTTAACCGCCTATCTTTCCCATAAAGGGGCTCTAAGGGGTGCTAGGGAAGCCCATGTCAACCTGATGGTCCGCTCAACAAGGATGTTGTGGGGAAACCCAGAAGAATGCCAAATGTTCACAGACCATGGTTAGTGGAGGAATTTCCACAGTATCGTCAAAGTCTCCTCGCTAGCGGTGGAAAATGGGGATTCAGCCATGGCAACCAAACAGAATCCCCCTCCCACTACACACACACAAATGCACACAAACACAGCTTGAACCCGTCTCCTTCCAGAGTCCCTCGGGGAGTTAGGGGGAAACTCGATTGTCCCTTGTTGGAACCAGATGGCTGTGAGATGTTGAGGTGTTGCTCCTTCCTTGGCAAATGCCCCAGCGGACATCCCCCCTCCAAGACCTCCTCAGGCTTTAGGCTGGCATTAGGCCACAGTGCCCTCACTTCTTGCAAGCTCGACAAAGTCCTCCTTTCTGTCTTAGCCTTGGATGGGACTCAAGCCACGTGACCCGTTCAGCCGTCATGGGTTGGCTGGCCGAGGGTTTCAGCTGCCTGTTAATTCAGGGGAGTCGTAGGTAGATAGGAGGCACCTGCCGGGTGGAAGCCGATATTTTCCAGAGAGGTTCTGTTGTGTAACTAAGGGCTCCCTTAGGAATTTCCCTCTTCTCAGCAAGGCCCAGCCTCCTTGGGAGCAGGGCTGGGGTGCAGTGGGAGCCCGGAAGTGGGGAGAAGAACCTCTGGAGGCTGCAGTGTGCTGTGGGGGCAGAAGCACACTGCAGCCCACACAAGCATCTGACCCCGATTGATCTCCTATTCAGCTGTTGCTACCCAAAGAAGAATCTGCTCTCACCAGCCAAAAGCACCGGTGTGTGTGTGTGTGTGTGTGTGTGTGTGTGTGTGTGTGTGTGTTATGGGCACCCTGAAACTCCAGGAGCAAGACAGAAGCAGCTGGACCCCAGAAGGCCAAAATGGAAGGAGTGTGAAGAGAGCCAGGTGGCCTCTGGGATAAAGGGTTTCTCTAGCCATATCCAAGCAATGGCACCTGGCAGCCTTTGTTGGCAAGGAGGCCCTGGAGCCCACCAGGCCTGGCACTGGCTTCCTCCGGTCACTCTCTAGAGCCAGTCAGGTTTTCACCCCATCATCACCACTTGGGACTCAGGAAGGAGGGCAATGAGCCAAAGGGAGGGTTTGGGGGTAATGGGGGGAGATGCACCCTCAAACTCCTTTCTCTGTGGGGCTTCCAGTTTCCAAACTCTGGGGCCCTCTCAGCTTTCTCAAAAGGCGAGTGGGGAGAACTCTGGTTGACAGATTAAATAAAGTGGGGGGGGGGAGGTGACAGGAGGAAGACGTGGATGATTTCACAGTCTTGTTTTTTATTTTATGTTTATTGTTTTAATTGCTTTTCTTTTTGAAAGTAGGTTTATTGAGCACCACACAGTCCCTTGATGTGAGAGGGGTGGTGATATAAAATTGACAAATAAACAATTGAGGAAGAACTTTGGGATCCAGCCCACAATGCCAAGCACTCCATCTATGTCCCCCCCCCCCCGCAGATGGTCTCCAAGCATCAGGGGGTGGGGGATGGGCCACCACCAGGAGCTCCCCAGACACAGCTCAGAGAGTTCTTGGAGGAGAAGAAGGGGGAGGGAGACCACCTCACCTTACCTTCTCTTGATACCAAGGGCGAGGGGAGCAGACTGGGGAAAAAGCAGGCATAGATAGGTAGGCTGAGGATGGGCATAACAGGCAGGGTGGGGACCTGAGTGGCAAGGCTGGGAGTGAATTCTGGCAGTTCTAGTCCCAGCCCAGCGGAGTGGGGGGTGGGGGACACGGTGTGGGAGTGAGTAGGCAAAACGCCTCCTCCTCCTCCTCTGCCGCCCAGCGGGTCACAGAGGGCGACGTCCCGCAATGTGGAACTCAATTGGTTCCCCCCCTCCCCCAGCAGATCCCGGACTCCGAGCTGGCAGAAAGGCAGCAAGATCGCGCCAGGGGCCGCGCCGCCTCCCTCCGGTGGGACTCTACCACGGAGCCACTGACGCAGGCCGGGCCCTACCTGGTGGCCGGTGAGGAGGCGGCGACGGCAGCAACAAGGTGGCGGAGAGGCGCTACTTCTCAGGCGGCTGGCGGAGCAGAGAGTCGCGGCTCGGCCGGCAAAGTGCAGCGCGCAAGGAGCGGCGGGGGCTCCGCGGCAGGAGCATCCAGGAGCCCCGCGCCTTTCCGCCCGCTTGCAACCTTCCCCCGGGAACTCGGGGACGGAGTGCGGGGCAGGGAAGGCGGCGGCTTTCCCGGGACTCAAGAAAGCCCTGTCCGCCCCTGCTCCGCTCTTCCTTCCCAGCGCTCCGCTAAGTCAGGCCGGCCGCTGCGCTGGGTGCGGGGAGGGGAGGGGGGAGCCGAGGAGAAAGCGGTGGGCCCGCCCGGGGGGTCCAGCAGTGCCACTGCCGCTGCAGTTCCCGGCCTGGAAGGTCCCGAGCGCTGTCGCCCCCCCCCCCGGTCGCAGCGGAGGATCTGCGGTCCCTCGGGGGGTCCCGACACAAAACCTCACCGCATCGCAGCCCTCTCCCCGCCGCGCCTTCCCGGGTCTTACCTGGCGCGGGAAGGGACTCAGCCTGCCCTGGAAGCGCGGAGTCGACCGGGACGACAAGCAGCCATCCGGGGACCGCGCTCCGTGCGGGCGCGGGAGGAGGGTCGCGGCGGCGGCTGTTGCTGCGGCGGCGATAGCAGAGATGCTGCTGCTGCGTCGGGGAGGGGGGAGAGGAGGGGTGCGCGTCACGTGTGAACGTCGCTGCCACACGGCAGAACGGGGAGGCGCTTGCTGGCGTGGCCGCGGCTCCTGCAGCGCTCCCTCGGCTAGCGAGTCCGCCGCGGTCCCGCCGCCTCCGCTCCTCGGAGGGGCTTTCCCGGCCTGCTCTTGCGGCTCCACGCTGCGGCGGCGCGCTTGAGAGCGAGGCGCGGCCGGGGCTCCTCGCCAGGCTTGGGCGAGATGTGGAGCAGCGGCCGTTGAGCGGACAAGCGCCTCCCGCCTCCCTCGCCCAAAGCCCCTCCGGACCCGGCGAAGAGCGGCCCGGGCAGAATTGGCTGGAACCCCCAGCCGCCCGACCGTTTTAGCCAGCAATTGAAGACCCCGCCCCTCGCCGGCCTCCTCCGCCTTAGCCTGGCCAGAGTGGGGCCCTCAGCCCTTAAGAAAGGCAGCGCCTGCCTTGCAGAAAAAGGAGACTTTCCGAGGACAGCGACCAGGCGCCCTGGATGCCCGCAGAGAGCAGAAGGGGGCCGGAAGGGAGCAACCTCTCCCCGCCGAAGCCTGGAGAAGCTTTGCCTGCCTTTTTCGTCTCTCCCCAGCAGAGATCAGCTCCAAACTGGCAAGCCCTGCCTTTGCCCCAGATGCCAAGAC
Source organism: Pituophis catenifer annectens (assembly GCF_029215685.1). Lineage (NCBI taxonomy): Eukaryota > Metazoa > Chordata > Lepidosauria > Squamata > Colubridae > Pituophis > Pituophis catenifer. Next base: position 355,180,295 of record NW_027256881.1, read on the forward strand.
TTGTGGCCCAAATCCGCAAGATTTATTAGTTATTTATTAGTTCAATTTATATGCCACCCTCCTCCGAAGACTCAGGGCGGCTTACAATGCACTTATAGCAATAGCTGTCATTCTTTTTGTATATACCTACTTATTAGGGCTTTTGCCCCCCCTCATATGCGATGTTTCTACAAAGTCAGCTTATTGCCCCCACAATCCAGGTCCTCATTTTACCTACCTCGGAAGGATGGAAGGCTGAGTCAACCTTGAGCCTGGTGAGATTTGAACTCGCACTAATTGCAGGCAGCTGGCAGCTAAGTGCTACATAACAGCACTTAGTCCACCAAGGCTCTTAGATGCCCCCAAACCCGGATTCCAGAGAGGCAGGGCCACCTGAGATCCTACTGCTGGCATCTGATGGAAAGGGGGAACTATTGACCCACAAGTACTGATCAACCTTTAAAATCGGCCAGGCCACCAATTCTGCTTGTTGAAGAATCTGTAAGGAAACCAGGAAGTGATACCCAGGACAGAACTCTGCACAATGGGATGGTGTGGAATTGGAAAATTGGTGTGTGTGTGTGTGTCCATGCGATCCCCTTATTTATAAAAGTAAGGCTCAGAATGAACTAGCCACCAATGTCAAAAATTATAATAAGGTTTCAACATGTAACAAGAAAAAAGTCAAGGAAATAATTGGTCCACTAATGGGAGAAGATAGCAAGGAAGTGATGAGCAGCAGGGAGAAACCAGAGCTACTTAATTCATTCTTTGCATCTGTCTTCACACAAAAGGAATAAAAACATTCCAAACTACCAAAAACAAAACCATAAGACAGAATAGGGATGCAAATTAAAATAGGCTAGAAAATGGTAAGAGAACACCTGTTCTCCCTAGGCGAGTTCAAATCACCAGGACCAGATGGATTACATGCCAGAGGTCTGAAGGGACTGTCACTGAGAGATGTGGAGCCTGGGGACGGGAAAAGAGCTGATGTGCTTCCCATCTTTAAAAAAGGAGAAAAAATGGATCCAGGAAACTACAGTCCAATGCCCTGGAAGATCCTGGAAATCAGGCAACAGATTTGCGAACACCTAGAAGCAAGCAAAGTTTCAACCAGAAGCCAACATGGGTTTGTCAAAAGGAGATCATGCCAAACCAATCTTATTTCATGACAAAATGACTAAATTAGTGGACCAGCAAAATGCTGTGGATATAGTATACTTAGATTTCAACAAGGCATTTGACAAAATAGACCACAACCTACTTTTTTTTCAGATTCAGATTAACAGAGTTGAAAGAGACCTTATAGATCATCTATAACACCACCACCACCGCTCAAGCAGGAGACCCTATACCATTTCTGACAAATGGCAGCCCAGTCTTCTCTTGAAAGTCTCTAGTGATGAAGCTCCCACAGCTTCCGAAGGCAACTTCTGTTCCATTAGCTGATTGTTCTGTCAGAAAGTTCTTCCTCATTTCTAGATTGAATCTCTCCTTGATCAGTTTCTATCCATTATTCCTTGTCTGGCCTTCAAGTGCTTTGGAAAATAGCTTGACCCCCTCCTCTCTGTGGCAGCCTCTCAAATATTGGAAGACTGCTATCATGTCTCCCCTGGTCCTTCTCTTCACTAGACTAGCCAGGCCCAGTTCCTGCAACCGTTCATCGTATGTTTTAGTCTCCAGTCCCCTCATCATCCTGGTTGCTCTTCTCTGCACTCTTTCTAGAATCTCAACCTCTTTTTTATAATGTGGTGACCAAAACTGGATGTAGTAGTCTAGGTGTGGTCTTACTAGCAGTGGTGAAATGTAAAATTTATTACTATCGGTTCTGTGAGCATGGCTTGGGGTGGTGGTGGTGGTAATGTGACTGGGTGGGCGTGGCCAACTTTTTTTTTCTCTTAAAAGCATTTTTTCTACAACCTTAAGAGGTTGCAGAAAAAAATGCTTTTAAAAGCCTCTGATGATCAGGCAACTCAGCTGGGATTGTCAGAGGCTTTTAAAAGCATTTTTTTTAAAGCCTCTGATGATCCCAACTGAACTGCACAATCATCAGAAGCTTTTTATTTTATTTTAAAAAAATTTTCAGCCGAAGAGGTTGTAGAAAAAATGCTTCAGAAAGTAAACCAAAAGCCTCTGATGATCGTGCAGCTCAGCTGGACATGGGGGGGAGGCAGGGATTTTTGCTACCGGTTCTCCGAACCACCTGCCACCATCGCTACCAGATCAGGCAATCCAATCCGAACCAGGAGCATTTCACCCCTGCTTTATAGAGTGATATTAGTACCTCCCTTGATCTTGATTGTATCCCTTTGTTAATGCAATTTAGGATTGCATTGGCTTTTTTGGCTGCCACTGAACACTGTTAGTTTATATTTAGCTGGTTGTCCTCTAAGACTCCAAGATCCCTCTCACAGTCACTGCTATTAAGTCTGGTTTCACCCAGTCTATGTGTGCTTTTGATTTTTCTTGCCTAAGTGTAGGCAAGACTTTACTTTTCTCTACATTGAATTTCTGTTTGTTAAATAGGGCCCAGTGTTCAAGTCTGTCGAGATCCATCTGGATCTTAAGTCTATCTTCTTGGGTGTCAGCTATTCCTGCCAGCTTAGTATCATCTGCAAATTTGGTAAGTTCCCCTTCTATTCCCTCATCTAAGTCGTTTATGAAGATATTGAAGAGTACTGGGCCTAAGATGGAACCTTGTGGCACCCCACTGCTTACTTCTCTCCATGTAGATTTAGATCCATAAAGGACTACTCATTGAGTATGGTTACTCATTGGTCTGTAGTTTCCTGGATCTGTTTTTTTCCCCCTTTTTTGAAGATGGGAACCACATCAGCTCTTTTCCAGACCAGTATTTCTTAGTAAATTAGAAAAATGTGGGTTAGACAACAACACCACCAGATGGATTTGTGACTGGCTGACCAACCTTATTCAATGAGTAGTCCTCAATGCAACTACATCTACATGCAAGCATGTAATGGCAGATCCCAAACGTCTATCTTAGGCCCAGGACTCTTCAATATCTTCATAAGCGATTTAGAGGAAAAGAAGGGTAACTCATCAAATTTGCAGATGACTCCAAGCTATGCTCACGATCCAGAGGATCTTGAGAGACTTGAACTTATTTAGTAAAATGAAAATCAATAAAGGTTTAATACATATGCAAGAAAAACCAAATGTACAGGTATAGAAGAGGTGCCTATGGAGATTCTCTGTCATCCAGGTCATGGTTGTCCCAAAGCTCTGAAGAAGCTTCTTGGATGACAAGCAAAACTACTTCAAAGGAAAAGCAGAAAGTCCAGTCGCCTTTTGAAAAAGCAACTTTGGGATATAGAATAGGTGGGTACCTAGCTCAATAGTAGTCATGGTGGGAAGGGTCCTGGAGTCCTACTGCACAATTAGTTAAATATGAGCCAGCTGTGTATAGCAGCCGCCAAAAAAGCCAATGCAATCCTAGGCTGCATTAATAGAGGAATAGAATCAAGATCACCTGAAGTTTCAGTATCACTTTACAATATCTTGGTAAGACCATACTTATTGCATCCAGTTTTGGTCACCACAAAATATCTTGAGACTCCCCTCTTGGAAGTGGCTGATGCCTGGGCAGCTGTCTGCCTGCCGCAGGCTCTTTCGTCGTGCGAGGCTTCTTCTGGGACAGACAAACCAAGAGGGATGCCAGGAGAGCTGGAAAGATGATTTGATGCCAATCTCCCCATGTTTGGTTTCACCCCCAACCCGATTAGCAGAGACCTGCTTCCTTCACTGGGTGGGCTCAGATCTCCCCTGTTGACCCCCTTCCTTCCTTTCTCATCCCTGCCCCCACCCCAGGTCTCTTTAACTGACGGCCAGAGCCCTCCCATCCCCCCACGGTCTCAGTGCAGAGGGTTTCGTTCTGTTGCCCACTTTACAACTCCCCTCCCCACTGACTTGTTTACAGCTCCACTTGTGGATGAGATTCACAGCCGTGTGCCTGGAGGGGTCCCTGGTGGAGCAAAAGCCTGCCCATAGCATAACACCAGCTGTTTGCAATTACTGTAAGTTCAAATCTCACCAGGCTCAAGGTTGGCTCAGCCTTCCATCCTTTCTAAGGTAGGTAAATTGAGGACCCAGTTTGTGGGGGCAATAAGCTGACTTTGTATAAATATACAAAAGTATGAAGGCTATTGCTTAACGCATTGTAAGCCGCCCTGAGTCTCCGGAGAAGGGCGGCATATAAATCAAATTAAAAAAAAATAGCTCTAAGAATTTGAGATGTCCTTCCCTTCCCTCCTCTCCCTCCCCCCTTACTCTTTGCAGCCCCTTAAACTGCTTCAAGGACAAATGGCAACCTATGCAGCTCTGGACGCATCTCACAGCACGTCCCATCTCCACTTGCACCCCGTATTCTAGACCAGCTAGAGCAGGCACGTAAAACTGGCGGCCCGCTGGCTGAATACAGGCCATGCAGGCCACACCCATCCCAGCTCTGTGAGGGCAAAAAACATTCCAATGCGATCCGGTTTGACACCCCTGAGCTATAGTGGTATTCCAAGTGGTCTTCAAGGGCAGCCCCAAATACAGCACCCTACAATAGTCAAGTTGTGGGTTGCCCATCGTACGACTGTGCGGAGGGCCTCCTGACACAGAAAGGGGCACCACTGGTATGTGTGTTGGAGCCGTGCAAAGACCTTCTTGGCCGCAGCTGCCACCGGTGACCCCCAGATCACAGCACAGCCTCAAATGGGGAAGTGCTGCCACAGCCAGGACTCCAGGGCAAGCCTGGTCCAGAGCGCGTTCGGCTTCCTCCCTTGCAGGACTCTCCTGGGCCCCCCTACTTGCACCGAGTGTCGGACGTCTCTCCCCCCAGATTATCAAAAGCCCCTTTTCCTGTGGATTCTTCTGGGGAGGCTCCCTTGGACCCATATGAGGTTCAAGGGCAGGGAGATCTTCAGATGAGGCAAGAGACTTGGATCAGGTCAGCCCAGCTAAGGCTGAGGACGGGAAGGAGCATGAGGAACCTCTGCAAGGAAACTCCACTAGCACCCTACACTTAGCCGTGCCCCTCCCCCACTCCTCAGGGCCAAGAAGTCAGCCAGGCCCTCACCTGCAAATGTCCCCCCTCTCAACTCCATGTCTTGCCAGGTGCCAAGTGCCATGGGCTGAATCCTCTCCCAATGCATCACACAGTGCAGTGCAACACTGGAAGAGGCCCCGATGATTGGACAAGGCCAGCAGCAGGCAGAGGGGCACAGGAAGCAGCTCCCCAGAGGGAAGAAAGCTGCAAAGGGACACCAGCCGGGTGGTATGCTGGGCACTCAGTCTGGCCAAGCCAGGTGCCGAGGCCCCTAAAGCTGGGCAGGGCTGGCCCACAGCTCCCTCTAGGAAGTGGGGAGGAGCAGAATCTCCATCATGAGATGGGAGAGGAAAGGCCATCCAGGAGTCAGGAAGCCAAAACTAAGCTGAGCTTCTCTCTGCTCGTCCCTGCTGATGGCCACCTCCTGCCCAGACAAGAAGCTTTTGAGACTCTGGACAGCATTTTGCCCACAAAAAGGAGGGCACCAGCTCCCCCAGTGTGGCTTGGTTTGCCCACAATAGACAGAGTCACAAAAGGGACGATAAAGGAGGTTTATTTCAGCCTGCAAAGACTGACTATTTTAGCACAATGGAGATTAACGTAAGTGTAACAAAACCACCCAACCAGATGGGTGTGATCCTATCCCAGAGCAAGAATGCAATAAATAATGCGCGTGCACACACAAGCCCACAAGCAGACCACTTCTTCCCGCCAGCTTTGAGGCCTCAGGAAGCCTTGCCAGCATCCAGGCTGATGCCACAATTGGGGAGGAAGATGCCCACTTGTACCCAGCCAGCCAGGGGTGCTATTTTGGGTCCCAGCTGCAGCCAAGGGGGAGAAAAGAAGAGGCGCCTCTCCCCTAACCACATCCCCTCAGCCAAATGATCAGCAGGAGTGTGGTGTGTGGCCCTCCGTCGCCGCCTCCGCCCCATGCAGCTTCCTGGTTCTAACAGCCTGCGCCACCCCCCACCCGCCCCCCCAGTGGGGCAGAAAGTCCAGCTCTGCTTTGCCTGAGGCTTAGAGGAGGAGAGATCCGTTCTCCGGAGCCCAAAGGGAGGAAGGCCTGTCCTTGGAGTGACAATGGCTGGGGTGGTCCCTGAGCTAGAGCCCCAGCAGGCATCGGCAGTCTCTTCGCTGCAGAAGCAGGAGAGGCAGGCCAGGCACCAGCTTTGCCTTGCCCTGATGGAGGGCCTAGACTGACAGCTTGGCAAAGAAGCCAACAAGACAGTCCAGCGACAGGGCCAACACTCTGCCAGCAGAAGCTGCAACCGTGAGGTTGCCAGAGGGGAGCCACCTGGTCTCTGCCGTCTGCCTGCGAAGGAGACGGACCCATCCAGGCAGGCAGTTCTTGTGGCCTCTGCTGCAGACGGACATGGGGAGCCAGCAAGTATTTCAGCCCTGCCACATTCCGAGGACCTCAAAAATGCCTAGATACACCTGGAAATCTTTGTTCCTCAATGACGTTGTTCAAATCTGGCCCTCTCTCACACTCATACACAGAATCAAACAAGGAGCTTCAAGTTGGATAAAAAAAAAGTATCCTGAAGTAGACAATTGGCCCCTGGGCCACCCCAGAGCAAGCCCCACCCCCGCTGGAAGAGCGAAAACCCTCGCGGTTCTGAAGGGCAGGACCTCTGCTTGGAGAAACTGAGGAAGCTGGGGATGACATTGGGCCTTGTGGGCAGCCAGACGCTCAGCCCATTTCCGAATTCCAAGGGTTGGTCCAAACCAAAAACACAAGAAAATCCCCAGCAGGTAGCTGAAGCCGTGACAACACCAGGTGTCAAATAATCTCCTGGTGGGAGGAGACCAACTTTCAGGAAATGAACTGGCAGTGCCAGGCTAAGACAAATATTTCCCCAAGAGAAGAGGGGGAGAAGTGGGGAGAGGGAGGTGTTAGGAAACCTGCCCTATCCTTCAGTTAGAGGGCAGAGCCTCCCCCCAATTCACCTCTTGTGCCTGCCTGAGGGCAAAGTGGATCCCTCAAGTGCCGTGCCAGGTTGTCTTCAATGTCTTGGGCAAAACCCCCAGCTGAAATGGACACCGTCTTCCCAGGTCTTCCACCCCCTGCCCCCATGGATATGGGGAAAAGCCCGGCACACTGTCACTGTCACCGTCCCCTGCTGCCTGGCTCTCCTCCGGCCATGCATAGGAGGGTCCCGACCTATCCCTGGGACAACAAATGGAGGCCCCTCACCACTTGAAGAACACAAGCCCAGCCAGGGCTGCATAACCCAGAAGCAGGAAGAGGACTTTGAGCAACCGGTCATTCTTGTCCTCCAGCTCCTTGGCCAGGATCTCAAAGAAGGTGACGAAGAGGAAGGTGCCCCCGGCGATTCCTTGCAGGATGACTGAGGCTACACTGCTGGCCACGTTCTGGGCGCTCTCGATGCCCATGCCAATGCCAATGCCCAGGGGGATCATCAAGCTGACAGCAGCAGCCAGCTTGGACGCCTCCTTGATCTTCAGCCCGGTTTTGGCCATGTTGATCCCCAGGGCCACAGCCACGAGAGTCTCGTGGATAGCCACCCCCAGGAAGAGGCTCATGACTCTGTCGCCCTCCTCCTGCAGGCCTAGGGCCAGGCCTTCAAAAATGGAGTGGGCAGACAAGGCAAAGACCAGGCTGAAGAGCCGCAGGGGGCTGGAACGTGAGAGCTCGTAGATGGCCAGCCCATGGCTGTGGCGGCCACGGTCGGCCCGGTGGCTGTGCCCCCAGGAAGGCTCGATGAAGGGGCTCTCGTACTCGGAGTCGCTGCCCACATCTGAGCCGGCATTGAAGGTCTCCAGGTCAATGAAGGACGGCTTCTCCTTCCGGAAGGTCAAGACCAGCTGCTCCACAAACACAGTCATGAAAAAGCCCAGCATCATGATGGTCTCTGCCAGAGGGTAATCCGTGGTCACATTCCCAAGTTTCAAAACCTCCTGGAGCTGTAAAACAGAAGCCGATAATCCAAATTCTGTTCACCTGCTGAGACCTCCACAGCCCTCATATGAGGGGGGAGGGGAGGGGGCCTGCATTCAGAACTGCTCCAGACCCCTCCCTCTCCACATTTTGGGCTCTGCAGAAATCTTCAGGAAGAGGAGAGCACAGGAGGCCAAGGACTTCTCAGACTCCACTAAAACGGCCGGCTTGGGAAACAGTTGAGTTTAAATACAAAGAGTTGAAAAAGATGGGTATGGGAAGCAGAAGATGGGCGCAATCATTCACTGAATTTCTCAGAACCCTTGATTCATTTTCTATTAGGCCAAAGAAGGAATCTGTTCCCTGGAACTAATCTTAACTTGCAGGGATGTCCTGGCCGAATGGGGAAGCTCTGGTGGGGAGACTGGGCTGCAGGCCGTCAAGCCAAACAGAGGGGCAATGGAGAGGAGAAGCAGAGCATGGATGGGCGGAGGGCAGCAGGAGGGAAGCAGCCCTCCAAGCCCCCAGCCCCAGGCTCTGTGACCGTCTCTGTTGCCAGAGCTAGGGGTCGCCTAACTCTGATCATAAAGCCAAGGAGGGATGAGCCGGGGAAGTGGGGGGATCAGGACCAGGCAGGAAGAGAAATTGCTAGACGTGCAAACTGGGTCCCTCCCGGGAGGGCCCATGTCAACCGGTGGAGAGAAGGCTTCCTTGATTCAGGAGCCAGAAATCCTTCAAAGGGAAGTTTCCCAAATAGATGCTTGGAAGTGCAATTGTTGCCATGCGGAGAGAGGGAGAGAGCAGAGGACGGACCGCTGTTTAGGAAAGGGGCGGCCGGGGGCTTTTTGGTTAAGAGGAGATTAAGGGGGATCCTGTCAATCATTTAATGCCTGGGGGAAGTTCCTACAGGGCAGCTCCACGCTCGTTGGGGGGTGGGGGGAGGGAGAGAACGTCCCTGGGAGGTGGGGGGAGGAAAAGGCCCAGGACGATCCCGATCAAACGGACCGAGGCCAGCAAAGTCAGCGGCTGAGAAGCCGAGCTCTCCGGCAGGCAGGCAGGCAGGCAGGCCGAAGGCCTCGGCTCCTCCTCCTCCTCCTCCCGCCCACCGATGCCGCACCGCAGCCGGACCCAGTTTAGGAAGGAGGCGAGAAAGGCCCTTGTTTGGGGGTGGGCGGGCGCGGAGGCCCCGAGCTCCCTTCGCTGCCTAGGGCCACGCGGGGCGGGGGGTGGACTGGATGACCCGGGTCCCCCCCTACCTTCTCGCGCACGGCCGGGAGCAGCGCGTTGAAGCAGGTGGCCAGGAAGACGCCGCCGCCCAGCGCGTTGCAGAGGCCGAGGGCCCGCCGGGAGCGCTGAGCCCGCTCGGGGTCCGCCTCCAGCACCTTCACCGGCAACAGGGCGCCGGCCAGCATCAGCGCCAGCGTGCCCAGCAGGCACAGCACCTTCGCCGCCACCACCTCCATGGCTGCCCCGAGGAGCCTCCGCCGAGGGGCCCCGGGACGCCCCGCTCAGGCAGGGCACTCCCCACCGCTTCGGCGGATGACGTCACGGCGACGCTCATTGGAGGGAAGGGCCGCCCTCGGTGCGCGCCGGAAAGGCGGCCGGGCGGAACGCGCCTCCCGCGAGGTGGTTCCGGAGCGCCAGGAAGTCCCCCCTCCCCCAGGCGAGGGGCCGTCTTGCTGGCAGAACCTCTGGGGTGGGGTGGGGGTCATGCCCGAAGGTCGGTCACCAGTCACTTCCGCGGGTCATGGAGAACCTGCACAAGAGGCTGCCCAGGCTCCCCGCAGGAATCGCTCCTCCAGCCCAGAACCTCGGCTGGCTCCCGCCCGTCTCCTCGCCAAGGCCGAAAAACGTGCCACAAAGCGACCCCACCCCCCCGGCGCTCAGTCCCTTTGGGCGGGGTGGGGGTGGGCTGCCTCCCCCCACAAACCCTTTGGTAGCTCCCAGGCGGAGACCCCCCTCAGAGGGGCCCCGCCCCCCCACCTTCCCTCCAGCAGCCGCTTTGGGGGAGGTACCCACTTCCCCCCTTGACCTCCAAGGTACCAGCCGACAGTGTCCAAAGTAGTTTATTTCCTACATCAAAGAAAAGCCATTGCTGGAGACAGACGTTGATTCTTCAGCCCCTCCTTGCTTATTGGAAGCACCCTGGGCTCCCTCCCCCACCCCACCCCTGGGATTACTTACCTTTCTAGCCTGGCAGCTTCCCCCTCCTGGCACCCATGGGAGGGGCCATGGGTAGGACTTCAACCCCCCATCCCTCTTCCTACTTTGTTGCCCTAAAATCTGCATCTGCCCCAGTGCCCAACCGTTCCACAAGATGGTTTCTGCAGCCCCTGGCAATGGCCAGATGAGAAATCAGAGGCACTTGACACGGCTCTGCCCCTGGCAGCCGGTGGGGCTGCATATCTGGGCTGACCAGGAGGGCACCAGAAGGCTCCCGGGACCATTGCTTTTCTTTCCAGAGCCCCTGGCTGGCCAGCAAAGGGGCACCTGGGTGAAGCAGGGCAGGCTAGTCTCTAGGGGGCTTCTGACAGATGGCACTGAAGGCAAGTGACCCTCCCCCCCCAAGGTCCTTGGGCTACCATCTGACCCATCCTGCTGGCTGGTGGGAATCTGGGAGATTCAAGAGGTTCAAATGAGAGCAGCCAAACACCCTCCGGGAGGCACCACCACGGGTGAGAGCTACACTCTAGACACCCAATGCTAAGGGGAGTCCTGGACACAAGGAGCGCGCTTCAGGAAGGAGCTGCTGTGCTTGGCCCAATCCCAGTCAGGTGGCCACGTCCTCTTGGCACCCTTCATGCTGGGCAGGTAATGCCCTGTTAGTCAGTCCAGCCAGGCAAGTTCCCCAGGCCCTGACTCAAAGAAATGAAATTTTCAAAAGCAGCTCCTGACCCACTCACAGAAAAGTCACACCAGACTAGCCACGATCCTTCTTAAAAATAAAGGTCCTACTGAAAAGCAGAGGAGATCCTTCCCATCCTTCCCGGGCACCGATGCCAGTCCTAGCCAGTCAACTGGGCCTCTCCCATAGAGGGGCCATCAAGCCTTGGTGTGCCAGGATCCAGCAATGGTGAGGAGGAGGAAATCCTGGCTTGGAAAAGGCGACTCTCCCTGCTGGAGGATGGCGGTCTCGGGGGTAGGTGGGTTTGTTCTTCTGAGCAACAGGAAAGGCATGGTGTTGACAGCCCCACAGCTTGCCTTAGAGGTCCAAGGTGAGGGTGGGGGTGGGGGTAGATGCTGACTTGTGGTCAGTAACTCTCCTCCCCCTGGCAAAGTCCATGAGGGAATAAGGTGGGGAGGAAGCAGGGAGGGGAAGCTACGCAAAACAGTCTCTAACATGCAGGCCGGATCAGGCTTGGTTCCCCTTCCCCCCCAAATCCCTCATGGGCTTTTCCAATGGAGGAACGGCTGGGCTGGTGGCAGCAGCAGCTCGAAGGCTCTTCAGCTGGTCCTTCCCTTGGGGCAAAAGGGGTCTTCCTGACCAGGAGCAGAGTCATCCTGAAAGACGGAGAAAAACATAAGCAGATCTTGTCCAGGAGCGGATGGCTTCACTGCCTTGCTGCTTCTACAGAGGACAAGGGCAGGCAAGCTCTGGTTGCTCCCCCAGCCTCGATAGACTGCCATTCACCAAGGAGGCTTCCCTATGCATTCCTGCCCTGAATGGGGGTTGGATATCAGGGCCTTCAGCTGCCACCTAAGTCCACCCGCCTGGCATCCATTCACTGGGCAGCCCGTCACATGCAATGCAAACTGTTCCAGGAAGACCCCCGGCCATTGAAGCTATGGAGCATCTGATCAAGGCACCAGGTGGCTGCCCTCCCTGCCAGTGTCTCCACTCCGTGCCTCAGGCCTCTTTCCTTGGTCCTTTTCATCCAGAGGTATGGTCTCCAACTTCATGGGGCAGACTGCAGTCTCCCCTCAGAGTCCTTCCATGGGTTTCCCTTCAAGATGCTTCCCTCCCACAGCAAGTGGCCCCATTCCAGCCACTGGCCCTCCCTGCGCCTTCCTGCCCTTTGGGCCTGCTGCAAAAGTAAATCACCCACAAAATGGGGGGTGGGGAGGAGGAGGAGAGAGAGAGAGAGAGAGAGAGAGAGAAAGTAATTTGTGAATGATCTTAGAGAAAGAGGGGAAGAGATGCTGCCTAGGAAAAAATCAGACGATGGTCAGAAGAAACGAAGGAAAGACCAGTCCTAATGGGCCAAGCAATCAAAAGCATCAGGGGGAAATTAGTGCCTTCAGACATGCGGGATTTTGTTAATGCAGCCCACAATTCAAGCAGATTCAGCTCATCTGGTTTTATTTCGTTGTATGGGTATACTGTATACACCCATACAATGACAATATAGTAATAGTAGTAATAGTAGTAGTAATTATTATTATTTCCCATCTGATTTACCAGGGAGAGCTGAGCTGAATCTAGCAACTGCAAAGGGCCTTGTAATCGCTTGAGTCCTTCCTAAGTTTCTTCCTCTGCTAAGTCTTTTCCCTGAGGCGATTTGCACCTTCCCTTAGGGCAGCGGTTCTCAACCTGGGGGTCGCGACCCCTTTGGGGGTCGAACGGCCATTTCACAGGGGTCGCCAAAGCCCTCTCTCGCCCCACCCCCACACCTTCACTCACCCTCACTCTCTGCTCTGTTGAATCGCCGGCCCGTTCGCTTACCCCGCCCACTCCCAATCTATTGCTGCCTCCTGAGTCCCAGCTGATGGCTAGAGGAAAAAAAAAACTGTTTAAATTCTTGCCGCGGGGCTTCAAAGGGCCGCCCTATAGCCAGTGGTGGGATTCTGCTGCGCCCCTCCACACCACTATTTATTGCCAATAAATAGTAGTGGGCGAGGGGCGGGCGAGCCAGCAATTTAACAAATGGTTTGGTGTTTTTTTGTAATTTTATTGGCCTGCAGAGCTTCAGCATAGGCTAATTAGCCCTTGATTAGATCGGCTCCCGACTCAGCTGATTTGCTCTCAGCTGATTTGCTCTCAGCTGTTTTGCTCAGGGCTCTGCTGCTTGTTTGCAAAGAGTGCTGGAGCAATTTTTTCCCCCCCTAGCTATGCTGAAAAAGGAAACTGAAAGTAAAGCAGGCTGTTGGCTTTGCTGTTGCTGCAACGTTGGAAAATTAGGCAGGCAGATTTCTTTTCTTTTTCCTCACCAAAAAAGGTAGGTGCAAACAATGGAAAATTTAGGGAAAAAGAGGAGAGTTCAAGATTTTAAAACACAAAAGAAAAAAAGCTCTATTTAACTAGGGAATTGTAATAATTGAGATACTATTAATTGTATATTTTGTTGAAAGCAGAAATGGTTAAGTTGTGGTTTGGAGGAATATAGGGGGGAAATTATTTGGTTTATTATTATTGGTAAATATAATTAATTGATTTGTAAGAAATTGGATTGCATGGAAATAATTGGAATATTCATGTTCATATTGATTAATATACAAAAAAGGTAGTTATATAACTAATTGATTTATATTAAAATGTTGAATTTATATTAAACAACTGTAATATTACATAATTAACCAATGTGAGGATGGATATAAAAATAGATGACAATGGGAAGGGGTATAATATAGAATAGAAGGGAAAAATTGAATTTGATTAAGATTAGAGATGAGGATGAAGGTTAATATTGGTTTTTTAAAAAAATAGATGAGGAATAAATATGGCAAAAAGGAAATATAGAAATTGTAAATTTAATTGAAATGACTAAACACAGTTTAAATTTGTGAACCGGCCAAATACTCTCTTCAAAGAAAATACATTGTATGTTTGTATGTGTGTTTCTAATTATTGTTATTTATTCATATTTGTTCTCTTTTATTCTTTAAAGTTTAATCATTCATTCTTTATCTTAATATCTTTATATTTGTTTGGGGTTCGCTTTCTTCCCTTTCACCTTTTTTACTGTAGAGCAATCTTTCTCCTCACACCTACCACCTTTGTCTTTTCTTTCCTTCTTACTTTCTCTTCCTCCCCCTCTTCTTCTCCTCCCTACTTCCTCTTCCTTTCTCCTTCTCCTCCTCTCTTCCTCCCTCCCTTCCCTTCCTTCATCCCTCTCTATTGCTGTATCCTTTTATGCATATGGACTACTCAGAGGGCTGAAAAAGTTATTTCTGACTGGTCCTCGCACTTTTGACCAGTCCTCGAACTTACGACTGTCCTCACATTTTACGTTTTTGCCCTATCTTGTCACCATGGTGAAGAGAAGCAGTTGTGAAATGAGTGACACAGTTGTTAAGAATGCTACGATGGGCATAAATGATGACCAGTCATAAGTGCGAAGACCGGTCAAAAGTGCGAAGACCGGTCAAAAGTGCGAGGACCTGTGAGAAATCACTTTATCAGCCCTCTGGGTAGTCCTTTTGTGCACATGGACTACTCAGAGGGCTGAAAAAGTTATTTTTGACTGGTCCTCGCACTTCTGACCAGTCCTCGAACTTACGACTATCCTCACATTTTACGTGTTTTGCCCTATCTTATCACCATGGTGAAAAGAAGCAGCTGTGAAATGAGTGACATGGTTAAGAATGCTGCACGGGCATAAATGTGAGGATGGTCATAAGTATGAGGACCAGTCCAAAGTGCGAGGACCTGTCAGAAATGACTTTTTTCAGCCCTCTGAGTAGTCCCTATACACATAGCCATGGCCACCTGGTCACGTGACCAGCTAGCCACGCCCACCCAGTCACGTGACCTCCAAACCACGCCCACAAAATAAGCCACGCCCACAGAACCGGTAGTAAAAAAAATTTAGAACCCACCCCTGGTTGGGGGTCACTACAACATGAGGAACTGTATTAAAGGGTCGCGGCATTAGGAAGGTTGAGAACCACTGCCTTAGAGAGACACAGATGGCCCCCTCCCTTACCTCACCGGCAGCTGCCTCACTCCTGCTGCTCTTCGTTGCTGGCGCTGGGGGTCCGGCTCCGGATCTGGCTGCGCAGCTGTTCTATGAGCTCCGGATTTTGCTGCTGCATCTGCTGAGCAAACTGTTGGCCTCTGGACATCACGGGAGAGAAAACAGCTGTGTTAACCAGGGACTGTGATTCCTATTGGACAGCACAGTAGCCAGGCGGGCAGAGCCGGCTCAAGAGCTACTCGGGAAGCACTTTACAATCGCTCTTCTTCAAGCTGGGGAAGAGGCTGGGGGTGGGGGTGGGGAGGCAGGAGGAGTATCAAAGTCCAGTCCTTCATAGATCTGCTGATGACACAAAAATGGGCAGACAGCTGTAGAAGGTAGGAATGAAATGCGAAGCTACCTTGATGGGCAAGGCAAGTCAGGCAAAAGGAAGAGGATGGACTGTACCAGGGACAAGGGCAGCAGAGTTCTTCAGAGCCCAGCTGGCCGCCATCATTCTGCTGTAGAGGTCCTTGCTCAGACCCCATGTCAAGAATTGGGTCATGTTTGGGATTCAAACAAACCAGGGCCAGGGTCAGCAAAGGGACAGGAAACCAAGTCCTACAAGGAGCAGTGGAAGAGCTGGGAGGTTCAGCCTTGAGACCAGAAGACCCCCGGGGGGGGGGGGAACACACATGACAGAAGAGCCACCCCTACCAGAAAGCTGGACGTGAACTGCGATTACAAGAAGGCAGAGGACTCCAAGAGAGTCTGGGCGGAAAGACAGGGGAGCCTGTGGCCCACAGGAGGGCTGGGAGGCTCTTACTGAGATTCCGGTTTCCCAACCTGGAGGACACGGAGGGACCCTCCCAACTGGGCGGGCAGGCAGGGCTCTGCTGTGCCACCCTTCTTTAGGGCACCAGCTTGGAGAGGAATGGGCTGAGGGGTCATTTGGAAAGGCTGACCCATACTCGTCAGCAGGCCACAAAGGAGCAGCCATTCCCCCTGCCTGTCCCCTCCCACCAAACGAAGACTCTGGTGCTTCTGGCCTCGGGCAGCTATAAAGAATCCGGACGGAAGCCAAAGGGCAAGAGAGCTGGGTGGCTTCCCAGAACTTTACCACAGGTGCCGGAAGGGGCGGCATCTTCGCTCTCACAATGCTGTTTGTGGCAACCAGCAGAGCTTGTGACAGTACCCTCAACGTGGTTTTCAGGCTGCGCCTTTTTAAGCAACTGTTTGGAGTGTCACAAGCCCAGGGAAGGGGTATGCTCTTTGCCTCCACGCCCCCACAGTTGCAGGAGTGGCTTGTGGGGAAATCTCCCATGGAGGGGAGGGGTCACAAGGGGAAGGACGTAAGAGGAGCAAAGGGAGCGAAGCCGGCTGCTGTTCTCCTGGCTCCGAAGACAAGGATAGGGGTGTTGGGGGGAAGATGCGCCCCCTTACTCACGCTTGGATGAGACTGGCGAGATCATGGGGGGCAGTGCTGGCTCCCGGGGCGGCCATTGGGTTCTGGCTGCTCGAAATCATCCCGGACATGCTGCAAAAGGGAGGGGGTGATCCATGACCCTCCACGTAAGTCAGTCACATGGCCAGGGAGAGGCTCTCCAGCAGGGCCCCAGCCATGGTTCTGAAAGGGGTCGCTAGGGCCCGAACAATCCCACTGAGGGGCAGGAAATCCTTTCACTGGGCACAAGGCCTCTGGAAAGGCTATGGGGGGGGGGGGGGGAGTCAGAGGATTTCCAGAAATCCACCCGTCTCCCAACCCGATTTGGATTGCTCAAGTCAAACCTCCCCCAGGAAAGGCTCCCTCTCCCACCGCATGGATAGCGGGGGCAGAGTCTCCCCTCCCTCCCTCCCTCCCTCCCTGGGCTGCAGTGACTGGCTCCTGGCCATTCCATTTTGGGGGTGGTCCCACAGAGCCCCTTCTTCAGAATAAGCAGCCATCTTAATGATATCTCGATTTTGGCTGCTGGCCTGCCAGGAAACCAGGGTTGGCAGAAGAGAGCAAAGGGGTCGGCAGGACACACTAAACCAAAATCAAGCCCCATCTTAACCAAGATTCCTGGCTTTGAACTGCCTTCCAAGGAGGGGAAGGAAGTCTTTTTAAAGAAACGTTTCTTTAGAGAAAGCATTCAATTCAAAGGTGTCTGTCCTGGTGGATTTCAGTCAGGACCCTTTCCCCCCAGCTCCCAGCCTTTGGGACCAAAGGTTCAACCGCAGCCCTTGAACCGGCCCTCCCCCAGAGCGGATCCTTCCGGAAGGACAGGAGGCCAACAAGCCCTGCGGCACTCACAGTTGCTGCACCTGCGGGTTGTTCATCAGGTTGGAGGCCTGTGGAGGGACAGAAGGGAGGGAGGGAGGGAGATGGCTGACTCAGCAGAGCTGAACCATTCAGGCACCCGGTCAGAGAGCAGCCCGGAGGCCTCACTGGCCTTTTTGGACTGCCCCTGACATGACGGGACTACACTTCCCACAATCCTCTGCCAAGGCAAAATCCTTAAACTTTATCTGGAGGAAGCGGCTCTTTGAGGCAACCGGCGGCTGAGGTGCCAAAGTGCCACAGAGAGACCGGTCAACTGATGCCCGTAGCCCCCAAACGGTGCCCCATGCCGAGAACTGCCTTCTTTTGGGGCGCACACGGGCAGCTTCACTGGCCCTCAACTGAGCCCTCCGTTTCGGGAACCCACCTCAGCCAGCTGGCCATCCTGAGACCAACCGGCATAATAATAATAATAATAATAATAATAATAATAATAATAATAATAATAATAATAATAATAATAATTTTATTTCTATACCGCCCTTCTCCCAAAGGACTCAGGGCAGTGTACAGCCAATTTAAAAACACAGAAACAAAACAATTAAAATTTAAAATCATTAAATAATTAGGCTCCAATTAAAATCCCAGAAATTTAAAATACCCCAATTTAAAACGTTATGTTAATAGCCCGGCCTGGCGGAACAACAGGGTCTTCAGAGCGCAGCGAAACACCCGGAGGTCGGAGATCTTACGTATTTCCGGGGGAAGTTCATTCCACAGGGCTGGGGCTCCCACAGAGAAGGCCCTCCCCCTGGGCGTCGCCAGCCGACATAACTTGGCCGATGGCACCCTGAGGAGACCCTCTCTGTGGGAGCGGACTGGTCGGTGGGAGGCTATTGGTGGCAGAAGTCGGTCTCGAAGGTACCCGGGTCCTATGCCATAAGCAACCCCACCCACCCAGCAAAGCAGAGCCCCTCCGGCTCACACACTCACCATGCTCATGAAGCCGGGGTTGTTAAGCAAGCCAGCCAGGTCAAACCCTCCAGCGCTGCCCGTCTGTGGGGAAACAGGGAAAGGGGACATCAGAGCGGCCCAGGGGCCAGGCAACCGAGGGCAAAGAGGCTGGGTTCCCTGGCCTCACAACACCCCCAGGGTGGTCTTCACCAGCCAGCCAGCCAGCCGCTCACCGGGCTCGGGGCCTCCTTCATCTTCTGCTCAGTGACTTTCAAGTTGGACTTATAGGTTTCATTCTCTGGGTCCAGCTCCAGTGCCTTCTGGTAGTAGAAGATGGCCTCCGAGAGCTTGTTGAGGCTGGACAGGGCCAACCTGTAGAGGAAACAGTGGGTGGCAAAAATGGCGGCCTCCTTCCCACCCACCCCCCGGGCTCTCCTGCAGGCGAGAGGCCACCAAACTCCCAGGGGAGTGGGCGCTCTGCTCCCTCCACTGAGGCCATCTTTGCTCGGTGAGTGGAGCACTTCCAAATTTTACACTGTCGCCTTTGCACAAGGATTCAACTTGTGGCACTCCATGGAAAGACCCAACGACGCCCCTCCCTGGAAGCCAGAGAGAAACTCTTTGCAGGAGAGGAGCGGGAGGGGCTCTCCACAGCCTCTGATGGAGGAGGGTCCCCCAGGGGGGCAGGTCCCTTTCTTCCTCAAGCTCAGGGTCTCCCCCCAAGGTCGGCAGACCCTCCCCTGCCAGTCCCAAGGACAGTGCTGGGACCCACATACCCCATCCTGCCATAGGCTTTGCTGTATTTGGGGTCGATGCCGATGGCTCTCTCACAGTCCCTCACTGCCCCGGCGTAGTTTCCGAGTTTGCTGTAAGCAGCAGCCCTGAGAGGGAGAGGGAGCTCCTTGGGAGAGGCTCTCCAGCTGGACCAGAGGCAGCCCTGGGGGCCTCTGCTGCTTCAGCACCCACAAGCAAGGGTGGGCTTGGCACCCACCCACTCCCATTTGAGGCAGCCGTTCCCAGAGGTGCTGGAGCAAGCACAGCTGGAGAACCGAGGCAGAGACCCTCTCTCACCGGTTGCAGTAATACACTGCGTTGGACGGGTTGAGTTCGATGGCTTTTCCGTAGAAAGAGACAGCACTTTTAAAATTCTCCACTTTCATCTGCTCATTTCCTAGAAGGAAGAAACGAGGGATGAGCTGCCTTATTTGGCCAGAGAGCAATCCTGCTACCCCCCTTTCAGCATTGTCTGGTAGCCGCTCTGGGGAGTCCTCGCCCGGGTCTCACCTGGAGGGCCGCTGCTGGCAACGCTGGGCTCCTCCCTTCACCTCCCAAAGGTGCCAGGGCTGCCAGCCATTCGGCTTTCTTCCTCCAAAGGCCGTTTTCCATTTGCAACCTTGCTTGCCCTGGCTGGGCAGTCCGGGGGGGGGGGGGGGAGGCACAGCAGGAAAGCCCCCCCTCCCCATTGCTGGAGGCATAGGGCACTATAATAAGGAATCCAACCTCCATCAAGGATTGTCGATTCTCTTGTGCTACAGTCCACGGAGGCTCCTCTGCCCCACCCCCACTCCCATGAAGTTTTTAATGGGAGCATGACTGGGGCAGAATGCAGTCTCCATTCCCGGGAGGGGGCTGCACTCCAGAGGGCAAGGCAGCAGCAAGAACCTTGGACAGTTTGCTCAGGGGGAAGGGAGCCAAGAAGGCCCCTCCCCAGCAAGCCTTTGAGGATTGAAACAGTCGCTGGAGTTTTGCAAGGTTTCCGCCTTTAGGCGAGGAGCAATAAAGGGAACTGCTCAGCCTGTCTTTCTTGTTCTTTGGGGCTTGAATATGACGTCCTCTCAGAATCCCCTCCTGATGCTCCCTGTCCAGGTGCTGGGGAGTGCCCTGCTGCCTATGCCACCCTCCCGTGGGTGCCGAGGACAAACAGGAACTCCACCCGCCCATCCCCAACAGGCTCACCTTCAGTTTTCAGTCTTTCAGCTTCAGCCGCATCTTCTTCGGAGGGAGTGGTGGGCTCAGCAACGGGGCAACTCTGCAATGGCTCCTGTTGGGGAGAAGGCACCAGGGGGTGGGTGTTTTCGTGCGTGAGGGACACTCTGGCAAGCACAAGGTCAGAGTGGCTGTCAAGAGAATCTCTGGACAGAGAAGGGCCTGCAATGGCCTCCCTCGTAGTCACCTCTGCCGCGCTGCTTCTTCCTCTCCAAAGGTCTGTACCAGTCTTCTTCAATGGCAATGCTGGCTGGAGGTTATGGGAACTGCTACTAACACGCTGGAGGGCACCAAGTTAGGAAAGGGTGGGCCTACCCCAAGCAGCCGATGGCTGCCCAGCCCACCAGAAGTGCCAGTCCTGCATGCCCTCTTCCTATTCTCTTCCTGCCTGAGATGGTGGGAGCGGTGCCTCAGCCAGAGCCCATGTCTCGGCTGCCTTTCAAGACAGGAAGAGTCTGTCAGGCCCTGGGAGGCATTCCAAAGAGCAACCCGTCAATCCCTGTCAGAGGTCTTAAAAGACGGATATAAGGAGAGTCCTTATGCAATGCAGATACACCCAGCAATTACAGCTCTCTAATCGTGAAGGCTGCCTGTCCGTGTGATCTTCCAGGCCTTGAATTTTGACCTTTTTCTTTTGCTGGCGTTTATTTTCCAGATCCCTTAGGGATTGAAACTTGAAAGTTAGTATAATTATCGTAAGATCGCAGTGGGAGGGAGGGGTCTGGTTCCAGTTTTACTCAAGAAGCAGCTGCTTTTCTTGCATTATGGCCCCAAGATCCACAAGATATGGATTGTACAGAGAAGGAAGCGGGGATTTAATCCCTACAAGCCGGGAGGGGAATCTAGGTATCTTATTTTGACCAATCAACATTTTAGGAGTTTTAAGGAATCCTAAACATGCTTCTTTCACAATGCATTCAGTTCAGCCCCAGACCCAGTTGATTGCAGTGGATCTTGCAAAAGGGCAGGAGGTCAACTTCCATAGGCCACAAGTGTCAAAAGTTGGGCGCCGACACCCGAGGCTCCGGCCATGTCAGGGGTGGACGTATCTGGTTTCTTAGTGCCGGGAGGTAAAACTACAACCCCCCCCCCAAACTTGGAAGTAAAAGCCGGGTGCGTTTCCTTCCTGCCCACGGACCTTCCCTACAAAGGCTGCTTAGTTTATACCTTCCAGCTGAGGGCATATTAGCATCAAGCAAAGATGGATGAAGATGTGGTGATCGCTGGTGGCTGTTTTAATATTTTTTTAAAATTTTCCCCTTGAATTAAAAAAAAGCAAACGGGGCCTGGGCATTTGTGCAGCCCGACCCTCCTAGAGAGCCGGGTGCTCTCACCGCACCCCCGGGGCCACTTACCCGCTTCAGCCCCGCCCGATGCCTTCCCGTGAAGCCCCCCACCCACCCACCCACCAGGAAGGACTTGGCCCTCCCCCACCCCCACCCCCACCCTCTCTGCTCAGCCGAGGCCGGAGAGGCTCCCCCCCCCCCCCGAGCGCTCACTTTGGCCGCAGCGGCTTCAAAAATGTCCGGGAGCTTCTGGGAGATGGCCAGGCCCCTGTCGTCCACGGACACCCCGAAGGCCGTCTCCAGGCACTGGATGGCCACTGCGGGCGGAGGAGAGAGAGGCCCGTCAGGCCCGCCAGCTCCCCGGGAAGCCCCCTCGGGAGACCCGGCAGCCCTGCCCCCCTCCCACCTTCCAGGCTCTCCTGGGCGTCCGGGGAGAGCCCGCCGTGCTGCAGCTGCCCCTGCAGGAACTCGATGATGGCGAAGGCCAGGCGCTTCTGCTCCGCCATGCTGGCCCGGGGCCCTGGCGGCGGCGGCGGCGGCGGCGGCGGTCCTTCCTGCGGGGGGAGGGAGAGACGCGGGAGGGTCCTGCTGGGGCCGCCCCACACCGGCTCCTTCTCCCTTCTCACCCCGGCGGTCGCCCCAGCGCAGCGGCAGCGGGCGTGCTCGGCCCCTTGTCCGCCCTCCGGCCGTCTGCGCAAGCGCGAGCGGGGCAGGGCGCCGCGCCTGCGCGCCGGGCGGAGTTCCGCCAGTCGCCGGCCTCCAGGTCGCCTTCCCCCTTCGCCAGAGCTAGGAAAGGGTAGAGGGGCCGCCGCTGCTTGTCGGAGCTCGCTTCCGAGTCCCCGTTCAGGGAGCGCTTCGCTCGTGGACGCCGGACACGCGGGACCCGCCTTCCCCACGCACGCACGCACGCACGCACGAGGGGAGGGACTGGGGCTCTCGGTCCGCGGGCGTGGAGCCTGGGACCCCCGGCAGAGCATCTGCCTCTCGCCTCCGAGTGCCGGGCCCACGGAACATCCCGCCACTGGGCTGGGCTGGGGGGCGGGGCGGGCGGAGAGAGCTCCGCCCTCCAGGGGGGCGGTCCCGGTCTGTCCGGCTCCCCTCGACCGAGAGCGAGCACGCGGCATGGCTCCCCCGACGGGTAACTGCGGGCCAGGGTCTCCCTCCCTCCCTCCCTCCCTCTCCGTGGGGCGGGGGTCGTTCTCGGTCGCCCTGGCGGCGCTGGCCCGGGGGGGGGGCTCTGACGGCGCCCGCTTTGTCCCCCGGCCAGGAAGCGCCCCGGCGAGCCCGACGCCCCGCGGCAGCCGCCTTCGATGGGACCTGGGCGCCGAGCAGATCCGCAGCGCCGCCGCCCAGCTGATCACCCGCACCCGGCAGGTGTACGACGCCGTGGGCGCCCTCGAGCGCCGGGAGGTCTCCTACCAGAACACGCTGCGCGCCCTGGCCGCCGCCGAGCTGGACTACACAGGTGAGGGGGGAGAGCCCAGGGGGCGCGGCACACAGGTGGGCAGCGGGTGCTAGTGGGCGTGGGCTGGGAAGCCGGGCGGGGGGCGCTAGGGAGCGTGCCTGGTATACAGGTGGGCAGCGGGCGCTAATGGGCAGGAACAGGGAAGCCGGGCGGGAGGCACGAGGGCGAGCGGAGCACAGGTGGGCAGGGGACGCTAGTGGACGTGGGCAGGGAAGCCGGGGGAGAGGGCTAGGGAGCAGGTCACACAGCTGGGCAGGGAACGCTAGTGGGGACAGAAAGGTAAGTCGGGCAGGGGTGCCGGCGGATCCCCCGACCTAGCCTGAGCGCGCCCCCACCCTGCAGTGCAGCGGAATATGCTGGATTTCCCGCAACACGTGTCCCCCAACCGGGAGATCCGGACGGCCAGCACTGAGGCAGACAAGCAACTCTCGGAGTTTGACGTGGAAACCAGCATGCGGCAGGACGTCTACCAGCGCATCACCTGGCTGCAGGTCAGTTGCCCGACTCTGCTGGTCCTGGGCCTCATGTGGCCCCCCCCTGGCCCCGGGCAGAATCAGGGAGGAGCCCCAACTTGCCCTGCCAAAGCCGGACAGGGTGGTTATCTGGCCACAAGAGCCCTCAGCCAGCAGAGAAGGCGTAGGCTGTAGCGATGGAGCCTGTCTGGCAGCCGCCTCTGCGGGAGCCTCAGAGGGCACCCCTGCTCTGATCTCCACCCCATGCGCTCCCCCCCCCCAATTGTCTGGGCCTCGTGGCTCTTTTAGCTGCTTCCTACTCAGCCTTTCTCGTGCCCAGCGCGTCAGCAGCCATCATGACCCCAGACACCTTGGGGCCAGAGATTGGCAAGCACTCAAAGAAGCCCCGGCGGCCCTGGGCGGGTGGGGTTGGCTGCTCTGTCAGAAAGTGGGGAGGAGGAGGGGGGAAGGTTGGGGAGTGAAAATGCTTGTATTTTCTACAAAACTTTTCAATTAAAAAAAGAAAAAAAAAAGAAACGCCTTTCCTTCTCCAGGAGAAACTGGACGGTGCGTCCCTGAAGCCAGAAGCCAAGCGCTACTTGGAGAGGCTGGTCAAGCTGGGCCAACGGAGCGGCCTCCACCTGGCCGGGGAGGTGCAGGAGGTGAAGAGGCTGCCCTCTCTGCAAGCGGCTGCCCCAGAGCAAGGGACAGGAGGCCTGGTGGGCTCAGCCTGTGCCTCTGATCCCTGGCAGGGAGGCTGCCCAGGCGGCTTTTAAGGAAGGGCAGCTGGTTTGGAACCTTGTGGGGGGGGATCTCTGCTGGGGGGAGGTTGCTCACGTCGTTTCTTCTCTTTCTCAGAAAATCAAGGAGATTAAGAAGAAGCTGAGCGTTCTCTGCATCGACTTCAGCAAAAACCTCAACGAAGACGCCACTTTCCTGGCTTTTACCAGGGAGGAGCTGGGTGAGGCTGCGGTGGGAGAGGCTTGGCGGTCATCGTGGGGACGGGCCTGGCCCTCGGCTGTGACCTCCAGGGTGCCATGTTTTCCCCTCGGAGAGAGCTGGGAGCCCTGTTGCGGCCTTGTCAGGGATAATTAGTCCAAGGAAGGTTCCTCACAGCTTAACACGTCTACATCGGTAAAGCCAACAGTGTGAATTGAACCTCTTGTAAACTTCAACCATCTAGCATTGATGATCTTATTTAGTTCAGTAATGAAATGTCTGGAAAAAAAGCCAAGCTCGGAGAATATCATGGGCGCCTGGGTTGAATTCTGAGCGACAGAGACTGTCTTCTGTCAAAATTTCTGTCATTCCTCTTCTTTCCTTCCTTCTCTCTCTGGGAGGTTGGACCCGCTTCTTGGACCTGGAATCTCTTCCTCCTGTGCCCCAATGCTGCTGAGGGTGGGAGGGAGGGCTTTTCCCAGCTCCAGGAGCCAAGGGTGGGTGGCCTCCATGCCAGGCTGGCCCTGAAAAAGAGTGTTGGATGGGTGGGGAGGGGGGGTTGCCTGGCATCTCTGCTGTTGCCAGAGGCAACTTGGCACTTCTCATCCCCTCTGCCCGGCAGCCCCTCCTGAGATGTTTAGAGCAATATAGCTGGGCTGCCTTTGCGAGTCCTCTTCCTCCTCCCCCTCCTCTTTCCGCTCCTTCTCCACCCATGCCCTGCAGTGCTGGCAGCCCGTTTCCCTTCGCTTCTCCTGACCCAGCTGTAACAGGTCAGGACCCAAAGTGACACAGTGGGGATGGGCGGGGGGGAACTGCACCCATTCAGCGTGCATGGTGAGAAAAAAGTTCGCCGTCACCATCAATCACGGAGCCATGGCAGGGCCTGTCTCAGGTTTCTCCGAGTGGGTGGGCGCTCTTGGCTGTAGGGGGCCCAGCCCCCCCTAACAGGGCTCCTTCCCTTCAGGAGGACTCCCCGAGGATTTCCTGAGCTCCCTGGAGAAGGCGGAGGATGGCAAGCTGAAGGTCACTCTCAAGTACCCCCATTACTTTCCCCTGATGAAGAAGTGCCATGTGCCTGAGACCCGGAAGCGGATGGAGGAACGGTTCAACTCCCGGTGCAAAGAGGTATGGGGGAGGGAGGGCCTTCGCTGCACCTGCGCTGGCGGGGCAGAGGGTCCACTCAGAGGCTAAACTTGCTCCCCCCACAAACGGCACAGGAGAACTGCCGGATCCTCCAGCAACTGGTAGAGCTGCGGGCCCAGAAGTCGGTGCTCCTGGGGTTCGATACCCACGCGGCCTTTGTGCTGGAGATGAACATGGCCAAGGAGTGCAAGACAGTGGCCTCCTTTCTGGGTGAGGCGTGGGGGAGGCTGGAGGGCACCAGCCAGGAGCGGTCAGCAGAGAGATGGGAGCCTTGCCCGCCTTGGCATCTTTTGGCTGCTCAGGGACCGAGGGCTCTGTTCTCCAGGAATGCCTAGGCTCCCACCTCAGAGCAACCCCAGGAGGTCCTGGCTGCTGGGCAGGGGCCTGGGGGGTGTAAAGGGGAAACAGGTTATAAATTGAAATTCGGAAGGGGCCGTGTGTCTGTGGGTGGGACTCAGCTGCAGTGCCCCCCCCCATAGAAAACTTTGGCAGAGGCTCCCCTCGTATGCCAGGCTGGAGGGGCCAAGCCTCAGCACTGGTGGACGGTCGGTCTCTGCTCACCTCCTGGGCTCCCTGCAGACGAGCTGGCGGCCAAGCTGAAGCCGCTGGGCGAGAAGGAGCGAGCGGTGATCCTGGGTCTGAAGCAGAGGGAGTGCGAGCAACGGGCGCTGCCCTTCGATGGGCGCATCAACGCCTGGGACATGCGTTACTACATGAACCAGGTGGAAGAGACCCAGTACAGCGTGGACCAGAACCTGCTGAAGGAGTTCTTCCCCATGCAAGTGGTGACGGAAGGCCTGCTGGGCATCTACCAGGAGCTGCTGGGGCTGACTTTCCGCCGAGAGAAGGATGCCCAGGCCTGGCATGAGGACGTCCAGCTCTACACCGTGCAGGACCTGGCCTCCGGAGAGACCCTCGGCCAGTTCTACCTGGACCTTTACCCGCGGTGAGCCTGGGGAGCAGGCGGGCGGTGGGACGTGGGCCTCTCTGGGAAGGCCCGGCTGCTGGGCTGCCTTCAATGCAGAGGCTGCTGGGGTTCCCTGCACAGCTCCGGCTGCCCCTTTCCAAATTCAGGGCGCTGTTTTCCGATCGGAAATTAGCACACCTCGGGCCCTGATCTGGGAAGTGTGCAGAGATAGGCAGTGCCTTGAGAACTTTTCTTGAAACTGAGGGGTTGGGGAGTATTTTGGCCACAAAGGGCAGAGGCTTACTGACTTTCTCAATTTGTGGCACCCCCAACATCTCAGCAGTCGTGCTAGGCTGGTGGTTTGCGTGGAATCTGGCAGACGCTGAATATCGTTGTTTTCCTTGTGAGTTTAAAATATGCTGAAGAGCCTCCCCCTATCTCTGCTGACCGCTCCTCGCTGGTGCCCTCCAGCCCTTGCCACGTTCCCCCACGCCTCACCCAGGAAGGCTGCCACCCTCTTGCAGTTTGCTTCAGTGTACCCGGGGCACACAGTCTGGGAATCAGGGCTTCGGATGGAAAGGTTTGAAAAATGAAAGAGAAATTGACAGAATCGACAGTCTCAACTACTGCTTTGATTTCTTTTCAGGATGGTCAGTCCCTACCTTCTTTTTTCAGGCCTCCCAGAGGAGCCTCTGTTGCCCCTGTGGCTGAGTCCTTCCCCGTGGTGCTGGTCATCATCTTCTTCTCTCTCTATCCCCCTTTCCCAGCAAAGCCGGGCCTCCTTCGCCTGAGGCGTCCGAAGGAGGAGGACGGGTCATGGGGGCCTCCAAGGGTTGCTCGTTCAAGGGCCCTTTGGTCTGCTTGGCCGTCCCTGGGATTCTGGGGCTGCTGTCCACCCCCAGTGTCCAGAGGCCTCCATCCTCTTCCTCTCCTCCAAAGCCCAGCCTTCCTCTCTAGGGAGGGCCGGGGGGAACTTCCCCAATTCGGGTCTTTGTAGGGAGGGAGGCATCTGAGCCTCTTTCCGAGGCCTCGGCGGCTGTTTTATCTGCTGTCTGTGGTGGGCCTCTTGATGGCCGATGCCTCCACTGTCCGTGGTTGACCCCAAGAGGCAGAAACTCTGTGCCCCTTGGGTAACTTCGCGGAGGCTCCTGAGGCTGCTTGCTCTGCCTGTGGACCTTCGGGGGGCCTTCTCGGTCCTTCTTTGGCCCTTTCTCTTCCCTCTCTGCTCTTGGACTTCCCTTCTTGCATATCCGGTGCATCTTCGGCCATTAGAGTCAGGAGAGCCCAGCGCAGGTTGCAGGTGTCCCTTCCTCCAGTTCCCAAGCCCTGCTCGTCTTCTCCCAGTCCAGCTTCCTTGACAGCTATTCCACGTGGAGGCTGAATAAATAAAGCAAGGGAATGTCACCTTGTCCTCTCCCACCCCCCACCCCCCACCCGCCTGGAGGTTCTCCACGTTCTGCCCATCCTGAGGCTTCCTGGCCTGCCCTTCAGTGTCTTACCAGGACAAGGAGACCTCCTGGGATTCCCATTTCCTTAAGGCCATTCCACCGCTTCATGTGATCAACACAAAGGCCTTCCTATCCTCCTTGAAGCTGGTGGGGATTTCTTTCTGGTGTTCCCTGGCCTTTTCAGATACCCAGCAGGCAGCAGCAGCAGCAGCAGCAGCAATGCCCCCCGTCCCTCGGCCTTTCCTAAAGCTGGCTTGAGCGCTTGGCATCTTTTCTTCCATGTCAGGCTCTGATCTGGGCTGTGTGGGAAAGTAAGGACATTGTATGATAGTTTGTACATTCTATGAAATTTCTTTCTGTGTGTGTGTGTGTGTGTGTGTGTGTGTGTGTGTTGGAGTGTAGATTGACCTCTCGCAATAGGTTGGCCACTGTGGTGTTCTCCAGATTTGCTGGCCTAGGGACTTGGCTGGCTCTTCTTCTGTTGCTTGAGTCTCCATCACTTCCTGTGGCCTAGTGACTTGGTATGGACTCGGAGGGCTAGCTGTCTACCTTCTGGCATGCAGGCAAGAACTTTGTTGAAGTTCTGGCTTTGTCTTCCACTTGCACAAAGGATCAGGCCCCCAGGGAGGAAAGAGTCCTGGGCAGAATCGCTTCCTACCTCACCTGTAAGCCTCAACTGTTCTTACTGAAAAACAGGAGTGATGCAAACATGAAAATGGTGCGAGCAAAATATGCAGATACTATATTTATGTCCAGACTTTTTTTTATAGCGCCCTAGGAAAAAATGTTTCCAGGAAGTTTATAACAAAGCAAAACAATATTTATTATTCAAGGCCTCTGTTTATTTTCAGAAATAACTTTTTCAAAGGCTGTGTATGGGTAGCAACCCATCACCTGCTTTTTGGGGGATCAGCATACCATTCCAGTGTTTCCAACTCTGGTCCCTTCCTGTTAGTTGGTTATTCAACAGAATAACCGACTAACAGAGTTGGAAGGGACCTTTTGAGGTCTTCTAGTCCAGCCTCTGAGTCCTTCGGGAGAAGGGCGATATAGAAATAAAATAAAATAAATAAATAAATAAAAATAGGCAGGAGACCCTATGCCATTCCAGACAAGCGGCTGTTCAGTCTCGCCTTAAAAAACCTCCAGGGAGGTTTCTTCCCTCCGGCTCATTTACAACAGAGTAAGGATCTGGTCTTCATTTATGCCCGTACGTAGGAGCATTTGGGGGTGAAATGGGCCGCTGTGAGTCTTTGGAAACCATCATCTGCTTTGGGGCTGCTCTGACCTCCTCTTTTGGCTCCTGTCTGCACCAGGGAGGGAAAATACGGGCATGCGGCCTGCTTCGGGCTGCAGCCCGGCTGCCTGTTGCCGGACGGCAGCCGCCAGACCGCCGTGGCTGCCATGGTGGCCAACTTCACCAAGCCAACGCAGGAGGTGCCTTCCCTGCTGCAGCACGACGAGGTGGAGACCTACTTCCACGAGTTTGGCCACGTCATGCACCAGCTGTGCTCCCAGGTTAGGCGCAGGCCCCAGGGAAGGGGGCTCCCATCCTGCCCCTGAGGCGAGCCTCCTGACACCCTTCCCCCACAGGCCGACTTTGCCATGTTCAGCGGGACCCACGTGGAGCGAGACTTCGTGGAGGCCCCGTCTCAGATGCTGGAGAACTGGGTGTGGGAGAAGGTGCCCCTGCAGCGCATGGCCAGGCACTATAAGACGGCCGAGCGCATCCCCTCCGAGCTGCTGGAGAAGCTCATCCGCTCCCGCCAGGCCAACACAGGTGAGTGGCTGCTGGGCCTGTGGAGTGGGGGCGGTCTTCATGGGGAAGGAGCCCTCTCCCATGGGGGAGCCTGCTCTCCGCTTGGGCAGCTCTCTACCTTGGCTCCGGGCCGTGGGAGGGAGAGATAGCAGCAGGGGGCCAGAATTGCGCCTCGCCACTCGTGTGTTTGCAATCTGTTGTGGTGGCTGTGCCCTCTCTCTAGGCTGGCCCCTACTTGGGCTGTGCCCCGGCTGTCCTGCAGAGCCAGGGAGAGGACATGGGGCGGGCCGAAGGATCCCAATGGGCAGAAGTTGCCCGACTTGAGCTGGGTGTCACACTCAACTAATATCCTGCGTGTGTGTGTGTGTGTGTGTGTGTGTGTGTGTGTGTGTGTTTGCGAAGACCCCTCCTCCCCAGTTGCACTGCAGCACAACTGACAGTACCGGGTGAAGTGCCGGGTGTCCTGTGGGGGTCTCCCTGCCCTATGGGGCACAGCCTCCTCAGCAGGGAGGGCTTTGGCCCCTGCTGGCCCAGAGGTAGGGTTAGGGTTAGGGTTAGGGTTAGGGTTAGGGTTCACCCACGCCTCTTTTCCCCCCTGGCTTCTCAGGGCTCTTCAACCTGCGGCAGATTGTGTTGGCCAAGGTCGACCAGGCGCTTCACAGGCAACCAAAAGCGGATCCCGCTGAGGAATACGCCCGGCTCTGCGAGGAGATCCTGGGGGTCCCAGCCACCCCTGGTGAGAGGCAGGAAGAAGAGCCTGCAGGCAGCCTGGCATGCTCAGTGCGCTTCCCCTCCCCCCTTGTTCCCCCCCCCCCCCGGTTAGGGAGGGGTTGGGAAGCAGGAGGGCAGCTGGCCAGCATGAAGCACAAGGCCATCCGTTCCAGTGAAGAATTCGGCCTTGGTGAGCAAAGCCCCTGCTTGAGGCCTGGCCACGTTCGGCAGCTCTGCCACCCAAGGCCCCTTCTGGCCTCTAAGGACTGGAGAGGAAAGACTGGGTGCTTGTCAGGTTGTGACCCCAAAGTCCATGCAGGGAGCAGCCGCACTCTCTCCTCACAGAGGCACAGTAGGCTAATCAATGGGGGTGGGTGGGTGTCGGAGGAGTTTTCTGCCAGTGGATCTGGTTTGTGAGGGACTCCACTGGGTGGCCTAAAGCAAAGCCAGCCTCTTGGGTTCCCTGGGGGAGAGCCGGGAGCAGGAAGTTGCTCAGAAGCGGCCTTGGGAGTGCGCAGTCCCAGGTGGAGGGGTTGCTGCCTTCCCCCCTGCCCCCCACAAGCCGCAGCCAGGCCAGACGCCGCCCTCTCCTTCCTTGCCCTCAGGTACCAACATGCCGGCCACGTTCGGCCACTTGGCAGGAGGCTACGACGCCCAGTACTATGGCTACCTGTGGAGCGAGGTCTATTCCATGGACATGTTCTACACCCGCTTCAAACAGGAGGGAGTCATGAACTCCAAGGTACAGAAACCCCCTCCCACAAAGCTGGGAAAGACTCCCTCCTGCCTGCCCAGGGGATGACCCCCAGACAGAACCAGTCTTGCTCTTTGCAGGTGGGGCTGGACTACCGGAACTGCATCCTTCGGCCAGGTGGGTCAGTGGACGCTGCAGAGATGCTGCTCCAGTTCCTTGGAAGGTCCCCCACCCAGGACGCCTTTCTGGAAAGCAAGGGGCTGGCTGTGGCCCCCGGCTCCCTGCCCTCGGCATGCTGAACGGCTGCTGCTCCTCCGTGGGACAGTCCTGCACATGGCCCTCTTCCAGGGTGCTGCTGTGGTAGATTTAGTGGTGTGCTTGGATTGAGGCTGCCCCCCCCGCTCTTGTCACGGGGGGGGGCAGCATTATTAAACTGCTTTCTCACCTGCATCCTGTGGTGACGTGCTAGAAAGGGCGCTCGGGGTCATCAGCATGCGAGGTGTGGATGGAACGAGCCTCACTTCAGACAAGCACCTTCTGGGGAGAGTTTCTGCTCTTTCCAAGGGTGAAGGGAAGGGCAGCATTTGGGGTGCCCTGGGATTGTGCTCCTCTGAGCCAGGGATCCGCCCCCACACCAGGCCAGCTTCGACTCGGCTTCCCAGGGGGCTCTGTGGGTTCCTAGGTTGGAGGGCGCCTCTCCTGAGGGGCACGGAGCCCTCCAGGAACAGGAGGCAGCCCAAGGCCTGTGATGCTGGCCTGGGAAGGGCCAACATGGACAGTGGGAGCGAGGGGCAGTCTGCAAGGGCTGGCATTTTCTTTCTGCCCAGACTTTCTCCGGACAGGCCTGGTTTCTGGCTGAGTCCAGCAGTTCCATCTGTCCAATGGCTGCAGGGCAGATGCTGGCCAGGGTGCCCGGCGTGAGGGTTTTCTCCTGCTGGGGGCCATGTGAAGCCAGACTCGGAGGAAGGGGGTCCACATTGGGCCGGTGGGGATCTCAACTCCAGGCGGCCCGTGTGCAATCCTGGAGGGGGGAGAGCAGAGAGGCCTCTCTGGTCAGGCTGGAGGCCCATGAGAGGCTCCAGGGTCCCCTGGCCTGCCTGCCTGCCTGCCTGCCTGCCTGCCTTTGCCTCCATCCTGGGCCTCTGTTGCCCAGGGCAGACTCGGCCTCTTCCTGTTGCAAACGGCCTACAGTAGTTCAGCTCCAAAGCTTGGCTGGCCTCTGGGCTCTGCTGCTGTCCTTTGGGGCTTGGGGCAGGGGGCCTGTGCTGGCTGCTGTGGCAACACAGGCCTCCCAAGAGATCTGCCTTGTCTGGGAATAGCTCAGTTGCCGGAAGGGTGAGGAGAGGGGTGCTGGGGCCCAGGGGGGGACGCCTCGTCTC
Source organism: Pituophis catenifer annectens (assembly GCF_029215685.1). NCBI lineage: Eukaryota > Metazoa > Chordata > Lepidosauria > Squamata > Colubridae > Pituophis > Pituophis catenifer. Next base: position 355,212,448 of record NW_027256881.1, read on the forward strand.
ATCTGCTCCTCCCTCTTCGTCCCAAAATTGATCACATTCCCAGAAGTAGGAGAAAAAAACGGTTCCTGACACCAACCGCGACTCCTCTTTTCAAACGGCTGTTTTGGGGGGAGGCAGGAAAGAATGGAAAGCCAAAGTGATCCCGGTGACCGGCCCAGATTGGATCCTGCAGAACCAAGAGTGGCTGCCAGCCTGGACAGCCAGGGAAATGGTCAAACCTGTCTGTGCCTGCCGTCCCCCTGGGCCTTCCTCGGGTCATGCGAGGGATTTGGATTCAGCCATCCCCCACAATCGCACATCAGCTTCCAAGCCGCCATCATGAATGGATTTCCCACAAGACCCAGTGGGTCCCAACCGCCACTTCCTGTGTCCGGTACATGATGGTAACCTAACATAGATCAGCCATTGGACTCCAATATGGACAGAGGATCTTGTCTGAGCTACATCTTGCCCTAGATGGCCTCTTTCTCGGGGTGGGGTGTGTGTTAACATCTGGCAAGGGATCAGTGGGCTAGCCCTCTTGCAAACATAGTTCTGAGTGGCTATCACAATGAAAGTATTACTCCAATCCCAGAGGAGAACGTACATAAAATGCCCCCAAGGGTGGACAGATCAAGTCCATTCAACACCCCCCAGCCCCCACCCCCACAGGAGCCACCAGGTCTTTAAGGTTTTGCAGAGCTCCCCCGCCTCCCTGGCAGTTGAGGTGCAGGGGGTTGGGGTTTCTGATTAATTTTGCTTGCACTCCGAAGGGGCTGCAGAGAAGGATCCCAGCAGGTGACCCCCCCCCCCCCCGGAGTGCATGTCTGCTAATGTGCAAAACCAAAAGATTTGGCATGGGGAGCTTTAGCCCCTTCCTCCCCTTCCCCAGCCATGTACAGCCAGTGGGATTGTAGACCAGCCAAATTATGTGCCTTCAAAGTGTCGGTTTCCAACTCCACCTTTTCAACACTGGAAAGTGTTTTGTCCTGCTGGTTCCAGATGTCCTAAATGGCAACATGGTTCTTTTGAGAAAAGCCAGGCTTACTTCTCTGGGGAGTACAAGCAGTCGTGTATTGTTCCCATATTAATCCCAAGGAACTCGACTTGGTGGAGCCCAGCCCTGAACTCATGGGAAATCTAGGAGGTGATACACACACGCACACACCCAGTTCCTGTGGGGTCAGGGAGGAAGGGTGGTTCTGTTCTCCAGGGCACCTGAGGGCAGGACAAGAAGCAATGGGTGGAAACTAATCGAGGAGAGAAGCAACCTGGAAATAAAGGAGAAACTTCCTGCCAGTGACCCCCCCCCAGGTGCTTTTTCAGGAGGCAACTCGACTTCCTTGTTTTTTCTTTGAAGACGTTTCACTTCTCGTCTGAGAAGCTTCTTGGTCTCTGGCTGGATGGTGGGGAATGGGAGGATTTATTACTCCTTGCGGACAGCTGGCCGTCTGCATTCTTATGAGAGTCATTGAGGCCGCTTGAAGGATTATCTGTGTCCTCAGGGTCCCCTGGGCAGTGCCAATGGTGCGGCGCCTTCTTGGCTGCAGGATGTTTTCTGCCCCGTGTCCCTTCCCTGTTGGAGGCAGGTGTCGGGTGTTGGGCGGAGTCTGTCTTGTCCGCATCTCAAACTACAGAGATGCAGTTCCTGTAGTCTACAATTTTTTTTCCTGGGAATCAGTTCATACTCCCTCACCATTCGAAGGATGTCCATACCAAAGTGCATAGCTAAAACTCTACGGAGATTCTCCCTCATCCAGGTCGTGGTTGTCCCAAAGGTGCTTTTTCAGGAGGCAACTGGACTTTGTTGTTTTCTTGTTGCGGTGAGAAGCAAAACGTCTTCAAACAAAAAACAAGGAAGTGCAGTTGCCTCCCGAAAAAGCCCCTTTGGGACAACCACGACCTGGATGAGGGAGCGGAGAACCTCCGTAGACTTTTCCTGACAGTGAGAACTATTAATCATGGAAACAGCTTCCCTCCAGGAGTTGCGGAGCTCCATCGCTGGAAGTTTTTAGGACAGAGGGTTTTCTGCTTGGGCAGGGGGCTAGATAGAAGACCTCCGAGGTCCCTTCCAACTCCGCTGTAATAGTTTACATGCAACAACGGTCAGTTTTGGGGGCTTTATGAGGCAGTTCCCTGGGCGTACTTTGGATACGATCCTATATCTCCACGGGATCGGGAAGATTCCCGCTTGATTTCCAGGGTCCGACACCTTTTATGCAAGGCTTGCTTCGTGGGGCGGAGGAGGTCTCCGGGCCGCCACGGGAACCGGCTGCTTCTCCCCACACCGGCCGCTCCAGGGAGCCGCCGTTGAAGGGCGAGAGGCCGGGCTAATTTTAGCCTGGGCTAATTCCGGGCCGTTTATTTTGGGCGTGCATCCAGGCAGCTTAAGTTCTGCAACGCCCGTCTGGTCTTCGGGGCCGGAAGGAGCTCGCAGCCTCTGCAGCGGCTCCATGGCGACGGCGCTTGAGCGGCAACTTGGCGCGGGCCCGGCGCCGTTTCCCAAAGCAGGGCCGTCCGTCCGTCCGCCCACCCTCTGAATCTCTGTAGCCGAAGGCCTGAGCCGCCCCTTCAGGTAGCGAGGCGTCCGGGCTGGGACCAGCCCAGCGCCTTCCCGTCCTGCGGGGGTCCGGCGATGGCAGGCAGGCAGCTGCGATCCACAGCCCCGCTCCTGCCACTTCGGGGCTGTTCCCGGCCCGGCCTTTCCTCCGCGTGTTGCGAGCGTGCGCTGCATAGTTCTGGTGGCGGGGGAGGATGGGTCCTGACCTGCTGGAGCAAGATTACAGCTCCCATCTGCATGCCAGCCAGGATATGGACTGCTGGGGCAGACGGCTGGGCGAGCTAGCGGGAACTCCGGCGTTCCTCGCCCGGTCTGGGAGAGCGCGGGGAGGGGGCTGCTCTAGCCGACTGCGAGCCCACCGCCCGTTCCTCTTCAGCCTGCCTGCGATTTAAATAGCAGCGTCCAAATTAGCCGTGTGCGCTGCTGGGGCTCGGCCACCTGCTGCCCCTTCCCTCCCCCCCCCGGCCCTGGGGACAGCAGGTGGCGGCAGCTGCTTTGCTCGCGGGACACGTAGCCCCTCGCAGACGACGGGTGCTGCCGGGGGAGCCCGAAGGCAGCTGGCTAGGGTGCCCTTCCCGCAAAGGCTGGGGCGCTGGGCAGCCCTTCATGAGCTCAGGAGGGTCTAGGGCAGCTCGGCCTCCTCCCGCTGGGGCCGCCTTTCCTGAAGCAGTGGCTCTGCAGGGTCTGTGGGGCAGCGGACGGGGGAGGGGTATCGACTTCGCTGTCATCTGGGAGAAGCCGCGGGAGGCCACAGGCGCCGAGCCAGGCCTTTGGTTGCTCCGTCTGTGGACAGTTACGCTTCCCCCAAGGAAACGGGTGAAAGGCTAGGAAAATATATGATGGGTTTCTAAACAAAGCTGTCCTTGTCTTTCCCACCAAAGGGCAAACTGGGCCCCTTATTTAGTAGAGGACTAAAATGGGGGCAGGGGGCTCCTAAAGGACTAAATGGGTCCTGGGGTTTCTGTCTCCAGAGGGCTGGGGAGGGGAAACAGCCTCTCCCGATGTGGGCGGGGGAGGACCTGCAGTTTGCTTATTTGTACCCTAGGACTTATCAGCAAGTGTTGTACCTTATGATTCTTGATGACCGTATCTTTTCTTTTATGTACACTGAGAGCATATGCACCAAGGCAAATTCCTTGAGTGTCCAGTCACACTTGGCCAATAAAAAATTCTATTCTATTCAATCTCTCCCGTTGCCTCATGTCCAGGTGAGCAGCTGTGGGGCCCTGAGCTCCTCCTTGCATCCCTGCCAGGTCTCTCCTCCTGAGGACCCTCTGAGGCCCAAGCCACTTTGCAAGATGCTGCTGGGCCTCCCCATTCTCAGCAGCTGGCCTGACGTGGCAGTTCGGGTCCTGGTGAGGCTGCTTGCCACAGGCCGCTTGCAGGCTTTTCCCCATCGAGAAGCTCTGCCCAGGCTCCAGGATAAGCCACTGCTGGGAGATGGCCTTTCTCGGGGGAGGGGGCAACTCTGACCCAGGCAGGACAAGATGTTGGTGTATTTACAGCAGGTTTGCTCCTGTTTTGGGCCCGTTTGTTTGTTGTGGTTGTGTCATAATGTCATTTGACTTCAGGTTTCTTCTAATCGTATTGTGTTCAAACTTCTTGTAAGCTGCTGTGAGACTGAAAAGATTTGGCACACATGCATTTAATAAATAATAATAATGTTGGCACTGCCAAGGAAACATGTCTCGGGCCCCCTGGGGTGACTGGGAGACTTCAAAAGAATCAGGCGGGCCTGCCCTGCCCAGCTGCCTCTCGCCTCACTAATGGCAGTCAGCCAAGGGGGCCCCTTCCATACCTCATGGGACCCCTTACGGGCTGCTCCAAGCCAGCTCTGAGAAAGTAACTCCCGTATGGCCCAAGGGAGCCAGCTGGCCTTAAGGATTTCCACCCTGGGCCAAGCACCAGAGACTGTCTGCCTGCAGCCTCTGCTGCCCTGCCCCCCAAACGCTCCCTCCCTGCGCCTGCCTTGCCTTGTCCTCTCTGCAGGGCTCCCATGCCACTTGCCCCCAACGTACCCGCTTCTCTCTCTGACACATCCCCCTGCTTTCCTGCCCTTCTGTAGCCCCACAGTCCTGCAAACCCGAGACTGTCTGAACCCCGTCTGCTGCCCTCTCAGCCAAGCAGCCACTCCCACCCATTTGGACTCTGCCCTCCAGCAGCCACGAGGGCTGATCCGGATGGCCAAGGGCTGCCCCACCCCACTGTGCTTGCAGAGCCTCCCCACAATAGCTGAAGAGACCACCGGGCTGCACCCTCACCCAGCCTGTTCCAGGGGGCTAAGGCACCATTCCCACCCAGAGACCCTTGGGGGGAAAATGCTGGTATAGAAGAGGGAGACCCAGCTCTGCCCCCCTTTTGCCCACAGACGTTGCCTGGGAATTGGGGCCAGAGCTCCTCTCTTGGCTGGCCTGCCCCGCAGGAGGGTTGTTGTGGGAGGCCTACATGTGCTGCCTGGGGTCCCTGGAAGGAAGGTGAGCCATAAAGGCCTTCTCTAGGACGCCCAGGTCCTCCAGCGGAGGTCATGGCCAGAAGAGCTGGGCCCTGGCTGGCCAATTGGGCCGGGGTGGGGGTGGGGAGGGAAGCGGCTGCTAGAGGCAGTGCAGCAAGTGCAGGGCGTATTGCACCCGTTTGCGTAGGGGCAGCGTCCAGCCCTGCCGTGCCAGGGTGCCCAGAAGGAAGGTGGTGCTGCAACGTTGGCGGTCCACGAAGGTCAAGAGGTCCTCTCCTTCGGCCGAGCAGCTGAGCACAATCTTGGTGCGGTCGTGGTAGAAATTCACCTGGGAGAGACAAGGGATGGCGGGGAGGTCTGCTGGCAGAATTGGGCAAGGGGAAGCTGGCACCATCCTCCACCCGCTAGGGGAGGCCCCGTCTCCATACTAGGATTGTAGTTTAACCTTGTCCCACCCCTTGGCTTTGCACGTTATGAAGCAGCCAAGGCCTTTGGCCATTTAAAAGCCCCTTTGTGTAGCTTTTGAAATGGGGGGGGGGGCTGCCACGTTTGGCTCCTTGGCTCCGTTCTGCCACCATCCCGGCTCAATGTACTCAAGAAAACCGAATCCCAGGAATTGGAGGTTGGGATTGACACAAGGCCGCGTCCAGAAGCCGAAACCAACCCCCAGCGGCCCTTTTCTCTTCCATGAATCCAGCAGAGCCTGAGAGGGAAGGGGCCGCGGAGACGGTGCTAACCCTGAGACACCGCAGCTGCTCCTCCTGCAAAGCAGCCTGAGCCCCACAGCCCTCCATCCAGTGGTGGGATTCAAATAATTTAACAATCGGTTCTCTGCCTTAATTATTTCTTCCAACAACCAGTTCACCAAACTGCTCAGAAAGTTAACAACCGGTTCTCCCGAACTGGTGAATCCCACCACTGCCTTCATCCCTTCTGGCTTCAGCAAAGCCCCCTGGCCTCCTCGGAAGGCCCATCTTCTCATTGAACAATTTCTGCCTTTCTCTTTTCAACCTTTTATGGATGCTGTCTGTATGGAGTGGCATCAGCTGGTGCCTGAGGGTTGACATCTCGCTTGTGCCCGAGTATTGTTCAGGCAGGCCAACCCTCGGGGGGGGGTGGGTAAGGGAAGGTGGCTGCTTAAGGGATCTCCAGCGTCCTTTGCTGGTCCTCGCAGGCCCTAACCTTCCTCTCCACTTTGGGTGGTTGGAGCCAACCCACGACCTCCCTCCCCGCCCGAGTAGGTGTGAAGGGCCAGCCCACTGCAGCTGGGGCCGGCCTCCTCCTACCTGGAGGGTGCCATCACTGAAGAGCATCAGGAGGGCTTTGTCGGATTTTGCAAAATGCAGGAGGGAAAGGGCCCTCGCTGGTCTGGCGGGGCTGGTCTGGCGTGGGCCCCCCTGGCAAAAGAGGCAGGGTCACCAGGGGGCAGAGGCCTATCGTGGGGGTCCCACAGCCCTCTCTCTCTGATCCATATTCCGCTTCCCCCTTCCCAGCTTCTCACCTCCTGCAGCCACCTCTGCATGTACTGAGTGAAGAAGTGAAGGACGCGCCTCTTCATGGCCAAGCAAAGTGGCACCTCTCGCCACCCAAAGGACACGGCCTTCTCCACCTCACTGCAGTAGCAGATGCGCCTGGAGGGGAAACCAAAGGAGGAATTGCCAAAATGTAGGGTGGGCACCCGAAAGGACCCTCGCCAGAGCAGCTGCAGACAGGAGAGGCCAGGTCAGCACCTGGGGGTCCCCTTCTCTCCAGGCTCATGACTGGGTCCACCCTGCCCCCTACCCGGGGCTTGGGCCTCTTTGCCCTCACCCAAACCAGACACAGCATGGTTGTGCCTGACTCACAAAGGGGGCACTCACTGGTGCTGGGGGCAAAAGGCCATGTGGGTCCCATCGGGGAGCAGCACCGCAGTTGAGCCATTGGATAGCAGGTAGCCAAACCCATACTTATTGGAGTAGTCCACCCACTTGGTGGCCATGTGGGCAGGATGGGCATTGTGCAGGCCTTCGGGCAGCTCTTCCACTGCAGAGAGAGGTGCCCTGCTCAGCCCAAATGGGATGGAGGCGCAGCACCCACCCCGGCCCTGTCGAATTTCCAGTCCTCCAAGACTCGGTGCAGGTCTATTGTGTAGTAAAAAATGCCCGTGGAAGCTCTGTGCCAAGGAGAACTCTGGAGCTCCTGACCTGGCACGGTGCCCAGCCACCCCTTCCTAGAGGGGCAGGATTTACTTCTTTATCTATGTAATATAAAATGACCTTGGCTCGCAACAAATAACGGCACAAAACCCTGAAGCCTCTCTTGCCACTCAGCGCCCACACAGAAGCCAGGTCTTTGGGTCCTTCTGGAGGGGCCTGGGGGCAGTTGCAGAGAGGCCTCACCCCCAGGGCTGCCAAATGACAACAGGGAAGGGAGGGGAGCTGGCACAACATAGCCAGAGGGGTGGAAGCCGCTTGGACGGGAGCTCCCAGCTTTTGGGCCAGTCCCTCCGAGGGAGACAGAAGAGGAGACCAAGCCTCCAGGAGAAGACAAGGCAGACCCAAGGGAGAGTGGGGGCAGACAGGCAGCAGCCTTACCCAGGGGGGCCATTTGCAAGCAGCGGCACAGCCTTCGGTCTACACTCTCCAGCACTCTACCGGGGCCCCAGGCAGCATCTGCCAGGGAGGGAGGGAGAGAAACAGTGGTGGAGGTGTTTGCTTTCCCTTGCATGTCCGCTGCCCTCCCTGCAGCTCCACTCACCTTCGGGCAGCCGGCTGCGCAGGGAGCCTCTCTGGAGCAAGAGGGGGAAAAGGCAGCTGGGCTCCTCCATGGGGTCTGTGCTCCCCTCTTTGGCTTCTTCCTTCAGGGTCGTGGGGGGGGCAATATGAAAGCAACCCGTGAATCACAGAAAGCAGGGATGCCGAAACTAGACCCCCCCCAAATGCCTTCCAGCTGTGACCTTCCAGCTCCTCCCCGGACCCTCTGCAAAGGCCAGAGCTGGGGGGGAGGGGTACCATGCTGGAAAGAGCCAGGCGGGTGCTCTCAAGAGACCCCTGGCAAAGGCAGCCTGGTGGGGCCCCAATTTAAATAGAGGTGGTAGAACAACATTGCAGAAGCTGCCATGGAAAGGATAGGAAGGTCTGCTTTTATTTATTTATTTATTTATTTATTTATTTATTTATTTATTTATTTATTTATTTATTTATTTATTTTTAAATTTGTATACCGCCCTTCTCCCTGAGGACTCAGGGCGGTGAACAGCCAAGTAAAAACATAAACTACAAACATTAAAATACAATTAAAAAGATATATATAAATTTGGCTCCATGATTAAAAACAATATTCCCAGTTGGCAGATGGGAAGACTGAGGGAAAAGGGCTTCAGGTCACACTAAGCATACAATGCATAGGTGGCAGACAAGAGAGTTGACTGGATGGAGGGAAGTCCAGTCAGGTACATCAAATCAATAAATATACCATCAGGCAAGGAAAGAAGGGCAAGTGGTACCAAACCACGATCTCAGCAAAGTGGGGAGGACTGGTTTCAACTGGGAAAAGGATCCCCAATCCGCGTGACTCCCGGGCTCTCCCTTAGCACCCAACCATCAGAAAACTCCCAGACTATGAGAGTCCTCTGAATAATCATTACGATAATGAGCTCCACAAAGCCCCAAAGATGACGCTTGAGAATACCCTGGTGCAGCCGGGGTGTATGTGGGGGGCTTTCTTACCAAGTGGGGAGGGGCAACAGGCCCCTTTCCTTGCAGCTGTGGTGTCTCCTCCTGTTCTTGGGGTGCAGGGCTCACTGCAGGGGGAGCAGCAGTAGAGGGACACTATTAGACATGCTTTCCTTCTGTAGTATATTGAGGACTAGAAACCTAGTTTGTTACCTGCAGAGACTGGGAGAAGGGTAGGAGAATTGGCTCCCCTCTCCCTTGTCCTCCCCCTCCCCCTCCCTCTCCCAAATCCCTCCTCACCTTTTCCTTCCAAGAGCACTCACCAGCCTGGGGGCCCTGGCAAGGGGCACCCCGGAAAAGGAGCATGGCTGTTTTCTGGAAGAATTTTCCAAGCGGGTTGGCAAAAGGGAAAATGGGGACAGAACGACAAGCGCGTGAGGGGAGCCTGGCCGGCATGAAGTGCTGCGGAGAGAGGCAGAACGGAAGCCAAGTTACGCTCCTGCCCAGGACCCTTGAGGGGGAGGTTGGAGTCTGCCCTGAGTGACAGCTGGGGAGAGCTCCTTTCAGGGGGGCAGGCAGGTGAGATGAGGGGACAGAATCCGTGGGGAGGCTAGGGGTCGATGGCCATGCCTGTCAGAATGGATTACTAGCCCCACACTCTACCTGGGCAGCCCCAGGGACTAACCGGGGAGCACAATGAGGGTTCATGGGGTTGTGGGCTGGTCAGATTGCAGCAGCTCACCTGCTGGAGGCTCTTAAGCACTCTGGCCCCCACCCCAAGAATTCACCTAAGCATCCCTGACCCAAGCCCCAGGAATTCATTTCCCAGAAATCCCCCCCCCCAACCCATCCGCTCTTGAGGGAACCCAGCACAGCCCTCCTGCTCCTTCAGCCCAGGGATGCCTGCCTTGCAAGGGGAGAGGGCAGCCAGAAGACCCTCTCTGGGTCAAATTTCCTCCGGGCTCCAGCTGCCTCCCAAATTTTAGGAGAGCAGGGAAGGCTCTTCTGATGATCATTTGGATTTTGAATTCTATGTGGACTTTCATGTTCATCCTGTTTTAATTCTGCTCGCTTTGATTGATTGAAAGTTGCTTTAATATGGGTTTAGACATGATTTTATAGTATTATTATTGCATATTGCCTTCTGCAGAGTTCCTTGCACCCACCCCCACTTGAGCAGGAGGGCCTGGAGAAGGAGCAAAGGGGTCTCTGTGAAGGAGGAACCAAATTCCTTCAAGCCCTAAGAGCCTCAATCAACCGAGGAGAAGGCAGTCTTTAGAGCAGCCATATCATCCTGAGGGGAGCTGGCTGCAATCGGGACCCCCCCCGCCTGCCCTCCCACTCCCTCTCCCCCCCGGCCTTGCCCCCCTTACTCCAAAGGGCAGTCAGACACACCTGGGTGAAGAAGGGGTGGCCAAGCACTTCTTCCAGGCTGGGGCGGCCAGATGGGTCAGGAGCCAGCAGCCTCCCAATCAGGCTGCAGGCGTCTGGGGAGAGGTGGCCGGGAAGGGGGTAGTACCCCTCTTGGATCCTCTGGAACAGCTCCTGCTTGTGTGTGATCTCGAAGGGGGGGAAGCCGGCAAGGGCGGTGTACCTGGGGAGGAAAAGGCCAGGCAAATGTGCCCTGACCCACCCACCCACCCACCCTGTCAGCAGAACCCGACCACTGCCCAGCCTCCCCCCAGAGCGAAAGGAACCCCTCCTTTGCTGTGGGAATCACTTACATGATGCAGCCCAGGGCCCAAATGTCTGACTTGAAGGAGTGCCCCTTCTTAGCTATGACTTCGGGGGCCAGGTAATTGGGGGTCCCACAGACTACCCTGTAGAGAAGAAAGTTGAATTCGGAAATGCACATGTAGCTACTGGCAGGTTCCCTATGACAGAACCCATTAAGCACGTGGGGATGTTGATATGCAGGGTCTGCAGAGCAGGTGGGGCTTGCCTATTCTGGCATGTAGGAACCTCCCTGCCCTCCAAGGCTCCCGACTGGCAGAGCTGCTCAGTGGCTTCCCAGGCAGCCATCAGATCTGGCAGATGAACCTCCCCCCTCAGGTCCTGCCCCCTCCCCTCCCCTCCCCTGCAATCAACACTTACCCTCTCCTCCAGTACGCCCGTTCCTCACGTGTTGCCAGGCCCAGGTCGCCAATCTTTACCTGCATGCGCTTGGTGATGAACACATTGCCTGGAAAGGGATCGTATGGGGCACGGACGGTCTGAGGGCCAGGTCCTGACGGTGCCCAGAAAGATTGTCCTGCTTCCCTAGAGCTTCCCAAGCCCCCAGAAACCCTGGGGGGGCTCCCAGAGCCCTCATCCACAAGGGTGGAGCTCCTGAAAAGGGTCCTCCCCCCTGTGAAGGCACTCATCTCCTTGTGGCCTGATCTTCATGCCCCCCACAGGAGGAGGGGCCTGGGCAGGGTGGCCCCTCCAGCCTCTTGCGCTGGCACTCAGGAAAGCAAACTGTCCACCAGGTTCAAGCCAGCTTGGAGGAATCATCCAGGTTCTTAGTCTGTTTTCTTTTTATTCTATTTGCTATGTCCTTGACTGGATTTTCCCCCTCCACTTTTTTATGGTTTTGGTTGTCTGAGCTTCTGGATGGCATATAGAGAAAGAAATGTTGACCACAAGCTGCACCCGATGGCAATTTCCCAGGAAGAGGACTCCTGGGGCCCAGGGCAGATTGGGGGCCACTGCCCAGCACTGGGGATCCTCTCGACCCCCCACCCCCAAGTCTTTGCCACCTACTCAGTTTGAGGTCACGGTGGATGATCCCTTGCTGGTGGAGGTATTGCAGGCCACTTGTGATTTGCTTCAGGTAAAACCGCACCTCTGGCTCCGTCAGCGTCCTCCGGATCTTCAGAATGTGGGCCAGGGACTAGAAGGAAGAGAGGGGCTGAGGAGGAGGGGGCTCACGCAAGGGGCAGGTGGGTCTTCCCATAGAAAGGACAGCGTTCTATCAAGATATGAAGCAGATCGTAAACAATATGGCTTTAACTTGGGGAAATCAGAACTGGATGAAATATTGACAGGAACAGATGAGAAAATGATTAAGAAACTAAATAATTTATTTATTGCGGATCAGACTAGAAGATGAAGAAGTAAAAGAAACAATGATAGCATGGGCAAAGAATTTTGGATACACCATAGAATTGGAGAAATGGCAACAACTTTGGGAAAGAAACTATAAATTAACAATGGCAATAGCTTATAAAGAAAATTTGTATAAGATATTTTATAGATGGCATATGCCACCAGAAAGATTAGCTAAGACGTTTAAAGATAAATCAGCTAAGTGTTGGAAATGTCACCAGTTACCGGGATCATACTATCATATGTGGTGATTGTGTAAAGAAGCAAAACATTATTGGGTGAAAATACAAACATGGTTAGAGGGAATGTTGCAGCAACATATAGAATTAAAGCCAGAAATATTCTTACTAGGAATTTTACCAGAGAATTACAGTAAAGAAGATACGTATTTGATTATTCATATAATAACAGCGGCTAGAATTGTATTTACACAAAATTGGAAAGCAGATAAAATCCCGTTGGAAGGAGAAATTATAAAGAAAATTTTAGAATGTGCAGAAATGAATAGATTAACATTGAGACATTCAAGACATGGGAAAAATTTTATGATTGGTTAGAAAGGAAATATGAATAAGGGTATAGAGATAAAATAGATAGAGAACAGATGGGAGAAAACAATTAAAAAAAATAGATACCCAGATAATGCCAAGTAAAAGGAGAAAAGGGGGGAGGGGTAAAAGGGAAAAAAGTGAGATATTATAAAAATGTACACAAATGATGAAATAAAAATAAATATTAATTGAATAAGAAATTGAAATGAGAATAAACATAATTAGAAAATTGGGGCTGCTCGAATACCACTTTAGATTGAACTGAAAAGGGAAACAACAGGAGAGAGGGGAAGGAGTAGAGAGAGAGGAAAGGAGAAGAGAGGAGAAAGGGAAAAGGAGAGGAAGAAAAGGGAGGGGAAAGAGGAGTAGAAGAGAAGGTTAGAAGGGGGGAAGAAGAGAGGAGTGGGGGAAGGGAAGGGGAAGTAGGAAAGAGAAGGAGAGGAAGAAATAAGAAAATGGGAGGAGAAAGAGGAAAGAAGAGAAGGGGAGGAGAAGAAAAGTTGTAGTAAAGGTAAATGATAAAAGAGCAGCCCCAAAAAAGTAAAAAAAAAAAAGTTAAAAGATAAGATGAATGAAAAATGATGGATAAATGACTGTACATGTAAATTTGCTTATGAGAAATAAAAATAAAAAGCTTTTTTGAAAAAGAAAAAAGAAAGAGCGTTCTATGCCTTGGGCAACCCCATGCTATTAAGGCTTCTGACCACCTCAAGGCTCCTTAGCCAGTGGTGGCCGTTTCCCTGACCTCAGGCCATGTTCTGCTTTCAAGCTCCCCGACTTCTTTCTCATCCTGACCTCTTGGGCTTCTTGTGAGGGTATAAAACAGTGCAAGCAAACCCTGTAGAAGCTGCCCAGATTGGCAGCCTGATCCTCACTCTGGGAGCTTCTGCTTAGCTTCCCCATTAAATATTCCCATGGGCAAGGGGGAAAAAAGGGCCACTTCCCTAACCTTCCTACTGCAGTATTCCAGCACCAGGTAGATGTTTTCCTGGTCAGCGAAATGTCGGTGGAACCCCACAACGTTCCTGTGGTGAAGCTGACTGTGCAGATCGATCTCTCGTTGAACCTGCAAAGAGTTAAGCCAAGTCACAAGCCTAAGACATTTCAAAGACGCACACGTGTGCACGTGCGAGAGCAGAAGTGCTAGACTCAGCTGAAACTCAGCACACCTGGGAAGGAGACTCAAGAAGACATCCAAGGTCGGTACCCAAAGTGAGAAAGAAAGAGCCACGCAGCCACGGGAAGCCACCAAGCCCAGATCCTTCCTCTCAACTCAGCAGACAGCTTTCCCTCACTCACCCACCCTCCTAAAAGGAAGTTGGCTCTGTGTGAGCCCTTCTCAGTGCCTACGGCACTTGGCTTGTCGGTGGGGGTCTGTGGGACCCTGCCCCGGCCCCATCCCTTCATCCCAAAGGCTTGCCCAGCGGGGAAAGCATTTGGGGCCGCCAGCCATTTCTGATCTACAACCCTTTCCAGAACTTTCATTGCCCATGGTCTTCAAGCAACAGTCAGTGGACAGAAGATTCCACCCGTGGAGTGTGAGCGGATAGGCTGGCAAAGACAGAAACACTTTGGCAGAACTGAAGGAAGCTGAAGAGGGGAAGTTGTGTGGACAAGCCTTGCCTGCAGGAGATGGTCAGGTGGGTAGTTGTGCCTAAGCTCTTCAGCCCCTGGCTGGGCACCCCAATTCGGCTTCCCCCACCCCCACCCCCATCCAGAGACAGCCCAGCCCAGGGAACTTGCAACCAGGGGAAGATTTATTCATTTATTTTATGAGATTTTCATGCCGTCCCGCTTCCCTATGTTGACTCCGATAAGGCAGGGTTGGCGCTCCCTTTGTGGGAGCTGATCTCCGGGGAGAGGAATCTGGCAGAAGACCACCAAGCCCCCTCACTCTAATCCATCTTACCTTTCCTCGGTTCCCCAGCCTTGTGACTCGCTGTTGAGAGAACACTTTCACGGCATAGACTCTGTTGGTGGACGTGTCGGTAAATTTGTAGCATTGTCCAAATGCTCCCTGGGAGCGGGGAGGCAGAGAAGGGGGCTTGTCAGTCAGAAGCAGCCTCTGGTCCCTCCTTCCTAGAGCACTTGGGTTGTTCTGGGTCTGAAGATAAGACCTTTGCTTAACCCCCCCCCCCCACAAATCCCCAGCTCTGATCCCATCCCAGGGCTGAAACTGTCAATTTTGACCGGCCTCTCCAACCCTTGGGAAAGCGAGAAAGAAATGGCCATTGATGGGCCAGTTGCACTCAGAGCCAGCTCCACCCGAAGGATGGCAGCCTTTCTGCCATTAGGGAAGCCCGGGAGAAGACGGGCACGCTTTGAAGGCGGGAGTCGCCTTTCCGCCCGGCCAGGATTTCAATCTTGCGGCTCTGCAGAAGAGCAGCCGATATTTGGGCAGGTTTTTAGGGGGAAAAGACGCTCTTTGAAAGCAGGCTGCGAGAAGCGAACAAGCCCCGCCCCCCGCCGGCTGCAGCGGCGATAGCAAGCAGGACTTGGCGCTCCGGGGTGCGCAGGCAAGGCGGGCCGAGCGGTTCCCCGCCTGTGACCTTGGCTCGCTCGTCGCTTCGGGACTTGAAAGAGGAGACCGCAGCTGCCCCTTCCCCGCCGCCGTGGCTGGGCGAAACTTCGATAGGACCCGGAACGCTTCACGGTGTCCGCTCAGGACAGCTTGCCCAGTCTCCGGCGCGGCCCTCGGAAGATCTACAGCCGCCCGGCGCCCCGCGCAGCCTCCAGGGCGAGGGCGGGTTACCTGTCCCAAAAGCTGTCCCCGCTTGTAAAGCGTCCCGGTGCCGGGATCCTCCACGAAGTATTTCAAGGTGTCCCCCTCGGCTCTCCTCCGGGCGGCGGCAGTCAGACCCATCCCGGTCTCGGCCCCGCAGCCTCCTGCCCGCCTCCCCCTCCCCCTCCCGCTGCTCCCCGAGCGTCTGGCCAGCCCGGAGCAAGTGCCAGAGCTCTTATATACTGGGGTTGGGGGAGGCAGGGCAGAAGGGAGGCGCCTCTGCCGCTCGCCAGCTGGAAAGACCCGCCCCACGAATCTGGGGGTCCCCGGGGTAGGGAGCGGCGCCCGGTCTCCTGTTCCCTTTCTGACTCCGACGTCCGTCCTGCCGACCCAAGAAGCCGCCTCTCTTGCTCAGCCGAGGCTTGCAAGGGGGGGACCGAGTCCCAATCAAAAGCTACCCTTGGCGGAGTCGGAGGGCTCCAGCTCGAGGGCCTCTTCTTGGCTCAGACCTTGGCTCTTTGGGGGAGGGGCAGCGGCCCACCACGACCCTGTACCGTCCCAGGGCAGAGAACTGCCTTCGCGCCCGGTTTCTGGCCAAGCAGGGTTTAGGCGGATCGGCTGCCCTGACAAGACCGGCAGTGCTGCTGGATAGCTGAGCGCCGCCCAGCACAAACGAACGCAACGAACAACAGGTGGAAGAGATCTGGGAGGCCTTGTAGTCCTGCCCAAGGCGACTCTCTTACCATTCCGGACATGGTTGCCCAGTCTCTTCTTAAAAACCTCCAGTGATGGAGCACCTACAACTTTTGGAGACAAGCCTTTCCACCGATATTATCAGGAAACGTCTTAGTTTTAGGTTGCTTCCCTCCTTGAGTTTCTGTTTTCTTGTCCTGCCCTTCAGGTGCTTTGGAGAATAGGTTGACCCCCTCGGACATTAGAAGTCGGCGATCATGTCCTCAATACTCCTTTCTCTTCCTTAGACCAGACAGTTTCTGCAACTGGTTTAGGATCGTCCCCTAATCCTGTTGCTTTCTCTGCACTCCTCAGCCTTGAACTTTGAGGCGACCAGGAACTGCTCTGGAGCCGTTTCCGCAGGACCAGTGCAGAGTAGATGCAACCAGCCCCCGAGTTTAAATCCCCCAGGGAGGACTGAGGAAAGGGCAGCTGCAGACTTGACCTGCCCAGAGATGCCATCCACTTGAGGCGATTTTCTGTTGGTTCTCCACAGCTGCCACCTTTGGCTGCCCACTGAGGGTGGGGGGCTGCTGTGGGCACTTCCTCCTAGCATGTGCATGGTGTGTCTGAATGTGCATGCACCCAACCCTTGAGCTTTTCTTCTTGGCTTTGGGTAGAGGAGTAAAAGGCAAATCTCCCTGCCCAAAGGCTTGAAAACAGTGCAGGAGAATTGCAGAGATTCCTCTCACCCCCTCCCAGCTCAGAGGAACCCCACCCCCAGCATCCCTCTGGCCCAGAACCAATTGGGGGGGGGAGAGCTTCCAGCATCCTGTGGAGCTACAGACACTCTGAACTGCTGTTCACAATTTGCTGCAAGAGTCCAGATAAAAATGCAAAACATTTATTAAGTGTTGTACAAAAAGTTTCATCCAAAAAATGTATTATAAATTGCTGAAAAAGACAGACACTGAGCATGCATATCCATAAGAACACAAAAACCACGAGGTCTGTTTCCCCCTGAAGACATGATGCACTGGCCAACGTTAAGTACCCCACCACCACCGTGAGCGGATCCTTTCAGCTGTTCCCATTTTGGGAAACAAAACTCCCCAGTAAACAAAAAACACACACAAAAAAATCACAGCTACAAAAATAGACTTCCAATAAGGAAATGGGTTTTGTAATCACAAGGCCTTTCAGAAAGCATATTGCTTGCAAAACGTAGTGTGATCCTGCCAGGCTGGCTGAGCACTCCCAGCACTCCTCCACGCACGGAAGGTCCCCCACCCCCCAGTGTGTTGTGTTCAGGACAGTGGAGAGCAGGGAAAAGGCTAGAGAGGAGCTGGGCCTTTCTCAGGTCCAGTTCATGGGGTCCAAGCTGGCCAGCTGATTTGTTGAGGAAAGCTGGGGCTGTCAAGGATGAAACTGAATGGGTCCAAAGAGCCCCCCCAATATCCAGTGTATTTCAAAGGGGTGTTAAGATTTATCAATAATTATGTGTAAACATGGGCTTAAAATAAATTCTAAAAGTCACATTTTGTATAAAGTATAAAGCAAGGAATATTTCTAGAGTAAACCAACCAAACCACATCAAAACCAAATGTTGGTCAGGTGCTAAATGGATCTCCCAGCTAACCCTGGCTGCCCCCCCCCCCAGCACTTCCAGGGAATAGCACAAAAAACCCAGAGAAAGATGAAGGCAGTCCAAATATGTCCCCACAAAGAATCTGTACCTCAATGTGTCTCCACTATTAGCAACCACAAACTGTGGGGAAGGTGTAGGTGTGTGTGTGTGTGTGCACATGTGGGTAAAGAAAGGCAGGCAGGCAGGTCTATGGGAAGGTGCCCTTGAAACTGTCCCCCTCTGCCTCCACTTCCTGCCCCCTGTGGACAGGTCAATGGGTGACCTCCAGCTCAGCCTCTCCATGTTGGAGGCTGTTAAGGGGAAGGCCAGTCCCAAGGAAGGGTGTGTGTGTGTGTTGCAGCTGATGCGCTGGGAGGCAGAGGGTCCACAGTCAAGGCACCAGAGGATGGACTCGGACAGACCCCCTCCTCCCAATCCTGAATCACGCAGGAAGCATGGCTGTGGTCCATCCTGCCTCCCTCCTGCAAACTGAGCGGCAGAGGTGTGTGTGTGTGTGTGAGAGGAATAGACAAGAATTTATGCAATCTTATCCCACATCAAGCCCCCTTTTCCGAGCTGTAACACTAGCAGCTCCACAGAAAGTGGCTAGGAGCTTCTACATCTAAAACACTTTTACATTAGTTCACACAGGTTAACACATTATGTAGTATTTAAAAATCTCTGTAATGTTTGCTGCTTAAACATTATCTCTGTTTTGTCCTAGTCACAATCCTGCTACAAGCTAAGCACCATCTCAGACATCCAATTTTTTCCTTTGTTAAATATTCTCTTTGATATTGCATCTTACTCCTGCCAAAAATGTCCTCACACTGGAGCTAAAGCCACAGAAAAGTCACTCGGGTCAGACATCCCTTTGTGCTCTATGAATTTGGGGGTCTTCCCAGTTTTGGAGACTCTCAAGGCCCTTCTGAGTTCTTTTCGATTTCAGAGCAAGTGAGAGCCTCAACGGGATCTCATCAGGAAGTCCTCAGGACAGAGTGGCCAAAGTGACAGTCCAGCCCTTCGATGTGGCCATCTAAGGTGATGGACTAGCAAGCAACCCTTGGGAATGTAGCTCACTGAAATTCAAGGCTTAATTTTCATTAAAATTTTGTTTGTTTTTTTTTAAAAAAATGAAGAACCAAGGCAGTGTGTTTCAAGGCTAGTGTTCAAAGAGGAAGATCAGCGCCAAACACAAGTGTAATTTTTGGACCATGAGAGCTGACTAAAATTGGGATGTGTTCACCCCGAGGGCCAGGAATCCCAGCTGAAACGGCCTCTGGCAACTCAAAACCACTTTATAATCCAACCCCCCTCATACAAAAAGTTGGCCAGATCGGATTTCAATGGTATTTCTATGATCTGTCAGCAAATAACTGGTTCTGTAAGGGTTCTTTTCTTCACAACACCTAAGAAAAATCATGCCAAGATCCAGAGGGTGCTGCCCTCAGCTCTTGGCAGAGGCCAGCATTTTTTATGCTGGATCCCCTTTGGATTCAACCTTATCATCAGGCCAGGCTTGTCCCATCTCCAACCGGTCCTTTACTGCCCATCCCTGGAGGGGACGGGGTGGGGTGGGGTATCACCCGCTCACCTGTGTCCCATCCTCCTGCCATGGCTCCTGAGCGCTGGCCCATCCGGTCACAAGGAAGATTCTCAACAGGTCAGAAGCTGGTCAGAGATACTCAGGCGGAGGCCGTGCAAATGCCCCACCCCACCCACCCTGGCCATTGAGACTGGCCGGGCCCCCGGGTTGTCCCAGAGCTGCCATGTCCCCTTCTGCGCTGTTTGAACTGAGGCAAAAGGCTCTGGACGCAGGAAGCCCAGAGTTTGGAATCACTTTCTTCTTCCAAGGTGGAATCCAGCCCCCCCGCCCCCCTCCCTCGGTTCAAGCTCTTCTTCCCTGCAGCTGCTACAGGAGACGCCCTGCCTCCCCACCCCCCAATCTTCTGCTCGGCGCTAAAAAACAGCCGCACAAGAGGCAACCTGGGCAGACCCACTTTCTGCTTTTTAAAACTCAGTTCCGCTCAAAGTAAAAATAAGCCATAGAAGACTTAGAAAAATAGTTTCCCAGAAATGCAGGTGAAAGAAAAAAAGGAGGGAAGGAGGGGGGAGACAAAGGGTTCCTTCCTTTCACATGAGGGCGCATCCTCTGGAAGTGGTCCTGGGGTCCCCCTAGGAGAAGAGGAAAGGCAGCCTGAAGAGGGAGATCCCCCAAGATCCCTCCGCCCTGCTCTGGCTCCCTCCTCTCCCCCCCCACATGCACAAGGGGCTATGTGTGGTTCTGAGGGTCTCTTCCCAAAGGCCTCCTGGGGTCCCCCTGGTGAGGGCAGTCCCACTACGTACCAGAAGGGGAGCCACCTCTCTGCGGGCACCTTCTGCCCAGGAGTGGCTCTGCCTCGCCCTTCTTGCTGCCCCACAGGCGAGCTGTTCCCCTCAGTTGAGCCGCTTTCAGAGGCTACCTGCTGGTGGAAGAGATCTTCCTCCCCAAACTCAGCCTCCTCCTCCTCCTCTTCCTCCTCCCCGTTCTCCTGCAGCCCGGTCGTCAGCTGGGTCAGACTCCGCACAGCCACTTCCTAGCAGGGAGAGGAAGAAGGGCGCCATCCAAAGGGGAAGCCTCAGAAGGGGGACACTTAAGACCAGGGATGCAATACAAGCAGGGTAACACCTCCCCCCCATTCACCCACCCAGGTTTGGGGATGCCGAGCAAGAAGCGACCACCACCTCAAGCCCCCTCCCATGAACAGGGCAGTTTCTGTGGAGCACCTGTGGCGGAAGGCTGGAGTCCAACCCTGGGCTCAATGCAGGGTGTGAATTAACCCCTCCCAGCCCCCCCCCTTCTCCCAGGTGGGTGGGTAGCATCAGTGAAAAGACGGCTTCCCACAACCCAAAATCTCCACTTCTGGATAACCCGACGGGGCTGGATACAATGGGAGCCAACTCTGGGAATGGAATTTGGGAGGGCCGTAGGGGTGCTACTTCTCCCAGCACCTGTAGGGGAGGGGGGTGGCTCCCTGTGTCGGGAGAGCTTTCTTCCCCTGGGGTCGTGCTACTTTGCAGTTTATCTCCTTCCTCTAGCTGACCCCCCCAAGATGCTTCGGAGCCCCTTTCCTACCCCCTCCTCTGTGCCCCTTCCCCAACATACCTCTCCCTCAGAGTTCACCAGACACGTGTGGATGTGGTCCCCGGTGCCCCAGCTGCCCTGGTTCTTCCAGACCAGCACCGAGGGAGGGCTGTGTGCCACCCCAGCCTCAGCGGCCCAGATCTAGGAAGACAAACACACTTGGCACTTGCCCAGCTCTTCCATCCTGGCCAGCCGGAGCCCACCCAGAGCCTGGCATTGGGCACCCGCTCAGCATTGGGTGCCCGGGGGGGGGTAAGGAGCAGAAATGAAATCCCCCAAAGAGTTGGGGGACTGTAAAAGGCCCTGAAGAAATAAGAGGGTTACAGCGCTGACCTGACCACCTTTGGCCACAGGGCAGGGCGCTCCAGGACTTACCGTCACCGTCTGCCCGGCCCGGAGGACGTACTTCGGAGTAAATTTGTATGCCATCTCCTCTCCCTCCCCAATCTTCCTCTTCAGCCTCCAGCTGCCAAGAGACTGGTCCTGCGGAAGGAGGTGGCGGGGGTGGTTCAGCCCCCTGCCCTAGAAGCAGAGTCATGGGGGGGGGGGGGCACAAGACAGTCAGGGGAGCCTACCTTGTCAGAATGGTTCTTCAGCTGAACGAACTTCCCCTCGGGGTCCACTCCCTCGATGCTGATGCTGCCCTTGGCTGAGGCCTGCTGGCTGACCTGGAGGCTGCTGCCAGTGCTGCCCCCCCCCGCTAGGTTTCTGTCCTGGCAGCTCCTCGGCCTCCGCCCGCTTCCTCTTGCCCCGTGAAGAGCGAGTGCCCGAGGTGCTGGAGGAGGTGGCCCGGGAGACGGTGATGCGGGACGGAGGGCTGGGGGACAGCTTGAGCCTGGCAGGGAAGCAAGAGGGAGCTGGGCCATGGGCAGAGTCATGCCTGGCCAAGAAGGGGGGCTCCTGGGACCCCGGCCTTTCTTCCCCACCCCCCCAAAGGGGCTGCTTCTAGCCGCCTTCTCTGGGCCTAGGGGACGCCTACCTTTCCTCTTCCCCTTCCAGCAGCTTCCGGTACGCGCTGATCTCCATGTCCAGGGCGAGCTTGACGTCCAGCAGCTCCTGGTACTCCATTAGCTGCTGCTGCATCTGCTCCCGCATGTCCGTCATCTCCCGCTCTTTGGCATCCAGCATCTTCCGCAGTTTCTCCTGCTCTCCAGCCATCAGCTCCTCCAGGTCCCGCATCCTCTCTTCCGCTGTGCTCACCTGAGGGGTGGGGAGAGGGGCTTTTAGGGACCCCCACTTTCCTTCTCCAGGGCACCGAGGCTGGTCACCAGAGGCAACGCTGCCCTTCACCCAAAACAGGTCCGCGGATCGGAGGGGCCGACACCACCCGCAGCATCTCCCCCAGGCAAGCCTGAGCCTGGAACTGGCGAGAGCCTCACCTGCTTCTGCAGCCCAGAGAGCTGGTAGCTGAGAGCTTCGATCCGCATGCGGGCCTCATTCAGCTCCTCCCGAGCGGCACTGGCTGCCCGTTCGTTCTGATCCGAGCAGAGCTTGGCGTTCTCCAGCTGAGAAAAGGGCAGCACATTGCCCAGTCTGCGGGCTTCTCTGCGAGAGGGGAGGGCCCAGGATAGGGCTTCAAGCCAGGGGCCCCACTGGTCTCAAGATGCCCCCATTCCCCAGGACAAGGCTGGCCTACCGCCTCTCTGCCCCCCATGGGGAAGGCCCTCACCTTGGCCTGATAGGTCTGCTCCAATTCCAGCTTGTAAAGCTGCACCTGGTGGTCATGCTGCCTGCGCAGGTCTTCCAGGGCTTGGGTAATCTTCGACTCATACTCCTTCTGGCAGCTGCTGTCCACCTCCACCAGGTGGCGCTCGTGCCATTTCTGAGTCTCCCTCACTTCCTAAGAGGAGGGAGTGGCTGGGTCAGCACCATGGGCCTGCGTGGCTCCCCTTATGGGGGCCCTTCAGGAAGCAGCCCCTCGCCCAAGGGCAGCCCCCCCCCCGCCCACCCACCTCCTCGAAGATGCTCTTCCTGAAGTCGAGCTCCTCTTGCAGGCTCTGGCAGCGGTTCTCCAGGTCCACCCGCAGGAGGGTCTCCTTCTCCAGCTGCTTCTTGGCCACGGCGTGGGCGTCCTCTGACTGGGGATAGGCCGGACAAGAGCGCTCAGCCGGCTGCAGCTGGACCTTTCGGAGTCTCGGGGGGTGGGGGTAGCTGCTCATTTGCCAGGCAGGCTGAGCTCACTTGGGCGGGCAGGAGAGACCGCCTCTATGGCCCCCACCCTCACCAGGGAGCATCTCCAACCCTCTTAACTGCAGACCACGGAGGACAGGCCCGTCCAAGCCTCTCCCCACTCCCCAGGCGGCTCCTGCCTCACCTGCCCCTTCCCCAAGGAAAGCCCAGAGTTCCCTTTCCCCCTGCTCCAGGAGAAGCCTCTGGACAGCCATTAGAGCCAAGTGGGAAGAGATGCCCACTGCAGCCAGGGTCCCTCTCCCAGGGAAAGCCCCCACCCGAGCACCAGCTCTCCCCTCCCAGCCCCTCTGGCTGTCCTGCGGGTTGAGGAGCAGGAGAGGGCTCAGAGGGGAGATGGCCACTTCAAAAACCGCACAGACAGCCGCATCCCGAGGTAGCCAGAGCCTCTGATGAGGATGGTGAGCTGGCACCAAACGGGTTCCTCCCAAGGAGCACCACAGGTCCTCCTCGGCGACCTCTGGGGGGGAGATGGGCTCCCCACGGCCCCCTTTTTGTGCTTCCACGGGAGCTCAGTGCAGCCTCACTCCGAAGACTTCTCCCCAAACAGCCCTCCCCCCAACTGAGGGAAAATGGGAGGAAGCTTGGGCCGAGGCCTCTAGACAAAGGGTGTTTTCAGGCCAGTGGGGCGAGAGAAAGCCCTGCAGTCCACACAGCTCCACCCAATCCACCCAGGCCAGGGTACAGCACGGAAACAGCATTGGTCGCTTTGGTGGATGATCTCTGGAGGGCTTGGGACAGGGGGTGCTCCTCTGTCCTGGTCCTGTTAGATCTCTCAGCGGCTTTTGATACCATCGACCATGGTATCATGCTGCACTGGTTGGAAGAGTTGGGGGTGGGAGGCACCATACTACGGTGGTTTTCCTCCTTTCTCTCCGACCGGTTGCAGTCTGTGTTGACAGGGGGGCAGAGGTCGACCCCGAGGCCCCTTATATGTGGGGTGCCACAAGGATCGGTCCTCTCGCCCCATTTATTCAACATTTATGTAAAGCCGCTGGGCGAGATCATCCGTGGTTTTGGGGTGGAGTATCACCAGTACGCTGACGACACCCAGCTGTACATCTCCACCCCAGACTACCCCAACGATGCCCTTGAAGTGATGTCCCGGTGCCTGGAGGCCGAACGGATCTGGATGGGGAGAAACAGGCTCAGACTCAACCCATCCAAGACCGAGTGGCTGTGGTTTCCGACGTCCCGATATAGTCAGCTGGTGTCCTCCTGGATTCACGGCTGTCTTTAGAAGAGCACTTGACGGCTGTGACCGGGAGGATTTTTCATCAGGTTCGCCTGATCCGCCAGTTGCGTCCCTTTCTAGATCGGGACTCCCTACGCACGGTCACTCATGCCCTCGTCACCTCCCGTCTGGACTATTGTAACACTCTCTACATGGGGCTCCCCTTGAGGAGCACTCGGAGGCTCCAACTAGCGCAGAGTGCGGCCGCGCAGGTGGTAATGGGAGCGATGTGGTGCTCCCATGTAACACCGCTCCTGCGCGAGCTGCACTGGCTCCCGGTGGTCTTCCGAGTGCGCTTCAAGGTCTTGGTTATCACCTTTAGAGCGCTCCATGGCTTAGGACCTGGTTATTTGTGGGACCGCCTGCTACCACCAATAGCCTCCCACCGACCAGTACGCTCCCATAGAGAGGGGCTCCTCCGGGTGCCATCGGCCAAACAATGTCGACTGGCGGCCCCCAGGGGGAGAGCCTTCTCTGTGGGGGCACCTACTCTCTGGAACGAGCTCCCCCCGGAGATACGGAGGATCCCGGATCTGCGTACCTTCCGTCGCGCGCTCAAAACGTTCTTATTTCATCAAGCTGGCCTGACCTAAGTTTCTCCCCTTTTTAAATGGAAATTTTAAATTTGGTCTTAAATTATTGGGGTTTTAAATTTTCAGCCAAATTATTTAATTCGTCTTATTTTATTTTAAATTTTGTACTCATGCTTTATTCTATGGCTGTTCACCGCCCTGAGTCCTTCAGGAGTAGGGCGGTATACAAATTGAAATAATAAATAAATAAATAAATAAATCACAGAAGCAAGGGATTTCAGAGCCCATCTAGTCCCACCCTGCTCCGCGCAGAAACCATTACGCATCTGGATAGATGGCCACCCCAGGCACTACTCGAAGACCTCTATAAGGAAGGAAAATCCACCCCTCCTGGGCCCATTCTTTCTGCTCTCTTGACAATTTAGACCCTTCACCCCCCTGAACCCTCTCCAATCTCCCATCCTCCTCTTTGGATTGCAGCCCCATCCCCACCCCTCGGACTTACCCCAGGGCTCTCAATGGGGCTTGTCAGGATTTTCCCTTCCTTTCTCCCTGGCCAATTCCAAACGACTCGCTTCAGCAGGCTGGTCAACCTGTCTTGGTCTCTGGAATCTTCTCTTTTGCAAAGGGTGGGCCTGTGTCAGACCGAGTTTTGGGGGGCATTCCTCAAGGGGATTCAGGAGCCCCGAGTCCAGACCCCAGGAGAGGAGCTGACAGATCTTTGCCATCGTTCCCTCTGCGACCTCCCAGGGAACCATACCCGTGTCTTGGAAGCAACCCTTTTCGCCTTTTTATCTCCTTTTGTGTGCTCCCTGCCCAGCTAGGGACCAATCAAGGCCAAGGGCGTGTACATTTCAGAACTGGAAGGGTTTGGCAGCTTTGTGGCCCTTTTCTCCTTGTAGGCTTTGGTGATCATCCCCCCCCCCCCCCCCCCCCGATCCAGAGAGATAATTTCCATGAGGGAGATCCACTTGCGGAAGTCTGTCATGAAGACTCTCACGATGCAGCCCCAAAACCTCACACCCAACTGTCATCTCATTCGCAGAAGCAACTGATTCACTAAAATCTCTTGCTGCCGCCCAGCTTCACTCGACACATGTGGCAGTGTGTGGTTTCTGAGGTTACCCAGGAGAAACGAGCCACGCTACAGAGGCCACTCTGGCTCCTCTCTCAGCCGCTGGACCATTACAAGGACTAATCCCAATCGCCCACCACATTTTCACTCAGCAGCTACCCTCCAGCCTGCCATGCCTGTACCTTTGCCAGCTGGGCCCGAGCATCAGCCACCTCAGCCTCCAGGCTCTGCTTCTCACTCAGAGTGGCCGTGAGCTCTGCCTCGCTCCGATGGAAGAGCACCTCCAGCTCCTTGATGCGACCCTGGGAGGTGGACCACTCCCCATCCTTCTTTTTGTAGCTGAGGAAAGAAAAAAGGATTGTCCAGCTAAGGGAGGAAGCAGAAGAGAGCCTCCCCCAACCCTCCCTCGGGGGCCCCTTGCATAATGCTTCCAGGCATCCAAGATGGGGCAACTCCAGGGTGCTTCTGTCCCTTCTCAGCTCAGGCCAGTCTGTTCCCTGGGCCGAGAAAGAGGTAGGCCCACATGAAGGAAGCCTTGGGGGGCAGAAACAGTGCAAGGATGAGTTTAAGCAGAGGATAAGCAAGCATTTCCCTGCGATGTTTAATTTGGGAGCGTCAGGATCAACTTTCAAATATTAAGCAATTTGATTAAAGTATAAAACTGGGATCTGTGCAGGATTCATTCGCTCTGATTTGTAAGCTTCAGACAAACTTACCAAAAAACTACTTTTAGCATTATCATCACAAACCTTTGATAAGCATGCATCCCTGGGCTGCCCAGGCTCAAGTGGTGCCTCTGTTAGCAGGTGGGGAGCACATGGGCACAGACACAGCTGGCAGAGAGCCATGCTCCAACTCAGCACCTGCCCTTCCATGGCTCCCCTAGCCAAAAAGAGCAAGCAGTGGGGGACACGGTGCCCAAACAAGCAACTGCCTGCCAACAGAACCCCCCGCAGCTGCTGTGTCTCCCAGGGGCTTTTGCAAGGGGGCAAAAAGGGGGAGAAGCTGAAAGGTCTCCCCAGCAGACCCAGGAAGCGCACGGCTGCAAGCTCTTCCCCTCCGGCTAACACAGCAGCAGCAGCAGCTTCTGTCCTCCCCCGCCCACCCGCCATAAGGGGAGGGGAGGGGATGAGGCCAAAAGGCTCCACCCTGATCAGGCGGGTGCGATCCAGGGGTAACGCTGGGCTTTGCCCATGTGTGGCTGCCTGTGAGACCCTCGGAGAGGGAGGGAGCCAAAGGGGCAGAGCCCCAAATGCCGCCTGTCTGGAAGAGCCGGGGGAGCCCAGAGGCCCAGCCAGGAGCCCCCGCCTCCCCCGCGTGCCAGGCGGAGACCGGCAGCTGCCCCGCTTCCTTCCGGGCTCAGAGGGCTGGAATGCCTAAAACCCCCCCTCCCCCCTCCCGGGATCAAGAACAAGCGGTGTGGGGGGGGGGGTCTCCTAGCGCTTTCCGCTTCCCCTCCCCCCTCCGACCTACTCCCTGCCGCCTCCCCCTCCCCCGCCACCGGGCCCACCTCCGCCGCAGCTCCTCGAACTCGGCGCGCAGCTTCCCGGCCTCGATCTGGAGCCTCGCCCGCTCCCGGGCCGTTTCGTCCAGGGCCCGCCGGGTGTCGGCCAGCTCCGCCTCGTACAGCGCCTTGATGCCCGTCACCTGCCGGGGGGGGGGCAGAGAGCCTCCGTGACGCCCCCGGCCCTCTCCTCCTCCGCCCCCCCCCCCCGCCCGCGCCCTCTCCCTCCGCCCCGCACCCACCTCGCGCGTGACCACCTCCTCCTTCTCGGAGACGCGCAGCAGCAGCCGGTCGTTCTCCAGCTCCAGCGCGCGCACCCGCTCGATGTAGTGGGCCAGGCGGTCGTTGAGCTGCCGCAGCTCCTCCTTCTCCTGCAGCCGCGAGAGCCGCGCGGGCGAGAGGGGCGTCGCGGGGGGGGGCGCCCTGGGGGGCGGCGGCGGCGGCCATGGCGCGAGCGGAGGCCGCCGGGCGGGCGCGGGTCATTCAATCCCACGAAATGGCGGCGCGCGCCAACGGACGGCCGAAGGCGACGCCCCTCGCGGGGCACCTCGGGAAACGGCGCGCGTCCAATCGGTGGGGCCGCGCGGCGCCTGCCGGGGGATGTAGTTCGGCGCGGGGCCGCCATCTTGGATCCTCGAAGCGAGCGGCCGCCGTTCTTCGCCCGACGCGGCGGGTCTCCCGCGAAGGCGGCGCTCGGCCGTCCGCGCAATCCTCGCGTTCTTCCGCCTGTCGTGGCCCTGCGCCTCCCTCCCTCCGCTTGGCGCCGGGCCTTGGAGGAGGCGAACGGGAGGCCGAGGAGCCGACGGGTCGTGGCTCGGAGCGCGTCAGGCTGGATGGTCTCTGGGGCGGCGGCGGGGATCCCGGTTCCCCTTTGCTCTGGCTGGAGGGCGGCGCGCCTTCCTCGGAATTGGGTCCCCGCGACACGCGTCAACTGCGCGCTCCCGCGAAGCCTCTGCGTGTTGTCCGTGGGAACGGAGCGCTAGAAAGAGCCGGCGGGCGCCCTTCGCAAACCTTCCGAGGGGGCGGGCGAGCGAGCGAGCGAGCAAGCAAAGGGCGAAGAGGAAGCCTCAATTGCCGCCGTAGTTTTCTGGAGCCCGAATAAAAAGAGGAGCGGAGGTCGTGTGAAACGGGCTTCTTTATTAAGTCAGCAGGAAGAGAGTCGTGCTTGGGTGTCTGCGACGGGCTCTCCTTCCCGGAATGGGGCTCGGGAAGGAAGGAGACCCCCCTACTATGCAGGACCCCCTTTCTCCCAGCTGTGCCCCTCCCCCCGCTTGGGAAAAAGTTATTGTTATGGGGGGGGGCTGGCAGAGCAGACCCCGAGCCAGAAGGGGGATTAGAAATTTTGCCGACCGACAGCTCAGAGGACCCCCCCCCTCTTCGCCGGGGTCTTCCTGCACGCAGCCCTCCCTACGATTGGTGGTCTTGGGGGTGGGAGAAATAAGTCAAGACTTGTGTTCTTTTGCACAACAGCCCTGCAAGGTGGGCTGGCCCAAAGTCACCAAGGAGGCCCCGTGGCTGAAGGCCAATTTGAACCCAGGCCTGCCCAGTCCAACTCCAGCATCACCACCATCACTCCGGCACAAGAGAAGACGAAGAGCGCTGCTGCGTTGCGGCCCTTGTCCCGAAAGAGACCCGGCTGCAGCCGCATGCTGTTGGGGGGGCGAGCGCTGCTTCGCACAATGGGCCTTGTGTCCCAATGTGGGATGAGTTTGGGAGCAGTTGTGCATGGGGAGGGGGCAGAGAGAACGGAGGGGAATATGGGCTTAGGAGGAGGATCCTCCCCTGTGTGTGTGTGTGTGTGCGTGCGTGCGGTTTGCCCACCCCGTCTGAAACCTCTTCCCCCAGACCTGTAACTGGCGGGGGGGGGGGGAGGCTCGCTTTGATGAGAAGGACCAGCTGAAAAAACACTCCGGACGTGCAGGCCCCTTCCTCCATTTCTGTGCCTTTGCTTGGATGCAAATCTGCCCCTCTCCCCGCCGTGGGAGGAGAGTGATAGAAGAGAGTCTCCGTTTCTCCCTCTACGCCTTCTCCCTCCAGGCGGAGTCGCCCCTCCCGTTGCCCAGAAGCCCCTCTGGCCGGCAGCGGCAGAAAGACGCCCGGGCGCGGATGTGGCTCCCCTCTGCCTTGGGCCGCACCCGCATCCAGCCTCCCCTGCCCGGGGGTCCACAGCAAAAGGAAGCGCGGGCGCCCCCGACCCCTTCCCGTGCCTCTGACGAAGGGGCTTCGTCCGCCGGGCCGGAGGACTGCTGGAGGGATACTGGGCGGTCACGGGGAGGGACAGCGGCCGTGGCACGGCTGGGGACACAGGCGCACGCGTGCATGCAAGCTGGTCTCAGCGGCATGCTAAGCGATTCCTGGTTAAACTATGGCTTGTTAATTAAGCCTTCATTGGTGTGGTCAGACATCTTGCTCAGCCAAGACCAGAGACGTTATAGCTAATTGCAATGTGTAAGAACTGCCCTTAGCTGCCAAGGGGAGAGCCGGGGCGCTCGCCCCAAAGGGAGGGGATGCGGAAGCCCCTTCCAGTATGGCGCGCTCGACCTCCTCGCCCCCAGCCCCCCGAAGGCAGGCGGAGGATGGCCGCCCGGGGCTCAGCAGCGCCCCCTTCAGGACACCGTGGAAGCCCTTGTCTCGCTGCAGCCCGGGAGGCTTTGGGGAAATCTGAGAGATTCCGGGTTTTGCTCTTTGCCACCCCTGAATCCTGGCAGGGGAGAGAGAGGTGCTCCCGGCCAGCCAGCGGCCCTCTGCTGACCTGCCCCTGCAAACCCTTCGGGGCCATGGCTGCCGGTGCTCAGCTGTGCTTGGATGGGCCAAGAGGAGGCAGGGCGGAGTAGCTCCCACCTAGGAAGAAGGTGAACACGCATATAAAACCGTTTAAAAACGAACCCATCGACTAAACCTGGGTTTTTTCAAAATTGTTGCTAAAAAATAGGGGCCTCCGAGCCCCAACGGAATGCTCTCAGTGGTTGAAAAATGCATAGTTGAAATAGAAAACGCTGACTCAGCTCCAAGGGGGGGATTCCCAACCCCCTCCCACCAGCTTGTATTCCCCACCTGGCCAAGAGACATTGGGGGTGGGGGGGAGATGGAAGCACAGTGAGGTGGACTGTAGGGGGGGCAGCCGATGTCCTGAGTGGGACAAAGACCCTCCCACCCAGCCAAAGCTGCTCTGGTCATCTGCCCCAGGCAGTGGGAAGGAGCTGACCACTTGTTTGCCAAAGGAGCGCTGGTAAGCCTGCAGGCTGAGCATCTGGACCAGCAGCAGCCTAACTCTTTGGCCCCAACCCCAGGGGGAGAGGCGTGAGGAGGGGCTGCGGCAATGCCTGGCCTTACAAGGGCTCATGTCCCCACCCCCCAGCTGTGCCGTGTCCCCACCCCCCAGCTGTGCAGCTCAGCTGATGTGGAGCAGGGCAGTGGCAGCCTTCCTGCGGAGTCCCGCTGTTCACAGGGAGTGGACCTTGCCGCACGGAGTCTCCTTCGGCAACGGGCCTTCAAATCATCTTCATATTGAATTTCCTGGCTCCGCCCTGCCCGGAAGCTGAGGTGGGGCCGTCCACCTTGCGGAAGGAGTACTCCCCGGCAAAGTTGTTCTTGTGCTGCCCCCGGCCCCGACTCCAGACAAAGAGGAGCAGGAAGCAGAAGAGCACCACCCCCAGAAAGGTGATGCAGCCCATGGCTGTGGACACCAGGATGGTCTTGAGGTCCAGGGTGAACTTGATGAAGACCCGGGTGTCGTTGTGGAAAGTGTCATTGAACTCGCCCAGCAACGATGTCCGGTTGGCAACCAGGATGCCGTCAGCAGAGGGCCCTTTGATGGTCAGGGTGGCAAAGTAGGTGTCGTTGCCGGCAGTGTTGCTGGCAATGCAAATGTAGGTGCCGCTGTCCTGGGCCTGGGCGTAGCGGATCTCCAATGTTCCACCGGGCGAGACAGTGGCCCGGCCCAAACTCTTGGAGGTGATCATCCGATGCTGCGGAGAGACCCAGCTGATGGAGGGCATGGGCTCCCCCTCTGCTTGGCACTGGAAGGACACCGCCTGCCCTTCGTGAGCTGTCACGCGCTGGAGTTGGCGGTTCCGGATTTTGGGCTTTTGGCAGGTGAAGTACTCGAAGAGAACAGAGTCTGGGAAGTCATGCAGCGCGTTGCCCTGGATCTCAAGGGGCGAGGAGCACATGGGTGGCTGCCCGTCGAAGTTCAGCGTCTTCCGGCGCTGGAGGATCCACAGCAGGCGGCAGTCACAGATGAGGGGGTTCTGGTCCACCCGGAGGGTCTCCAGGGTGTTGACGGAGTGGAAGATATTCTCTTCCAGGGTGGATAAGAGATTGTTGGAGAGGTTCAGGAGGCGGATCTGCCTCAGCCCAGAGAGCGCCTGGGGCTCCACGGAGATCAGCAGCGTGCCCACCATGTGCAGCTCCCTCAGCCGGGTGAGGTCCCGGAAGGAGCCCCTTGGCACAGTGCTGATGGGGTTGTAGGAGAGGTTGAGGTACGCGAGGTGCCCCAGGCTCCTCAGGGCTGCGGTTGGCACAGCTGTAATGTTAGTGAAGGTGACAAAGAGGGAGGTGAGGTTGAGGCCCTGGAAAGCGTTGGGCGAAATGTCCTCCAGCAACGGCCAGTTGTCGATTTCCAGAAGCCACAGGCGGCCGAGTCTCCGGAAGTTCTGGTCTTCCAGCAGGCCGACACCAAGGTGCCTGAGCCTGAGGACCTCCAGGTTTTGCAGGCGAGAGAGGGACTCAGCAGAGAGGTCCGTCAGGTTGCACTTCTCGATGGTCAGCTCCCGGAGGCTGAGCAGGCCGGAAAAGGCCTTTCGGGAGATGTAGACCAGGTCATTGTCCCCGACTTCGAGGTGCTTCAGGTTTCTCAGGTCTTGAAATGCGTAGTCCAGAAGGATGACGATTTTGTTCTCGCTGATGTCCAGGAGGCTGAGGTTGGTCAGTTTGTGGAAGACGCCCGCAGGGATCAGCTTGAGTTGGTTGTGCCGAAGCCGCAAGACTTGCAGATTGAAGAGGTTGCCGAAGGCCCCGGGCTCCACGCTGGAGATGACATTCTCGCTGAAGTCCAGCTCTTCCAGCATGGCAAAGGAGGAGAGCTCGCCCGCGTTTAAGCAGCGGATGCGGTTCTTGTTCAGCTCCAGGATCCTGGTCTCGGTCGGGATTCCCTCCGGGACGGACGTGAGGCGTTTCCGATGGCAGGTGACAGACTTGAGCTGAGGGATGCACTCGCAACGTGCCGGGCAGGCCCACCCTGGGGCAACACTCAGGAGGGAGCAGCAGGAGGCCAGGAGGAGAAAGCCACTTCGCATTGTGTAGGGCATGGTCCTACAGACCCCTTACCATCTTCCCACGCACCTGGGAAAGAGAGAGAGAGAGGGAGAGAGAGAGAGAGAGAGAGAGAGAGAGAAGGGGGGGTTACTCAGACCCTGGCAGGGCATGTGCTGTTCCCTCAGGCCTCACTTTGGAGTCTTGAATTGGCTCCCCCTCTGAGCATCTCTCTCTGCTTGGCCCAAGAGATGGTCTGGGCCACCCTCCAAAGTGTCTAGCCAAAACTGAAGCCTCACAGGACTTGTGTGTGTGTGTACACGCGCATGGGTGCATGCCCCCTTTTTGAGCACCTCCTCCCTCCTGCTATCCCCCCCCCCCAAGGCCCTGTCCTAGTCCACAGCCCCAAGTGGTTTTTCTCGTCTTTGCAGATCACAAACATCAGAGGCGATGTTCCAGGATCCATCCTTTGTAGTTTAATCCATAAATACTGTAGCTTCAGTCACAAAATAATGCCAAGCTGGCAGAAATACCCATAATTTAGCTTTCTTCTTTGTGAAGATACTGAATTATTCCATGTTGCCTTGTTTTTTTTACTATTTCAGAATGACTCGGAGGTGGCGGTGGGGGCTTTGTATCTGAGGGAGAGAGGGCAGAAAACCCTCTTCCCCAGACAGTGGGATGGGGACCCCTTGTTATCTCCCAAGGGCAACTTGGAGTCTGGGAAACCCCCTGGCTGCTGGTAGGTTTTCCAGAAGGTGTGAAGACCTCCAAAGTTGTGCTTCCCCCAGTCTTTGGCTGCCAGGGCTTCCTCAGTGAAACTGACTCTCTGGGCTAATTCCCCAGGCAGAGCATTTGAGGGGAGGGGGCTTCATGGGCAGGGCTAGATGAGGAGACGGAAGGAGCTTTGCAGCTGTTTCTTTTGGCTGGGCAAAGAGGGCCTCCTTGCCTCCTTTGCAGCCCAAAGAGACCACCAAGAGCTGTTGCAGGCCGTTTCTTCCCTTTGCTCCTTGCAACACCAGGAGCCAATGCCTGTTCCCCCTCCCCCCGCTTGCTGGGCACTCGGGTTTAAGGACAGAATCTTGCAAATCTGCTTGTGCCAAACCTCTTCCTGCTGCAGTGAATTAGGGAGGTGCCTGTCTGAGTCCCTTCCGAGCGTTATCTCCCTGCTCTGGGCTCAAAGATTTTGAGGTCACCTCTGCAGCTCTGAACCGCGTGACTTAGAAAAAAGAAAGAAAAATCCCCGTTCCAGTGCCCTGCTTAGTGTTCTCATGCTGGTTCCATAAGCCCCGGGGCCTCCCCTTCCCACAGAGGGCGAAGCTGGAGCTCCTCAGAAGCCTTGGAAAATGACTGCCTGCTGCAGCAGCGCTCCAATCAGGGCCAGGCTTCCTGCTGACCTAGTTGAGACCGCTTCAGGGGAAATCTAAGGCAAAGAAAGCTGCCCCCCCCCCCCGGGACTCAGCTCACTGAGCCGGCCATGAATGAGAGCCGGAAGGGAGGACCACTTTTGCTCTCACCCATGGTGGCTCACCCGCAGAAAATGGTGATGGCGGAAATGCTCTTGGGAACTTGCAAGGGATATGCCAGAGGTGCTGGTTGCTATCCATAAAGCCCCACCCAGCACAGAGCCTGATTGCTGGCAGGACCACGCCTCTCCCTCACTCAGTATCTGTCCAACTGAAGAGCCCCTGCAGGGTTGGCACGCTCCAGCTTCCTTTGATTAAACGATGCCATCTCTCAGGACCCTGCAAGCGCCTTCCCCAGGTGCAGGGCCTGCTCTCTCTCTGGAATGAGGCCCCCGCTCAGCTGTGAAGAGCTGGCTCTTCAGCCATGCCTTTGAGGGGGGAGAGGCAGAGACCCTCCCTCAAGTGATCAAGCACTTCAGAGTGGAGGCGGGGCCCAGATAAACCAAGAAAACTGAACTGGTTTATCTAAAACTTCTATTGTAAAGCTACATTAACAGAATCTTGCAGATCTGGAGGTGCAGAACTTTCCTCGGCCACTTTTAACTGCTTGATCCATTAGGGCAGGTCCTCCCTTGGTCTCTTTCCATGTCTGATCAGTGACTGGGGGCTCCTGCCCCTTTTGTCAGATTGTTTCCTAGGGCAGCATCACTTCCCCTCACCACCCCAAAGCCCTTCACACATCCCATTCTACTTTCGCAATTGACTGATGGCGAGTCAGTCAACGCTGAAGGTGTTCCGGTGTCCAGATGTCTGCACCTAAGGCTCCTATTAATTTTGGTCTGTTATTACAGTTTGCCTTTTGCCACAGTTGTTCTATTTGCAGGTCTTCATATTTTGTGATTCTCTTCTAGAAGGGGACCTGGGATAAGCAGATGACATTATTTTCCAATATTAACTGTATCATGGCAGGACATAAGCTGTTCCGAGTAAAGCTTATTATTATTCTAATGTGCACGACTGAGAGATCACAGCTGCCAGTTCCTGAGTTTTGGTCTTCATGCGCACCGAGTTCTTCCCAAGAGCCAAAGATATTGTAATGTATTGGCGTTGTATGTGTGCAGACAGGGTAGCCTTCTGCAACTGACAGATGGAGATTTTGTAAACACAGATTGTGTAGTCCAAGGCTTTTTGGTATGGCACCCATTGTGCTGATAACCACTGGGACCACCAGAGCTGGTTTATGCCATAATCTTTCAGTTTTGATTTCCATAACTTGGTATCTGTGATCTCCAATTATTTGTCTTCTACAGAAGTCTCCACATCAGTTATCCACGCTTCCTTTTAATCACAATTAAATCTGGTGTGTTATGAGCCAAGTCTTAGTCTGTATTTGAAAATCCTACAGTATTTGAACCTCCTCATTTTCAACTACTTTTTCCAAGTCTGTGTTCATTTTTTAATTATTATTCCTGGAGACAAGAAGAATTACATGAACTGTCAGTGCAGGCTGATGGCCCTCCGGGAAGAGAAACAGAAAAGATTTCCTGAACAGCTTTAGGAAATGTTCTTGAAGGGCCAGCAGCACTAAGAAGCCCGCCCGGCAGGGATGGGGAACAAAGAAGGCTACGATGCAACGGTCCAGCTCTTCTCTGAACAGGTCCAGAGATCAGCTGCACCACCCACCTCCTGATGTTTCTGGGCTCCCTGGTGAAGAGCAGCTGCCCTGAATCTGAACGATGGAGAGAGGGGAGGCTTCACTGCCCTGAAGAGAAAGAAGGACAAGCAGGTGGGGTATGTGTGTGTGTGTTGACTGGAGACTCCCCCAGAGACATTTGAAACTATCCATCAGCTGGACAGTCTATGCTGAGAGATGGGCTCCGATCCTGCCCCCCCAGGCTCTTAATGACCACTGACCACTCCTTTCTCCTGATCCATGTGGGAATTGATGATGCAGCCCTGAGGACCCTGCCAAGTGGGAGGCCGGCCCCTCTACAGGAGTGGGTGAATCACAGCCCAGTGCACTGGATAAAGGAGCTGGTGGCCTGTGATGCCCTTTGCCCTGCCGAAAGGATGAAGTACTGCATGAAGGGACCCCTGGTTGTCCCTTTCTTCAAAAAAGTAGGTATCCTACAAACTACAAAAAAGGCAGGTTGTCTCTGGACAGACTATAGTGAAATCAGCCTGGGGGAATTTGGAAAACAGGGTGTCAATTACTAGAAGCCAAATCAAGCCTTTGCCAAATTAAGTGGCTGATCCCAGCTGGGTCACCCAAGATGTGATGGTCATCTCAGCTGCCAACTTAAGCCAGCAAACACCTCTTTGGGCAGCAGCAATACAGGAAGATGCTGGAAGCTGAACTCACTTTAGTAACAATGGCAATTGGAGGAGGCCATGAGAAGCCTCTCTGGGTTTTTAACCAAGAAACTTCCATGCATAGAGAACACGAGCCAATTGTGGAGAGAGTGATGGAGTGATGGAGCTCCCAGATTGGAATCGCCGAGGAGCTTCCTGGGCCCTTGTAGGATTTACAACATAGGTAAGTTAAAGTGTTCAGGACATTTAGTTGCTGATGTTGCCACTCAAGGAAAGAAACCCAAAGAAAATCTTCCATACTGAGCAGGTGTGATGGGCAGTGCACCTGGGGAAGGAGCCGGGGGGGGGGGGGGGTGTTGGGGGGGAGTCTTGGCAGCACAGAGCTTTCCCCAGGGAGGAGGCCTTGCATTCCAGAGAGAAGCCCAGATTAAGAGAATGGAGGAGCCCCCAGCTGAAGCGGGGGGGGGGGGGAGGGAGAGAAGGAAGAGGTTCACGGCAGCTACACCCCAGACTCTCGGGTGGTAAAGTCAGGTCAGCCATGTGGATGACCCGTTTTAAAACTTTCATGACTTACAACCATAACTTCTAGGCTCATTTATGGTTCTAAACCATGGACCAGTTGCAGGCTAATCAAATAAAGAATTGGATTTGACTGGATTTTTGGGTCTGGCGAAAACCCAACCTCGGATGCGTCTGCTAAGGACCCTGACAGTCAGAGAGAAACAGATGAAAGAAGCGCACTGAGACTCTGCACTATAGAAATGTCAATCTCTATAGCGCAGCATGAAGAACCATTAGGACAATATCTTTAATTTCAGATGCCAGCAAAATAGCACTTAGGGTCATGATATGGAAAAGCAGGTGGCTGACAGATGCTCAGGCCAGTTTTAGGAAAGTCTGAGGGGCAAGAGCCGGATGATACATGCTGGGTAACTGAGAGGGCCAAAGACAGAAAGGGCTCGCAACTTGGGCGTCCTCCTGGATTCACGGCTGTCTTTAGAAGAGCACTTGACGGCCGTGACCGGGAGGATTTTTCATCAGGTTCACCTGATCCACCAGTTGCGTCCCTTTCTAGATTGGGACTCTCTACACACAGTCACTCATGCCCTCATCACCTCTCGTCTGGACTATTGTAACGCTCTCTACATGGGGCTCCCCTTGAGGTGCACTCAGAGGCTCCAACTGGCGCAGAGTGCGGCCACGCGGGTGGTTATGAGAGCGACGTGGAGTTCCCATGTAACGCCTCTCCTGCGTGAGCTGCACTGGCTCCCGGTGGTCTTCCGAGTGCGCTTCAAGGTTTTGGTTACCATCTTTAGAGCACTCCATGGCTTAGGACCTGGTTATCTATGGGACCGCCTGCTACCACCAATAGCCTCCCACCGGCCAGTATGCTCCCATAGAGAGGGGCTCCTCCAGGTGCCATCGGCCAAACAATGTCGACTGGCGGCCCCCAGGGGGAGAGCCTTCTCTGTGGGGGCACCTATGATCTGGAACGAGCTCCCCCCGGAGATATGGAGGATCCTGGATCTGCACACCTTCCGTCGCGCGCTTAAGACTTTTTTATTTCATCAAGCTGGCCTGGCCTAAATCTTTTCCCCTTTTTAAATGTAAATTTTAATTTGTTTTTAAATTATGGGGTATTTTAAATTTGTTCAGCCAAATTATTTAATTCATTTTTATTCTATTTTAAATTTTTGTATTTATGTGTTTTATCCTGTGGCTGTTCACCACTCTGAGTCCTTTGGGAGTAGGGCGGTATAGAAATTTAATAAAATAAATAAAAATAAAAATAAATAAAAAGACTGACCTGGAGTCCGTATCTGCCTCATTGATCATAGAAAGGTCTCCCACTCGGTTGACTGTATCAAACTCTGAAATGGCCTAGGAAATTGGGAATTCTAGCACCGCCCATCCTTTGCCCTGTCCCATCTGGACTATGACCAGGTATAGCAATAGCACAGACTTATATACCACTTCATAGTGCTTTACAGAGTCAGCCTATTGCCCGCAACATGTCCTAGAATAACATACACACACACACCAATTTCCTCTGGGGGGGTGGGGAGTTCAGTCCTTAATTTTTATAGGTCAAGAACCAAGAAGAGAAGGGGGGCAGCAAGGGGCTGTGAGCTCTCCAAGTTCAACTGCTGGGGGTGGGGGATGTCAAGAGGGCTTCCAGTCAGCAGGGAGTTTGGGAGAGCCGGGTGGGAGTCAACCTAGACATGAAGAATCTGCCTCCTTGGAATTGGCCAACAGGCACCTGGTAGATACGGGCATAGGATTATGGCTCTTCATCCATTATGCAGGTTGCAGAACTCGGTAGCTGCCAGGAAGCAGTAATACTACCTCCCCCCCATTGCCTGCTCTTTGGGTGGGAGCAGGAGGGAATTTTACAGATTAACGGAGTTGGAAGGGACCTTATAGGTCATCTAGTCCAACCCTCCATCCAAGCAGGAGACCCTACACCATTTCTAACAAATGGCAGTTGATTCTTTTCTTGAAAGTCTCAAGTGATGAAGCTCCCACAACTTCCGAAGGCAACTTCTGTTCCATTGGTTGATTGTTCTCACTGTCAGAAAGTTCCTCCCCATTTCTAGGTTGAATCTCTCCTTGGTCAGTTTCCATCCATTATTCCTTGTCTGGCCTTCAGGTGCTTTGGAAAACACCTTGATCCCCTCCTCTCTGTGGCAGCCCCTCAAGTCTTGGAAGACAGCTTTCATGTCTCCCCATCCTTCTCTTCACTAGACTAGCCATGACCAGTTCCTGCAACCGTTCTTCATATGTTTTAGTCTCCAGTCCCCTAATCATCCTGGTTGCTCTCCTCTGCACTTTTTCTAGAGTCACAACATCTTTTTTATAGTGTGGTGACCAAAACTAGATGTAGTACTCTAGGTGAGGTCTTGCTAGGGCTTTATAAAGTGGTATTATTACCTCCCTTGATCTTGATTGTATCCCTCTGTTAATGCAATTTAGGATCGTGTTGGCTTTTTTGGCTGCCGCTGCACACGGCTGGCTCATATTTAGCTGGTTGTCCACTAAGACTCCAAGATCCCTCTCACAGTCACTGCTATTAAGCCTGGTTTCCCCCAGTTTATATGTGTACTTTTGGTTTTTCTTACCTAAGTGTAGGACTTTACTTTTCTCTACATTGAATTGAATTGAATTTCGTTTTGTTAGATAGGGCCCAGCGTTCAAGTCTGTCAAGATCCGTCTGGATCTTAAGTCTATTTTCTTGGGTGTCAGCTATTCCTGCCAGCTTAGTATCATCTGCAAATTTGGTAAATTCCCCTTCTATTCCCTCATCTAAGTCGTTTATGAAGATATTGAAGAGTACTGGGCCTAAGATGGAACCTTGTGGCACCCCACTGCTTACTTCTCTCCATGTAGACTTAGACCCATAAAGGACTACTCGTTGAGTACCGTTAGTCAGCCAGTGGCGAATCCATCTGGTGGTGAAGCTAGCTATTCCACCTTTTTCTAGCTTACGAAGAAGGAGGTTGTGGTCTACTTTGTCAAATGCCTTGCCGAAGTCTATTATGTCCACAGTATTTCGCTCGTCTACTAATTTAGTCACTATGTTGAAGAATGAAATAAGATTGGTTTGGCATGATCTGTTTTTAACAAACCTGTGCTGACTGCTAGTTATTACTTTACTTGTTTCTAGGAGTTGGCAGCTGTTTTTTTTTATTATTATCTTTTCCAGTATCTTCAAGATCAGACAGGTGTTTTGCTCATTTTAACTTTTATTTCCAATCTGTTTTTTACAGTTATGTTTCTGATAGGTTGGGCTATAGTTTCTTTTTGCGTGAAGACCGAAGCAAAGAATGAGTTAAGCAGCTCTACTTTTCTCTCTGTCGCCTGTTACTTCCTTGCTATCTTCTCCTTCTCTCTTTAGTGGACCAACTGTTTCCTTGATTTTTTTCTTGTTATTTATATGTTGGAAGAAACTTTTTTGGTTATCTTTGACTTTTGTTGTAAGTCTTTGTTCATTCTGAGCTTTTGCTTGCCTGACTTCGTCTTTGCAGATTCTGGCTATCTGCTGATATCCTGCCTTAGTTATGTCTCCTTCTTTCCATTTTTTGTACTTGTCCTTTTTGTCCTTCAATTTGTCAGAGAGATCTTTGTACAGGAGGTAGGGCTTCCTCGGAGAAGGCTGGATGGGGAGAAGATGACCTCGCCATCTAAGCGGGCTTGTGGGTCTCAGACCCCTTCCGTGTTTCCCTTGGAGCCCTGACCATTGCAGCTGCTTGTCCTGTGCAGGCAGCGGAGGCCAAGGGGGCACCTTCTCCCACTGGAAGGACTGTGGTAGGCTCCCGCGTGGGCTGGCCAGTGCCTCGCTGCTCCCCCCTCCAAGTGTGGGCTGGAAGGAAGAAGCTCCAGCCTTCCTCGCTGCCCAAAAACCAGCAAGGAGCCTTGCCGGTCCCACCCGCTCATCCTCAGTTGCAGCCGGTCCATCCCTGGCGGAGACGGAGCCGAGAAGCTGCCATTGATGGCGGCCGTCTTCAGCCCCCTGGGCGGTGCTCTCGATTCCCAGGCCAAGGACGACAGCGGGGGCACCTCTAAATGGGTCTCTCTGTCCCAGCCTGTCTTCCACAATGGAGGTGAGGTCCCGGGAGCCTTTTGTTCTGGATAGCAGCGCCGAGATCTGGCACAGGCGCTCCCCCGGGGCTCTCGTCTCTGCTGCGAGGAAGGCGCTGAGGTGACAGCGATTTAGTTCCCTATGAAGGTGTGCCTGCTCTTCACCCTCTGCCCAAGGATTGCCCCCTTTCCCCATCCCGCCCTAGCTGTTCTGTGACAGCCAGCAACTAAGTGCAACCCGTGGCTGCCATCTCTGCACTGAACTTCCCTGAAACAGCTGGAGAGCAGGGCTCCCCCCCTCCGCCCACGCTGCCCAGGCCTCCAGCAGTGGCTGCCTGGTGGGGAGGTGCTGGGCAGGCGCTTAAGAGCACCAGATCAAAGGGACCAGAATGGTTGCAGTGATGCAGAGGCACATTCCCCTTCCCACCTGCTTTTCAAGGAGGAGAAGAGGAGGCATCAAATTACCTTGATCATGGTTGCCTAGCAACGGGCCAGCACCTTGCAGGTGAGGGAGCCCTGGGTGGATTGTCTGCTTGGGAAAAGGCCGCTGCTGGCTCCGCAGGTGGAAAGGGCCAGAATCACATCAGGACCTCAGTGCTGGGCTGTTGTCAGCTTCCGGGGAGAAAGAAGGGGGGCTGGCTTAGGCCCAGTGCTGCATTGCACTGCTGTGGTCAGATGTAGAGGCACCCTTTCAGTCCAGACACAATCCAAACACCGCTTGTGTTCTTGCCTACCCGCCCCCTCGCCCCCCGCACGGCCAAGGCTTGAGTCTAATCAAGGCTTTCAGCCTTGCCTTCAGTTGGTCAGAGGACGTCCAGCTCCCTCCCGGTCAGATCAGAACGAGAACTGGGTCAGCCCAGCGTTTCCATAGCAGAAACCACAAAGCAAGGGATCCCCACTCCTGCTGGCAGTGATCCAAACACACAATTGCTGGGGCGGGGGAGCACAGGACATACAACTAAAATGTCACTAAAAACAGCAGATTTGCTGGAGAGAAGTTTGGAGGGATTGTTTCGGGGGCAGCTGGTCCTCCAATTGTAGAGGGGCAGCTGGTCCTTGCTTGGTTCTCTCTCAAACTACAGTGAGAGGCAGCCAGGATCCTGGCTTGGCTGGCTTCAGATTCATGGGCAGACGTCGTGCGAGGATTGAGGGCTTGGTGGCACCGGCTGCCCTTGAAGACCATCCCTTGGCAGGTACTTCCTTGGGCAGTTGGTGGGCCATGGAGAGAACAGGCAGCTGGACTAGATGGGCCAGGCTCCTATCTGGCCTTGCCCAGCTTATCTTCTGATGTTCAGGAAAATGTGCAGCAAATGTAGCTTTGAGGGTGCAAGGACCCCTTTCCCCCTGCCTGCCTCCTGGGACCTGCCTCCCCCTCCCCGCCCCACGGAGGGGTGCTGAAGAGCAAGGCATATTCCGGAACTGGTCTCTGTGCAGCTGCCTGGTGAGCATCTGAGAAGCCAGGTCCCACCCCCCCACCCCCACCCCGGACTCTCCTGCTTCAGAGAGCCAGTCAGGAGGGGCCCTGTGCAGGCGCGGATGCCTGGTGTCTCCATTCTGTCTGCTAGGCTCGGAGGAAAGGCGCTTCATGCGGTGGCAGGGAAATCACAGGCAGAGGCCACTTGGGAGAAGAAAGGCAAGCTGCCCAGCTGGCAGACGGTGGCTGGTGACCTGCCACCTGAAGTCCAGCCACAGCAGGGATTTTCAGCTCCAGTTGCATCCATGGCAGCAGAGCCTGACTGCCTGGGGAAGGCCGGCAATACTGCAGGGGTGCTGGAGGGGCATGGAGGGTGTTTTCCACCCGAGCAGGAATGACTCTGGGCTGGCCGCCCCCTCCTGCCCAGGTTTTATTCACTCCTGCCACTGGATTTATTCACTCAGGCTGACCAACTGCTTGCCTGGAAGCTGCCTCTATGCAGCCTTGTTCTCCTCACCAGCTGCTCTCCGGAGGGTTTCACACCGAGGCCGGACAGTCTGCCAGCCTTTCAACCATTCACAAGTTGGCTGGGCTGAGTGGCACAAACACAGCAGTCAATGAATGGTTGTTACATCGATGTTCTGGGTTTTCAAAGGTTTTCACGCAGGCAGGGAGGAGACCTTGTCTGGAATCCACGGCAGCCACCCGGCCTCTCTGCGTTTTCAGCATAGATTCGCCTTCCATTCCGCCCATTGGGAGAAAAGCTTTAAAGGGTTGTCATCTAAATGTTTATTCTAGCAAATAGAAATTCACTGTGGAAAGCAAGATGGGCCCTTCCTTCCTACTGCTGCCCCCTTCTCAACAATAGTTGACATGAGTCACTGTAGCGAGGGGGGTGGGCAGAGGTTGAGCAAAAGGACCAGGCTCTTGTTTCCAGCTGCTGAACAGGGTGGTGCTTTCCAGCTTCCATGGGGGGGGGACATGTTTGCAGAAAACCTAGAAAGCACCATTTGCAGCAGGCTTGACACAGCAGGCAGTGCAGAGGGGGGCGAGACCTGAAGAATCTGAGGGGTCCTCAGGGCTCTCAGAGCTGGGTTCTTTCCTTGCAGACGTTTCATTACCCAACTAGGTAATATCATCAGTGTTAGAAGGGAGTGGGGTTTGCTCTCAGTTTATATTCTTCTGTCTCGCCCTGTCAGTGCTGGTGGGGCTGCTCTTCGAGGTTCTTTGGTTGGGTTGTTTGACCGTTCCTGGATTGGGGTCTTGTTTACTTTTTGATTGTTGGTTTGATGTTAATCTTTGAGTTCATTTAGCAGGGGCTTTATAGCTTGTGTTGATTCTGCTATATTGGGTTGCATGGTATATAGTACAACCAACACAAGCTGTAAAAAGAACCATACTGCCATATATCAAAAACATCTCAGAAACGAACCTCTTTATATAAAAACCCCCCGAGTGACATTATATTTGTATTCCACAAAGTATGACCAAGATCCAACCATAGCGGTATTTTGTAATCCCATTTGAGTCGGTGCTTCTTCCAAACTCTCATCAAGGAGTCTCTAAGTATATGGCTTTTAAATACTTTATCTACTTTGTCGTCATAAAATAAATAAGCATGCCATCCAAATTCGAGATCAAAACTTTCTGCGTTTAGTATTCCAGTCTTTTTACTTCCAAACCAATCACTTGTTAAAGTTAAAGCTGCAGCATCATAATATAACTGTAGGTTTGGGAGTTTAAGGCCTCCTCTT
This sequence comes from Pituophis catenifer annectens, assembly GCF_029215685.1. Classification (NCBI taxonomy): domain Eukaryota; kingdom Metazoa; phylum Chordata; class Lepidosauria; order Squamata; family Colubridae; genus Pituophis; species Pituophis catenifer. Next base: position 355,256,126 of record NW_027256881.1, read on the forward strand.
TCTGGAACATCTTGCATAATTTTCAGTTTCACTCTCGGCTTCTTCTCGTTCCAGACAAACTTATTCACACCAGACTGCCAAACTTTCAATTGTTTATCACTTTTAAGCACCGGAATCATTTGAAACAAAAACAGAAGTCTTGGCAAAATATTCATCTTAACTGCTGCTATTCTTCCAAGTAAAGACAGTTGCAGCTTTTTCCAGGTCTCCATATCTTTCTGAACCTCTCGCCACAACACCTCATAATTATTTTGAAACAATTTCAAATTTGATTCTGCAACCTGAACTCCAAGATATTTTACCTTAGGTACAATTTCAAAACCTGCCCTCCTTTCAAGCTCATATTTACGATCTTGTGTCATATTTTTAACTATCATTTTGGTCTTTTTTGAATTCAGTCTAAAACCTGAAACTCTACCATAATCTTGTATAATGTCATTCATCAAGATTATTGATTCCATTGGTTGTGATAGGGTAACCACCAGATCATCTGCAAATGCCTTTATTCTGTAATCCTCTTGCCTTATCATTATACCTTTCAAAATTTTTGAGTCCCGTATTGTGTTTAACAAGACTTCCAATGTTAAAATAAATAAAAGTGGGGACAACGGACATCCCTGTCTTGTTCCTTTTTCAATTTTAAACTCTGTCGTCAAACTTCCATTAATAATAATCTGTGCCTTTTGCTCTTGATAAATTGCTGAGATTGCCTGTATAAATTGGTCCCCAAAGTTCATCTTTTTTAAAGTCTTTAATAGAAAATTCCAATCCACTCTATCAAAGGCCTTCTCTGCATCCAAAAAAGCCAGCACTGCAGGAATCTGTTTATTCTTATCAAGATATTCCAATAAATCTATTACTTGCCTTACATTGTCCTTCATATATCTGCCTTCAATAAATCCCGCTTGGTCCTCATGAATCACCTTTTGAATTACTGGCATCAATCTGTTGGCTAATACCTTCGCATAAATTTTATAGTCTGTATTCAAAAGAGATATTGGTCTATAATTCTCTGGTTTTTTAGGACCAACTTGTTCTTTTGGTATCAAAGATATATAAGCAGTTGTCCAAGATGGGGGTATTTTACCCCCTTGTTGAATGTTACAAAATAAGTCTCTAAGTTGTCCCACCATTTCAGCTTGCAAAGTTTTATAATACACTGCAGTCAGACCATCCGTGCCAGGAGCTTTGGCTGTTTTTAACTGTTTAATTGCTGCTGTTATCTCCTCCTCTGTTATGGGATAATTCATTCTTTCCTTTTGTTGATCGGTAATTTTTGTAATTCTCTTATCATTTAAATATTTTTCTATAAGTCCATTCTGCACCTCTTCTTTAGCATATAATTTAGTATAATAATCCACAAAAGCTTCTTTAATTAATTTTTGTTGAAAGATTTCTTTCCCGCCAATATCAATACTATCAATAGTCCGTATACTTTGTTTTTTCCTCAATGTGTAAGCCAACCATCTGCCCGGTTTGTTAGCGTTGCAAAATGTATTATGCTTCGCATATTGTAGGCTTGTTGCAACTTGTTCCGCCATAAGCATTTGAAATTGGTCCTTCAAAAGTTTTATAGCACCTCGAATTCTTTCATCTGTTGGATTTTTAATAAGTAGCTGTTCTTTATTCTTTATTTCCATTTCCAACTCGATTCTTTTCTTTTGTCGGAACTGTCTATGTTTAGAGTTCATATAGATAAGTACCCCTCTCATATAAGCTTTACTTGCATCCCAAACAATTTCGATTGGAGTACCTTTATTCAAATTTATTTCAAAAAATTCTTTCAAGTGCTTTTTAAGTTCTATTATATTTTTTTCGTATCTAAACAAGTTCTCATTTAATCTCCAGGAGCGTCTCTCAACCTTATCCATCTCAATTTCTATCCATACAGGGCTATGGTCAGTCAAAGTTCTTGGAAAAATCTTTGTTCTTTTGGTCTTAACAAGTAGATCATTTGACAACAGGATAAAGTCAATCCTAGAAAAAGATCTATGTCTATCAGAAAAAAAAGTGTAATCCAATACATTTGAATTATGTATTCTCCAAACATCTTTTAATTCCATATCTTCTTTCATATCAAAAAAAGTCTGTGGTAGTCTAATTCTAGACTTTGCCAAGCTCTTTTTATCTAATTTAGAATCAATTACTCCATTCCAGTCTCCCATAATTAAAATAGATCTATAGTCCCATTGCAATATTTTAGTATATAATATCTTATAAAAATAATCCTGTTGTTGGTTGGGAGCATAAATTCCAATCAAAAGAATTGGTCCATTTGCTGTAAGCAATTCAATTGCTACAAACCTACCTTCTTGATCTGCTTCTATAACTTTCGCTGTTAATTTTTTATTTACATAGATAACCACACCATTCTTTTTCTGCGATGTCGAAGATATAAAATGTAATCCTAATTTTGAGTTTATCAAATATTTTTGATCTTGAGTAGTTATATGCGTTTCTTGTAAACATATTATATCATTATTAAATTGTTTCAAATATGTAAATATTTTCTTCCTTTTCTGTGCTGAATTCAACCCATTGACATTCCAAGATAGACACTTAAAGGTCATCGGCCTCTTTCTGGAGCGCGGAGCAATATCTTTGAAGTTCCTCCGAAAGCTTCGATCTCGCTCCTCCCATAGCGCCACTCTCTTGTACGGTACTCTTAACTGCCTTCTTGTCTTGTCTTTCCTGTTGTTGTTGTTGCTGTTGTTTAAATAGCTTAGATTGAGCTCTAGTTATACGTTGATCTTTCACTTCAGCCAACTGAATCAAATCCAAAATTGGAGAAGAATCCAGCAAGGGCTCACTCAAAAAACCTCCTTCTGCACCTTGCACTGTTTCTAATTCCTGCTTAGACTGTTCTTCCAATTGCCTCTCTTCACTCTCCTTAATCTCCAAAACTGTAGATGTACGTGGAGATGGAGTTCTTTCCTTAAGTATAGTACTATAAAAATGTTGTGCCTTCTCCACGGTATTCAGCCGATATCCTTCTCCCTTGTATCTAAAAATTATCCCAGCTGGTGCATCCCACCGGAAAGGTATCTGTAAATTTTTCAATTCCTTAATAAGAAAACCAAATTCTTTTCTAGCTTTCAGCATTTTAGGAGGTAATTCTTTAAAAATTTCAAGTCGTGAGCCCCCCACTTGTATAGAAGTATGAAAAGATTTTTGCAGGATATGATTTCTAATTTCTCTATCAGTGAAATATATCACCACATCTCTAGGCAGTTGTCTTTGTCTGGCCACCCAAGAGTTGACTCTGTAAATTTTATCTATTTTGTGAAATACCAAATCAGGACTAGCTTGTAAAATCTTAGCCAAGGCTTCAGAGCAAACTTGTCTCAAGTCCTGTCTCTCCTCCTCTCGAATTCCCCGAAGCCGTATAGCAAATTCCATCGCCCGGAATTGTATCATAACAATCTCATCTTCAATTCTCTGCATTTTATTGTCAACTTCATCAATTTTATAATCATTGTCTTTCATCTTGACATTAACTTCTGATTTAAATTCTTCAACTTTAAAATCAACTTTCCCAATAAATTCTACCAGGCCAGACGCCACTTCTGATATTTTTTTGGTCACCTTTTTTTGATTCTGATTCACCATGTCTTTAACTTCATTAATTTCCTGCATAAATTCCTGATGTGATTTTTGAAGTTTATCATCTATCTCCTGTTGGGATTTTTGAAATTTGTCATCCAAAGTTTTAGAAATAAATTCTTTTAAATCTCCCACATCAAATTCTTTTTTCTGAGTTTGTAACTGTTGAGCAGGGGGAGGTTGCTTTTCATGTTTGTGTGTGGGGGATCCCCCCCCTGACGCCTTCCCTTCCTGCTTCTTTGAAGCCATCCTGGCTCGTGATCTAGTTTTTCTGAAAAGGGAGGTTCCTTTTCCTTTCCCTCCTGCACAAAGACTTCTAAAAAAGTCCCCCAGATTTAATCAAATAAAGACTTGAATAAAGCAAAGTCCAGTATTAAAAAAGGAGAAATTATTGTTTCTCTTTTAACAAGCAGGGCAACTTTGTAACAACTTGGAAACTTTGTAACAAAACAAGATAACTTCACCAATCCACTTTCACTGGCTCGTTAACTCAGAGGCTAGGCGCCATATTTTTTTCTTTTCAAAGCACTTTCACTCACTCGCATTTCTCAAATTGAAAGTCAATAAAGTGCTGATACTTGCGTTTCCAAATTTCAGGCTTCAGATAGTTTCGCTGTTTATTAAAGCCGGTTCTTTCGCTTTAAGTTTCCTGCAGCCGGCTTGTTCTGCAGAGGCAGAATCGTCCCACGTCGCCCGGAGTTTCAGCAGGCTGGAAGGGAGCCACGCCTGTTCTCTCCCCAGAAACTTCCCTGGGGGGTCACAGGGGCTCAACCAGTGCCCTGCGATCTCTCTTCTTCAATCCTTTAGGATCTAGAAGTTTTCGAGCCGCTTCTTCGTTTCGAAGCGGCTCTACAGGCGGCGGGGCTGGCGGAGCTTCAAAGAGCGCCGCCGACGCCGGAGACAAGGAAACCGGAAGTTCTTTTTACAGATGCGGGCAGATGGCAGCTGAAGACATTACAGACACTGTTGGATGAAGGACTTAATCTAACTTGGTTACAATATAATCAATTACAATTGAGATGGAAAGAGGACCAAAAAACTGGTATTATGTTGCATGAGGAAGAATTGGTTAGACACATAAAAGAGAAAGGTCCAATGCATATTAAAAGGCTTTATAATGTTTTGCTAGAAAGGGACTCAGAAACCGAATTAGTTAAAGATTGTATGATTAAGTGGGCACAAAATTTTGAAGAACCAGTGATGTTGGAAACATGGGAAAAAATTTGGGTTCAGAATGTTAAATTTACACAGTCGCAGAATCTGAGGGAAAATTTCTATAAAATGTTTTATAGATGGCATTTAGATCCCAAAAAGTTGTCATGTATGTACCCTAATGTTCAGCCAAAATGTTGGAGATGCGAATGTTTGGATGCTACGTATTATCATGTTTGGTGGACCTGTAGGAAAGTTAAGGCTTTTTGGATAAAAATTTGGTGGGTCATGCAGAATGTTTTGAAGAAAAAAATTCAGTTTTCTCCACAACTGTTTTTATTGGGTATAGTTAAGGGTTTTACATTGGGTGAAACAAAATTGATATTGTATATGATAACAGCAGCAAGACTGTTGATAGGTAAATACTGGAAGAATGAAGCTTTGCCCACTATCGAGGAATGGACTGTGAAGATGGCCAGTTTTGCAGAGATGGCGAAGATTTCAGCGTATTTAAAAGATTGTTCACAAGAGACTTATGAATGGGAATGGAAAAGGTGGATAGAATATGTTCAGAACAAATATCAAACTAGAAAGTATCAAATAGCTTTTATTTGAAAATAATGTATTAGAAATATTTTAATGCAAAGGGATAAAGAGGAAAAATTTTATAGGGGGAGGGACGGGTTCAGGCTTATATATTAGTGTCATTAGTTATGAGTAAGTAATAGGGAAGTCTGGGGGGGGGAGGGTTAGGGAGGGTTAGGGAGGATGGGAGGTTTGGGGCGGGAGGTGGGGGGTGAAAAAGGGGGTGAAAATGTAATTGTAAAACTTTTGCAATAAAAAAAAAAAAAAAAACATCTCAGAAACCACCAACATACTATTACAACCACATGGAATCAGCACAGCACACAAACCAACTAAAGCCAACCCCCTCCCCCCAAATGTCCTAAGTAAAAAAGACCCAGCAGCCCCAGAGGAAAAAAAAACAGGAGTCATCTACCACATACAATGCGATGAGTGCAACCACCGGTACGTAGGGCAAACAGGCAGAAGACTGGCTGAACTCATCCATGAGTTCTGCCAGTCAGAAGACACGGTGAAAACTCTTTGATTTCACAACCTATGGACAGATGTAACCATAGTTTCAACTGGGAAACTGTGACCATCGTAGACCAAACCAAGTCCAAAAATGCCAGGGAATTTCCAGAAGCCTGGCACCCTGACAAGTTGGCCATCAATGGGACACATAAATGAGACCTACATCCTGAGCAAAAGAGACACTCAGCAAGCCGAAAAGGGAACAAAAAGTCCAAAATACTTCCCCACCCAGATGAGCATAGATTAACTCCAGGATTAACCTCAGACCAGCAGTAGTAAACAATACCCCTATCAAGAAACTGCCAAACAAGCCAACAGTAAACCGCCCAACCAAAGAATCTCTTAAGACCACCCCCAGTAACAGGGACAGGGAGAACCTCAACTGAGAGCAAACCCCCCTCCCTTCTAACTCTGATGGTGTTACCTAGTTTGGGTAATGAAACCTCTGCAAGAAAACAACCTAGCTCAGAGAGCACCAAGGGCCTCCTCAGTTCAACCCTGAGCTGCAAATATTCTCTTTTATCCGTACCTGGAAAGTCTACCTACGGAGACATCTGGAATGCGCAGCTCCTGGAACGTGGCTTCACTCTTCCTGAAATTCTTCCAGTGGATAAAACAGTTGCCAGCCTTGAAGGGGAGCTGCTTTGTTTGTGTCACCAAGGCCAGAGCTATTTTTAAAAAATCCTAGTTGCAGTGAAGCCCTCCCCGGCCAGCCGGGAGCATGGAGGGATGTCCAGGCAGCTCCGGAAAGGGGAACAGGGCGAGGGAGGGAGCAGCTGATGGCTTCCCTCTTTCTGCCAGGCTGTAAGGGAGGTTCGTGGGAGGTGGCTGGAATGAGGGATTGCCCCCTGTCATTCTGGGCCCCATCCTCCCCAGGAACAGGTGCTGGGGGAAGGAGGGGGGGTCTCTGAGCCCTGCAAGGATCCCTGGGTCTTGCTGTCTTGGAGGCTCAACAACCATCTGCCTGCCTGCTGGGGGTGGGGAATGCTCAGCAAGCCAGAGGGGGAGCAAGGCTGGGGTGTGTGTGCAGAAGGGGCAGCTGGGGATTGCAAGGAGAGGCTGGAAACAGGATTAGAGTCTGGCCTTCGTTTAGCGGATGCTGAGGCCTGGGGTGGCCATCCCAAAGCAGGGGCTCCCTCCCAGTTCTGGAACCATCCGAACAGAGGGCTTCTCCTCGCTGCTGGCACCCATAGATCTGTGGGGGAGGAGGCCTGGGTTTCAGCACCCTTCGCCACCATCTCCTACCTGGACTGGGCTGGGTATTTCTTTTGGGGGGTCATCTCAGCATAAGGACTTGCCTGAGGCTGTGTACCCATGACTGACCACAGTTAGGCTGGGTCTCCTCTGCCAGTTGCAAAGGTTCACAAAGCCTCCCACATTCAAGGCGGAACATGGGGGGGAGAGGGTGACACAAGCATCTGCATGGTCACCCCCAATGGCCCAGCCTCTGTTTTGGCCCCCTGCCCCCAATCTGGTATGGGTACATGGCAGGCTTCTCCAGTCAAGTGATGGCTCCCACCTTCACTCGCAGCTCCCCCCCCCCGTTGTCTGGGGATGAAAGGTCTCCCAGACAGGAGGGCACCACGGGGGATTGGAGGAAGTGAATGGAATCTGGAGCCTCCATTCAGGAATTGGGGGGACCGTCTTCTGCTAGCCTCCCTCTTTGTGATGGGGTGACTTCCTCATGAGGTAATGGGGATCAGAGCCACTTCGTAGGCAGCCTCCCTCTCTTCTCCCAATGCCTGAAGTTCCCTGGGAAACATTTGTGCCTATTACAGGAAGCAAGAAGGTTGGGAGACCTGGAATGACTAGAGTCGACCCCAGAAAACATGCAGGGGCAAAACAGCTGAAGGGGTAGCAAAGTCAGCTCTGAAACCCAGCCAGAGGCTGAGGAAGCAGCCAGAGAGGTCAGCAGCATGCCATGCTGGATCATGACCTAACCAAAGAAAAGGGCAGCCGAGGTGGCGTAGGAGGGCATGCTGGCAGAAGGCAGCTGCAAGAGTGAAGTCCAAATGGGTGTCCATCAGTAGACTCCCATTTGGGCAAGGTGCCCCGAGGGACAGATTTCCTGTCCCTGAGAGCTACATGGATCAACCTGCCTGCAGAAGTTGGGAGTGCTCCATCACTGGAGGCTCCCAAGCAGAGGTTGGCAGCCCTTTCTGTGGGACTGCCTGATCCAAAATCCTTCTAAAATTCCAATAAAGGAGAATATTGTAATCAGGGTTAAAAAGAGGGGACCTTGGTGCTCTCTGAACTTGGTTGTTTTCGTACAGATCCAGAACTCTCTCTTCATCCAGTGAAGACGTACTTTCCAATAAATCCCCCCAAGGTGTGGCTGTCTGCCTCAGGTAGAGGAGGGAGGGGGAAGGCATCTGAGCCTCAGGTGGCTTTCTGAAAGTGGGGAGCTCTAAGCAAAGAGTCCAGGGCCCCCGTTTCTCAGATCCATCTGTGGTCCCACCTAACCTCCACCTGACTCCCACAACCTGCAGCCACCTCAGAGAGTTGACCCCCCCCAAACTCTTTACATGTAAGGCATGTAAAAAAAGGCCTTCCTTGGGCTGCTGGACCCCTCCAGCCAGAGAATCTGGATGAGCCTCCCAGGACAGGAGAAAGGAAGAGCTACAGAGGGGGGAGGGGGGAGATGATCCAAGGGACGATCCAACAGAACCCAGAAAGGCTTGGGATATGTGCGGGGGGGGGGGGGGAGAACAGGCAAGCACTCTTGCTCCACATTGTGTGGAAAGGCACAGGAGGTGGAAACGGAAACACACACTCCCCCAGGCAATCAGAGGCTGGGACAGAGCTGTAAGGAGCAAGGCTTCTGCAATAGAAATGAGGTCCCCCTCGGAAATTGAAAGTACACACACGAGAAGTAGATTAGCTCTGATACTGGAGGTTTTGCATGATATGTTTTCTCCATGTGCCCTAAATTTGCCTTACTCACCTTAAAAGCTGCCCGTGTGTTTGAGAGGGGAGCCACTGACATCCTCCATCCGCTCCTTGGGGCTAACTGGGATTGTGGGAAGAGACCCTGACCTTCCTCATGCATCCCTTAGTGCCCTCTGGACTTTAAGCAGCCTTAGACCCAGGGGTGCTATTCAGCAGGTTCTGACAGGTTCTGGAGAACCGGTAGCGAAAATTTTGAGAAGTTTGGAGAGCTGGCGAATACCACCTCTGGCTAGCCCCAGAATGAGGTGGGAATGGAGATTTTGCAATATCCTTTCCCCAGGAGTGATTGTGCAGTATCCTTCCCCCAGGAGTGGGGAGGGAATGGAGATTTTGCCGTATCCTTCCCCTACCACGCCCACAAAGCCACACCATGCCCACCACACCACGCCCATGGAACGGTAGTAAAAAAATTGAGTTCCATCACTGCTTAGACCTGCTGCTGCAAGAGGCAGCAGAGTAAATGCTTGGGAGACCTGGGGGGTGGGGAAAAGCCCCTCTAGGAAGGTCAGTGGAGAAGCCCCCCATGAGAGGTGGCTGGGTCCTGCTTTGCCCAATTAGCCCTTTTCCATCTGCAGCCCTCCCACACACACCCTTTCAGGACAGCCCTGTCTGGACCCCCACCCAGAAAAAGAGCTAGATTGACAGACCAAGGAGTTTTGTTGTGAAATTTTCTCCTTCAAGGTGTGTTTTCCTGCAGGTAACATGGGGAGGTCAGCCTCTTGCAAAGCTCAGGTGGGGATGCTCACCCAGGAAATGGATCCACTCAGGACCATCTCTCCTTGGTCCAAAAGGTAGCGGGGCAAGCCTGCTTGATCTCTGCATTCTCCCATCGATCCCTGACCAGGACTGGGCAGGTAGCAAGCTGAATGAATCAAAAGTATTCTGATCCACTTGAGAAATGTTCCCTGGCCATGTGGGATCTCCTCCCCCGCAGTCTTCCTTCATGGCAGTGCCTTCAAAAGAGCGCATTATACAAGGCACAGCTACAGTTTGAGGGCTGCAGCTTGGCTGATTTGGAAAAGCAATGGGGGGGGGCACCCAGGGAGTAATTGTCTCGTGGGACCACTGCCATCTTTAAGGCTGGCATTCCTTGAAACCCAAGAGGCCATGTAAAAATGCCAGCATGGCTCTCTCTGTCCTGCATCCTGGCTCAAGGAACAGTCACCCCCTCCCCCACACACATACTGCTTGATCCTTTCGGAGGGCTCCTTCCTTTTCTCAGATATGAGGGGGTTGCCTGTCCTCAGCATCCATGGAAGAGCCCCCCCCACCCCCGATTGATCAGGAAGCTGAGCCTGACTGAGGCAGGCAGGTGAGCCCAGCCTCCTCTCCACCCCTTAGCTCCCCTCCAGGAATCCGAGGGGCACAAAGGCAACATGTGTGGGGCCTGCCTCCATGGGCCGAGCCACACTAGGAACATGGCAACCCTTCCCCCACCTTAGATAGGGAGTGGCCGCCTAAAGGACCTGCGTAACCTGCCAGAGAGGAGACCCTGTCAGGTGGAAAGAGAGGGAAAGGATATGGAAGACAAGACTGGGAGACGTGCACCCTAAAAATGGCACCCCAGATGTTCTCTTAAGGAATACAAACTAGATGTGCACAGGCCAGGCCCTGATCTTAACACCCCCCCCCCCCCGCTTAGAACACCACTTAATCTCTGCAGACGCTTGCTCTGCCCATCATCTTCCCCATTAAAAAGGCCTGTCATGGCGAGGGGGGGCAGGGAAGAGGAAAATGACCCAGCAGCAGCTGGGAGACCGGGAGGGTTTCTCAAGGCGCCCACTCCTCTGCCCTGGCTAAGCAGAAGGAGATGCCCTGGGACAGGCCCGGTTCTCTCAGGGCCAGAGGGAGGCAGTCTGACTGCTCTGCATTCAGATCACCTCGGCCCACTCACTGTCCTCTTTGGAGCAGTTTTGCACAATTTTCACTTGGAGGGGAGCAGCCCCCTCCCCCGCCCAGAGGAGCGCTTAGCAAGGCTCTGACCCAGGAGCCTGGGGAAAGTGGGAAGGGCGGCCTAAGCGCTTCTCTGTCCCACTGCCCAGGCAGGAGTAGAGCCAGAGGGAGCTGGACACAGAACAGAACCTCCTGCCGGATCAGCCCTTCCCAGGACTGGACAGCTCTGGGCAATTGGACATGCAGCAGAAGGGTGCAGCTGGCCCTTGGGTCACAGGTGGCACAAAGTGGACGGAGACAATTGCATGTCAATCCTCACTGCCAAATCAACCTGCAAAGATGACAGCTTGCCAGAAGAGAGAGAATCCACTAGGAAAGTCCCCTGGAATGATTTGCACCCAGGATTGGAGAAAAGCACCCGGAGACAGACAGACAGGGCAACCCCCACCCCCATCACGATTGCAGGGGATTCGATTCTGTGCCTGCATTCATCAGGGTGGGAGCTGTCACTTGCAGAGGGTCACGCCTGTCCCAAGCCGCCCCCCTGCTGTGAGAGATCTGAAAGGTGGGGGGAGGAGAGCCAGGACTGGTGGTTGGGGGGAGGCAAAAGGGCTTTGGAGGCCTAAAATCCACGTGGTCTGGCATTGCCTCCCTCTCTGGGCACTGGAGCCCAGAGATGCCACCCACGGAAAGGCTCAGAGGGGAAACATAAGTGGGGGGTGAAGTTTAAAGGGGAAGGGAGACTGGGAGGAACGCTGCACAGCTAAGAGCACCCAGTGGTTTACAAGGAAACAAGCCTCACTGACTGAGGGCATTTTCGAAGAGAAAAGGACCCTAAACACCCGGGAAGCAGAGGATCCAACATCGCAGAGCAGCCAGAAAGGCACCTGGAGGGAAGAAGAGCCCAGATTTCTGAAAAACACCGGCCCAGAATCCTCTTCTCGGGGGGAGCCGGGGACAAACCGGGCTCTCGCCAAAGAACTCCCCCCCACACACACACACACGCTGCCCCTGGCCTGGGAAGCAACAAGGCTGGGTGGGTTGGGATGGGGGGGGGACGACAGGTAACGCGCACCGGTGCCTGAGGGTTTAGGATCTGAAGCAGCCCCTGGTCCACCCAGCTGCCCGCCCGGGGATTTGACAGCGCAGGCCGCTGGGCCCTCACCCCTGCAGGATCACCCCGACCAGCAGCCCTCTTTCCTAAAGGCCTGGCCGGGACCAGGGGCAGACCACCTCTGCCCTCGCCGCCTACACAGCGACCTCCTCTTGCTCCGGCGGCCCTTGAGTCCGCGGCCCAGGCGGGGTGTCTGAGTCGCTCGCCCCGAAAGCGCCTTCCTAGGGAGCAGCCGCCGACCTCTTCTTGGCCCGCAGAGTCGCAGAAGGAGGCCGAGCAGAAACGCCTCCGCGTCGCGCCGCCCCCGCCCCGCGACGGAGAAGCCGCCCCTCCGAGCCCAAAGTTCCAGGCAGCTGCAGCAGGAGACAAGCCTGCGGCGGGCCGGCGGCGGATAAACGAAGCTGCCGCCGCCCGCCTGCTTGCCCACCCCCGGCCGGTTGCGGTGCTCAGCGAGTGGGGCCATTGGCGCCGTCTCCCGCAGAACGCCGCGGTTCCTGCCCCCGCCCGCCAGTCCCTCTTTCCCGCCAGGACTTCGCTCCGAAGCCAAGCGCGAGGCGCCGGGCACCTACCGGGCAGGGCGAGGAACTAGGCTTCGGCGGTGAGACGGAGCAGATGCAAGCAACTCTCGGCTGGATGAACGGCAGGATGACCCGTGCCAGCCGTCCTCTTCGTCGGCGGGCTCCGTGGCGCATTGGGGGCGGCGATCCCTGCCTGCTCGCCCCGCTGGCTCTCTCCTCCTCGCCGGCCAGTTACCTTGTAGTTCGGGCTGGGCGTGCGGCGCGCCTGGGATGCTGCTCTGCCCCGCGAGCGCCTCTGGGGCTGGACACCCCCCCCACGCCACCCGCCTGCTCGCTCCCGCTGCCGCGCCGTGCGTGGGCCCGCGCTGCGTCCGACAGGGCGCCCTCCTGGACAGCCGGGGCTGCGGGGGAGACGTTTCGCGCGGCGCGGTCCGTTCCGGGGCCGGTGGCAGGTTTCGAGCGTCGGCTCGGCCAACGAGCCTCGGTGGAACAGGACACCCCGACTTGGAACAAAAAGGGCGGCGTGCGGCCCGATGTCCCGCTTGACTGGCAGCGGCCATGGAGCCGCGCCGACTGAGGCAAACTGATACGGGGACCGGCTCCCTCTCGCTGGCGTCAAGCCGAATGCGCCCAGCCCAGCCGACGGCTCCCGGGAAGAAAAGAAGGACCCATGCCAGGGCCAAAGCGCCACTCTCGTCTTCAAACGTCCAAGGGGGCTGCAGTCACGCGGGGTTAGGGCCCGCGAGGAGCCCTGCGCGGCTGAGAAAGGAGTCTCGTCCGCCGCCCGGCTCAGCCCAACCCACCCCTTCCAACGCCCGAACCCCAACAAAGGGAGGGCAGCGGGGCCGGAGCCCGGGGGTTGCTGACCTCTCGCGCTCCGGGCGGCGGAAGAGGGCTCCCCGTTTGTAGAAGGTAGGCCTTCACCTTCGTTCGCCAAGACTGCCCGGGGCAGCCGCCTGGTGCGGCAATCTTCCGCCTCCTGGGCACCTCCAATGCCCCCTTCCCTGCCGGAGGGGAGCCCAGAAGCAGCCCGGGCCGGGCTTCCTCCGGGCTTCTGAGAAGCTCTGGGCCAGATCCGTGAAGAACTGCCCGAAAGACCAGCCGCCCCTCGGCCGGACTCGAGAGCTTAAGAGTGGCCACATACTGTAGAGGGGGGAGAGGGAAGACGGCGGACTGCAGCCCCTAGCTTGAGGCTTGTCCAGCGCTTTCCCCTCTTCCAACCTCTAATGGTCCTCGCGGCCCTTCCCTGGATCCATTTCCCAGAGAGGGAGGGGGAACAGCATGGGGCTTTCTCAGGATGGGACAAAGGCAGGGCTCCCCTTCCCTGATTGGAGTGATCAGAAAGGGTCGCTTTGTGGATGTCACCTTGACCCTTCCTGCAGCCCCTTCAACCTTCACTGGGCAGGGAAAGATCCTTCCAAGCTGACCCTGTCAGGTGCCTCCCCCTCCCTCCACACTGCTCGGATCTTCCTCTCTTCTAGGATATTAGGCAGCCCCTCCCATTTTATGTCATCTGCATTAACTATATTTGGGGTTCATAATTCCCCCCCCCCTTTTGAGTTGTGCTTTCCTCCTTTCAAAGGCAGAATGACAAAACAGTGGCATTTGCTTGTCAAATACACACAGTGGGTGCCAAACAGCTCCCAGAACAGAATATTTACTCCTCATTGTATAAGAAGTACAGGAGGTTTTGGACTACCAAATTGGGAACTTTACTATCAGGCAGCAACCTGTCATGGATGAAAGAGTGGATTGTATTGCAGAATACAAGACTATTGACCTTGGAAGGACATGATTTAAAACTGGGGTGGCATGCATTTTTATGGTATGGGAAAAATAAGATACATGGATATTTTCAAAGACACTATATAAGGAATGCATTATTATTAGTGTGGGAGAAAATGAAAGAACAACATTACCTGAAGATATCAGTTTGGCTTTCAACAATGGAAGCATTGATTCACCCAAATATTTTTAATATGGGAAAAATTGTAAGATATATAGATATTTTCAATGAAGATGCGGGACTTAAAACAAAAGAAGAAATGAGCGAGCAAGGGATCGATATAACATGGTATTCATATGTGCAGATACAGTCTAGATGAGAAAGATGTTAAATTACAGGGCTTTTATAAAGAATTAACGCAATTAGATAAAATCCTAATAGGAAGAAAAGAGAGGGAAATAAAGAAACTGTATAATTATCTATTGGGTATGAAATTGGAGGAGGAACAAGTAAAAGAGACGATAGCATGGGCGAAAAACTTTGGTTATACGATAGAATTGGATAAATGGCAGAAATTGTGGGATAGGAACTACAAATTAACGATGTCAACCGCATATAAAGAGAATTTGTATAAGATGTTTTACAGATGGCATTTACCACTGGCGAGGTTGGCAAAGATGTTTAAAGATAAATCAGCTAAATGTTGGAAGTGTCACCAACTGCCTGGATCTTACTATCGTATGTAGTGGACCTGTGGTGGGTTGCTCCCGGTAGTAAAAGCAGCAGGAGGCTCCGGCCATCATAATTGACAATCTGCGCATGCACATAAGCTCCTGCACATGTGCAGAAGCGTGCATGCGTGCACCCGTTGTGAACCGGTAGTAAAGGTAAATAGAACCCACCCCACCACATGTGAAGAAGCAAAGTACTGGGAAAAAAAAAGACATAGTTGGAAGAGATGATACAACAACATAGAGTTGAAACAAGAAATATTTCTGTTAGGACTTTTACCGGAAACCTATAATAAAGAGAATGTATATTTAATTATTCATGTATTAACTGCAGCTAGAATTGTATATGAACATTGGAAAAGTGGAGAGATTCCTATCGAAGAGAAGGTGATAAGGAAAATATTAGAATGTGTAGAAATGAATAGATTAATATTAGCAATTAAAGAGAAAAAGCAAACAGAATATTTATTTATTTATTTATTAGTTCAATTTATATGCCGCCCTCCTCCGAAGTCTCAGGGCGGCTTACAATGCACTTATGGCAATAGCCTTCATTCTTTTTGTATATACCTGCTTATTAGGGCTTTTGGCCCCCCCATAAGCGGTGTTTCTACAGTCAGCTTATTGCCCCCACAATCCGGGTCCTCAGTTTACCTACCTCGGAAGGATGGAAGGCTGAGTCAACCTTGAGCCTGGTGAGATTTGAACTCGCACTAATTGCAGGCAGCTGGCAGCTAAGTGCTACATAACAGCACTTAGTCCACTGCACCACCAAGGCTCTTTGCTTGTATAATATGGGAAGTATTTTATCAATGGTTGGAGAATAAAAATGGAGTTTGGTAATGAAGGAGACCAAAAATAAGTAGAAAATATATTAAGAAAGAGTTATAAATAAGATGAAAATTGTTAGTATATGTATGAAGAGAATAATGCTATTTGATATTAACAGGGTATTATTATTGAAAGATGCTAAGAAGAAAATGGGGAATTTTACAATATTTAAATGTGTAATGTACTTAACATATTATAAAATTAATGTTAATGTGAACGTGAAAGATGTGATAAATGATGAACAATGTAGCCCAGAGATGTTTGTACTCGGATAACACACTGCATAAAGAAAGATGGAATGTTTTAATATTTGTTTTTTAAAAATATAATAAAAAAAAAAGAATATTTACTCCTCATTGTGAACATGCTGTTCCTTCTGCTCACAGGCTGCTGCCAAGGGATTCCCCAGGACTAGTGCTCCCCTCATGGGGAGGGGGCTTCCTTTAGATGTAGCGCCTCAAGAATTGAATATGTGGAACCCGTGTTGGGGCAGGCACAGCACCTCTGTGAAGCCTGCCCAGTCCCCTTTGTTCAAATTTTACATTCTAGCCAATTCACCAGCTCTGCAGAGGCGCAAAGGACCAATCATTTCCATGCGGACCACAGCAAAGGAGCAATAGCAGCCTCCTCCTGTCTTCCAATCACATGCCGGTTGCTCTGAGTTGATCTGAGGGATGACCTGGCCCTGAGGTCCAACAAGAGGAGCCCACAGTTCCCATGGAATCTCAGCCAAAGCCACCCAGGGACTGCAGGAATTAGCTTCCTCCCCGGCCCAAGGAAGACCAACCACTGCCTGGCAGGGAGACCCAGGAGTTGCGAGAGGGCCCTGGGGTGGTCTTCTCAACAGCAGTAGCAGCAGCCCTAACCAACCGAGCTCTCAGCTGTGGAGCAGGGCATCTGGTCTTGACAAGATGGGTGGCTTGCTTGTCTCCCCCATCCTTCATAATGACTGCCGAAGGGCCTAAAGCAGCGGTTCTCAACCTGGGGGTCGCAACCCCTTTGGGGGTCGAACGGCCATTTCACAGGGGTTGCCAAAGCCCTCTCTCGCCCCCCCCCCACGCCTTCACTCACCCTCACTCTCTGCTCTGTTGGATCACCGGCCGTTCGCTTACTCCACCCACTCCCAATCTATTGCTGTTTCCTGAGACCCAGCTGATGGCTAGAGGAAAAAAAAAGGTTTAAATTCTTGCCGCGGGGCTTCAAAGGGCTGCCCTAGAGCCAGTGGTGCAGCCGAACTCTTTGTTAAATTGCTGGCTTGCCCCGCCCCTCCGCACCACTATTTATTGCCAATAAATAGTGGTGGGCGAGGGGCGGGGGAGCCAGCAATTTAACAAATGGTTCGGTGTTTTTTTGTAATTTTATTGGCCCACGGAGCTTCAGTATAGGCTAATTAGCCCTTGCTTAGATCAGCTCCCGACCCCCAGCTGATTTGCTCTCAGCTGTTTTGCTCAGGGCTCTTCTGCTTGCTTGGAAAGAGTGCAGATTTTTTTCCCCTACCTATACTGAAAAAGGAAAGAGAAAGTAAAGCAGGCTGTTGGCTTTGCACATTGGAAAATTAGGCAGGCAGATTTCTTTTTCCTCACCAAAAAAGGTAGGTGCAAACAACGGGAAATTTAGGGAAAAAGAGGAGATTTTAAAACACAAAAGAAAAAAAGCTCTATTTAACTAGGGAATTGTAATAATTGAGATACTATTAATTGTATATTTCTGAAAGCAGAAATGGTTAAGTTAATGTAATGAAGTGGGCTCTGATGGATGACCACTGGATAACTTTCTATTCACTCTATTCTAAAAAGCAATGCATCCGGTTGGAAAGAGTACAAACTCAGCCAAGGTCCTTTTGGTTCCTCTAGGAGGCCTCTAAGTTGTCAGAAGAAAGGAACATTCAAAGGACATACAGCTTAAAGGTTGGTTAGGTCAAGGGGATCCACATGAGTTAAAAGTTGTCCATCGTCAAAAGATAAAAGATATGCTTCAGTAATCTACAAAAAGAATTATGATTGTTTTGCAAAGAAACTCTGTAATGTCAATTAAAATTGATAAATGTATAGGATCATATGAACTGCTGACTTCAAAAGAATCCTTTGTCTAGAAGGGTATAAAACCATTGTACCTAATTCCTGTCTTTGTTCAACGCTTCATGTACAGAGCCTTGAACCTATTGCGCAATATATATATATAAAATCTGTCTCTGATTAACCCAAAAGTTGTGTTTGTCTTATTAAATCCACAACAAAGTTGTGGTTTGGAGGAATATATGGGGGAAATTACTTGGTAATTATTTATATAATTAATTGATTTGTAAGAAATTGGATTGCATGGAAATAATTGGAATATTCATGTTCATATTGATTAATATACAAAAAAGGTAGTTATATAACAAATTGATTTATATTAAAATGTTGAATTCATATTAAACAACTGTAATATTACATAATTAACCAATGTGAGGATGGATATAAAAATAGATGACAATGGGAAGGGGTATAATATAGAATAGAAGGGAAAAATTTAGAAGGGAATAGAAGGGAATTTGATTAAGATTAGAAATGAGGATGAAAGGTAATATTGGTTTTTTACAAAAATAGATGAGGAATAAATATGGCAAAAAGAAAATATAGAAATTGTAAATTTAATTGAAATGACTAAACACAGTTTAAATTTGTGAACCGGCCAAATACTCTCTTCAAAGAAAATACATTGTATGTTTGTATGTGTGTTTCTAATTATTGTTATTTATTCATATTTGTTCTCTTTTATTCTTTAAAGTTTAATCATTCATTCTTTATCTTAATATCTTTATATTTGTTTGGGGTTGGCTTTCTTCCCTTTCATCTTTTTTATTGTACAGCAATCTTTCTCCTCAAACCTACCACCTCTCTCTTTTCTTTCCTTCTTACTTTCTCTTCCTCCCCCCCTTCTCCTCCTCCCTACTTCCTCTTCCTTTCTCCTTCTCCTCCTCTCTTCCTCCCTCTCTTACCCTCACTCCTACTCTAATTTCCCTTCTCTTCCTTCATCCCTCTCTATTGCTGTATCCTTTTATGCATATGGACTACTCAGAGGGCTGAAAAAGTTATTTCTGACTGGTCCTCGCACTTTTGACCAGTCTTCGAACTTATGACTCTCCTCACATTTTATGTTTTTGCCCTATCTTGTCACCATGGTGAAGAGAAGCAGTTGTGAAATGAGTGACACATTGTTAAGAATGCTACAATGGGCATAAATGATGACCAGTCATAAGTGCGAAGACCAGTCAAAAGTGCGAGGACCTGTCAGAAATCACTTTTTTCAGCCCTCTGGGTAGTCCTTTTGTGCATATGGACTACTCAGAGGGCTGAAAAAGTTATTTTTGACTGGTCCTCGCACTTTTGACCAGTCCTCGAACTTACGACTGTCCTCACATTTTACGTTTTTGCTCTATCTTGTCACCATGGTGAAGAGAAGCAGTTGTGAAATGAGTGACATGGTTGTTAAGAATGCTGCACGGGCATAAATGTGAGGATGGTCATAAGTGTGAGGACTAGTCAAAAGTGCGAGGACCTGTCAGAAATGACTTTTTTTCAGCCCTCTGAGTAGTCCCTATACACATAGCCATGGCCACCCGGTCACATGACCAGCTGGCCACACCCACCCAGTCACATGACCTCCAAGCCACGCCCACAAAATAAACCACGCCCACAGAACCGGTAGTAAAAAAATTTAGAACCCACCCCTGGTTGGGGGTCACCACAACATGAGGAACTGTATTAAAGGGTCGCGGCATTAGGAAGGTTGAAAACCACTGGCCTAAAGCCTTGCAGAGGACCACCACGTCTCAAGGATGGACGGCAAGTTGACCGCAGGGCATCTTCCATCGGATTGTGGCTGGACGATGGTGGGTTTGTGCTCGGTGCCCCCTTGAAACAAAGATGGCTGAAACAGGGATCCTAATGCAGCCAGGAGGACTTGCAGATGGGAGGTTTGGGAATATTGTCATCCACCATGACAATTTCTGGGCTATTGGACAAAATGGAAGTCTGGGAGATGAGGGAGGGAGGTTTTCTTGAAGGAGCGACCAGTGGTGAAATCTAAAATTTGTTACTACCGGTTCTGTGGGCGTGGCTTGGTGGTGGTGGGGTAATGTGACTAGGTGGGCATGGCCATTTTTTTTTTTTTTACTTTTAAAACCATTTTTTCTACAACCTCTTCGGAGAAGAGGCTGTAAAAAAATGCTTTCAAAAGGCTCTGACAATCCCAGCTGAGTTGCCTCATCGGCAGAGGCTTTTTTTCTTTTAAATGCCTCTGATGATCAGGCAACTCAGCTGGGATCGTCAGAGCCTTTTGAAAGCAATTTTTTACAACCTCTTCACTCTGAAGAGGCTGTAGAAAAAATGCTTTTAAAAGCCTTTGACGATCCCAGCTGAGCCGCGCGATCATCAGAGGCTTTTTTTTTTAACTTTTAAAAGCATTTTTTCGGCCAAAGAGGTTATAGAAAAAATGCTTTTAAAAGTAAAAAAAAAAAGTCTCTGATGATTGTGCAGTTCAGCTGGGCATTGGGGGGGGGGATAGGGATTTTTGCTACTGGTTCTCCAAACCACCCGCCTCCATTGCTACCAGATCGGGCGATCCGGTCCAAACTGGGAGCATTTCATCCCTGGGAGCGACCCTCATCTTCTCTTAGGTAGGATGGTCCTTCAAGGGGTAGACTTTTAGCCAATGATTCAGGCAGCAGGGAGGAGAGCATAGATCCCCCTGGCTGACTTGCCTACCTGCATCAGTGCCGTTTTAGGAAGCTGCTGGGCGGCAGGCAATTCAATCAAGGACAAGATGGAATTCATGTCATTAGAAACGGCGGCCTGCTGGGCCTGGAAGTCAAACCTGGGCTGCAGAGTGACAGATGGAAACTCAGGATGACCACAGTGGCAATTTCAGAAAAGGTTCCTGCTCGGTGCACAGGGCCAGCTGGATGGCCGTTTTATCAAGCCACATCAATCCAACATCCTCTTTTGCAACAGAGGGACTAGTTCAGTTGACTACACAATTGTGTAAAAATAGTGTGGCTGGCAGTGTACATCGACAAAATATGGGGCGGTCCTAGATGGCTATGGATTGGTTGATGACTTATAACCTGGTAGTCTGCATGGATGACGCTACTTCAAACAGGAAGAGATTTATTTATTTATTGGTTCGATTTATATGCCGCCCTTTTCCGGAGACTCAGGGCGGATTACAACGCGTTAAGCATTGGTTGAAGTTTGAAGGTTAGAAAATAAAACAACAATAATTAAATTTGCAGGTGATGTGAAGATGGGAGGGTGTTTGCAACATCCTGAAAAAAGATGCAGAGGACTTCCGGTGGCACCGTAGGCGCCGAAGACGCTCCTTTTGTGAGCGCCAGCCCCGCGATCTCGTAAAGCCGCTAGAACAGCGCAAATCAGCTGTCTAGCGGCTTGGAAACTTTCTCCCCGGGAAAAGGGGAGGAAGAGAGCAGACGGGTGCAGGTAGAGCTCCCCAAGAAGCCCCAGGAACAATTCTGGGGCTCGAAGGGTGAGAGCTCCCTGGAAGCCCGACAGAGCTCCCGATCCGGGATGTTTCTGCTTTAAGCAGAAGAAGACGCCGTGACCACCCCTGCAAACAACGCTTGGAATAAACATCATTCGGAAGCAGGCTGAGCAAATTCAGGAGAGATCAGATTTGCAAGTACTGAACTTTAACTCCGAATGTATATTACTTCCTTCTGACTCATTAAGGGGAGAAAGTGAAACCAAGATGGCGATTGAGCTTTAATGGGGCATGAAAGTGAAAGTTAAAGAGGAAAGGTTCATTTAGCGCTGGTAGCCCCTGTTCAAAATTAGAGATTTTTGCTTCAAAAAAAAAAAAAAAGATTAAAGGCTAAAAAGACTACAGCAGTGATTTTTTTAAAAAAGGATTGATATTATTTAAAGACTGGGAATTTTTGGATTTGGTGGATTTGTTGTTCTGGCTGCTAAATAAATTCAAATTGGAAACTAAAAATGGCTTCAAAACAAGTAAAGACTACTGTCACTAAAAGTGCTGGGACCTCGCCAGCTCAAACATCCAAATTGCAATCTCTCTCAGTTCCAACGGAACCACCAATATTAACATTTGAAATGTTGCAGGAAGCCCTTAAAATACAAGCCGCTGTTACAGAAAAAAAAATTGCTACAATGTCTGAGGATAAAATTCAAGATGTTGCTGAGGAGATAGTACAAATTAAAGAGATTATTCAAAAACGAAATCAAGAAATTAGAGAAGATATTATCATGGCAGTACAAGGTCTGGCAGGCCATATTGAAGCAATAGTTGAAAAAGTGGAAGAAATTAAGCAGTCTAATGAGAACCTGGAAAATAAAATAGGGGAAGTCCAGAATAAGATGGAAAGAGCAGAGGCCGATGTGATAATGATACAATATAGAGATATGGAATTTGCTTTGAGAATAAGAGGCCTCAAAGAAAATAAGCAAGAGAATTTGAGAGAGATTTTTTCATTTGCACAGATAATGGGAGACCAAAAAGCAAATCTTGAATGACAAATTGACAAAATTTACCGTGTCAATTCATGTGTTGCCAGACAGAAACATCTACCAAGAGACATTGTACTTTATTTTACAACAAGGAGAATATGCAATGAAATCTTACAAGTCACTTTTAAGAATAAACTTCAAGTGCAGGGGCAGGAGGTTTTTTTTTTTTTTTTTTTTTTTTTTTATTGCAAAAGTTTTACAATTACATTTTCACCCCTTTTTTCACCCCCCCACCACCCTCCCCAAACTTCCCATCCTCCCTAACCCTCCCTAACCCTCCCCCCCCAGACTTCCCTATTACATACTCATAACTAATAACACTAATAAATAAACCTGAACCCATCCCTCCCCCTATATAATTTTTCCTCTTTGTCTCTTTACATTAAAATATTTCTAATACATTATTTTCAAATAAAAGCTATTTGATACTTTCTAGTTTGGTATTTGTTCTGAACATATTCTATCCACCTTTTCCATTCCCATTCATAAGTCTCTTGTGAACAATCTTTTAAATACGCTGAAATCTTCGCCATCTCTGCAAAACTGGCCATCTTCAAAGTCCATTCCTCGATAGTAGGCAAAGCTTCATTCTTCCAGTATTTACCTATCAACAATCTTGCTGCTGTTATCATATACAATATTAGTTTTATTTCACCCCGTGTAAAACCCTTAACTATACCCAATAAAAACAATTGTGGAGAAAATTGAATTTTTTTCTTCAAAACATTCTGCATGACCCACCAAATTTTTATCCAAAAAGCCTTAACTTTCCTACAGGTCCACCATACATGATAATACGTAGCATCCAAACATTCGCATCTCCAACATTTTGGCTGAACATTAGGGTACATACATGACAACTTTTTAGGATCTAAATGCCATCTATAAAACATTTTATAAAAATTTTCTCTCAGGTTTTGCGACTGTGTAAATTTAACATTCTGAACCCAAATTTTTTCCCAAGTTTCCAGCATCACTGGTTCTTCAAAATTCTGTGCCCACTTAATCATACAATCTTTAACTAATTCCGTTTCTGAATCTCTTTCTAACAAAACATTATAAAGCCTTTTAATATGCATTGGACCTTTCTCTCTTATATGTCTAACCAATTCTTCCTCATGCAACATAATACCAGTTTTTTGGTCCTCTTTCCATCTCATTTGTAATTGATTATATTGTAACCAGGTTAAATTAATCCCTTCGTCCAACAGTGTCTGCAATGTCTTCAGCTGCCATCTGCCCGCATCTGTAAAAAGAACCTCTTTATATAAAAACCCCCCGAGTGACATTATATTTGTATTCCACAAGGTATGACCAAGATCCAGCCATAGCGGTATTTTATAATCCCATTTGAGTCGGTGCTTCTTCCAAACTTTCATCAGGGAGTCTCTAAGTATATGACTTTTAAATACTTTATCCACTTTATTTTCATAGAATAAGTAAGCATGCCATCCAAATTCAAGATCAAAACTTTCTGCATTCAATATTCCAGCCTTTTTATTTCCAAACCAGTCACTTGTTAAAGTTAAAGCTGCTGCATCATAATATAACTGTAGGTTTGGGAGTTTAAGGCCTCCTCTTTCTGGAACATCTTGCATAATTTTCAATTTCACTCTCGGCTTTTTCTCGTTCCAGACAAACTTATTCACACCAGACTGCCAGACTTTCAGTTGTTTATCACTTTTAAGCACCGGAATCATTTGGAACAAAAACAGAAATCTTGGCAAAATATTCATCTTAACTGCTGCTATTCTTCCAAGTAAAGACAGTTGCAGCTTTTTCCAAGTCTCCATGTCTTTCTGAACCTCTCGCCACAACACCTCATAATTATTTTGAAACAATTTCATATTTGATTCTGCAACCTGAATTCCAAGATATTTTACCTTAGGTACAATTTCAAAACCTGCCCTCCTTTCAAGCTCGTGTTTACGATCTTGTGTCATATTCTTAACTATCATTTTAGTCTTTTTTGAGTTCAGTTTAAAACCTGAAACTCTACCATAGTCTTGTATAATGTCGTTCATCAGGATTATTGATTCCATTGGTTGTGATAGGGTAACAACCAGATCATCTGCAAATGCCTTTATTCTATAATCCTCTTGCCTTATCACTATACCTTTCAAAATTTTTGAGTCCCGTATTGTATTTAGCAAGACTTCCAATGTTAATATAAATAAAAGTGGGGACAACGGACATCCCTGTCTTGTTCCTTTTTCAATTTTAAACTCTGTCGTCAAACTTCCATTAATAATAATCTGTGCTTTTTGCTCTTGATAAATTGCTGAAATCGACTGTATAAATTGGTCCCCAAAGCCCATCTTTTTTAAAGTCTTTAGTAGAAAGTTCCAATCCACTCTATCAAAGGCTTTCTCCGCATCCAAAAAAACCAGCACTGCAGAAATCTGTTTATTCTTATCAAGATATTCCAATAAGTCTATTACTTGCCTTACATTATCCTTCATATATCTGCCCTCAATAAATCCCGCTTGGTCCTCATGAATTACTTTTTGGATTACTGGCATCAACCTGTTGGCTAATACCTTCGCATAAATTTTATAGTCTGTGTTCAAAAGAGATATTGGTCTGTAGTTCTCTGGTTTTTTAGGACCAACTTGTTCCTTTGGTATCAGAGATATATAAGCAGTTGTCCAAGATGGGGGTATTTTAATTTTAAAAGGAGGTTTTAATACTGAAAGAAATCCCCCCCAAAATGTTGAGAGCCAGAAGGGATTATGGCTTTCTGGTGGAAGAACTGAGAAACCGTCAGATACAGTACAGATGGGAGGTTCCAGCTGGACTAGTGGTGAATTATTCAGGAGAAAGACATCGTCTTAACTCAGTGTGGAAGGCAAGAGATTTCTACACCAATGTACTAAAGGTTGGACGCCCACAGTCCCCAGAAGCTAGAAGGAAGACGGAAGCAGAAAAGGGGGCAAGAAAGGGGGAGAAGGAAGAATTGTTGGCAGAGGCTCAAGGGGGAGCTTTGATTACTCAAGAAGACTTAATACAACTTTCGACTACTGCCCAAGCTTTGGAGATATTCAAAAAAATAGAAGAACCTAAGGATCAAAGACAGACCCGAGCAGCAGCCAAGCGTCAAGAAGAATTAAGAGTGCAGCAACTCCAGATGATTCAAGAAACTACAAAAACAGAAGCAGTGGGAGGAGCAAGGCCAAAAAGTAAAATGCATGGAGACTTCCAGCAGATGCTCCAAAAGCTCCAGGGGCCCAAGAATGGCAACTAGATTTTTGACCTGGAATGTTAATGACCTAAATTCACCACAAAAGAGGAGAAAAATATTTCATTATTTGAAACAGTTTAAAAATGATGTAATCTGTCTACAAGAGACTCACATTAGAACGACAGATCAAAAATATTTAATAAATGCAAGGTTAGGTATACATTTTGTTGCATCTGCTCCCGAGAAGAAGAATGGTATAGTTATATACCTAAAAAAAGACTTAATTGCCAAATTAATTGAAGCAGATGATCAAGGAAGATTTATAGCAATTGAACTTTTAATAAAAGGAGAAAAAATACTTTTTTTAAAAAAAATTGATTTATATGCCGCCCTTCTCTGGAGACTCTGGGCGGCTTACAATGCATTAAGCAATAGCCTTCATACTTTTGTATATTTATACAAAGTCAGCTTATTGTCCCCACAAACTGGGTCCTCAATTTATCTATCTTAGAAAGGATGGAAGGCTGAGTCAACCTTGAGTCTGGTGAGATTCGAACTTACAGTAATTGCAGACAGCTGGTGTTAATCACAATGCTATCAGTCTGCTGAGCCACCAGGCCCTTATAACATAAACTTAAAAGTTGCATAAACTTTTGTCCCTCTTTAAGAGGGACAGATGCAAAATTCTTCAGCTCTGATGAGAGAAATCACAAGGGCCAATGTATGAATACGGGGAGGCCAAACTGAGGGCAGCACATTCTCTGTATCTTGGTGAATCATTAGTTCTTATTATGAGCAGTCAGCTTCCTTGAAATTTAAATCAGTGTTTTTGGAACAACTCTAACAATTCTGCCCATCTTCTGCAAGCCAGCAATCTCATCTTTCTGGGCTCTCCTCTTTTGAATATCCCAGGGCCGTCTCCAATGGCTCCTCTTCACATTTTTCTATTCGGGCCGTATGCTCCTTTGGATGCTCCTGTTTGCCAGGGTCCTCCAAGGCAACGCTGAGAACCGGAAGAGAAGGCCAGGGGTACATATGACAAGAACCCTGGTGTCCTTGTGGGTCACAAGTGGAACAGGAGATGGGAGAGGATGGGGAAGAACAAAAGAGGGTGGGCAGAGAAGATCTCTAAGATCTTCTAGGGAGACCCGAGTTCAAGGCTCCCCGTCTCCTCAAAGCACTTTGACCATCTTTCCAAGGCAGGATGAGGGGGAGAAGGGCCCCTGTGGGCAAGGGAGACCAAGGGGCTGCTTTGCCCAAGGGGCAGACTGATCTTCCTTTTGGTCCTGGATGCATCTCCCTGCTTAAATCTTGGGGTGTGACTCCTCATCCTTTAGCCCCCCCTCTCCTTTCACACCTAGAAAGGTGTGAAAAGTGACCTTTTTTCTTTCAAACTCCACCTTTTTCTAGTTATTTCTCCTAGCAACAGCTTACTTATTTCTTGCTTTTTTGTGTGTTTTTTGCTTGTTGTGATTAGCTAGCACTTTCAGGGGTTCCTCAAGGTTCAACGTTGTTACTGCTGCTATTCAACCTCTATTGGAAGCTGCTGGGGGAGACCATCCAAGGATGTGATGTACACTGACAATTCCCAATTGTACATTTCCAACTGAGACCAAGTGGGGCCATCGAGGTCCTATCCCAGTGCCTGGAAGCTGCTGGAGTCTGGATGGTTGACTCGACAGAGCCTTTCCATCTTTGCGTGCAAAGTAACAAGTCCACATGACTTTAGTGTTGCCTATCCAGTGATGGACTTGTATAGCAGAGTTATCTTGTAAACTGTTGAAAGATTACATTTTCTTGGCAGGATTAACAGTCTGTCTCCTGCTTTGTTTCATGTGCAAAGGACAATTTCCCCCATATTTCAGAGATTATTTTTAGTCCATCCTCCTCCTCCTCCTCCTCCTCCTCCTCCTCCTCCTCCTCCTCCTCCTCCTCCTCAATTAGATTTATTCTGGCTGCCCACTCTCAAAGAATGCATGGCTTACAGCATCAAAATGTGTAATTAAAAGAGTTTAAAACATGTTAAAATACATGTTTATCTTTTTATTCTTCCATGATTAAAATGCCATTTTTTTACTGCTTAGAAATAAAAGATGTCCACCAGGTGTTGCATATCACCCCAAACTGTCCGACTTTTGCTTTTCTTCTGCACCAGTGGCTGGAGGTCTCCGTCGTATTGACTGGCTGGCGTGGCTTCGGACTGAGAGCACCCCACAATTCCTGGGGCTGCAGCTGAGCACCAGCTGAACCAGCTGGTTGGTTACTCACAATGGCGGTGCCACTTCTTCTCTGCCCAGAAGATCTGACGTGAAGGGGGCGGCTCCCATCACTGATCCTCAGAACATCAGTGCTCAAGACTTGTCTCTTCTGCTTTGATGCCACCAAGGTTGCTTCGGTGTCCGTAGTTCTGGCATTGTGTGTGCCAAGCAGAGGCACATCTTTGCGCATGCCACTTTCCTTTTGCCTCAGGCCACATGGGCAGCTGAGCTCTGGCCATCAGCCCCTTGTCGACTCAGATCTGCCTTCTGCTCTTCCTTTTTGGCTTGCTGGATGTTTCATGATCTTCCAAGGATAGATTAACATTGCCGCGCTTGTGAATGCCTATTTTGCTTCAGGGAGGTGAAAATGGAGGGCTGTCTCTCTCTCTCTCTCTCTCTCTCTCACACACACGGATTGCTTTACACTGGGTGAAAAGCTAGTCTGAGAGCCTGTTAGGATATGGTTTGAGCCTAACTATGTTGTACAGGCAATATAAGTGTACTGTAACCTTAGGATGTAACTGTATTATGTGGCTTTAATACTGAGTCATGCTGTAATCACATAATTACTGGTTGTGAGAATATTTAAGCAAAGCTTCTGTAACGTGTTCAGTTGCTGCTATGATCTGCTGTTGAGAGGAAGCTGCAATGCTATGCTGCTGTTAATGATGAAGCTGTGATGATAAGCTATCATTGAGAGGAGGTGCTATCTGTAATCATTGTTTGATGGATCTGCAACTATCGTGGTTTGTGAACCAGAGTGAGTTTGTTATTCTAACCAACTACTGTTTGTTGAGTAAGAAGATTCTGTAACTACTGGACTGATTTACTGGCAAAGACTTGGAATTTGTTTAAAGACTATGAGACTGTTTTTCTACTATAAAGTAAGCCTTTGATAAACCAGTTTGCTTATCTCTTATTCATTGCTCTCAGCAACGTTTCTCTGTGCAATCTACTCTGCTGGTTGGTAACACAACAACAATAACCTTAACATTGGTTATGGGCCCAGAGCAAACCATAACTAACTAGGATTGTTAAAAGCCAAACTGAGTTAATGTGAATAGAACAAACTGTGTTTGTGATAAACGATCTAAGTGAAGATGGCACTAGAACAAGCAGCAAATTTTTCCATGATAACCTGTGGGAATGCAGTGGCCATAGTACATGTATAGACCAGTTTAACTGGTTGGACACTTGTATGGAGCTTAGCATTGAAATAATCAAACTAAGAAAAGCGGGTTCATATGGATACTCTCTGAAGGGCCCTATTCATTCTCTCTTTGTTTATAACATAGGCTGTGCCTGTAAAAGTAAAGATGTCTCTTTGTATAAACTTTCCTGAGAGGCAAAGCAGACACATCTCCTATCTCTTTGTAAACACATTCCTCTAGAATCAGATAAGGGAGATGGGCCTCTCGCCTGGTAGTATCTGATACCAAGCAGCCAGAGTTAGGTTTTGCTTTGTATCTTTACCATTGTTTCCCTATCTCTTGTGTGTAATATGAGATGTGTGGCCATAATAACGCCTTCTGATGACGCTGTATTTGGGTAACTAATAAAAGAGATTGTAGCTCTTTGTTTGCTGCTCTCTCATCCCGAGAAAACACTTGTCCTGTGTTTTTTCTAATCTGGACCATACATGAGGAGCCCGCCAGGATGAATTCAACATCTGGTGTCCCCGACGTGATCTCTGAAACAGATACGTCTCGACGTGATAACCCGCTGAGGCTATACGTTTCTTGGAACCCGTTCTCACCGCCTGGAAGAGGCTGTGCACCTCGATTTCGTCTGAAACACGACGACAATCTTTCGTGAGTATGGGGGGGAGTCTTACCAAGCAGCAAACGAAGCATTTGCAAGAGCTTGGTGAGATATCCAAGACTAATATTATTGGTTTTTAAAAGATAACGGGAAAGTCCTGCCCGTGATAAAAAAGAATTTGATTTACCTTCTAAAATACTTTTGGCAATAAAAGGGCTCTTTAAAAGTGAATCTGTGGAAGCAGATGGGAACATGCCTCCACAAACCTCCCCAGCCCTGAAAAATTTTTTGCACTCTGGAGATTAGTTATAGAGTGTTTTATGATACATTAAAAAATAAATAAATAAAAGCCTTCAGGACACTGTTAATAGTTCCTTTTCAGACTTTGTTGAGAGATTGCTCTCACGTTAAATCACCCACACAGACGCACGGCATGAAATTAAACATCAGCTCATTCTGAAGGAGTCAGTTACACCCCCACTAAGCAGAATTTAAAGAAACAGTTAGACAAAAAAAGGGGGATGGATAGAATAAATTGCTGAAATGCTTTCAGTGTGTCTGCCGGCTGCAATTTTGCAAGCTTCTTCTGAATGTGCTTAACAAGCCTTCAGAAAAATGCTTGTCTCTTGCAAGCGTCAACAAAAGCTCCGGCTTTTAAAGTTACCCAAAGTTAAATTTGCAACAATTACTGGGTATTATTAATTAGGACTGCTCATATTTCTCTTTACCTATGCATTTACTTAGTCCATTATTTGAGTTATTGACAAAAAGAAAAAAGCCAGGAGATTTAATTCTGTTTTAGAACAGTAAAAAGTACATTGCTTTATTTGTCTCATTACCATCTAAAAATGTTTTACCCTTTATTTAAGCTATTGCTGAAATTATAACCTTGGGACGTAATCCAGACTGTCGAAGAAATGGAACTGATCTAATAAATATTATTCTTTCTATCTCAAAATCTGACTTTTACTTTTGTCTTCAGAATAATTCATCTCTTCAGTGTGCTCTAACTGACTATGTAAGCTGTATTTCATATCATTTGCCTAAAGATCCTAGGTTTACTTGCTTAATGATTTTCTCCAGAGGAGCCATTGCTTACAAGGATACTCATGACGACATCTGGAAAGAATCTTACACTAATTGTCTGCGACTATCTTAGCTTTCACATTTTTTCTCAACAAGCTTTTAATTTGATCTCTGACTCTCAGTATGTTTCTCAGGCTGAAAAAATAAATAAATAAATAAATAAATTGTTTATTGTTCTTCCCACCCGGGGTTTAGCAGGAAATAAAAGTAGAGCCTGTCTAAATGGGAAGACTCAGATAATTTGAACTAATCAACTTGAAGTGATTTCTGTTAAAAATATTTTGTTGATGTGCATCTATAATGATAGTGTGTGGAATTGATATGCTTGGCTGGCCAGCAAAAAATTGACTGGGTTTGAACTTGAAACTGTGGAAAACCGGGCAATGGTTATGGGCCCATATCACCTTTTGTGATTATGACTGTTGCCTGAATTTTTTCACTGTTTTGGGAATAAACTAGTTCATTGAAATAATTTGAATGACTGATTCGCATGAAGGATGTATTATACAAAAGGTCTGATTGCAGTACAGATGTGAATGGGTGTGTATTGGATTGCATGAAATGAAATGTAATTTTGTGTATAAGCACTTTTTTCTTTTCTCTCTCTGCCCTCCGAGGAGAAGGGAGGCTTGGTCTGTTTTAAAAAAGTTTTCCTTTCCCTCACCCCCTCCCTTTTTTCCCTGGGAGATGAGAGGCACGAAAAAGGGGGGGGGGCTACTTTGTACTTTTAACCATTTTTTTTTCTCTCAGAGAACCAGCCAGAGAAAGGCGGGAGTGAAAGGGTGATATCTGATACCTGCCTTTGCAGAGCACTGAACGGCTCAGAATGCAATTTTGATTTTTTTCCTTCTGAACATTTTTGACGTTTTAAATACTTTCATACCCAATTCTATTTCAGAGTATTGACTCAAAATGCTCCTTAATGTTTTTATGTCTACGTGCATTTTGCATACTTAACAAATGGCATGTTTGTTCTTTGTTTGTCTGTTGTTTATTTGTTTGTTTGTTAGGAATTATCACAGAGATGAGTTAGAAATTACAATATGTAGACAGAGAGATAAAATACTTAGGACATTTAATTAATGAAAGAAGTAACACCTGAAGAGTTGAGGAAATTTTTAGGATTGACTGGATATTGTAGGCTGTGAATAGATAATTGTGCTATTTTGAATAAAGACTGGTATGCAAAGAATCCAGTGTTACAGGGAATGTAAGAAGGAGTTGAATTGTTTAAGAGAAAGTTGGTTTGCACAGATTTGGGCTGGCTTGGAAGTCAAAATGGCAGTGAGAGAAGGACTTGAATGTTTAGTGTTATAAGGAGATTTGTTTATTGGAAGGTTATAGATGTTGTGGGTAGCGGAGACAGAGATTGGAAGAGGGAAATGACAAAGCTGCAACTGCGCTCATGGTTATATCTTCCATCACACCATGGGACAGTCATGCCTATTTTCATCAAAATAAAAAGCTTTAGCGAAACAATTTGGTCTCATGGCAGCTGAAGTGACTGCCATCATACAACAATGTCCTACCTGTAGTCAACAAGCTCATTCTATCCCTATGGGTGTTAACCCTAGAGGACTTAAAGCTTGTGAAATCTGGCAAATGGATGTAACTCAGTACCCATCCTTTGCCGCATGGAAATATTTGCATGTTTCCGTGGACACTTATTCAGGATTTATTATTGGCATTCCCAAAAAAGGGGGGAAGCAACCAAACATGTAATAAATCATTGTATTCGGACTTCTGCATCAATGGGACGCCCAATTGAACTTAAAACTGACAATGGACCTGGGTACACCAGTACTGCCTTTGCAGACTTTTGTAACAAGTGGTCCATCACACACAAATTTGGCTTATAAAATTGAAAGAGGAAAAATGCCTCGGCCTCCCAGCCATGCAAAACAAACTCAATCTTTGTTTATATACTTTGAACTTTCTTAACCTGACTGGACAGCCTCCCACATCGGCTGCAACCCGTCATTTTTCTGCTTCTCAATCAGCCACTCCAAAACCGAAGGTATATTTCCGCCAACTACCTGATCCTGCATGGAGAGGGCCCGCTGACCTTATTACCTGGGGCCATGGATATGCTGCTGTCCAGGACAATGATCGCATCATTTGGATCCCCAAAAGACACGTAAGACCATTTCATTTACAACAAAAAGAAGGAGAAACCCTTGGTGCTGACATTTAAGAGAAAAAACATCTTGCTGAGTCCTCCCGGCAACAGACTCTTAACGCAAGGTGGTGACCATCAGCTTTGCAGAACTACACCGGAAGTTGGTCCCCTGCGCACAGCGGAAGATTTCATCAGGAGACAAAAATACCTTCACATTGTACATATACATTTTAACACTTTCTTACACATACTAATGTTAGTAGAATTGTTTTTCTAATTTTGCTAGTAATTTTGTTTCACACGTATAAGTGACTATGATTTGTTTATGGCCTTGGACATTGTTAGCTTTGGGACTCTCAAGTGACCATGTAAGAATGCTCCTGCCACAAACGTATTGTCTATGTACAAGGTCCTTATTTTCTACCTAAGTCTACTCCAACACCTAAGGTTCCCATATTGACATTTCCAGCTGAGGGGGGAGTGAATAAGAACAATGGGCCTCTGTAACAATTGCATAAAGGAGACTATATATCATGGATTCTGGAATTAAGTTACGATCTTGCATCTATTGCCCCTACATCTCATGATCCTTCATGTCAGCAGCCTCTACATTCAATCATGATGGGACAGTAAAAGATATTCAAATAGCTGCTAATCGGACAAACTCCACTACTCCTATTTCCTAAACCACACCCATCACTGACACTGGGTGGCTCATTAAAAACTCAGATATTAAGAAACATCTTGCCCAATCTCAGGTGGCAATGAACTATTGGGATCTTCATTTATTAAATAACTGGACAGTATATATGTTCAACGAGACTATCAAGGTGCTGAAGCTGATGAATAAAGAACTGGCTGAAATCAGAGAGGTAGTCTTACAAAACCGATATGCCTTAGCTAAAGGAGGCAATTGTGCCCTTATACATTCATGTTGTTGTACCTATGTATCTGATTATCAGTATAACATCACTCACACCATAGAACATGGAAAACTTGATCAAAAAACAATCCCTTATCATCCAATGGATCTGGCGCCATTGACATCTGGGCTGCTCTTTGGTCATGGCTCCCGGATGGTTCTTGGTTGAAATCAATTATGCCAACTATTGTATCTATAATTGTACTACTTGTTTTGCTTTGTTGCTGTATCCAATGTCTCCCCTCCCTTCTGCAAATGTGCAAAGGTTTTATTCCCTCCAATAGGAAGGACGTCCTGATAAGTGAAACCAAAGCCCTTCTGGAACTGGAGGAACAAATCAGGTGTGGTCAGAGGAGGTGCTCGGGACTTGCAAGATAGGGCTTCCAAGATAACTCAGAGGTTACAAACTCCTGACATGTGGTTTTCTTGGGTGCCTGAAACCGGATGGATTTACAATTTGTGTGAGCGATTTGTGGAAATGTATAACTGGAATACAACTCAGAAACATGATGGCCTACCTCGCTTGACATCTCCTGGCCACTTTTCCACTAACTTTGTTCACCGTAATAAAAGGATGGGTGACCTAAAAATATTTGCAGAAACCAGATGGATGAAGAACATATTGTCTACTGTACTCATGATCATTGCTTTGCTTATTTCTGTATGTTGTAGTATTCAATGTATTCCTGATTTGTTTACTATGATGATAGACATGTTTCCCAGGCATAAAGAGAACATCATAATAACAACACAGCTGAACCCTGTTGCAAAAAACAAAAACAGAGGAAATGTGGGAATGCAGTGGCCATAGTACATGTATAGACCAGTTTAACTGGTTGGACACTTGTATGGAGCTTAGCATTGAAATAATCAAACTAAGAAAAGCGGGTTCATATGGATACTCTCTGAAGGGCCCTATTCATTCTCTCTTTGTTTATAACATAGGCTGTGCCTGTAAAAGTAAAGATGTCTCTTTGTATAAACTTTCCTGAGAGGCAAAGCAGACACATCTCCTATCTCTTTGTAAACACATTCCTCTAGAATCAGATAAGGGAGATGGGCCTCTCGCCTGGTAGTATCTGATACCAAGCAGCCAGAGTTAGGTTTTGCTTTGTATCTTTACCATTGTTTCCCTATCTCTTGTGTGTAATATGAGATGTGTGGCCATAATAACGCCTTCTGATGACGCTGTATTTGGGTAACTAATAAAAGAGATTGTAGCTCTTTGTTTGCTGCTCTCTCATCCCGAGAAAACACTTGTCCTGTGTTTTTTCTAATCTGGACCATACATGAGGAGCCCGCCAGGATGAATTCAACAATAACCCGGCTGGATGGAACAAACTATGTATCCTGGTCTGCAAAATGTACTCTACTTCTGCGTAGAGAAGGACTGTGGGATATAGTTAATAATCCACCGGATGTAACAGCATGGGATCCTGCTGATGAGGAAGATGAGAAGAAAATAACCAAGTTTAACAGAGACAATGAACGAGCTCTTTGCATTATTGGACTAACACTGGGTGACCAACAGCTTGTCCATATTCGTGGCGAAGAGTCTGCTGCTAGGTGTTGGACCAAGTTGAAGAGACTATATGTTCGTGACTCTGTGGGTGCTCATATTTATCTCACGTGGAGATTATTTAAACAACATCTTCTTAAAGGTGGAGATATGATGGCTCATTTGGAATCCATGACCAGAATTTTCCAGGAGCTGCATGAAAAGCAACTTGTTTTCTCAGAACTACAACAAGTTTATATAATTCTTTCTTCATTGGACGATACCTATGACAACTATGTTTCTTCGTTAGAGGTTTTGTCCAGAGATGAACTGACATTGGCTGGCATAACCGGTAGGTTATTGGAAGAATCCAAAAGAAGACAAGAAAGGGATCAGTTGAGAGTGTAACAGCCAAAAGAAGAAAAAATGTACTCAACTGCCTATTTTGTAAAACGTTGTTTTGCTTGTGGGGCTAAAGGGCATATAGCTAAGTATTGCAAGAATAAGAAAATGCCTGTTAGGGACAATACTAGACCCAAGAAGGGTTGTAATTTAGCTATATCAAGTTCAACTACTGATGTTAACCAGGATTGTTGGGTTGTTGACAATGGTGCTTCTCAATCAAGGCATAACCCAATATTGATGGCTAAATCTAAGTCTGTTTATAAGAATGTTAAACCACATGATGAATGTATTCATCTGTTACACAGGAGACCTGGGCATTTAAATTTCAGGATGTTAAAGAAAACAGTTCAGTTATCTGAAGGGATAAAACTACAAGCCTGTAGTAAATATCTAAATTGCAATGCCTGCAATCAGCAAAAAAGTAGGGTTACACCAGCAAACCGTGTTAATGGTTTTAAAACTAAAAATCCATTAGAGGTAGTGTTGATAGACCTAATTGGACCCAAGAAACCTAGCATTGGAGGTGCCTGCTATATTCTGAGCATAGTAGACCATTATTCAAGATATGGATTCTGTTATCTAATGAAAACAAAATGTGAAACATTCCAGCATATTAACAACTGGCTATATTTTGTAGAAAGGAAACAGAAATTTAAGGTTAAATGCTTAGTGACTGATAATGGTACAGAATTTACCAACCAAAGATTAGAAAAGTTTTTGCAGGATGCAGGGATCCAACATAAACGGTCTGCTCCGTACAGACCAGAACACAATTCGTATATTGAAAGACAAGGTCAGATATTACAAGCCATGACTAGAACTATGTTGGCAGATTCTGGTTTGCCTGAAAATTTATGGGGTGAGGCTGTTATGTGTGCTAACCATGTGTTAAACAACGTGGTTCATTCCTCTACAGGTGAAATACCATTCACCTTATGGCATGGGAGGAAACCAAATCTTAGTTACTTACACACATTTGGAACCCCAGCTTGGGTACATATTCCATCTAGTTTAAGGAGAAAGGATCAACAGAGAGCCAATGTTTTTCGTTGGCTATGAATCAAATCATAGATCTTTTAGATTTTGGGCACAAGGAACTACTAGTGTTTACTGTAGTGCAAGTGCTAAATTTCTAGAGCACAAAGGATGGGATAAACTAGAGCGTGCAGATTATAGACATGATAATACTGTTAGTATAAAGCATCATATTCCTGATGATATTCCTGAGGATTTAGATGATATAAAATCCTCTATCAAAGAGGAAGAACAGGAAGTAGGTTTAGAGGATGCAGTTTTAGGGGAGGAGTCAGATGAACCATCTGCTGTAAGTCCTGTATTACCTAGGAGATCAACTAGGGAAAGGCATCCACCTGATCGATATAAAGCAACTGTAGTTTGCCAGGTTAATATTGAACCTTCAAGGTATGAGGATATCAAGCTCTATCCTGAAAAGGAACAGAATGCTTGGAAGGAGGCAATGAGTAAGGAAATTAATTCTTTAACCAAGTTAGGTGTTTATGAAACTGTGAAATTGCCACCTGGTGAAAAACTAATAGGCTGTAGATGGGTTTACAAAATTAAGAAAAGCATAGATGGGACAGTAACCCATAAAGCTCGCCTTGTAGCTCAAGGTTTTTCTCAGACCGAAAAGGATTTCGATGAGGTTTTTGCTCTAGTACTTTACGAACAATGCTAGTGTGGGC
This sequence comes from Pituophis catenifer annectens, assembly GCF_029215685.1. Lineage (NCBI taxonomy): Eukaryota > Metazoa > Chordata > Lepidosauria > Squamata > Colubridae > Pituophis > Pituophis catenifer. Next base: position 355,293,198 of record NW_027256881.1, read on the forward strand.
AGCTAAGCATAAATATACTATTAACCATATAGATGTAGAGACAGCATACTTGCATGCTCCATTAAGACACACCATCTATATGAGGAAGCCTTTAGGAGTTGATACACAAAACCACACTGATTGTTGGAAGTTAAATAAAAGCCTTTATGGTTTGAGACAATCAGGGTTTGAATGGAACCAATGTATAGTTAAAGAGCTAAATAAGATAGGTTTTCATGAAGGTGTAGCGGATAAATGTCTCTTTAAAAGAGAAAATAATGGTGTAGTATCATTTTTGTTATTGTTTACAGATGATATAGCCATAATAACTAAAACTGACAATGAAGCCATAGATATTGTTAAACAGTTAGAAACCAAATTTAAGATCAGAAATTTGGGAAATATTAGGCATTATTTAGGTTTAGATATCAATCAAACAGCTAGAGGTTATAAAATATCTCAATCTAGCAAAATAAGCCAAATGTTAAAACGTTATGGCCTGGAGCTATGTAAGCCAGCTAAAACGCCTATGGCACAGGATTTTCAACAAGATGAAATCCAAAGTCCTAAATTTAGTAAGGAGATCTACCAATCTCTTATAGGTAGTCTATCTTATATAAGCAATTGGTCAAGACCTGATATTTCATTTGGAGTAAACCAATTAGCGAGATATAATGCAGAGCCAACTGATAGGCATTGGCAGGCCGCAAAGCGTATATTAAGATATCTGAAAATGACGATGCATTATGCATTGTATCAAGAACCTAACAATGATTTAGTATTAACTGCATATGCTGATGCCAGTTTTGCTACTGATGTGACCACCAGAAAATCCACATCAGGTATAGCTATCATGTTAGACAATTGTTTGATTGGCTGGAAATCAATTCGTCAAAAACATATTAGTCTTTCGACTATGGAGGCGGAATTCTCATGTTTGTCACTAGTTTGTACAGATCTGATTTATTATAAACAATTAATGATGGATATTGGTTTAGATATGGATTATCCAATTGTAATACATGAGGACAACCAAGCTGCTATTAAAATGGAAACAAATTTAGCAGTTAAAACTAGATCTAAGTATACTGACATTAGGTATCTGAATGTTCATCAGTGTATTCAAAGCAACATGGTTAAGTTGGAATATTGTATGTCAGAAGACAATATAGCTGATAATTTTACCAAAGCACAAGGTGCTATAAAACATAAAACGTGTTGTGAAAGCTATGGATTAAGAATCTAAACTGTATATATTGACCTGTCCAAAGGGGAGAATGTTAGGATATGGTTTGAGCCTAACTATGTTGTACAGGCAATATAAGTGTACTGTAACCTTAAGCTGTAACTGTATTATGTGGTTTTAATGCTGAGTCATGCTGTAATCACATAATTACTGGTTGTGAGAATATTTAAGCAAAGCTTCTGTAACGTGTTCAGTTGCTGCTATGATCTGCTGTTGAGAGGAAGCTGTAATGCTATGCTGCTGTTAATGATGAAGCTGTGATGATAAGCTATCATTGAGAGGAGGTGCTATCTGTAATCATTGTTTGATGGATCTGCAACTATCGTGGTTTGTGAACCAGAGCGAGTTTGTTATTCTAACCAACTACTGTTTATTGAGTAAGAAGATTCTGTAACTACTGGACTGATTTACCGGCAAAGACTTGGAATTTGTTTAAAGACTATGAGACTGTTTTTCTACTATAAACTAAGCTTTTGATAAACCAGTTTGCTTATCTCTTATTCATCGCTCTCAGCAACGTTTCTCTGTGCAATCTACTCTGCTGGTTGGTAACACAACAACAATAACCTTAACAGAGCCCATGTAGCTTAATATAAGTTAAGTGTAAAGTGATGCAATTTGGGGACTCTCCCTGCCCCAACTTCACATATGCACTGAGAGGGTCTGTAACTGACTGGCAAACAGATCTCGGGGTTAAAATGGAGAACTCAAGAAGAGTTCCGTTTAGTGCTTAACGCTCCAGGTTAAAAACCAGGAAATTCTGAGTTCTAGTCCTGCCTTAGGCATGAAAGCTGCCCGGGTGACTTTGGGCCTGTTGCTCTCTCTCTCAGCCCAACCCACCTCAGAGTGCTGATGAGGAGGAAATAAGAGGAAGGAGTATTAGTTATGTTCACTTCCTTGAGTTATTTATAAAAATAGTAAAGGCAGGGTAAGAAAATCTAAAAACTATGCTGATTCAGCATACAGTGGCGTATTAGGAAAGGGGTTAAAAATAAGACGACCCATGCTATATTAATCCTGTTCAGACATGTAATGCATTTCATCTGCAGTCCTGCCTGGGGCTTTCTGGCTACCCCATTTGGAGAATGGTACAATAGAGCTTCGGGCTCTGAAAAGCACAACTGGAGCGGAACACAACTGTGGCACAGAAACACCTGAACTGAAGAAGGCAAGGGGGGGGGCGTTTTTCTCCCATAAGAAAGCTGATGGGAGAAAAGTCTAAGGAGAGGACGGGATTTCTCCATGTAGCCTGCAACGATGAAGTAAACTCCAAGATTAACATAATCCCAGGAGGAGAGCCTTCTCTGTGGGGGCACCCACCCTCTGGAATGAGCTACCCCCAGGAATACAACTAATCCCGGACCTCCGGACCTTCCATCGAGCTTTGAAGACCTTCCTATTTCAGCAAGCTGGGCTGGCTTAAAATTTTAATGGGTTATTTTAAGGGTAATGGGTTTTAATTTTTGGGAAGCCAATTCGATTTAATTCTGTTTTTAAATTATTTTAAATTTTATATTGTATGTATTTTAATTTTAGCTGTTCACTGCCCTGAGTCCTTCGGGAGAAGGGCGGTATACAAATTTAAATAATAAAATAAATAAATAATAAATAATCAAAAAGGAAACAATACGCCAATCTGGGATCTGCCAAACAAGTCGACAGTAAACAGCCTGACCAAAGAATGCCTTAAGATCTCCGCCCCCATCCACCCCCACCCCAACAGAGACAGGGAGAGACAACAAGGACATGAACTGGGAGAAAACCCTTCCTTCCTAGTAGCGCTGCTGATGTTACCTAGTTGGGTCACAGAACCCCTGCAAGAAACCAGCCAAGCCCAGAGGGCACCAAGCAGGGGTGGGTTTCACTTACCTTTGCTACCAGTTCGCTTGTGCGCTTCACTCACGCGTGCGCCACTTCCGCACGTGTGAGCGAATGACGTCCAGGCGGGTGGGTGGAGCCCAACACTGGCGCCAAGGATGCCAGTGGTGTCCTCCAATTCAACCCCCAGCTGCAAAGGTTCCCCTTTAAAAGAGCCGTGGTGGCGCAGTGGTTAGAGTGCAGTACTGCAGGCTACTTCTGCTGCCTGCCGGCTGCTTGCAATTTGGCAGTTCGAATCTCACCAGGCTCAAGGCTGACTCAGCCTCCCGTCCAGATTGTTGAGGGCAAAAGGCTGACTCTGTGAACCGCTTAAAGAGGGCTGGAATGTGGTATATAAGTCTAAGTATTATTGCCACTGCTATTATTGGCGCCTGCAATCGCCCCGCGGGACTCCTCACCCGCGGACGCGGCCAAGGCTACTGACGCCCATCGGAGGGCAGGCCAGCAGTCACCCCAGGGCGGGAGGGCGGACGGCTGGGCCCACCTGACTGCTGGCACCCCGTCTGGCGCGTGGCGGCACCGAGATCGGCTTGCCTGCCCGCTCGCCCCTTCGCGGTGGCCGGGACCGTTCGCTCGGCTGCGCGCCCTCCCGCCCTCCGCCGCTGGGGGCGCCCGAGGCCTCCGCGAGCCGTGGCGGGCTTGCGGGCAGCGCGGCCGGAAGCTTGGCTTCGGAAGAGGCGGAGCTCGGGACGGAAGCGGCTGCGCAGGCTCCTGGGACGGCGCGGGATGGCGGCGGGCGACGAGTTCGGCTCCGGGGCGTCGTCGGGCCGGCTGGACCCGGGAGCGCTGATGGAGCAGGTGAAGGTGCAGATCGCCGTGGCCAACGCGCAGGAGCTGCTGCAGGTGAGCAGGAGGCGCCGCCGCCGCCGCCGCCGCCTTGCAGGCCCTGCGGCGGGTCCCGTGGATGCGTCGCCCCGGAGCCCTCGTGCGGCGGAGGCGGGTCTGGTGGGGCCGGGCCTGCGGTCGGAGGCTAAAGGCCCCCGCCCGGCCCTTCTGCGGAGGGGGGGGGGAGCCCCGGGAGAGGCTGCTGACGCGGGAGGGGGCTTTGCGGGGGGGGGGGAGACGGATCCAGTTGGGACCCTGAGCCCTTCGGCGGCGGTGGTGGGGAGGCTGCTGACCTCCTTCCTTCCTTCCTTCCTCCCCTCCGGTCTCCCCCCCCCGCCCCCCACCCGCAGAGGATGACCGACAAGTGTTTCAGGAAATGCATCGGGAAGCCCGGAAGCTCCCTGGACAACTCGGAGCAGGTGAGCCCTGCGGCCCAAAAGGCCCTTTGGAGCCAGTTGCCTGCTGCCCCTCCCCCCTCCCCCCTCCTGACTCGGCCTCTTCTCTCCTCTTCCCCACAGAAGTGCATCGCCATGTGCATGGACCGCTACATGGACGCCTGGAACACGGTTTCCCGCGCCTACAATTCCCGTCTCCAGAGGGAGCGGGCCAACATGTGAGAGGGGGACTCTGGCAATCACCTTTGGAGAGATCGGTGGACTGTTAAGCGGTCAGCCTGATACCATTAAAACGTTGGCCCAGATGCCCCTCTGTCGTCCCCTCGCCTGTGTCGGTCAGAGGTCTTGGCTGCAGCCCCCAGGAGGCAAGGCCCGCCAGCCTCGAGAGGCTGATGTTGCTCTGGAAGGGGGAGTCCTTATTTCCTCTTTCAGAGTTGTGTCTGAATTGGAGGAGGGGGCTGCTGGTCTGCTTTCTGGGACCTGCCTCCCACTGGAGCTGGAGAGGAACGGAAGACCCCAGACTGTTGTTACAGCCTGTGTTGCTAAGACCTGGCCTTCGAGGGCCCTTCGTTCCCTCCCTCCTTGAGGCTGGCAGAAGCAAGGCCTGCCCTGCCCCTTCTCTGGTGCTGGGCTCTCTTCACAGCCAAAGCCCCCTTCCCCTGGCCCTTTGGCAGCGAGTAGGCAACACCCCGTCTGAGCTTGGATTTAAGCTGCTGATCTTCTGGGTCCTTGGTTTTGGGGGGGTCCTTGAAGAAGTGAAAGCTGTCCCTCTGCTTTGTGGGAGTGCAGAGAAGCTGCTTTGGGTTAAGTAGGGTGTGGTCGCCGAGCCTTGTTCCTTTGGCCAGCAGTGGAAGACACTTCGATTTCTAGAGTGCCAGCATCTGTCCTTCGATAAAATGAGGCAGGCGAGGCTGAGCTCAGCCAGAATGGCTGGTGGGTGGTGCATTGATTGTCCCTGAGGCTGAGAAAAGTACATGGAATATTTGTTCAGGCTTACATGTTATGAGAACTGCCAGAGTGTGTTTTGTTAATCCTTCTTGAGCACATTATGTGCATCCTGCCATTTGGGGGTTGGAGAGAGGAAGGAAGCGGCACATGGGCCGATGCAGGGAAGATCGCCCCAGTTAACACATCCTTCCTTGGGCCTTAGTTTCCTTTCACATTTCCTATTGTCTGAAGACACAGCATTTTCTTGGCATGGTGAAAGGAGGGAAGCCATCCCGCTCCCAAAGCTTGTGTGAGCATTGCAGGGGCTCCTCCTGACAAGCTGTGGAGGCTGGAGGTGGTAGAAACCACCCCCTCCCAGCAGATCCACAGAAACCACATGGAAATTCACAAGTGGATCATTTTCATTTAATGTACCTGCAGCTGGAACAGTCTGGCAGAATCCTTTTTAGGAAAGGGCTTTGGTAGGATCATGAGAGGTCAGTCTCTGTGGGCCTTGGCTCCCCCTGCTGGCCCCAGTAGGTAGGGAGTTATGCCTTGAGGTTCTGCGCAATCCAGCCCCGGACTGCTGTCACCTTGGCATAGACCCCGGGGAAGGAAGGCCGGGCGCAGCCGTAGCCCCAGCTGGTGACGCCTGCCAGGAACCAGCGGCCAGACGGCTCTCTGCAGGCCAAGGGCCCCCCCGCATCTCCCTACGGAGCAAGAGAGAAGCATGAGGGCTTGCAGCTCTGAGCACAGGGTAGGGTAGGGTGACTTTGAGGAATTGCCTCTCCCCTCCCCTGCAGAACAGTGTTCCAAGGCCTTTGCCATTCCTGGCGGCCATAGGGGCGCTGCTGCTGCTGCGTGGAGCTCACCGAGCAACTGTCGACGCCCCCCTGCGGGAAGCCAGCACAGAGCATCCGGCTGCTGATCTGGATGGGGTAGAACCTCCGGCAGTCCTGCTGTCGGATCACCTGAACATCAGCCTTTTGCAGGCGTGTGCTCACCAGGCCTGTGAGTAGCAAGACCCCCGTCACATTTCTACCCTGAGCTGAAGAATCCCATGCCAGGGCATCCCCGGAAGACCCTGGGCTTGGTCTGATGAGAAGTTGGTTGGCCCCAGATTGAGCTGTGCCCCATGGGGACAGGGCTTGTCGGAAACATCCGTACCCCCCTCCTTGGTGGAGCCCCAGCCGGTGATGACGCAGGGCCTGCCCTCGCTGAAGGCATGGGTGCGGTCTGGGAGGCAGATGGGCCGGATGGAGCTGGTGTAGTGCAGGGGGGCAGCCAGCTCCAGCAGGGCCACGTCGTAGTCCAGCATGTAGCCATTGTAGAAGGGGTGCTTGTGTATCCGGGCAATCTTCTCCGCTTGCCCCTCAAGGCCGCTCAGGAAGGGTGTCCCCAGGACAGCCACCCACATCTTGGGGTTGCTGTAGCTGCAAGAGGCAAGGCTGTCAGCCTTTCGGAGGTCTCAGGAGAGCCCCCTCCCCCCCCCCACAGCGCCCACACTCTGGCCTGGCCAGGGTAACCATGGAGGTTGCTGAGCCCAAGAGGCCTGGGGTGGCCAGGGCAACCTTCTGTGGGGCTGGCGGAGTGGGAACAGAGGGGGCACAGCTTGGAGGGGTCCGGGCCCTCCTCCAGTCCCCCTCACTCACACATCGAAGCAATGGGCAGCTGAGAGTAGCCACCGCTCAGCGATCACAACAGCCCCACACGTGTGCTGCCTTCGCTGCAGCCACAGGCTCGCCTGCCATGGCCACTCGCCCTGTGCTGCACCGCTGCCCCCCACGATCTTGCTGAAGGCTGCAGTGTGGGCCAAGCCGCAGTCTGCCGGAAAGGGCCAAAGCAGGGGCTGAAGTGAGGGTAGACCAGCCCAGGAACTCTTTCCCCCCCCCCACTTCTGCTGGAATGGGTGTCAGGGGCAGCCCAATCGCCTGCCATATTTCCAGTCATTGATGGCTGCAACTAAAGCACACTCAGAGCAGCTCTGACCCAGAGCCTACCTCCTTCCCCTTTGTCCCCCACATGCTGCCACAGGATTCCCCTTGCCCCTCGGGTGCAACTGGGCCCAAGCCATTTTTGGAAATGATGGGGACAGCGGGGGACCCCTGGAGATCACAGGGGAAGTGGCTGGCAGCCCCTCTCTTCATCAGAGAGAGACTTCCCAGCACCCTATTGGGAGCCCCCCCCCCCGACATCTCTGTGTCCCTGTTTTTCTAAAGTCCTCTCTCCCCACTAGACCAGTTGCTGCCCCTGGTGAAATGAGGGTGGGGCTGGAGGGTGAGAGAGGTACACACTGCAGCCGATCTCATCCCAGCCGTTGCCACAGTCAACGATGCCGTCACACTCGGGGTTTGCTTTCCCGATGCAGACCTTGCTGGAGCACTTGAATGTGGAGGGGGTGCATGGCACGGCTGGGGGAGGAGGGGACAAGTGGGTGAGTCCAACTGGGAAGCCCAGCTCCTCTCCCCACAGGGAGCCAGAATTCCCACCCATGGCTGGTTAAAAGGGGTGGGTGCTGAGCTTGGCAATGTAGAGTCGTGTCGGACAGCTCTGCCCAGAGGGCATTTCCTGGCAGGCCACCTGTCACAAGCGATTGTGGCAGAGGGAGAAGAGGACTGCTGTTGGGCTTGCTCTGCCACGCTGGCTTGCACACCCCATTTACTTACACACTGAGCCTTTTCTTTCTGCCCTGTACCTGGCGGCTGGGTGGCCTGGGAGGCGCTGACTTCCTGCCCGGGTGTGGTCAAGCTGGCAGGGCCAGCACTTGGGCTGAGCGGTGTAGGCCTTTGCTCCAGGCCAGAGTCGGTTGAGGCAGTGGTGGTCCTGGATCTGAGGGGCTCTGCGGTGCTGAGACAGGGCAAAATGATGCCTAGGATCCAACTCTTGAGCTTGGTGATCCGGGCGTAGACCCCCAGCTTCTTGGCCTGCCTGCAGCCAATGCCCCAGCTCACCAGCCCAGCCAAGTAGAAGGTTCCTGGAGTCTCCTCGCAGGCCAATGGTCCCCCCGAGTCCCACTGGAAAGAAGGCAGGAGGAAGCACCTCTTGGCAAGGGCCAGTGGCTTGATGGTGAATGCCTCTTCTGTTATAGGCAAGGCAATTCCTCCCTCCATAAACAGATGGCTGAAAGAATTCTCAAGCTGGACCTGGACCTGAAAATGCCCTAAATACTCAGTGGGGAGGCCACAGGAGCCCCTTAACCATCCCCCGCCTTCAGTCACCTGGACAGCTGGCAGCAAGTTCCCTGCTTGGCAAAAAGTGGCAAATGGGCAGCGTGGGAAAGGGACACAGGCCTGAGTTGTTCCCTGGGAAGAAAAGTGGAGCAGGCAGCATAGACAAAAGATGAATGCCAGGAGCAGGACCCCAGAGAGGAGGGGGTATGGAGAAAGGGCTCCCCTTACTGCCCTGGCATCTGCCCTGGTGGGACTGATGAGCTTCTCCAGCAGTAGCAGCACAGAGAAGCCATAATTGCCAGGGGCCCCTCTGTCTCCCACCCAGGAAGCCTGTCTTCGCGCTACACTGTGGGGCCTTTCCCTGCATTGCAAAGGAAGGGGAGCGGTCCAGGGAAACGGGCATCCTGTCTCCGAGTAGCAGCAGCAAGGGTGAGGTGAGGGGTCAGGTCTGGGAGACAGCTGCGAAGGGTCCATGTAACCCAGCAGAAGAGTGTTGAACTGCAGGCCCTGTGGTGCTCTCTGAGCTTGGTGGTTTCCGGCCAGACGTTTTGTGACCCAACTAAGGAACATCTCAAGTGCTAGACACTCTATGGTCTTTTAGCACTGTTACCGATGCCTAGTCGGGTCATGAAACATCTTCAAGAAAAGCACCAAAGGCCTCCCTAGTTGTGTATCCTTTAGACTCCCGCTACTGAAAACGGAAAAGAACACTGTTGGAAAATGGTGATATCTGTCCAAAACACACTTTCAGCCTTTATGCCCCTCTCCTCCAGGAGGGGGGGGGCGCTCAGTCCTGAAAGGGCCAGGGAGGGGAAGAAGTGCTCCTGGTACCTGGCAGGCATCCACTTTCCCCTCGAGGAACCCCGCACAGATCATTTGGTCCGAGAGGGAAACATTGTGCAATTCTTCACAGGTCTTCTGCTCAAGGATCCCAACTGCGGCTTGGTGCAGGTTCTCGGGCTGAGAAGCTGGAAGCCCAAAAGGAGGAGGAGGAGGAGACTTCGCAGGAGACTAGTCAGCCCAAAGTCCCAGGCCCCATTTCAAACCACCCCAGACCCTGGGCAATCTTGCCCAGTGTAGCACAGACTGATCTTGCCCAATGGGGTTCAGTACGCAAGGGGGGCACTCTTCTACCCACAGGACACAATCTGATGCCCGGTTCCCCATCTACTCTGAGGAAGTTCTTCCTACCATTGCCATCCTGGAGGCTGCCCCAGCCCGAAACCAGGCATTTTCTGCCCACAGGGAACTTGTGGACGGCCAATGGGAGGCAGATGGGCTGGATGTATCTGCCAAAGCGCAGCGGCCTGACCAGTTCCAGCACCGCAACATCGAAGTCCAGTAGGGCAGGGTCGTAAGAAGGGTGGAGCACCACCTGTTGGATGCCAACCTTCACAGAAGAGCTGTCCATGGCTGAGAGTGAGGTGGTGCCTGCGAAGGCAGTGAGGTGTCCCACCTTGGTCCTGCTGATACAGGAACAGGAACGATGGCCCATTTGTCCACAGGCAGAGCATGCCCTGTGCACCTTCCGTGCACCCCGGGCCACCCCCAGGGTTGAGGTTGGATGGAGCAGGGCCCGCCTTGGGGGAGGCAGACATGAGGCAGAATGGCAGGCGACTTTCAGGAGTGCCTCAGCCCCAATGGGGCACCCCTCCCTCAGGTTCTCCACTGCCACCTCCTGCTGAACAGACCACAACAGCAGCTGCTCAATTACTTCCCCTCGGTGGAACCCAAACACGAGCCTTCCAGAAGAGAGCCCAGCTGCCAAAGAGATCCTACTAACAAACACTTACTGTTTAAAACAATGTGCAGCTGAAAGCAGCCATCGCTCCCCAATGATTGCGGCCCCACAGAAATGCTGGAGACCCTCTTTCAGGGTGACTTGCCAAGGGACTTCCCCGTGGGATGCTTCCAGGCCACCCACAATTTTCATGGGTTTGGAGAAACCAGGCCGCTGACCACACTCTGCACATAAACAGGGAACAGCTATGGATGCAGGAGGGGGCCACCCCACCTCCACTCACTCCCTGCCAGCTGCCCTACCTGAGGGCTGGGGGCTTGAGGCTGCCGGTCTGCTTGAGGCTGGGGAGGCAGAGTTGGGGGTGGAGCTGGGGTGCTGTAGCCTGGCTGCGCTTGTGCCCACGGTTGGAGCTGAATGATGGAGCCCAGTGCCTGGGACAGCTGAGGCGGTGGGGCCCCTGGATGTGGCCATGGTCTTGAGGATCCAGTCCCAGAGCCGGATCACACGAGTATAAACACCTGGGCGCCTGGCCTCTGCACAGCCAATCCCCCAGCTGACTATCCCTGCGAGGAAGAAGCGCCCGGAGGGCTCTTGGCAGACCAGTGGGCCCCCGGAGTCCCCCTGTAGAAGGAAAGGGCCAAGATGGGGTGGATGTCATGCAGGGAGGTCCGTCCAAAGCCTGCTGGGGGTTGGGGACCCCTACCTGGCAAGAGTCAACCTTGCCCTCCAGGTAGCCAGCACACATCATCCGGTCGGTGAGCACACTGCTGCCGTAGAGATTGCCACACAGAGCCTGGTCCAGCAGCTCCACGGTGGCTTTCTGGAGCAGCTCCGGCTTCACTACTGGGAGGGTAGGGGAGGATGAATGCTAAGTGGATCCTGGCTTTGCTCTCAGGGCAGCCTAGCGGGGTTGGGGGCTGAGGATATGCTTGCAGGAGCAGCAGCAGCAGCAGCTATGGGCTAGCTGGATTGCCTCCCTCCTCCTCCTCCTCAGTGTAACACACCAGCAGCTTTGCATGGGCACACAAAACAGTTGTGTAGTTACGCTGGCCTTGCTCAGGAGTTTTCCCTCTACCACACCTGAGGGTTGGTGCAGCAGCAGGAGTCTCCCTTCTCGGACTGTGGGGACAGTGGTGGCCTCTTTGTGTCCCTGAGCAGCCACAGGTTTCCTCACATGAGGAGGTGGAATTGACAGGTTCAATCTCCCTGCACAAACCCTGGCCCCAGCAACATCCCTTTGAGGTAGGCCGGTCAGCTCCAGCCCTGACCGGAGGATTCCTTCTGTGCCGCCTCACCCTGTTTTTCACCTGACCGCCAGGGACCCCACTTACAGAAGTCTTCCTTCAGGTATCCCCAGCCGGAGATGAGGCACTTCCTGCCTGGGGGGAACCAGTGGGAGGGGGCTGGCAGGCACACGGGCTGGATGTATTTGCTGAAGGCAAGGGGCTCCGCCAGCTCCAGTAGGGCTGCATCGTAGTCGGCGCTCTCCACATTGTAGGAGGGATGCTGGAGGATGCGCAGCACCTTGGCCTGTGCCCGGCTGCCTTCACTGCCACTCAGCCGGACACTGCCTGCCTGGGCCATCCAGGTGCGGGGGTCCTGGAACCTGTGAAGGGACAGCTTCAGTCTCCCCTGGTTTCCCTCCCTACCCAGGAGGTCTCAGGGAACTGCAAGCCACACTTTCCCTAGAATGCCTGTCTGGGACAAGGCCCATGTTTCATTTGTGACCTCACACTCCATTGTTGCTCTCCTGACTATTTTGATCTCACTGGGCACCTCAGCCATCCATCCCTTTTTCTTCTTGCTATTTTGAAGAAGCTACGTGGGCTTGGGGTTTCTTCTGCCCCTGTCACCCCCTTCCTCTCCCTCCTCCTCCCTCCTCCCCATGCTGTAGCTCTATACCCACTGCATGCTCCCCACCCCCCAGTGTCCCTACTGACTGCCTCTTTCCATCCTTGAGCTGCTCCTTCCTGGCCTCATCACCTCCCCCCCACCGCCAGCCTCTTATTCCCCCTTGGCACCAACCCACTGCAGCGGGCTCCCAGGCTTACTCATTGAAGCAGTGTGCAGCAGACACCAGCCACCTGGCAGTCAGGATGGCTGCCCCACAGAAGTGTTCATTGCTCTCTCTCAGGCTGACCTGCCATGGGAACTCGCCCAGCAGCGCCTCTGATCCCCCCACGATCCGAGTGGCGGATCGCATGGCTGGCCTGGTTCCACAGTCTGCAAGAGAACATGAGGGGCTGATGGTGAATAGGGGAGTCCAGGAGAGCCCACCCACCCACACATTAAACCCCGGAAACCTACAAAGGGAGGAAATGCACGACAGAGACTTTGGCTCTGATTTGAGGTTTCAGAGCCTCTTCTCTTGCAAGTTAGGAAAGCTCCAAACGCAGTTGCCCCACCACCCCTGGTCAGTTCTTTTATAAGTTTGCAGTTTGAAATTGGTCAGAGGGGAGGGTTCCTGTTTTTTTCTGACATGGCAAAAGTAATGTTTCAGCCATCTGTTGTCCTCCTGCTTATGGTCACTCTGGCCTGACTGATCACACTCTGAGTGAAGATTAGCTCCAAAGGCTTTCTTGTGCACAGGCAGCCTCCCACCACCTAACAGCCCCCTTCTGGTTTCCTAAGGCCAGGTGCCCCTCTTCATGCCCCCCCCCCCGGAAGGTAGCCTCTCTGGAGACTCTGCCCCCCCCACAGAGGTCAATTATCTCTGCAAAGGATCCTGCACTCTGCATAGTTCAGCTCTCCATATAGGGAGGCACCCACAGTCTACCCATCCTCCAAGGGAGATCAGCACGGAGAATCCCCAGCTTTGCAGAGGCAGTGAGCCCAGCAGCTCCAGCAGCGAAAGACCCACCACACTCAGCCTCGTCAGAACCATCTGAGCAATTTTTCCTTCCGTCACACTGCACGTTTCCTGGGGCTACACACTGGCCATTTTGGCAGGCAAAGGCCTCCCCTGGACACCTTCCTGTGAACATAACAGTGAGTGGCAGAATTGACTCCGGGGTTGTTCTTCCCCTCAGCACAGATACTGGGAGTGGGGCGGGGGGATGCATTGGGGAGAGTTCAGCCCTCATTGGGTTCAGCCATGGTGCTCAACACCTCCTGTAATTGAGGTAGGAAATCTCTGCCCTCGGCAGCCTGGGCTTTTGGGTAGCAGTTTGGCTGTTCTTTTCCAACCTCTCACTCCTGCCCCCAAATGCCCCTGTTCTCTTGTGCACAATGCTAAGGCCAAACGGGCCCCCAGTTCCCAATGCTGCCCACCAGGAGGGAGGGATGGAGCTGGGCCCCCCAAAATCAGGGTCCCAGACCGGTTCCATGGCCGACCAGCCTACCTGACTTGAGCTCTGTGCCTGAGAAGGTGACGTCCCATGGCCCTGCTGGAAAGAGGGGGGGGGATCAGAAGTGAACTGCAGGTGAGCAGCACAGGAGAAACTAGGCTAATTAGGGGCACACACCACCCCAGTCAGCCTGGGCCAAAGGGCCAGAAATAGTGCAGGGATACCCAAGAGGGAAGCAGCCGAGATGGTGCCATAGGTGGGAACCCTGATGCCCTCGTTGCTCACGGCTGCTGCCAGTCCCCGCCTCAGGACGTCCTCTTCCATGCCAGGGCTGGGCAGCGGTGCAGAAAAGCAGAGGTGGAAGCGGACAATGAGGCTGGCATTGCCCTCCCTGCCAAGCAGAAGCAAGAATTCCTTACTCTCTCTTTCTGACAGGAGAGTGGAGGAGAGCCTCCCCCCAGGCCAGCCCTCCGGCCCCTGCCCACCTGTATTGCAAAATGGTACACCTGAAGCAGCTGCCATCCAGGGATGAGTTCTGAAAGCTGCTTTTGAACTGAACAGTCAGAAGAACAAGAGAGCACGTTGGCCTTGTTGCTGTGCCCATCAGACCCACACTCAAACGGGGGGCGGGGCAGTTTCAGAGCAGCCTCGCCACATGAAAAGATCCATGCCATCTGCTCACTCAACCAATTAGCCAAAGGGATGCCTCACCTGGGGCTTAGAGGAGGCATTGCACACACACCCCAAGCTGGCTGGCAGGATGCATTCCCTCAACCCTCACCTGGGAACAGCCCAGCCAGCCATGGAAGGTCTGACCAGTCTTGTGTGCCTTCCCAGGGTGGGGGAGAGGCTTCTCTCCATCCCTTAGAGCTACACTCCTGGGGAGCACTGAATGGACAGCCCTGCCTCAGGGCGGAACAGCATCTGGTGGCCCTTCTCAGTGGCTCGCCCATAGCTCATTGTCTTGAGAAGGGGGCAGGGGGTCCTTACCAGCTGTTCCAGAATAGGGGTCAGCAGGCGGGAGTAGCCAGTACTGGGCTGCTGCAAACTACTCTGGTAGGGGATCCCTCGCAGCTCCACCATGTGCTCAAAGTGGGTTTCTTGCTTCCCAAGGAAAACTGCAGCAGGAGAGAGCCTCGGTGCTCTGGTGGTTGCCAAGGGCCCCTCCAAGCACTGCCAGGCGCCTGGCCCACCCAACTCCTTCCCCCTGCCAGCCGACATGGTTGCTTAGCTGCCAGGGCCCTGCCAAGCTTTGGGGCTGTCTGTGATCTCAGCCACAAGAGGGCTACTGCTGAAAGGATGGGCAGCCCAGCTGCTGGTTTCTCTTGGCACAGTTGCCGCAGAAAGGTCCTGGCACAAGATGAGCACCGAATTCAGACTCTCCTTGTCTAGCCAAGGGGTTTTCTGTCCCTGCCCTTTGCTTTGCAAAATTGCAGCCATCTCCAGAGGACACACATCCCTCCCCTCCCCACTGGTATCTTTGCAATTCTTGCAAATAGCATGTTGCAAGTCCCCCACCCCACCCCACTCTTGTTTTCCCCAAGGCAAGCAATGAGGTTGCTCACTGCCTCCTTTCCCGAAGGGTGCCAGGCCCACCAGATCGGGTAGCGTGGGCCCACTCCAGGTCCCTCTCCTTAAACATGTTCAGCTAGTTCTGCCACCCAAGTACTGCCGGTCTAGGGAAAAAGGAGCTCAGCCGAGGTATGGGAGGCGCTGCTTGGGGCTACTCTATTGGGCTGACAAGAAGGTCCCACCACCAAAGAGCTTTTTCTTTGTCAGTCCAATGGTGCATACAATTTGTAGGGGAATTTAAGCTCCATGGGGGACCCCAGGTTAACCCCCAAACCCATTTCAAAGCAACTCACACACAAGGATGCCCACACACAGGGCTGTTGCGGTGCTCGTGAGGATGGTGGCCAAGGCAGCTCGGCTGCAGATTCCACCGCCAGCCAGGGGCCGTGCTGTCTGTCTGTCCAGTGCCGGCTTTGAGGTGATGCCTGGTGGTCCCATAGCTGCCCCACAAAGTAGGATGGACCTGGAGATGGAGAGAGAGCAGGACTGAAGTCCCCTCTCTCTGCTTTCTAGGCCTGGAGCCCTGAGGACCAGCACAGCCTCCCACAATGGCCTGTTGAGACACAGGATGTCCACGTCTCAGGTGGGGGAACTACGCCGATGCCTCCCCGGTCAGCAACAACTTCCCTGACCCAGCTATGATGTCTCTGCAAGAGAGAGACAAATACAGACACACCTCATGGCCAAAATTACCTGAGGGAATTACATAGCGTCCATTTGAATGCCTTGTAACCTGCAGAGACAGCTCCGTTGGCCTCTGCAACCCTTTGAACAGAGAAGCAGGGCCCAGAGCCAGTTTGCAGCATGAATGGCTGGTTATTGATTCATTATTTATTCCTTTAGTTCCCAGCTTTGCAAAGCCCCATTGAGCCTTATAAGCCCAGTGACAACAATGAAAGCTGGTCTGGTGTAATGTTAAGGATCGGACTAGAAACCAGGGGTGAAATGCTCCTGGTTCGGACTGGATCACCCGATTCGGTTGCAATGGCAGCGGGTGGTTCGGAGAACCGATAGCAAAATCCCTGTCCACCCACCCCCCATGCCCAGCTGAGCCACGTGATCATCAGAGGCTTTTTTTTTTCTTTTAAAAGCATTTTTTATAACCTCTTCGGCTGAAGAGGTTGTAGAAAAAATGCTTTTAAAAGTTAAAAAAAAAAAAGTTGGCCACACCCACCCAGTCACATTACCCTCCACCAAGCCACGCCCACAGAACCGATAGTAACAAATTTTACATTTCACCACTGCTAGAAACTGTGAGTTCTAGTCCTGCCTTAAGACAGAGCCAGATGGGTTAGGGTTAGTGATGTCATATCTATGTCCAATGTTTTTTTAATTTTGTATTATTATTAAAAAAAAAAAAAAAGACAGAGCCAGCTGGGGGACTCTGGGCCAATCATTCTCTTTCAGCCCTAGGAAGGAAACAATGTCAAAAACCTTGCCAGGAAAACTACAGGGACTTGTCCAGGAAGTCACCAGGAGTCAAAAAGGTGCACATATTCACACTAATGAAACAAAAACCCAATAACAATGTTAAAAATAAGATTTCAGGTTCCTCATCCCAGTTGTCTACCCTGCTCTCTGTCCCATGAGGAGCATCAGTGTGGGGCCTTCCCTGCAATGGGAGGGCTTGCCTCCAGGTCTTCCCTCTGCAGTGCTCAGCACTTGCCAGCAAAGGCTGGGGAAAGGGGAGCTGGTGACTCCTGGGCTGGCAGCTGAGGCAGGGCAGGGGTTGATTACAGATGCCAGTCTGCCAGGTAAGTTGCTCTGAAGAATCTGGTGGTGCCCCTCGGTTGGGAAGGAAGCTTCCCCACCCTCACCCCAGTGCCTTCTGATAAGCCAATTTCAGCTTCCTCCTGGCTTGCTGCTGGCTCACTTTCTGCCCATGCTGGGAGCTGTTCTCCCACCAGGGGAGCTGAGAAGCCTCTCCATCAGGGGAGGCCTGCAGCGCACAAGCCAAGCCAAGAGTTGGCAAAGGCACCTTCTCTTCATGCCACATAAACAACCTTTGAGGGTTGCTAAGGCGGGAGGGGGGAGGAGAGGCCAAGAGAAATCTGATGCAGTAGGTGGCTCCTCCCAGCCCCCCCACCACTGGGGGTGGGGGTTGTCTACAAGGCAGTGAGAAAGGGCAGCCTGCCTTTGTGTGCCTGAGAAGGAGGGGGTGGCTGCTGCCTGGCTGGGCGTCCCTGCCCATCTGTGAAAGGGAGGCAGTCCAGACAGCAGACAATGCCGGGCTTGATAGGGGCCTCTCGATCCCCCTGGCCTGCTTGCATGTCAATGAGCCGTCCAGGGACAATGCAGGGCAGGTGAGGCAAATTGGAGCCAAAATCCTTGGAGCTGCAACCTGGCCTCCTCCTCTCCTGCCCAGAGGCAGATCCCAAGCAGGGTCACATTTCAAAAGAGAGTGGGAGGGGGGACCAAACTAGGTTTATTTGCGTCAAACCTTGGTTAATGCAACCACTCTATTATTTTCCATATCTACACTCCCCCACCCCAATTGTTTTCCCACAAGTGCAGGATCTGTTCTCCCTCCCAATCAATTGAGTGTTGACCCATCATTTGTGTTTGTTGCTAGAGCAGAGAGAGCTGGACTAGCCTAAAGTATCTTAGCTGCTCTGGCACCTGGGTGGGACTAGAACTCACTGTCTCCTGGTTTAGCCTGGTGTTTTAACCACTAGAGCAAACTGGATCTCTTTTTCTATGTTGGCAATTTTTGTCACCTTAAACCTCGGGTTGGAAGAGATCACAGGCTTTCAAGAGGAGGAAGGGGGAACAGGTTCAGGTCCCCCTGCCAGCTAGGAAATGCAGGAAAGGGGGCAGTCAGGCCAGGGGTCCCAGGAGAGAGGACAGACTGGGGCTGCTACTCCCCCTGTGGCAGGCTCAGAAAGTCCAGGGCTGATTTCTGATCAGCTCCCATGAGACCTTACTAAAAGGGGTGGGTGGGTGGGGAGAGGGCCCGAGACACAGCCCACTTCCCACCTGCTCTTTTGGGAAGTGGGAAGATTCTACTCCTGGTCAGCTTTTTGACCAGGAACTCCCCCCACTCCCAATGCAATGGGCATGGGTCAGAAATTCCGTTCATGGCTTATGCTGCCTTGGGGGCTCGCAGCTAAGGGCCCCTTTGGGCTCTGTTGTCCCTTCTCTGGGCATTGCCAGACCTGGAGCTCATTGCTGCCAGCCAGCATCCCTTCTCTGCACACATGTGTCTCCCTCCCACATTTGCATGGTCTGGAGAAACATCCCCACCATCCTTTTTGCTAGTTTTCCCTTGTTTTCCCAGGCTACATACCAAGTGACTTTCAACTTGCTCGGCAGTGCAGTCCCCTTGGTTGCCCTTAGCCCCAGGCCCTGCCTTAGTTCTGGGCTGGGCTGCCGCCCTCCCGTCCAGGCTGCACGCACCTCCTGAGCAGCCACTCCTACATGAAACAACTCCCGTCTGCTCTCATCCCCATCACCTCTCTGGCTCTCAGGTTGGCTGCGAGGTGGGGGGGGAGGAGGGAATCTCTTAAAGGGACAGGAGCCGCCTGGAATTGCTTGGACAGGGTGGAGCTGAGTCAGAGACATGAACAGGGTTCAAAAAGGGTGGAAAGTTTGGTCTGCCATCTTTCTTGCTTGTCCATAGAGATGGCCATGGTTGTCCCAAAGATGCTCTTTTTTTTTTTATTTGATTTATATGCCGCCCTTCTCCGGAGACTCAGGGCGGCTTACAGTGCGTTAAGCAATAGCCTTCATACTTTTGTATATTTTATACAAAGTCAGCTTATTGCCCCCACAAACTGGGTCCTCAAAAGGCAACTGGATTTTCTTGATTTTTTTTTCTTTGAAAACGTTTTGCTTCTCATCAACTGAAGAATCTTCTTGGATGAGAAGCAAAACATTTTCAAAGAAAAAAAATTAAGAAAATCCAGCTGCCTTTTGGAAAAAGCACCTTTGTAGCATCTTTCTTGCTTATTTATAAAATTGTCCCATTTATGTGGTCTCTGCACCATACACCTCACTAGAGCATTCTAAAAAAACAGTGAAAACTTGAGGTCAATGCTTGTTAAGAGCAAGAATCAAAAACTAAAAGGACATCCGCATATGAGGACCCGCACCTGTCTACCTAGTGAGCCCCCTAACGCCCAGAGACTGCAAGGTCATCCAGGTCTTGAGCTGGGCATGCGGTATCAGAAGACCTGTTCCTTGGCAGAGTCTCCTGAGTCCCACCAGGGAGGCACTGCTTGATAAAGGGACCTATGTGGCTTCTTGGGGGGGGGGGGCTGAATTAATCAGAGACCGATGGCCCTGCAGGTAAGTCCGTCCCATGCTCCAAAAGATTTGGCTGGCAACGAACAGCACCTTGACTATAGAGAGGGGGTCTCAGTGACAAATGGAAGGATGTTGCTGGCCATAACCTCATTGGTTTAACTGACACCCCTTCCACCCCGTTCACTAATTATAATATAAAACGCTATGGGATTTACGGTGCAGAAAGCAACTTTTCACACAGCATGAAGAGTTTGTACTGGCTCACAACATGTGGACGAGCGTCCGCTTGACTCTGCCACAGAGGAGGAAGGACAGGAGGAGCGGCAAGTAACCACATGCCAGCCTTCCTGGCTAGCAGGGGCAGGTACGGGGGTCTCCATGAGCCCTTTTCCTGGAAGGCTGCGGCTCCTCAGCCACCAACAGCTGCACTTCTTCTCAGAGAACTGGCATCTTGGAGATTTCTTCATGCCAACAGAACAGAACAGACGATGGCATTGGTCGCGCTTACCAAGGATCCCTGGTGAGAGCGGGATGGGGGCAGTGTGACCATCCTCACTCTCCTCAACCTATCAGCGGCCTTCGATAGCTCGACCAAGGTCAGCTATGGGGGCTGAGCTGGGCAGCAGAGTCTCACGCAGGTTCAGCTCCTTCCTCCCATCGGTGTTAATAGGGATAGAGAGGTCCAGCCCTCAGCCACCATCTCGTGCTGTGCCACAGGGTTTGGTACTCTCTCCACTCCTCTTTAATATCTACATGAAGCTGCTGGGCGAGATCAACTCTGGGTGGAGATACTGGCAGGACACTGATGATGCCCAACTCTGTATCTCCACCCCTGGTGATCCAAGTGATGCTGTGGCCACCCTCTCAGTGCTTGGAGGTTGTGGGGGCCTGGATGGGGGACAACAGGCTTCAATTGAACCCTGGCAAGAGCAAATGGCTTTGGGTGCACAAGGCCCTGAGATTCAGACTGTCATCTTTAATTCAGAATGGGGTGGCACTACCCCCAGACGAATCTGGCCCACAACTTGGCGGTTCTCCTGGACTCACGATTCCTGCTCAAGCCAGCAGGTGGCAGCCGCGGCCAAGAGACCCTTTGTGCAACTTTGGATTGGGTGCCAGTTGTGTCCTCTCCTGGATCAGGGCTCCCTGCACTCGGCTGTTCAAGTCATCTCACGGCTGGACTACTGTAATGCTCTCTACATGGGGCTACCTTTGAAGAGCATTCGGAAGCTACAGCTGATACACTATGGTGGTGCAGGTAGTTCCTGGGGCCCGAAGAATGGCATTACTGCTCTGCGAGCTGCATGGGTTGCCAATCTGCTTCCTGGTGCAATTCAAGGTGTTGGTGATCACCTTTAAAACCCTTCATGGCAGTGGATCTAGGTTACTCAAGGCACCGTCTCACCCCACTGGATTGGCTCACCCCACCCGTGCCAGCAGAGGAGGCATGCTGTGGGCCCCAGCAGCCTAGTTATTGTGGCTGGTGGAGTCGGGGAAGGGGCTTCGCTGCTGTTGCGTTGATCAATCAACTGATCGCCATCCATGGAGGTGAATTCACATTGGAATCAGAAGGGGCCAAGGAACCCAACCCCTCCTCACCAAAGGAAGCCAGACTCTAGCTGTCCTCTGGCTGACTCACCATAAACCAGCATAAACAGTGCTCTGCTGAGAGCAAAGTGGTCCCCTTCATAACAAAGCCGGCAGGCTAGGTCAATGATGGCAAACCTTTTCGGCACTGTGCCCAAACTGGAATGTGTGCATGTGCTGGAGCGCCGGAAACCCGAAGACCAGATGGCCGGTGTGCATGCGCACTGGCCAGCTGGTCTTCGGGTTTCTGGCACTCCAGCATGTGCCAAGAGCAGCTAGCACACCAGAAACCAGAACAGCAGTTGACGACTGCGCGCGTGTCCAGAGAGGGCTTGCGGGCCCCCTCTGGCATGTGTGCCATAGGTTTGCCATCATTGGGCTAGGTGATCCCTACAATTTTGGCCACCCAAGATAAGGAAGGCGAACTTCCCATCCCAGTTTCCCTTCCTCTTCGAGAGATTCTCCTGACTGCCTGGGTTTGGTTGACTGGAAACAGGCTCTCCACAGGCTCCTTTGGAGCAGCCCTAAGTCCACCAATGAACATCCATCTGGGCAGCCAGCGCCCTGTCCTGGCTCATCTGGGCTTGACTCACAAACTCAGCCACACGCTAGACCTGGTTTTTATCCCAGGGCAGCACAAATAACTGTCCTTTGCCAGGGCTGGATCACTCCCTGCTTGGTGCCATTCCGTTGGGGGGACAAGCAGCTTCCTTCCAGGGGAATTCAGAGTTGTGCAGACACAAGGCCAGATGGGGCAAGAGGGGCTGGCAGAGCGCATGGTGTGTGCTCTGCAGTCCACAGCCAACTGAGAGCTACTGTTAGGCAAGGTCAGAGTGTGAGGAAGAAAACAGCTGGCCGTCCCCATTGGGCAGCCTCTCTGACCACTGCCTAACCCAGAACGTGGAAGGAAGAGAGCTGCCGGCCAGCCCTGGAGGCTTAGCATCCCTCCCTCCCTCCCTCCCTCAAGATGTGGCAGTGGTTCCCCTGCCACAAACTTTGACTGCGTTGTCAAAATGTAGTGCTAAACAAAAATGATACTTCAACAAGCAGATTTGTGACATAGCCACACAAGTCTACAAAAGGCTACCCCTTAAGGTGGCATTAGAGTGAAAAGTTGGTGGCTTAACCAATTATATTGGGGCACTGTTACACACACGGCACCATTTTGCGACTTATTCTGCCAGATACCTTAGCAGACAAAGAACAGGTGTCAGTTACTTTTGTTTTGTTTGCCGCCTCCTGTCCACGGAATTGGTTTGCATTTATTATTTTATATAGCTACCCAATTTGCAAATTGTAACTAAAATAGGACTAACATGGTAGCTAACATAAAATTAAACACTCAAAAAAATAGCAGAATTACAGAGTTGGAAGGGACTTTGGAAGGTCCCAACCCCCTGCTTGAGCAGGGGGTCATATACCATTCTCAGGCATATGTTGCATCTCCTCTTAAAAGCATCCAGTGATGGGGCACCCACAACTTCTGGAGGCCTTCCTCCGGTTAATTGTTTTCACTGTAAGTTTCTCCTTAATTCTAGGTGAAAATAAGCCATGAGCACAATGGTGGAACCAGCAAACCATCTAAACAAGGGCCAAACCCAATCTGTCCAAAAGCCCACCTGGGTTCCCCCATTGACCTGGCCCTGCACTGGGGGAGAACTCCCAAATGTTTGATGCCTCAGGGCGCAAGTTCAGGAGACGTTCTTGAGCTGCTGACCAGGACTTGAGTCAGAAGACAAAGGAAGAAGGTGAGTTACTGCAAGTCGCCTGGAATCACATCCAGGGGCTGGGAAGCCCCCCACCCCCCCCCCAACAACAAAGTGGGAACGTAGCAAGTCTTGGGAGCCCAACTGGCAGCCCCGGATTTCTCCTGCTTGTTCCCATGTCAGAGACCTGCTGTCCTCCCACCCCCACTGCTGCTCTCCCCTCCCCACCCAGGGCTGAGATTTTTAAAAATGCAGTGAAAGAAGATGGCATTTTTAGGCTTCCTATGCACTGGACAGTCCTGGCTGCTGATGTCATCACTTTTCAATCTGGATGGAGCCATCCACCCCACACACAATCAGGAAAAGGGTCCTGCCGTAGCCCCAGATATGGGGAACCTGCAGATCTTCTCCATCCCTTGACAGACCCTCCTTCCACAAAGGCTGAGCAAAAAAAAAATTAAGGCGTAACATTTGGGCAAGAGCAACTCAAGTTTCATCAAGTTTATTTTTTAACCTGCTTCAGTAAAATAAAAGTTCCATGTACATTATTTATAAAATGGCTTAAATTAAGGCAAAATCCTGTAGTGTCTAAACAAGTGCTTGTCGTTCTGCATGAGAGAGAGAGAGCCAGGCCCACTGACCAACACCCCCCCCCGCCCCGCTCCCTCCAATTGCTCCAAGGGATCGGGATAAACCTCTCCGAAACAAGGCTGTTGTATCCCTTCCTCGGCTGACAGCCAACAGAACAGGGATCGGCCAGCGACTCAGCAGAAGCCAGTAAATCTTTAATATGCAGGCTTGTAAAGCTACATTTTACAGTCCAGAGAACAAAACAAAACAAAAAAAGAAGAAGAAGAAGAATGCAAACACACTACACTGAAACACAAAGACAACACAGAAGCCCTCTGGCCCAGGATGCCGAGGAGGAGAAGCTGAAGGGGGACCCGACACTCCCCGTGTTAAGACTATTGTCCCTGGAAGGCTACCAGTTCCCTCCCTCCAACTGCCTGCCCTCTGCTACTTCAATGCCCCCACCCCTCAGGAGGGCCGGGGGAGCTGCAGCCACTTCCTTTCCCAAATCACCTGTCAGGAACCTTCTCCTTGAGTCCCAGCTGAGCCAGAAGAGAAGGGACACACTAACCCTAGACCGCTGCCTCCACCTCCAGGAATTCAACAGACTAAAACCCAGGGCTGCAGCACCGAAGCAGGGCTCCGGCAGTCACTTTGCAGGAAGACTTCTTGCCTCTCGCACGGCCTTGTTCCCTGGAAGTGGCCTCGAGGCAGCCACAGGCTAGCCATAGGCAGAGGCAGCCACTTCCATGAAGAGCTGCAGGCGTCTGAAGTGACAGCCCAGAGAGCTGGGAAAGGCACCCCACTTCCTCCTGAGCTTAAGGGGCCAGCAATTTGGGGTGCCATGCCCCAGGGTGTTAGTCTGCAGGCCCCGACAGCCCTTCCTTCCAGCACACGAGCCCCCAGAAGAGACAGACAGAACGAAAAGCCTGCGGAGACAGAGTGGACAATTTCTTTTTGAGACCGGCTCGTTCCTTGAGGATAGAGTGAGTGGGTGGCCCCTGGGAAGGACAACCAGCCCTGCAGCGCCTTCCACGGAGAGATGAGTTTTAAAAAGAGGAAACCGTTGGAGAAGAGCTTCTTCCCAAAGAGCCCTAACTTATGCTAAAGCGATTATCATGGCCACACAAGTGCAAATACTGCCTAGTTTTTTTTGTTTTTTTTTAAAAAAAGATATTAATACTAACCAGCAGACTAAAACAGGGAAAGGAAAGGCATCTGCTTGCTGATTTGTCTTTTAAATAGTTGAACTTCTATTCGAACCTTCGTAAAAGCACCATATTCAAAAAGGAAGGGGATTTGGTATGAAACGCAGATGGCTGCCCCTCCAAAGTCCAACCTGGGAGTCTCCTAATGGCCCAAGAATTGACATCGTCCCTCTGAGCGAAACCCACAGGGGACCAAACCAGTCCTCAGCTGCACTGGAGGAGGGAGGGGGCCGGGAGAAAGGGGGAGAAGGGACTCTAGCCAGACTGACTATGCTCGACTGGGGGGCTCATCTGTCCCGGAGCGTCATCCTTCAGAGGGTCATCGGGCGGCTCTCCCCATGGCCTCTGGGCTGGCGGTTGGTCGGGCTGGGGCTCAGCAGCGTCGGTCTCCTCTTCCTTCGCCTCTTGCTCCACCTCCAGGAAAGGGGCGTGTGGCTCCTCCTCCTCCGGGCCCACGGGGGTGCTGGCAGGCTCGCTGGGGGGGGCAGTGGAGGCAGCTGCTTCTCCGTCGGCCTCTGGGTGGGATGCTGGAGGTACCTCTCCTTTCGGGGGAGCAGGGCAGCTGACAGGGGAGACGACCAAGGAAGGATGAGGTAGCTCTTTCTGCGTATAGAAAAGCATAGGTCAGGATCACAGGGTAGAGAGAACTGACCCCCAACAGCATCTGGACATGGTGGGCCAGAGGCTCTCAAGACACCCCCTAAATCCTAGACCCTGGGGAGCGAGGATGGCTGAGAGCCCCAGCCCAACCGGGCCTTTGCTTGAAAGCGCAGCCCCCTCCCCTTTCTCCCCTGCTCCGGTTCAGCTTTGCTGCCAGAAGAAACCCTGCATTGGGCAGCACCCGTGCCCATTCGTCAGGAGCAGCAGCCAAAGGGCCCCGGTCAGTCTTTAGGCTTCTCGTGCCATTCCCTGGCAGTGGAAGGTGAAGAAAATAAGAGGGCTGCTCAGCTCTGAGGGCCAGCCATGGGGCGAGGGTGGAAAGGGGATAGTGGTCTGGGCTGCTTTTCACCACGGCATGTGCCACACCACAAACACACCCAGCGATAACTTTCTGGGTTACTAAATAAACTGGCTTTGGACAGTTCAGTTCTGCTGCTCTCATCTTGCAAGGAAACCGGGGACTTTTCAGCATCCACAAGCGCCTCAAAGAATCTCACCTTCCTGCAGTTTGGGGAACAGGAGGGGCTCTCACCTGCCAACCAAGCTCTTTAACCTTTGGCCTGAAGGCCCACCTCTCAATTTAAGGAATGGCTCGGCCCAATGAATTCTATGCTCATCCCCAAAAGGGAGAACCTGACCAAGCTTTGCTCTTCTAAAATCTCCCCCCCCACACCACCACCGTCTATTGTAGCACCAAGTCTTTTTGTGTGTGTGTGTGTGTGAGGGGGGGGGGAAGGGCAGCCACAACAGTGATACTTGAGAAAGCACAAGGCTGGAGATGGGATGGAAGAGAAGGAGTGAGGGGGAGAGAGAGAGAGAGAGACATTATCCTTCACTTCATCACACTTTCCTTTTTGCTTATTGATTTTATTGTTCAATTGTTGTGAGCCACCCTGAGTCATGCAACATAAAATAATAGCTGGGTAAAAATCCCAAATTGGGTCTGGCTGATGACGGAACCAACCATAAAACTCCACTGCACTGCAATGGATCGGTGCCTTCCCAGGGAAACTTCTAAGGTCAGGGGGCGACTGTGATGCACCAAGCCCCCTCCCTCTTGAACAGGATTCATGGGACACACAGAATCAATATTTTGGCTTTCCTGAGCGCCCCCCCCCCATCTGCCCGCTTGCTTCTATATTGGACCAGGTCAACTGACCATACATAAGCCCTCCCCCTCCCAAATCACAGTCTGCCACTGTTTGCCATGTTCCCTAGGAAGTGGCTTGGGCTTCTGACATAGGGAGGGTGGGAGGCCTTGCCCTGCAGGGTCGGAGGATGAGGGGGCTTGGAGATTCCCCTTGTCCCCTCCCTCCCACCCTCCATCCAGAGAAGCCCCCACCGTCCTAGGAAGCTGGCTCCACCACCCAATGATTCTTAGGAAATATTTTCTGAGATCCAAATGACATCTTCCTCGTTTCTCGCCCTATCCTTTAGAGCCGGGTTTCTCAGAGGGGGGTCTCCCAAGACCCTCTCAAAGGTCCACAAAATCAAAATTATTTGACAGCCTATGTTGAAAAATAAGATGCATTAAAATCTCATCAATCACGAGAAGCAGTAGTTGCAGCGAACGCCTCCATTTTCGGCACATTTGGGGTCCTCCATTATTTCTAAAAGCGGGAAGGGACCACGAAAGAAAGAGAAGCGTGGGTCCAAGTCCAACATTAAATACATCCCACCCGCTTTGCTTCTTCCCCCACCCTCCGGCCATTTAAAAATATTTGGAATGGCTTGGAAACAGAGCTGCTTTGCTGGGCGGAACCCCCCCTCCCTTGCAGGACCCCCCCCCCCATTCCCCAGAAAATGGCTTTTTCACCCCAACCTTTTGCATCGAGAGGTGCGCTGCACCTGCCCCCAAACCAAAGGCCTGGCTTTGACGGAAGAGGAGCTGAACATGAAGGGAGAACAAAGAGGCAAAACCTCTACTCAACTTTAATTCTAGTTAGGGGCTCGCTAGATTCATATCAAACTGGTATTCACCGCAAAGCCGCTGCCCGTCCAGAACGTGGCCAGCTCCCGGCGCCACAGGGCCACGAGGAGGCTGGTGAGGAGAGTGCAGGGCACCAGGTAGAGGAGCGCCGGCTGGCCCTTCCGCATCCAGGCCAGGGCTGCAAAGGTCGCCAGGAGGCCGATGCCATAACCTGCAGGGAGGAGGAAGCGGCAGGGATCTCTCTCTCTCTCTCTCTTTCTCCCGCCCAGACCAGACCCTGGCTAGAAAGAACCCAGACCCCGGCCAAAAGGAAAACAGAGGGAAGCCACCCCCGTCTCTGCCAGCCTCTCAGAAGCCCCAGGAGGGCAGAGGCAGAGCTCCAGCCCTGGCAGATGCTGCCCCAAGGCTCCCTTCTGTGCAGGGCCGGCTGGGGGACGAGACTGGGAAGGCTTTCTGGGCGTCGGGCGACTTCATCCCAGGGAAGGCTCCATCGGTGGGGAAGATGCCAGCCAAAGGCCGCTGGGTTGGGCCTAGAGGGGCAGCCCCTTAGCCCTCAGACAAAGGGGGAGGCAACAGTGGCAGCATACATACCTATGGTGCAAGCTACGAAGTATACCCTGGACGACTGGACTTGAATATCAAACCTGTGGCAGTAGGCCACAAGCAGACCTGCACGGGGAGGGGAGAGGAGAGGAGGAATTCTTTCCTTTCCTAAGGAGCCCCAAGTGGAGTCAAGGCTGTCCGCACGGAGGCAGGTAGGGACATAGGGGTGTACTTCCCCAACCCCCCAGACCCTGGTTCTAGGCCCAGGGCCAGCAAGGGCACCAAGCCCAAGAAGGGGGCAGCTGGGAGGGCTAGGGGCCTGCCTGCCGCACAGCGGCAGCCTCCTCCAGAGCCCCCTGGCCAAGCAGGGAGGGAGGGAGGGAGGGAGGGAGTGGGGCAGGTGTTCGTGCTGCCCTGAGCATCAGGCTGAACCTGGTTGTTGGTGGTGGGGGGGGGGAGGATTGGAAGCTCCTACCTGGTACCAAGATGTCCCCAAATCCCAGGAGAGAGAAGGGTCTGTCACAGAGGGCCAGTGGGGAGAAGTTGAGCCGGGGGACCTTGAGCACCATGGGGAGCTTTGGAAACGAAAAAGGCATCAATTCTACTGGGAAAGCAGCTCCACCTCCACCTGTGCCACAGGACCTCCCCCACCCAGGCTCAAGAGCCTTGGTACTACAGTGGTTTAAAGCACCCTGTTATTAACACAGCTGCCTGCAATTTACTGCTGGTTCGAATCTCTCCAAGGCTCAAGGTTGACTCAGCCTTCCATCCTTTCTAAGGTAGGTAAATTGAGGACCCAGTTTGTGGGGGCAATAAGCTGACTTTGTATAAATATACAAAAGTATGAAGGCTATTGCTTAACGCACTGTAAGCCGCCCTGAGTCTCCGGAGAAGGGCGGCATATAAATCAAATTAAAAAAAAAAAAAAAAGTGGGCCAAAGGGTCAGCTATAACAACCAAATCTTGCAAGTCTGACCGTGCAGGGTCTCCTCTGTCCTCCCCCTCCCCCTGGTGGGCCTCTACCAAACATCATCTTGTTCCCCAACCTGTGCTGAAAAGGGCTCCGGCCCCTTGTGCTCAGTTACTCAGCCTGTTGGCTCATCGGCCTCTCTCTGTGCCCCAAGTGCCCAGCAGCAGCTCCCCTGCCCCAAGGGGAACATGGAAGAACCACGACTGACCCAAAGGTGGGTCTCTCCCCAGAAGAGCTGCTTGCAGCTGGCCCCTCTTTGCACATGGCTCCAGAGCAGGCTGGGCAGGACACACAATGACAGGGGGTCTGTATTTGGAGCACGGCAGGGGGCTCCCGAAGGATTGGCAAACCCAGCAAAATCTCGGCCCTCCCAAGGTCAGTTGTGCTGCCTGCATCCAACTCTTCTCTCTTTCCTCGTACCGTGACTTAGGCATTCTTAGGGAACTCCAGACAGCCTCCCCTTCCCGGGCCCTTTCCCCCTTCCTGTTTTTGAGCAACAGGAAGGGGAAAATTCCTCCTACTCACCTTTTCACGAGTGGATGAGTCAGTCGGTCCAGCAGCCACTTCCACCATGATGCTCTCCCCTGTCTGAAGGGATCAGGGAGGAGGACAAGGTCAGCAGTCCCCAAAGCCTCCCAATGACCTGGAGAGTGTCCCAACCCCACTGAAAACAGCCTTGTGTCCTTCTCCTCCTCCTCCCTTGGGGACTGAGCTCCCCAACTTCTAAACAAGAGAGCAGAAGAGCTGAGTGGTGGACAAAGAGCAGGGGCTCCCTGACCTGGCCAGCAGGCACCCTGGCAGCCTCGCTGGACAGTCCTCTCAGCCAGCTGCCCTTCAGATGTCTCAGATCCCCAATCCTGGTTAGTTCTGGCTTGCATGGATGGATCTGGCAAGGGGCGGTGGGACAATCAAGTCCAAGCAGCCAGAGGGCATCTGCCAGCGCTTTCTCTGGGTCCTTCCTTCTCCTGGCTACCTCTCAGTCCTCTGGCTTTCTCCTCCCCAGATCAGGAAGCCTTCCAAGGCAAGACTGCCCAGCCGGCCAGGGGTGTGAACCCGGGGGGGGGGGGGTGTTAATCCAATGCCCTTCTCCTTCTCTGACTGCCCAAGTCACAGCGGCTCCTCAAAGGAGGGTGGGGCAGCAGTGCACCTACCTTGGTTAGGTATGGAGTAATGAAGACGAAAAAGACGTCATACACAAAGAGGACCAGAAGGAGCAAAGTGCAGCCCTGGGGAAGAAAAGGCCCCAAGTCAAAAAAGGCCACAGCTTCCACTGCAGATCGCTCAGGCCCCGCCTCTTTTGAAGGGTGGGGGCAGGGCTTGGGAGATCCTGCTCCAGGCCCCCTGGGAAGCTCTGCAGGGAGGAGCTGGCTGTTCTGACCTAGGCTTCCCCAAAAAGCAGGAAGCAGAATCCTGGTCCCGACAAAACCCCTTTTATTAAACAAACAGTGAATTCCTCTCATTCACCTTCAGCAAAGGGAGAATTTAGGGTCACAGACCTTATCTGGCTTGGAGAGCTGCCAGGCCGATATCTTCAAAACTTGGCAAGGAGTCTTGGAGAGTCACGAACCAATTAAGTGAACTAATTGTCTCTTGCAAACTCCACTCTCCTTTCGCTCCTCTTTTATTCCCCCTGGGAGGGGCCATTCATCGTCCACCTGTGGCCTTACTCCCAAGTCGACCCTTGTTCCTCAGTTGTTCCCTTCATCTGGCAACTCTGCGCATGTGCACACTGGGAACAGGCTCCAGCTGTTCGTCTGCCTCACTGATGTCTGAATCTGAAGGCAGCTGATAACTGGCATCCGGCCCTGGCCCCCTCCCTGCCTCCGATGCAGGGCCTTCATCAAAGCCTTCCCCAGACTCCAGGACTGGCCCATGTTCCTCCCCAACCTCCTCACTGTCCGAATCCGCTGCCAGCTCTGCTGGAGGGCCACAACACTGGCTTGGTAAATTTTGCCCGACTAGACAGGCTTTCCGTCCTTCTGTTTAAAGCAGCAGCCAGAGCATCTCGTTTGCAAGCACCACTCTCTTGCTCCAGAGCAGCCGAGAGGCATTCCACAAACCCCTCTCTGCCTGCTGGTCTGCCCGGCTCAGTTTATCTCCCGTGGCCAACAGGTAACCTTTTCGGGGCTGCCCCTTCCTGAGGACGGGAGTGCCTGGAAACCCTCAGCAGTCCTTGGTACGCCTGCTGCCCTGCCCTGCTCTAGTCAGGAAGACCAGAGCCTTCAGGCTCTGTCCTGGGGTCTGGTGCCCCCATGTTGCTGCTGGGAGGGAAGGAAAAAAGAGCAGGTGGTTCTCAGCAGCCTCTGGGGAGGGCAGAAGGCGGGTGGGAGGCCCATCATGGCTGTCTCACCTTGAACGTTGGCAATCGGATGGTTTTCAGCATGTAGAGGCAGAAGGCGATCCCCAGAGCGTCTTGGAGGATCCAGGCCCACCTGGGGGGAAGACCCACCACATGTGGCTGACCCTTTCTGCCCTGTGGAGGCCTTGCTCCATAACCCTACCCCCCACAGGCTCTCCCTCTTGGCTCATGCAGGGGCAGAACAGGCCTCTCTGGGTCTGACCCAGAGTCTTTGTGTGGGTTGCAAATCCCTGGTGGCACCAGAGTCACTCTGATTTTGCCTCCTGCACAGCCTCTGCTGTGCTAACCGCAGAAGTCGTGCGGCAGAGATGGAGGGAGGCTGGCTCTCACCCAAAGCATGCTGGGAAGGTGCTGGAGGCCCTTGAGTCCGGGGGTGGGGGGCTGCCTGGGGCAATCCCAGTCCCTCTCCTCCCCCCCCCACACTTTCTCGGGAGAGGAGACACCCTGTGAGGCTTTCTTAGAAGGCCAGAGTGTTGCCAGCAACATTTCAGGAAACCAGGAAGCAGACAGTTGTGGGGGGGGGGGAACGGGGGACGGACACCAGACTTACTGGTCTTCATTTCGGAAGAGACCCCAGACCAGGCTGACAGCAACGCAGAAGGCGGCAAGAAGAAGCATCCGGACTTGGGGCCGTTTGTGGAAATAAGGCCAGTTGTTACTGGGAACGCTGAAAGCAAGGCAGAGGCAGGGCATGGGCATCGCCTGGCAGCAGTAGTGGGCACAGAGGAAAGGGAGGAAGCAAGCTGTGCGGCAGGAGTGTGTTAGTGCATGAAACACTCTCCAAGCACTTCCCTTCCGAAGGGGGGTTTGGGTTTCCTGCATCCCCCTCCCCCAATCTTGCACCCCTCTATCCTCCGGTCTGGGATAGCTGAAGGTGGGCTAGTAAAACGGACCCCAAGGGAGACTCCAAACCACTGGGAAAGAGGTGGCTGCTCTGTTTCCAGCAGTCCTTGTCTGAACGTGGCCCATAACAAAACCACGTGTGCCAATCTGGCAGCTGAAAGGCCAGAGCCTGGAGAGGGTCCCTGCCATCCTGTGGGAGCTGCTCGGGCCAAAAAGCCCCTTCCCCACCGAATCCATCAGCAATCCACCTACCGGCACTTCCCGAGGGGGAACCTTCGGACAAACGGGGAAAGGCAACTGTAGAGGCCGATGGAAGCGGCGAGGCAAAAAATCCCAATGATGGCATACACTGAAGGGGAAAGGAAGAGGGAGGAAAAGCCTTCGGAGGCGGCCCTGGCAGCCAAACCAAGCCAGGGATTAGCTTGGCTATAAATTTGGTTTCGCTATAAATCCGTGGCATTTATAGCTGTCCTGCTCCACACACACACACCCAACACCCAGCCCTACACCTCTCACTCCCCCCTCGCCTTGGTGAAGCCAAAGCAACGTCCTTGAAAGCAGAAGAGCCTCGTGGTGGGCCTTGGTTCTGCCGTCGGCTGAAAGCTCCTCTACTGGGTTGAAGCCAACGGCCCCGTGTCTGGAGAAAGCCTTGTCAGCTGAGGAAACAGGGCTCACCTTCCAGGTGGGAAGGAAGGCTGGAGGCCCCATCTATCGTTCATGACAGGCTGGGGATGAAGGAAAACTGACATTTTGGCCAGAGTGATATTGGCTTATT
Organism: Pituophis catenifer annectens; assembly: GCF_029215685.1. Lineage (NCBI taxonomy): Eukaryota > Metazoa > Chordata > Lepidosauria > Squamata > Colubridae > Pituophis > Pituophis catenifer. The sequence goes on from NW_027256881.1 coordinate 355,325,614, forward strand.
TTAGGCTCAACCAGAGGAGCAGGATGGGCGCTTGCCAGTTCCCGGAAGGACCTGCAGCTTCCCAGGGATTCCCCTTGTCAGGCTTTGGGGAATGGGGAGGGGGAACGGATGGACACCCCCCCCTCCACATCCACCCACACACAGACACTGCAGATCCTTAGGCTCCCAGGAAGCCAGTCTTTCATTTGGAACACCTGGTTCTTTGAGGGGCTCCGGTCTGGATGCAGGAAATTGGTCTTGGTCCTTGCAGCCTCTTCTGGCAGGGCAGGGAAGTACCCGGACGGCCGTTGCTGACCACGGTGCCCATGGAACTCCGCCCAAGGAAGCCCTCACAGGGTCTGAACCAGGGTCCCAGCAGCAGACAAAGCCCTGGCTGCCCAGGCCAAGCTGCCTCCCTCCCTTTTTTTTAGCCACCGGGAACCTGAAAGGGTGGTCTTGGCCAAAGTATTCCAGCCTTTCCCCCACAGAAACGGAGCCAAGGTGAACCCAGAGACACCAGGGCCAAAGAGCGTAGAGACCATGTCCCTCCGCCCAGTCAGTACCTAGTTGGTCATAGAAGTAATACAAGAGGACCAGCATAGAGCAACACATGACCACAAAGACGCCGATCATGACCGGAGTGACATCCACCGTCTCGTCTTCTTGCTTCTCAGCCCCCGTCGTCCCGCTTGTGTTTCATGTAGCGTCTGAAAAAGAGGGGTCCTCAGTGGAGGCTGCCCCCCTCCCTCTTCCTGTGTCCATGAAGGCTGAGGGCTCTGGCCATCCTCCTCCTCCTCCTTCCCACCCCCCACCCCCGCTACAGAGATAAGGCCAATTCAGCTGCCACCCTATCTTAGGGGGGCTTCGGGACAGTCCTGGCCCTTTCCTTGGGGGCTGCAGCAGGATGGCTTTGCTGCTGCGTTCGGTCAACTGCGGGCAGTGGCTGGGCGGGCAGCAGCCCCCTCCTTTTGATCTAGACAGCTGGGCGGGACGGGGTTCCACAGGACTGCCTCTCTTCCACTGCCCAGTCTTCCAAGCAGATGGGGTTTCACAAGCGGACATTTTTTTGGCAGTTGTATAAAAGCAAATAAATAAATGAAATTACTAAGACATTTACAGCTTCCTTTCCAGAAGATGAGCTGGTGAACTGTGGCTCAGAAATCCTGCTGGCTTAACAACCCCTCCCCGTTCAGAAGCAAGATACCCCTGGCTGAGGGACAGGAAGCGGGGATGCTTCCTTCTGTTCTGCTTATGGGCCTCCTGAGGCCATTAGAAGAGTGAGGAAGAGAGAGCAGTGGGGAGACCGTGGGGCAGAGCAGCTGTTTCCTGCTAATATCCCAACAGAGGCGGATAGAAAGGGCAGGAGACCAAGACACCCCGCCATCCCCACTCCAATTCATCCCATCCTTCAGGGCTTTGTCTCTGCACTTACTTTTTCACATCTCTGCTCCCGGCCCAGTATCCACCCACGGCCACCGTGCCCACCGCCATGACAAAGATGATCACCATGTTGTAATCTAGAACGGGCTCGCCAGGTGCGTACATGGCCACCTTGGCCGAGCGACCAAAGCTCTACAGGGGAGAGAGGGAGGGAAGGAGAAAGAAAGAAAGAGTAAACGAGTGCTCCTGACCACCCCAGGCAAATGATAACCTCCAGCGATGGAGTATCAGAGGTGGTACTCAGCCAGTTAGGACCGGTTCGGATGAACCGGTAGGGGAAATTAAAACTGGTTTGCTGAACCGGCAAATACCACCCCTGGCTGGCCCAGCTCCTGCCCGCCAGGTTGCCGCTTGCCCCCGCCCTATATATGTTGCCTTCGCCACGCAGCCCAGCTAAATGCCTCACCTCTGCACCTCACCCGCTTTGCTCACTAAAGGTAAGCATGCCACCCACTTGCCCTTCGCCTCGGGTTGGGGCCCAAGGCGGCGTCATTCCCTGAGGACCCGGTTGGAGCTTCCACCAGCTCACAGTTTGCCCTGGCCAGGGAATGTGCCATTCCCCGGCCCCGGCCTTCCCCAGGGCCTCTGCCCGCATGCCGCCTGCTCACCCTAACCCTAACCCATTGCCTGCCGGTCAGTGTGCGCAGCCACACTCCATTGCCAGACATGGCAAGGAGAACGGCCTGCTGCGCTGGAGGGACGGCATCGCAGGAGAGCTGCTCGGAAGGTAGCTGAACTGCAGTGTCCCTTTAAGGTACTTTGATGTGGGGGGGGGGACCATAACGTACCTGGCTCCCTGCCGCGTGGCAATGGCCCTGCTCGAGCTGCTCAACGTCATAGCTGAGGTGGCGGTTGGTACCCCCCGACTTCTAGTCATGGGGGATTTCAACCTGCCATCTGTCGGCGAAACGTCTGAGGTGGCTCGAGAGTTCATGGCTTCCATGATGGCCATGGACCTTACTCAGTTAATTCATGACCCTACTCACACGGGTGGACACACTCTGGACTTAGTTTTTGTCTCTGGTCAGTGGTCGAGTTGCCTTGATACAGGGGATATAGTCATCGAACCCTTGTCATGGTCTGACCACTCGCTCCTTCGACTGGACTTTCTAACCGCTACACCCTACTGCAGGGAGGCGGACCCAACCAGGTGGTTCCGCCCCAGGCGCCTGATGGATCCTGATAGGTTCCAGATGGAGCTTGGGCCATTTCCTGAGACTCTGGCTCACAACTCGGCTGATGACCTGGTGGCCGCCTGGGATAGTGCGGCCGCCAGGGCTCTGGACCGCGTCGTGCCTTTGCGGCCTCTGACCCGGCACCGAACTCACCTAGCTCCTTGGTTCTGCGAGGAGCTGAGGGAGTTGAAGCGCTGGAAAAGACGCCTGGGGAGTAGTTGGAGGACCAGCCGCTCCGGAATCTGACCGAACACTGGTGAGGTCTCATATTAAGACCTACCTAGTGGCGATAAAAGCGGCGAAATCTAGTTATTTTGCCGCTCTTATCGCTTCATCAGATAATCGCCGAGCCACCCTGTTTAGGGTGACCCGCTCCCTCCTCCATCTGGAAGCGCGGGATGATCCCTTGCAGGGTCGAGCTGAGGATTTTGTGCAGTATCTGTATGACAAGATCGCTCAGATTCGGGAAGGCCTGGCCTCTGACTGGGTAAGTCCGGACGGGATGACTGAGGCAGGTCTTGAGAGTGTTATCTGGAAGGAGTTCGATCCTGTGGCTCCCGAGGACGTGGACAGGATCCTGGGACGGCCACATGTTTATTGGACCCGTGTCCCTCCTGGTTGGTACTGGCTTCCCGGGAGGTTACACGAGGCTGGCTCCAGAAGATTGTTAACGCTTCTTTGAGTGAGGGGGTCCTGCCGGCCACTTTGAAAGAAGTGGTGGTGAGGCCCCTCCTCAAGCCGCCTTCTCTGGATCCGGCTGTATTGGCTAACTATCGTCCAGTCTCCAACCTTCGCTTTGTTGCGAAGGTTGTTGAGAGTGTGGTGGCGCGGCAGCTTCCCCGGTACCTGGATGAAGCTGTCTATCTAGACCCGCTCCAGTACGGCTTCCGACCTGGGTACAGCACGGAAACAGCATTGGTCGCGTTGGTGGATGATCTCTGGAGGGCTTGGGAGAGGGGTTGCTCCTCTATCCTGGTCCTGTTAGATCTCTCAGCGGCTTTTGATACCATCGACCATGGTATCATGTTGCACTGGTTGAAGGGACTGGGGGTGGGGGGCACCGTTCTGCGGTGGTTCTCCTCCTACCTCTCTGACCGGTCGCAATCTGTGTTGACAGGGGGGCAGCGGTCGACCCCGAGGTGCCTTGCGTGTGGGGTGCCACAAGGGTCGGTCCTCTCGCCCCTTCTGTTCAACATTTATGTAAAGCTGCTGGGTGAGATCATCCGTGGCTTTGGGGTGGAGTTCCATCAGTATGCTGACGATACTCAGCTGTACATCTCCACCCCAGGCCACCCCAACGATGCCCTTGAAGTGATGTCCCAGTGTCTGGAGGCCGTGCAGGCCTGGATGGGGAGAAACAGGCTCCGACTCAACCCTTCCAAGACCGAGTGGCTGTGGCTTCCGGCATCCCGATATAGCCAGCTGGTGCCATCGCTGGCTATTGGGGCCGAATCACTGGCCCCCACGGAGAGGGCTCGCAACTTAGGCGTCCTCCTGGATGCACGGCTGTCTTTAGAAGAGCACATGACGGCCGTGGCCAGGGGGGCTTTTTATCAGGTTCGCCTGATATGCCAGTTGCGCCTCTTTCTGGGTCGGGACTCCCTACGCACGGTCACTCAAGCACTCATCACTTCCCGCCTGGACTACTGCAATGCTCTCTACATGGGGCTCCCCTTGGGGTGCACCTGGAGGCTGCAGTTAGTCCAGAATGCGGCCGCGCGGGGGATTATGGGAGCGACGGGGCGCTCACAAATGACACCTCTCCTGTGCGAGCTGCACTGGCTTCCTGTGGTCTTCCGGGTGCGCTTCAAGGTGTTAGTGACCACCTTTAAAGTGCTCCATGGGTTAGGGCTGGGTTATCTGCGAGACCGCCTTCTGCCACCAATAGCCTCCCACTGACCGGTTCGCTCGCACAGAGAGGGCCTCCTCAGGGTGCCGTCGGCCAGACAGTGTCGGCTGGCGACCCCCAGGGGGAGAGCCTTCTCTGTGGCAGCACCCGCCCTCTGGAATGACCTACTCCCTGAGATACGCACGATATCAGACCTCCGGATTTTTCGTCGGGCCCTGAAAACACACCTATTCCATCTAGCTGGGCTGGCTTGATCCCATCCTCTCAGTTTTAATTGAATTTGGTTTTAATTGGGTTGTTTTTAATATCTTGGGCTGAAATTATTTAATTGTTTATTAAATTGTTTTTAAATTTTATATGCAATGTTTTATCTTGGCTGTACACCGCCCTAAGTCCTGCAGGAGAAGGGCGGTATAGAAATAAAATAATAATAATAATAATAATAATAGTAATAATAGTAATAATAATAATAATAATGGGACAGGCCGCAGGAGCTGCCTTTTATGCTGGTTCTGTGGGCATGGCTTGGTGGGGGTCATGTGACTGAGTGGGCATGGCCAACTCGATGTCACTCACAGCAAGGTGCTGCCCCACCAAGCCATGCCCACAGAACTGGTAGTAGAAAATTTGAATCCCACCAGTGTGGAGTAACCACCGTTTGAGGAGACAGGCTGCTCCTTCTGTGGCTTCAGAGTTCAAAGGAAATTCCTCTTTAACTCAAGTTAGGATCTCAAAATTCCGCTTGGCTCACGCCTGGGGTCAGGGAGAAAAATCCCACTCCTCCCCCCTTCCCGGACTGGAAGGCTGCTGTCCCTCCCCAGGTGTCTCTTCTTTAATAGACCAAGTTCCCTTAACCACTCTGGGTAGGATTTGGTAGCCATCTTTTTTATTTTATTTTATTTTTTATTTATTATTAAAATTGTCCCATCTCACTTCAAAGCATCTCTGGGTGGCTTACAACATTAAAAGTGTGTATATGTATGTATGTGCGTATGCATACTGTGTGCGCAATTATTAGGCGAGTAAGTATTTTGACCAAATCATCGTTTTAATGCATATTTTCCATCTCAAAGCTGTATAAACTGGAATGCTTAGTGCATTCCAAAGGTGTCAGCTTTGGAAGCCATATTAGCACCAGAAGCTTCCACGCTGCCACCTTCTTGTGTGTGGGAAAGTAGGAGGGGGGATTTAATAGAGGGAATGTAGTTAGACAAAATAGCATTCTTCTTTTCGGTCAAGGTCATGACAGTCCTGCATCTGGAGAAGGAGTGGTTGGAGTGATGTCTCGAGATGGGATGGATGGTGATTGGACCATGTGATGGATGCAGGGGATGGATTTGGGGGTTTTGATTTACTGAGGGAAAACCCGGAACTCTCAGATTTGGGTTTTCCCAGATGTGCCAGTATACCTACCCTGTCTCCCCCAAAATAAGACATCCCCTGATAATAAGCCCAAACGGGTTTTTGAGTGCATGGCAATAAAGCCAAGTGCTTATTTCAGGGTTTAAAAAAATATAAGACAGGGACTTATTTTGGGGAAACATGGTACTCTAATAAAGGGAACTTTGAGAAAGTGCTTGTCTTGGAAGTTTTAATTGGAGTTATTTATTTATTTATTTATAAATAAATAAATAATTGGAGTTGGGTTTTTCCTGAACGCTGACAGCAGGGGTATCAAACTCGCAACATGTTGTCGTCACATGACGTATTGCTTTTCCCCCTTCGCTAAAGCAGAGGTGGGTGTGGCCAGCGTGTGAAGCATCTGGCCGGTGGGCCGCAAGTTTGATATCTCTGGCTTAATGGATATAAGGAGATCAGGTGATGTGCATTTGTGTAATGAGGAAGGGTGTGGCCTAAGGAGATCAACAGCCTATGTCAAGCTGTGCATAATTATTAGGCAGTTTCTTTTCCTCAGGCAAAATGGGCCAAAAAAGAGATTTAACTGACTCTGAAAGGTCAAAAATTGTACAAAGTCTTTCAGAGGGATGCAGCACTCTTGAAATTGCTAAGATATTGGGGCGTGATCACAGAACCATCAAACGCTTTGTTGCAAATACTCAACATCATTGCAAGAAACATGTTGAGAAAAAAAGACACAAATTAACGGCCAAAGATTTGAGAAGATTCAAACTGAAACTACTAGGAATCCATTATCCCCCAGTGCTGTCATATTCCAGAACTGCAACCTACCTGGATTGCCCAGAAGTACAATATGTTCTTGTACTTCTGCCCAAGGTGTACATGGCCAAGGTAGGGAAGGCTGAAACCCCGACCACCACTGAACAAAGTACATAGGTTGAAATGGCAAGACTGGGACAAGAAATATCTGAAGACAGATTCTGCAAAGGTTTTATGGACTGAGGAGATGAGTGACTCTTGAGGGACCAGATGGATGGATTAGAGTTAGGGACCCTAGGGCTGGATCAGTAACGGGCACAGAGCTCCACTCGACTCTGACACCATCAAGGTGGAGGTGGAGTACTGGTATGGGCTGGTATTGTGAAAGATGACCTAGTTGGACCTTTTCGGGTTGAAGATGGACTCAAAGTCAACTCCTAAACCTGCTGCCAGGTTTTAGAAGACACTTTCTTCAAGCAGTGGTACAGGAAAAAGTCTGCATCTTTCAAGAAGACCATGATTTTATGCACCATTGCATGCATCGCACTGTGTGGCTAGCCAGTAAAGGCCTTAATGATGAAAGAATAATGACATGCCTCCCTTCCTCACCTGACCTAAACACTATTGTGGGCCCATCTTAAATGGGAGATTTACGATGAAGGAACAGAGGTGCACACATAGGGAGGAGCTCTGGAATCCAGGGGGGCCGCAGGGGTATCAGGAACACCCCATGGCGTTATCTCACCAATTCTGGGAGCGTGCCCTTCTTGTCTTCTGAGCCCAAATGTTGACCATCCATCCTCTTATAGCAGGGGTGAAATTCACTTACCTTCCCTACCGGTTTGCAAATGTGCATGCGCTGTTGTCCAAACATGCACAAAGCCTTCTGCACATGCGCAGAGGCTTAAAATCATTGCAAAAAAGCAAGGTCATGATGTCTGCATGGATGGGCGGAGCTTCCAGCAGCCATTGCTACTGGTTCGCCTGAGCCGGATAGAACCCCTGTGTTATAGTGACCTTTTTCTTTGGCCATTTCATCTAACATTATTTTTTTGGGGGTGACGTCTCTTGTTCAAGACCTAGCAGGTCTTTTACCTGAATTCAGAGGCTGATCCTCTCTTTCCGGAGCTCTCATCACCATCCTTACGAGGGCTGCCATTTTTGTTTACATCCATATCTCACAATGCTTGTCATGTCCTTCTTAGAAATTGCCTCCTCTCTTGACTTTAGTCAGGGAGCTTTCTATGGTCTATATTACAACTTCCCATAGTTTGAATTACAGGTAGTCCTTGACTTACAACAATTGGACTGAAACTTCTGTTCTTAGGCGATTGCCTGAGTGATACCCTATTTCATGACCTCTTTGCCAGGGTCGAGCAAATCGCTTGGTAAAGTGAATCCGGCTTCACCCTCGCCATAAGCCCCCCTGGGAAGGTCATAAGTGGCCGTCAATAACCCCAGGACGCTGCAACTGTTTTAAGTACATGCTGGTTACCGAGCGCCCAAATTTTGATCACGTGACCATCAGAATGTTGTGACGGTCATGAGGACTTGTCATAACTTTTCAGCACTCTCATAATTTCAATTGGTTATTAAACAAATAGCCGTAAGCTTCTTTGAGTGAGGGTGACCTGCCTTGAAAGAGGCGGTTGTGAGGCCCTCCTCAAGAAGCCATCCCTGGATCCGGCTGTTTTGGCTAACTATCGTCCAGTCTCCAACCTTCATTTTATTGCGAAGATTGTTGAGAGTGTGGTGGCGCGACAGCTTCCCCAATACCTGGATGAAGCTGTCTATTTGGATCCGCTCCAGTCCGGCTTCAGACCTGGGTACAGCACGGAAACAGCATTGGTCGCGTTGGTGGATGATCTCTGGAGGGCTCGGGATAGGGGTTACTCCTCTATCCTGGTCCTGTTAGATCTCTCAGCGGCTTTTGATACCATCGACCATGGTATCATGTTGCGCCGGCTGGAGGGACTGGGAGTGGGGGGCACCGTTTTGCGGTGGTTCTCCTATCTCTCCGACAGGTCGCAGTCTGTGTTGACAGGGGGGCAGCGGTCGACCCCAAGGCGCCTTGTTTGTGGGGTGCCACAGGGGTCGGTCCTCTCGCCCCTCCTGTTCAACATTTATGTGAAGCCGCTGGGTGAGATCATCCGTGGTTTTGGGGTGGAGTTCCATCAGTACGCTGATGATACTCAGCTGTACATCTCCACCTCAGACCATCACAACGATGCCCTTGAAGTGATGTCCCAGTGCCTGGAGGCCGTGCGGGTCTGGATGGGGAGAAACAGGCTTCGACTCAACCCTTCCAAGACCGAGTGGCTGTGGCTTCCGGCGTCCCGGTATAGCTAGCTGGTGCCATCGCTGGTTATTGGGGGCGAATCATTGGCCCCCACGGAAAAGGCCCGCAACTTGGGCGTCCTCCTGGACACATGGCTGTCTTTAGAAGAGCATATGACGGCCGTGGCCAGGGGGGCTTTTTATCAGGTTTGCCTGATACCCCAGTTGCACCCCTTTCTGGATCGGAACTCCCTACGCACGGTCACTTCTCGTCTAGACTATTGTAACACTCTCTACATGGGGCTCCCCTTGGGGTGCACCCGGAGGCTCCAACTGGTGCAGAATGCGGCCGCATGGGGGATTATGGGAGCAACGGGTCACTCCCATGTGACTCCTCTCCTACGCGAGTTGCATTGGCTTCCGGTGGACTTCCGGGTGTGCTTCAAGGTGTTGGTGATCACCTTTAAAACACTCCATGGCTTAGGGCCGGGGTACTTATGGGACCGCCTTCTGCCACCAATTGCCTCCCACCGGCCAGTTTGCTCCCACAGAGAGGGCCTCCTCAGGGTGCCGTCGGCCAGACAATATCGGCTGGCGACCCCCAGGGGGAGAGCCTTCTCTGTGGTGGCACCTACCCTCTGGAACAATCTACCCCCAGAGATACGAGTGATCCCCGACCTCCGGACTTTTCGTCGGGCCCTAAAAACCTATTTTTTTCAGTTAGCCGGGCTGTCCTGATTTAATGGTTGGTTTTAAAATTTGATATGGATTTTAATTGAAATGTTTTAAATTACGGTCCAAATTTATTTAATTATTTTAAATCTATTTTAACTTTTGTGTATAAATGTTTTATCTTGGCTGTTCACCGCCCTGAGTCCGAAAGGAGAAGGGCGGTATAGAAATCTGAAAAATAAATAAATAAATAAATAAATAAATAAATAAATAAATAAATAAGTAAGTAAGTAAGTAAGTAAGTAAGTAAGTAAATAAGTAAGTAAGTAAGTAAGTAAGTTGAGGACTACTTGAAGTCTCCTTCTGGTCTCTTATCTTTGTTAAGCAGACAATCCTCATACAATAGATCCCCAAACAATCCACTTGGGGGGGAAAACAGAATAACAGAGTTGGAAGGGACCTTGGAGGTCTTCTACTCCAACCCTCTGCTTAGGCAGGAAATCCTACACCACTTTCTCACAAAGGTATTTAAAACTCTTTGGTTACCTTTTTAAATTTCCCCAAAAATCCAGTTTTGACTGGTTGCCTAATTCTATTTAAACCTTTCTTTGTTTACTCTTATCTTCCAATAAAGTGGATGTCCACACCTCATCAAAAAGTGCCTGATCACTCAACCCAATACAGAACAACCAACACAAGTCGTAAAAAGGATCACACTACATCAAAAGCATCTCAGGAACCACCAAGAGACTATTACAACCACATGGAATCAGCACAGCACACAAACCAACTAAAGCCAACCCCCTCCCCCCAAATGTCCTAAGTAAAAAAAAAAAAATCAAGGTTTGTCATATCTATTATTATGGAATGTTTTTTCAGCTTCCCTATGGGACATCCCCATCATTGCCCGGCTTAGGTATTTAAATCATCTACAGCTCCCCCTGCTCAGCTCTTAAATAACAGACAGGTATAAATATTTTAATGAAATACATAAGCATAGAGCTAAAAGAGCACTTCTTCCCCAGAAACAAATGAGTTTAAAAGCATGCTTAATTTTTCAAAGAGAACATACAATGCTGCCCCCATTCCAGTTAACCAGACAACAATTATTAGTTTAGTTTAGTTTAGTTTTATTTGATTTGTATACCGCCCTACTCCCGAAGGACTCAGGGGGGTGAACAGCCACAGGATAAAAAACATAAATTGTTTGTATACTGTGCCATTTAGTTTTTCTTTTTGCCAGAAACTAACCCAGGATCAATTCTCCTCTACCTTATGAAGGTGGCTACTGAAGCCATTAAAAGACCCCTGCAAGAGGCCAAACTGTCTTTTTGCCACCGAAAGGAACTGAGCATAGCTTCACTGGAGAAAGGAAGGGGCCTAACCCTCTCCTTGGCCACCCATCCAGTGAAGGTGTTGAGAGATGGCAGGGTCAAGCAGTTGCAAAGCATGGACTGGCTGAGATGTGCAGTTACATCTCTCTTCTAAAGCAGCCCACAATTTCTGCAGATTGCAGCTATACAACTGGTGCTCTCTAGGGGTGTAGGGGGGAATCATTTCCCTCAGGCTTATTTGGTGACACTATCAGAATCAAACCAGGAGTATTTTGCGTAGAATAACTGTCATCCTCTCTGCTTCCACTGGGCTGCCTTAAGTAGAAATGGAAGGAACTCTGATTGTCTCTCTCAGCAGGACCAATGAATTCCCCCACAGAGAAGTTACAGAAATGATCTGGGAAAAACTCTTTTGGCAATGCTTGACAATTCCTGGAGGGTTGATGAGACCCCAGAAAACTAGAGGAGAGCAAAGGCAGAACACTCTGCTATGTGAAACAGTGAGATCCCCTGCAAAGGGCGACTGGATGTTCATCTTTCCAATTCAATACTTTGGGGGGGGGGGCAGTCTGCAAGGCAAGAGCCTACCAGTAAAAAAACCAAGATGTGCTATTTATTTAACCATCACTACTCTTTCCTTGGGGGGGGGATTATATTTGTTCCACAATTTACCAATGTTTATCAATTAAATGGTCAATGTTACTTTCATTGGAAATGATTCTGCATTTCAGTTTCCCCAACATTTTAGCTAGAAGCGCCTCATGCTTGACTATGTGGAAGAACACACAAAGGCGGGAGAAAGCTCACCTGTCCTATGTCCAGCATATCTGCATAGCTAAGCAGGGCAACTGGGATATCAATTTCCTCATACTGACTCCGGTTACCAGCGGGGGGCACCTGATGAGAAGAGGAGAAAGGAAAGCAGCACCTAAATAGACCACCTAGGAAACACCAACTCAATTTCTGTGGCCCAAAATCTAAACTCACCAGCATCTATTTAACAAGCATCAGAGCAGCTTTGTTCAACCTATATAGGCATTGGAAGGAGACTCTAAGACGCTAAAATTGTTACAGGATATGCGTGTTTAGGAACACATGGGCCATGGGGAGACCAAAGGGCAATACAGACAGGACAGAATGACCTTAAGCCTTCACGAATGGGTTGTGACCACGGCAGAACTTGCAGAAATGGCTGAATCGATGTTTGATTAGGGAGGGAACAGCAGCTACTGTTATAAAAGACTGTAAACCTTTTATGGACTTCATGTGGATTGAAATGAAGTGACGGTTTCCGAACGTACTGATTCTTTGGGGTTGAATAGGGGAGAAGGGACCCACGTGAGGCAACTCAGAAGGGGGAAACAGTTTCAAGGATGTGTATGACAATTGAAAGTCATTCCTTTAGTATCTTCTGTCTTCTTTTTGCTTTCTAATGTTCCAACACTTTCTTGCTTTTTTTTTCTATCTATCCCGTTTCATCTTTTAACTTGGTGAAACATTTCCTTAACAAACATCACAAAAGGGAAAACAGGACAACGGCAGCCGTCCCCAGCCCGGGAGGGTCCCCGCGAGCGGACTCACCAGCCTCTCCTTGCTGACGATCAGCAGCCCCCGAGCGCCGTTCACCTGCGCCAGGCGAACCTTCTCGTAGAAGGTGCAGTTGCCCCGCATCACCATGGGCACCGCGTTGCCGAAGCCTCCCTCGGGCACCTCGGAGGCCGCGCACAAGAAAGACACCGTCTGATCCTGCAGCGCCAGCAGGGACTGTGGGAGGAGCGGGAGGAGTGAGGCACCGGGGGAGCCCTTCCGTCAGCCGGCCCGCCCCGGGCCCCCACCCCCACCCCACCCCCACCCCCACCCGACGCGAGGCACTCACCGCCTTGCCCAGGTCGTGCGGCAGGTGCGCCCACTGCGAGTTGAAGAGGATGCAGTAGTCCTTCCCGCCGCCGCCGCCGCCCTTCTCAGGGAAGACGCGCACCACGCCGAACTCGCCGGAGACCTGGCGGGAGGCAGAGCAGCCGGGGCAGCTCGGGGACCCCGCCAGACGGATGGCCAGCCGCCCCCGCCCATCCCCCGCCCCGTCTCCGCGGGCGCTCACCTGGGCCACCAGCAGCGCCAGCACCCACCCGCGCGGCCCGGCAGCCGCCATGGCCGCCTCTCCCTCTCGTCTCCCGCGGGCACCGGAGGCAGCGGCAGCAGCGGCGGGGAAGGGCGACCCTCGCAAGGCAGGAAGCGGGCGCCCGTTACTTAGCAACCCCGGAAGTTCCACCCCAGCCGGCCAGGGAGCTTCGCCTCTTCGCGGCCGGAGCGGCCTCCCGCGGAGGCTTCCGGGAGCGGGAAGCCGGAGTCCGTGGCGGGGCGGCCCGGGAGCCCCTCTCGAGCCTCGCTTCGGCGCCGCAGCGGAACGGGGATCGGCCCGAGGAGCCTCGCGCGAGAGCCCCGGAAGTTTCGGTGGCTCGCGGATGCGCCCGCCGGTCACGTGACCGCACTCCCAGCCGGTAATTGGAGAAGAGGCGAGAGGGGGGGGTCCCTGGAGGGCCGTGGGCGGAAGTGACGCCACGAGGCCCCGGGCGCGGGATCCCCGGCGAGAGCAAGATGGCGGTGAGCGGCGGGCCGCTGCAGGGTGGAGGGGCGGGTCGCAGGAGGGGGCGGCTTTCTTCCCCTCCGGGTGGCGTCGGGGCTTGACGTCCTTCTGCTCCGCCCGCAGGACAAGGAGAAGAAGAAGAAGGAGAGCATCTTGGACCTCTCCAAGTACATCGACAAGACCATCCGCGTGAAGTTCCAGGGCGGCCGGGAAGGTGAGTGGCGGCGGCGGGGTCGGCGGCCGGGGGATGGGAGTCCTACGGTCGCACGGAGAGTGCCGGCCATTTCTCCCTTTCTCTCCCCACAGCCAGCGGCGTCCTGAAAGGCTTCGACCCGCTGCTCAACCTGGTGCTGGACGGCACCATCGAATACATGAGAGGTGGGTGCCCGAAGCCCCCCCGGAGGGAAGGTGGGGGGCGACCCTGGCGCGGGGTTTTCGGCTCTCCCCGTGAGGGGCGGGAGATGGTGGTCCTGGGCGCGCTCTGGCCTCGGGCGGGTGGGGGTGGGCTTTCCTCTCTGACGCTTCCTGGCCCAGCTAGGTGACCTCATGGGGTTCCTGTTTTCCCATCTGCTGCTCTGGAATCAGAACCTTTGCCCAGGGGAGAGACCCTCGCCTGTTGTCTGCCTACCCATTTAACGTTTTCTGATTAACCTCCTCTTCAGATCCGGATGACCAGTACAAACTCACGGAAGACACCCGCCAGCTGGGCCTGGTGGTCTGCAGAGGGACCTCCGTGGTCCTCATCTGCCCGCAGGACGGGATGGAAGCCATTCCGAACCCCTTCATTCAGCAGCAAGATGGCTAGCCGGCCTGTAGGTCAAACCTTGGGAGGAGTGGAATGCAGTTTCTGGAAAGAAGCCACATTTGCAGAAGAAATTATTTTTTTATGCTCTTTTTGTATAGGAGGAGAACCTTATAACATTTTTTCTTATTTTGTGTGACACTGTGAGTGGGCCAGGAAATAGTCTTACACGAGGTGATGTCTTTTGTCTACAGAGGCTTGGACCATCTTTCTGCTGTAAACGATTGAAAGCACATTAGAAGGTTTGGTAAAATACAGCAGACTATTCTGGTTGGTTCCTGTTCCTTTAATCTCTGGATAAACGATGCGATCACTCCCTGTTTGGTCCCGTGTCCTCGGGCCTTCATCTTTGCGTCTTAACTCTGTTGTTTTCTCAGGAAGGCATCTAAGACAAGTGAACAGCAGCCAGGTGAACATTTAGTCATAAAAGATAAGGTGATAAAATTTGTGTACTGTGTCAGCATTCATCTTCCTTTTCATTCCTCACTGAAGGAGGAGTGTTTATTATTTGACAAATAATAAAACACATCCTGAATCTTCTCATAAATTGAATGTAGGAGAATGTGAAAACTCACTGATAGAGCACATTGAGAAAAAATTATAAATGGTGTCAATTTAAAGGGTACGCTGGGATTGAGGCACAACAGCTGTTTTCTTATAAATGATTCCTGGGATAGAATCTTGAACCTGGTCTGGATCTGCTTGCTTGGTAACAAACTATCCAGTGTTGTTTGTGGAGCTAGAATTTGATCCACTGCAAGAAGGTAATTATTCTATTTACATCCTGGGCCAAACAAGTAATGGCTGATCTTCCTTTTCCAACTTCTCGCCTCTCTGAGCAAGCTGCATTCAAGCAAGGGCTTGTATGCCAGTCACAGGGTTGTGGTGAAAACCTGTGTTTAAAGAAAAATACCCACTGGCTGCAGTTGTTGGAAAAGTAATTGGCAGGTATTGATAACAATTGTTTATATCAAAATACAAGATTTTCCAAGCCAACTCGTGGAGGGATAATTTTTTACTGTAAATATTTTTGTACTTAATACCATATTATGGTCATGATGAAGAACATGTTGAGGACTAAACAGACTACTTAATGGACAATAACTAAAATGGATGACTTTGCTGAGTAACAGCCTGAGGGAAGAAAAATCTGAGATCTCATCTTCCAATTTCCATTGAGGTTCATCTCGGCCCTCTAAGGGGGCTTCTTACCACCTTTTGTCACTGACTAATAACATGAAAAATGTGCGGTCTGAATGAGAGTAAAAGTAAGATGCTTGCATTGCTAAAATAAAGCCTTTAAAACCCACTGTAGGCTCCTATAGGATATGAAGATCGCTGACTGCTCCTATGCTACATAAAAGATTCCTAGTTTTAAGAATTTTATAACAGAAGGCAAACTTGTAACACCTAGGAGGCTGAATCACAAAAGATAAGGATGTTAAAGAGGAAGATAACACAAATGCCAGTCAGTCAAACACGCTTCTTGGGGCAGTTTGATCTGCTCCATGGCCGACTTGTTTCTCCAAAGGGAGATTAGCCTTCCAGCCACAGTCCAGCCCATCATTCCCGTTAGGGTTAAGTCTTTTGAAATGCCATTCCTGCAATGTTTGGGTAAGGATCAAAGACTGGGCAGCTGAGCAGTTATTAACATTTCATCCTACTGTTGTATTAAGCAACTCAAGTGGCAAACATTCTTAATACTCCTGCCTCTTCCGCTTTTCCCCATAACAGCCCTGTGAGGTGGAGTGGGTTGCGCTGTCAGAGAAAGAATGGCGCAGAAGTCATCCAGCCGGCGCTTATGCCTAAAATGGGACTGGAACTGACGGTTTCTCGGCCTGCACCTTCATCCTGATAGCAAACCGCCTCCCCACTAGTTGTTTCGTGTTGCCATATCTAACCCCCAGGCTTGGTAATGTTCCTCCTCTTGTATCAAAACAGTTGTGCTTGCTCCAGGCGGACAGGCAAACGAGATTGCCACCAAGCAGCAAGTGGAGATGAGGGGTTGGGACATGGGTCCCTGGGTAAAGGAAGATGGTCTCTATTTTTAGGATTGGAGTTGTGTCTATATTGGGCCTAGCAACTGCTCTGCTGGCTTTTCACCATGGTTTGAATGGGAGCCAAGGTCACAGGACAGGAGGGCGTTTTATTCTGGGTTGGCTTCTTGAGTCAGCCAGCCAGCCAGCCAGCCAGCCAGCATGGATCCGTCCCCGTGTGCGGCAATTCAGGCCAGTCTTCAGTGTGATGCAGTCCTGGAAGTGGGGGGAAAGTGCTTCCCAGTCAACCGGTGGGCCCTGGCCCACCACAGCAGCTATTTTGAGGCCATGTTCTTTGGCGGCACCCGGGAGTGTGTAGAGCGGCACATTCGGATCCAGGGGGTTGAGGCGGAGCCCTTCCAGGCACTTCTGGACTTTACCCAGACAGGCAGCCTTGGCATTGCCCCTGGCAATGTCACCAGCCTTCTGCAGACAGCAGACTTCCTGCAGCTGGAGGCTGCCAAGAGGCGCTGTGAGACCTTTCTGGAAAGGGAGCTGCATGTTTCCAACTGCCTCAGCCTCAGGGCCTATGCACAGCACTTTGCCTGTGCGGCACTCGGCTCTGCTGCCTTCAACGTGGCCCTCAGCCACTGGGCTGATGTGGTGACCCATGGCGAGGTTGAGGAGCTGCCCAAGGCCACTTTGATGGAGCTGCTGCAGAGCGACGAGCTCTTCGTGGCTCATGAGGATGTGGTCTTCGACACGGTGATGCAGTGGGTACTGGCCGACCTGCCCGGGCGGGCCAAGGATTTCCTGGAGCTGGTGGGGCTGGTGCGGGTCCCCTTCCTCAGCCTTCCCTTCCTTGGCCTCCTGGTGAAGCGCAGCCAGCGTCCTGGGCTGGATGCTCCGGCTCAGCTACTGAAAGAGCTGGACCGCTTCCCACCTCCCAACTGGCAGGACGCTGCCCAGGCCCCCTGCGCAAGCCGGAGCTATGAGACTCTCTTCGTGATGGCTGGGAAACGCGACCAAGAGCAGCAGGAGCTCTTCCACTTCCTGCCCAAGACGGGAGCCTGGCAGGCCTGCTCGCCACTCAAGCGCAAAAACCTCACCCAGTATGCTGTGGCTGCCGTGGGTAATGCTCCTTCCCTCAGAGTGGGGGTGGGCTCTGGGCTGCAGCCCCATAACAAGGGGAGGGGAGAAGAACTGCCAAAGCAGCTCCTGGCTTGCTCTACTCTAGAAGCCCCTTCACCAGAGCTGCACATTGTAATTGGAAAGGCTCTTCAGCTCTCTGCCCTGGGGCCGGTTCCTCGCTTTGCGGTTGCTGGGCTTTTTGGCCTCCCTTCCCAATGCCCAGGGAGGAACTGGAAGGAAGTGGGAGCCGGGATTCAAACCTGGCTCCAAGTCTGCATGGGCTGCAAGCTAGAAAGTGCACAGGTGAGAGTCTTCTGAATGCACTCTGGACAGTTGCTCTGCTTCTGGGTGGCAGGGAGCCCGCTCACTTCTGAGCACCATGTGGCTGGCCAGGGTGGGGCCTGGAGAAATCAGGGGGGTCCCTTTCATTGGGGGGGGGACCCTTGGGACATGGTCACTTATCCTGTGACAAGATGTATTCGGCAGCTGAGCTTCTTGTTCTGCGAGACTCCCCCCTCTTGCAGGATTGGCCCTCCACTTTATCGAGGGCCTACCTCGATGACGGGCTTTGGAACCCCGAGAGGTGGCATGCGGCGAAGAGGGGGTTGAGGGGTTTTTTAAAATTGTCATTTGCCAATCTTTTAAGGGGTTTTGGGAGAGGGGAGGGCTGTTTGGCAAAGGATAGGGAGGGTGATTTGTTGGGGAGGGGGCCAGGCCCGGCACAGGGTTGCGTTAGGGGAGGTGCGGAGCGGGGATCGGAGGGGGTTGGTGTTGGTAGGGAAGAGGGCGATGTCATCAGGACCGTGGGTGGGAGGGGCAGGTATGGTGGGAGCAGGGGGCCATATCATGTTGTGGGGGCATGCACCCACTGTCTCCAAGTGGTGACGTGCTCCGGTTCCCAATGCTCTCCTCATTCCCTGGGTTGTTCAGAGCCTCAGAGCCTGGGTCTTAGGCTGATGTTGTGCAACGCCAGGTCCGTGGTTAATAAAGCCCCCCTCATTTGTGAGCTGATTCAGGAGGGGGGAGTGGACCTGGCGGGTATTACAGAGACCTGGTTGGGCCTGGAAGGGGGGGATCCCCCTCGTAGAAATGTGCCCACCGGGTTTCCGTGCATTTCATCAGCCGAGGGCCCAGGGTAGGGGTGGGAGGATGGTGGTTATTGTAAAGGAAGGTCTTGATCCTAGGGAGGCCACTGTACCTCAGATAGCCGGCTGTGAGTCTCTCCTTGTGAAGTGGGGCCATGGGAGGCAGATGGACCTGCTGGTTGCATACCTGGCTCCTTGCTGCGTGGCAGCGACCCTGCCTGAGCTCCTCAACGTAATAGCCGGGGTGGCGGTTGATACCCCCAGGCTTTTAGTCATGGGGGATTTCAACCTGCCATCCATCAGTGAATCATCTGAGGTGGCTTGGGAGTTCATGGCTTCCATGACGGCCATGGACCTGACCCAGTTAATTCAGGGCCCCACTCACACAGGAGGAAACACGCTGGACCTGGTTTTCGTCTCTGGTCAGTGGTTGAATGGCCTAGATACAGGGGATATAGTCATTGAACCCTTGTCATGGTCAGACCATTCTCTCCTTAGACTTGACTTCCTGACCGCTACACCCCACCGCAGGGAGGCGGAACCGACTAGGTGGTTCCGCCCCAGGCGCCTGATGGATCCTGATAGGTTCCAAATGGAGCTTGGGCCATTTCCTGAGACTCTGGCTCACGACTCGACGGGAGACCTGGTGGCCGCCTGGGATAGGACAGCCGCTGGTGCTT
Source organism: Pituophis catenifer annectens (assembly GCF_029215685.1). NCBI lineage: Eukaryota > Metazoa > Chordata > Lepidosauria > Squamata > Colubridae > Pituophis > Pituophis catenifer. The sequence continues at coordinate 355,344,716 of NW_027256881.1, forward strand.
TAGATCGGGTTGTGCCTTTGCGGCCTCTGACCTGGCGCCGAATCTGCCCAGCTCTTTGGTTCTCCGAAGAGCTGAGGGGGATGAAGCACCGGAAAAGACGCCTAGAGAGCAGTTGGAAGGCTAGTCGTTCCAAATCTGACCGTACACTAGTGAGGTCTTATATCAAGACCTACTTAGTGGTGATAAAAGCAGCGAAGTGTAACTACTTTTCCACTCTTATCGCGTCGGCAGATAATCGCCTAGCTGCCTTGTTTAGGGTGACCCGCTCCCTCCTCCATCTGGGAGCGCGGGAAGACCCCTTGCAAGGACGTGCTGAGGATTTTGCGCATTATCTGCACAATAAAGTCGCTCAAATTCAGGAAGTTCTGGACTCTGACTGGGTGGATTCAGGCGGGTTGTCCAAGGTGTGTCTTGAGAATGTTACCTGGGATGAGTTCTACTCTGTGACCCCCGAGGACGTGGACAGGATGCTGGGGAGGTTGAACGCAACCACATGTTTATTGGACCCGTGTCCCTCCTGGTTGGTGCTGGCTACCCAGGAGGCTACACGAGGCTGGCTCCAGAGGATTATAAACGCTTCCTTGAGTGAGGGTTTCTTGTCTCCCGCCTTGAAAGAGGCGGTGGTGAGGCCCCTCCTCAAGAAGCCCTCTCTGTACCCAGCTGTTTTGGCAAACTATTGTCCAGTTTCCAACCTTCGCTTTCTGGCGAAGGTTGTTGAGAGAGTGGTGGCGTGACAGCTCCCGCAGTACCTGGATGAAACCATCTATCTAGATCCGTTCCAGTCTGGCTTCAGGCCTGGGTACAGTACGGAAACGGCATTGGTCGCGTTGGTTGATGATCTCTAGAGGGCTCGGGACAGGGGTTGTTATTCTGTTCTGGTCCTATTAGACCTCTCAGCGGCTTTTGATACCATCGACCATGGTATCATGCTGCACCGGTTGGAAGAGTTAGGGGTGGGGGGCACTGTTTTACGGTGGTTCTCCTATCTCTCCGACAGGTCGCAGTCCGTGTTGGCTGGGGGGTAGAGGTCGACCTCAAGGCACCTGGTTTGTGGGGTGCCGCAAGGGTCGATCCTCTCGCCCTTCCTGTTCAACATTTATGTGAAGCCGCTGGGTGAGATCATCCGTGGTTTTGGGGTGCAGTGCCATCTGTACGCTGATGACACTCAGCTGTACATCTCCACCCCAGACCACCCCAACGATGCCCTTGAAGTGATGTCCCGGTGCCTGGAGGCCGTGCGGGTCTGGATGGTGAGGAACAGTCTCCGACTCAACCCCTCCAAGACTGAGTGGCTGTGGTTGCCGGCGTCCTGATATAGCCAGCTGGTGCCATCGCTGGCTATTGGGGGCGAGACATTGGCCCCCACGGAGAGGGCGCGCAACTTGGGTGTCCTCCTGGACGCACGGCTGTCTTTAGAAGAGCATATGACAGCTGTGGCCAGGGGGGCTTTCTATCAGGTTCTCCTGATACGCCAGTTGCACCCCTTTCTGGATCGGGACTCCTTATGCACGGTCACTCATGCCCTCGTCACTTCCCGCCTGGACTACTGCAATGCTCTCTACATGGGGCTCCCCTTGAGGAGCAGCCGGAGGCTCCAACTGGTGCAGAATGCAGCCATGTGGGTACTTATGGGGGGCGACATGGCGCTCCCATGTAACACCTCTCCTGCGCGAGCTGCATTGGCTTCCAGTGGTCTTCCGGGTGCCCTTCAAGGTACTGGTTCTCATCTTCAAAGCGCTCCATGGCTTAGGGCCTGGTTATTTACGAGACCACCTTCTGCCACCGATAACCTCCCACCGGCCAATATGCTCCCACAGAGAGGGTCTCCTCAGGGTGCCGTCAGTCAGGCAATGTCGACTGGCGACCCCCCGGGGAAGAGCCTTCTCTGTGGGGGCACCTGCCATCTGAAATGAGCTACCCCCAGGGATACGACTGATCCCGGACCTCCGAACCTTTAGCTGGGCTCTGAAAACGTTCCTATTTCGGCAAGCCAGGCTGGCTTAAAATTTTTCATTGGTGAATTTTATGGGTAAGGGGTTTTAACTTGGGGAAAGCCATTAGGGATTTAATTTTGTTTTAAATGTATTTTAATGTTTATATTGTATGTTTTTAAATCTTGGCTGTCCACCGCCCCGAGTCCTTTGGGAGAGGGGGCGGTATAAAAATAAATAAATTGTCAGAGTGAGTGAGTTCAGAGCCCTTTGGGAGGCTATTGGGTGTCATGGCCAAATAGGGAATGGATTGTTCTGAGGCACTCTATCTTGAGACACCAGTCCTTGGGTACAGCTGCCATCAGTGCTTACCTTGGGCTCCAGGCAGTGCTCCCGCTCCTCCCACTCGGTGGGTGGGTGGCAGTCAGCCTGCCCCACTTTAGGATGCTCAGCAGGATGAATCTGCCCAGTGCCATGTTGATGCTGAGGGTCCTGGGGAGGGCAAGGGAGCCACCTCTCTGTGCCAGGAGGGAGCAACCCAAGCCTTTCCTTTTCCCAACCAGGAACAAAGTGCTGGCTTCCTCCGGACACAGAGCCTCCTTTCCCTGTGCTCTTTCTGCAGGCAACCTGGTCTTCGTCACGGGAGGGAACTTCCGAGAGGAGTTTTTTTGGGCCCCTGTGGACTGGGTGTGGATCTACAACAGCTGGGATGACAGCTGGCTGGAGGGGCCAGCCATGAAGGAGGCTCGCGACAGCCACTGCGCAGTCGGGGTTGGCTTCCATTTGTATGTAATGGGGGGGAGCACCCTGGAGGGCATCACCCCCAGCGTTGAGCGCCTCGCCCTGACCGACTCCTCCTGGAAGCCCACCAGTCCCCTGATCCACCCTGTGGAACGAGCCGGAGCCACTGGTGTGGGGACGCGGATCTACGTGGTCTGTGGCATGGATGAGAATGGGGATGTCTGCCAGGCAGTTCAGCGGCTGGACATAGAGACGGACATGTGGGATGTTGTTTCTTTCTCACCACTGCCAAGGTGAGGCTTAGCCGGCTTTCCTGGGGTCTTTTGGGGGAGGAGGGTGGGCTGCAGAGAGTGGAGGACTTAGAGGTTCCCTGGTGTCTTGTAGAATAGAATAGAATAGAATTCTTTATTGGCCAAGTGTGATTGGACACACAAGGAATTTGACTTTGGTGCACATGCTCTCCGTGTACATAAAAAGAAGAAAAAAGAAAAAAAGAGGAAAAAATACATTCATCAAGAATCATAAGATACAACACTTAGTGATAGTCATAGGTTACTAATAAGCAATCAAATCATACTAGGAAACAGAACAATATAAATCGTAAAAATACAAGCAACATGGTTATATAAGACAGAGAAGGTAGATACTAGTAAGGAAGAGAAGAATAATAGTAATAGAGTCTTAGTAAATAGTTTGACAGTGTTGTGGGAATTAGTTGTTTAGCAGAGTGATGGCATTCGGGAAAAAACTGTCCTTGTGTCTAGTTGTTCTGGTGTGCAGTGCCCTATAATGTCGTTTTGAGGGCAGAAGTTGAAACAATTTATGTCCAGGATGTGAGGGGTCTGTAGGTATTTTCTTAGCCCTCTTTTTGACTCATGCAGTATACAGATCCTCAATGGAAGGCAAGTTGGTAGCGATTATTTTTTCTGCAGTTCTAATTATCCATTGAAGTCTGTGTGTCTTATTTGGTTGCAGAGCCAAACCAGACAGTTATAGAGGTGCAGATTGCAGACTCAATAATTCCTCTGTAGAATTGAATCAGCAGCTCTTTGGCCAGTTTGAGCTTTCTGAGTTGGGGCACAAAGAACATTCTTTCTTGTGCTTTTGATGACATTTTTGATATTAGATGGCCGAAGAGGAGAGGTCAGGGCAAAAGGGGGGTTTGAGGCCATTCCTATCCTTCATCAGATGTGCCATTTTGGGGAAATATTCCTTACTCGTGCCAAGTTCAGATAGATGAAGCTACTGTTTGAAAGGCCACCCCAATGGGCGGCCAGATGTGGAGCACCCCAACAGGACTGAGCTCTTCAGCTGCTGGCAACTCAGGCCCTGGAGGGAGCTCTTTGTGGAGCAGGGGAGCTCCATCAGTGGGTCCAACTAGCTCGAGAGAGCAGTGCTCTCCATCCCACCCTGCCCTGCTTCTCTTCCCTTCAGGTATGACCTCTGTGTGGCAGCCTTGAACGGGGCCCTCTACACCGTCGGAGGTGGGGCCTTCCGCTTCGATGTCTGCACCGATGAGTGGACCCCCATGGAGGACGACAGCCTGGCTCAGAAGTTCTTTGAAGGATGCAGCTCGGCCAACGGACGCATCTATCTGCTGGCAGAGCGGCGGGGGAACGCTGCAGTCCCAAACATGGTGATTCTGGACCCCTACAAGGAGGCGTGCCAGGAAGTGGGCCAATGGCTCCCCTGCCCCCTCCCAATCCACGGAATGGCCTCTATACGCAGGTTCAACACCTGGGGGTGCCAGGCATAGCCAGGGGTGCCGCCTCCCTTCTGAAGAGATCCCCAGGGCAGAGATCAGCCTCCATGGAGGGTACATCTGAGCCCTCCTGTTCTGCCGACATTGGTCCCGAGACATGAGGGGGGATTCCCTTCACAGATCCGTAGAGTGGGAGCAACCTTGGAGATAACTGGGCTGTTCCTGGTGTCAATACAGGAACCCCCAACTGAAGGCCCTCAAGCCCCCCCCCCCGAAGCCGGTCCCTGCATTCAGCCACCCCAGGGCATCCCACAGGCTAAACACGGCCAAAGCCCCCAACCGCTGCTCCTTGAGCCCCATCTCACCTTGCTTGCTCTCCCCTGGAGACACCCTTCCCCCACACCATTTCCAATATCCTTTCTAAAATGTGGTGAACAGGACTGACCCGTGCTGAAACAAGGGCCTCTTGTGGTCTTGGTTTGACCTATTGATACAGCCGGGCATGTCATTGCTACAATTGTAGGATTTTCCTGCTTCGATACTTGGTGGTTGCCGGAGTTTTAGGCTTATGTTTTTTAAGTCATTGGTTTGATTACCTATTTATTTGTGTCATAAATTTATGAATTTATAAATGTTACTATTAAACATTTAAGCTGGTTTATTACTTATGGTTTATGTATACATTTATTTCAAACTTAAATTCTTTCCATCTGAAAGTTAAGGATACTGAGTTGGAATGTAAATGGTATGCAAAATAAGGTACTGCAGGTGGCTTATATAGTGATAGGAGAAATCCCTGAGCCCTACACAGAACGGGGTCATGTGGTGCTGGCAAGAGAAGAACAGACAAATTGTACATCCACAACGACATCCACTCAGGGCTTATTAAGGCAAGGAGGTAACATCTTAAGCGCAGAGATGACGGAATCTGTTCAGTTGTGGAACCCTGGATCATGGATAATCTTGAGTTATTGCATGAAATTTTAAGACCTCTCAGTCAAAGAAAAATGGATAAAAAATTGGGGGCGGAGTTTCTTTCAATGTTATTATTTAATAATAATAAAAAAACTACCATCGCTAGCTGGGGTGGGAGCACTTCCTTTCCGTCCGTGTCCGGGGCCAGGCCTCTCCTTCAGACCTAGGGGATCAGCGCAAGATTACCCACGGGGCAGCGGGACGCAGCATCGGTCCACCCAGTAGCAGCATCGGCCAAAGGAGCCAAACTGCGGAGGCCACTGGGCGCCTGGGCTTGGCTGCTCTTCCGGGAGACAATCACGGGGCTGATCCAGCAGGCCCCTTTTGCTCGGACTCGGCCAGCTTGGATGCGGCTCGGCGGCGGCGGGATTTGCCGGCACGGTCGGTCGGATTCGTCCCCGGGCGGTTCAGAAGCCCAGCAAGCCGGCGGCCGAGTCCGGCGTCTGCGCTCTCCTGCCGGGCGGGGCGGACTGGGCGTCCGTGGCGGGGTTTCGCGGCTCCCTTCCGCGAGCGGAGGCTCTCAGGCGGGAGGGCCGGGCTGGCAACGCAGGGCGGCGTCGCGTAGCAGCAGGTCTTCGCGGGGCGACCAGGGCCGGGCGTAGCCGCCGCGCTGCAGCAGCAGTCGGTTGAGGGTCTGCTCGAAGTTGACGTGATTCCGCGTCATAAGCAGGTACTCGCGCCGCTCCAGCAGGTGGGGGCAGTCGCAGGTGTTGGGCACCCAGAGGTACTCGCGCGAGCGCAGCGGGTAGCGGTTGCGGTACGTCTGCTGCACCTGCACGTCGTAGCGTGTCTCGGAACCGACGTAGCGCTTCGAGAGGATCCGTGCTCGGAAGACTGCCGGGAAGAAGCCCGCCCGCTCGCCGGTCAGCCCGTGAGAGGAGTCGCCGCCGCCGCCGCCCCTCGGTTCCCCCTGCACCCCGTCCCCCGCCCTTGTCCGCGAAGGAGGGTGAAGGCAGCCTTCCTGACGCGGAAGCCGGCTGCCCCGGAATGCGTTCCTCCTCGCGCGCCCCTGCCGCAATCCTGGGCCGCCTGCCTGCCTGCGGCTCCTATGGTGCGCGAACGAGGCACAGCCGGAGAGCCGCTTTGAGCGCGGGCGTTTTCCCGGGCCATCCAAGCCGATTTCTGTGCAGCTTGAATGGCGCCCATGATGGACGGACTGATGTAAGGAAGCCGGCGCCACGGGAGACCTGAGTTTTGTGCGGGGCGCGGCAGAAGCTCGGCCCAGCGCAGCCGGTCTCCCAGGTCTCTCCATCAGCCCATCCCAGCAAGGGGGAAGACTACCTACCGAAGTCGCTGTTGCAGTAGTGGTGAAGGCGTTGCGACTTTCCTCTCGGCGGGTCGCACTTCCCACAGGGTCCTGCAAGGTCAGAAGAGAGAGCGAGAGAGGAGGGTTAGGGCTGGGTTAGCAGCGGCCTGAACTGCTGCTGGTAAGGAGAGGTTTGGGTCTCCTCCTGGATTAAGGGAATTTCCCATGGGGAAATTGCGCACGCGGGGGGGGGGGGGCGGGGCAGGGCAGGAGCATACTTTTCCAACGGCCTAGGCGGCCCACCCGTTGTTTCTGGTCAAGCTGCTACCCCTCCCACTTGCAGGGGCTGGATGCCTTTTTGATGATGCCAGCTGGTGGGGGGGGGCAGTTCCACTACACATCTGTGATTTCTTGACTGCAGATGTCCCAGCTGTGAGGGCCTGGCGGAATTGCACCTGTTGGATGTCCTCTTGTTTTAGTGAGGAGCTGCTGAAAATGCAATGGGTAAATCAACTCCCAGTTCTGACTGGAAGCAACAATGACCAGGCTCTAATCCCCCTACTTTAGAGCCTCTTTTGGCAAGGGGAAGGGACTGTTGGGCTGTTCCTTGTGGGGGCCAAATAGGCCCCTGAGAGGCCTTTGGGGTGTCCATTATACACTGTGCGCACAATTATTAGGCAAGTAAGTAATTCGACCATATTGTACACATATTTTCCACCTCCAAGCTATATAAACTTGAATGCTTAGCGGATATAAACATATCAAGTGATGTGCATTTGTATAATAAGGGAAGGTGTGGCCCAGGGGTGGGTTTTACTTACCTTTACTACCAGTTTGCAATGGGATCACGCATGTGAGCAAAGCTTCTGCGCATGCGCAGATCACCAATGACATCCGGGGCAGTGAGTGGGGCCTCCCGGCGGTTTAACTACCAGTTCTTGCGAACCGGTCCGAACCGGGGGCAACCCACCACTGGTGTGGCCTAAGGAGATCAACACCCTCTGTCAAGGTGTGCATAATTAAGCAGCTTCTTTTCCTCAGGCATATAAAATCCAACCAATAAATAAATAAATAAAATAAATAAAAAATGGGCTAAAAAAGATTTAACTGACTCTGAAAAATCAAAAATTGTACAAAGTCTTTCAGAAGGATGCAGCACTCTTGAAATTGCTAAGATATTGGAGCGTGATCACAGAACTATCAAACATTTTGTTGCAAATAGTCAACAGGGTGCAAGAAACGTGTTAGAAAAAAAAGACACACCTTAAATGCCAAAGATTTGAGAAGAATCAAACATGAAGCTACCAGGAATCCATTATCCTTCAGTGCTGTCATATTTCAGAACTGCAACCTACCTGGATTGCCCAGAAGTACAAGTTGTTCAGTGCTTGGCCAGAGACATGGCCAAGGTAAGGAAGGCTGAAATCTGACCACCCCTGAACAAGACACCTAAGTTGAAACAGCAAGATTGGGCCAAGAAATATCTGAAGACAGATTTTTCAAAGATTTTATGGACTGATGGAATGAGAATGACTCTTGACAGACAAGATGGATGGGCCCATGTCTGGATCAGTAACGGGCACAGAGCTCCACTTCGACTCAGACGCCAGCAAGGTGGAGGTGGGGTACTGGCATGGGCTGGTATTGTGAAAGATGAGCTAATTGGACCTTTTCGGGTTGAAGATGGACTCAAAGTCAACTCCCAAACTTGCTGCCAGTTTCTGCTACAGAAACTGCTTGAAGTGGTACAGGAAAAAGTCTGCATCTTTCAAGAAGACCATGATTTTATGCTCCATCGCATGCATCAAAGTACTCTTCTGCCTGGCTAGCCAGTAAAGGCCTTAATGATGAAAGAATAATGACATGCCTCCCTTCCTCACCTTACCTAAACCCCATTGAAAACTTGTGGGCCCTTCTTAAATGGGAGATTTATGATGAAGGAAAACAGGACACCTCTCTGAACTGTGTCTGGGAGGCTGTGGTTGCTGGTGCACGAAAAATTGATCAAGAGATCAAGAAACAGACAGACTCCATGAATGGAAGGCCTAGGACTGTTATTGAAAAGAAGGGTGACTATATTGGTCATTGATTTTTTTTTAAACTGTCAGAAATGTTTATTTGTAAATTTTGAGTTGTTTATTATTCTCACTTTAACAAATGAAAATAAATGAGTGAGATGGGAAAATTCTCATTTTTCATTTAGTTGCATAATAATTCTGCACACTAATAGTTGCCCAATAATTGTGCACACATATTCTTCTAAGAAAGCCATAACCTCACTTTTACTTTCTTAAATATTCAGGTTTGAGATTTATTAACATTTTGGATTGACCAAGAGCACTGTAGTTGTTCAATAATAAAATTAATCCTCCAAAATACAGCTTGCCTAATAATTGTGCACACAGTGTAGGCAGGTTCTCCTTGGACATGAAGAAGAATTTTCTAATACCGTATTTCCCTGAAAATAAAGGCTGGAACTTATTATCGGGGGGGGGGGGTGTCTTATGTTGGGAGTGCAGGAGGCAGCGAGTGTGGGACTGGATGTCTCATCACTGCCATCGCCTCCCCTCCCTGTTCTTCGTGCTGGCTGAGCGGCTGGCCGCAACTGCCCTGACATGTCCCGCCACGACTGCTGCCTCACAGAGCAGGACTCTGCAAGGCTTGTTGTGCCATTGTAAAAAAAACCTTCTTGCTCATTCAATCAAACTTCTTGAACTCGCGAGAAGTTTTCTTTTACAACCTGTTTCCCCTGGACACAACGGTGAGGAACACAACAGAGCTAGAAAGGAAAGATGTGCGTCCCGCTTCTCGCCCGCCTCACCTACCACCCCCAAATTACATCCCTAAAGGGGGTGGGTGGCTAAGCAAGGGGCAGGAGCCCTGCCATGCCCAGTGAGGGGGGGGAGAAGAGACGGCAAGAGGAGCCACATCTTGCTAAACACTTCTCACTTCTCCCCCGCCCCACCTGCCACCCCTCTCGATACGGCTGTTGGCATGGGGGTGGGGTGGGACGTGTTGGGCCATGAGATGCGTGTCTTACCTTTCCAGCTCTGTCGCATTCCTCGCCTTTGTGTCCAGGAAACACCTTGTAAAAGAAAACTTCTTGCATGTTCAAGAAGTTTGATTGAACTTGCGAGAGGGTTTTCTTTTACAACGGGTTGCCCTGGACACAACAGCAAGGAATGCAACGGAGCTGGAAAGGTAAGACACACGTCCTGCTTCTCCCCTGCCCCACCTGCCACTCCCAAATTGCATCCCTAAAGGGGGCGGGTGGCTAAGCAAGGGACAGAAGTGGGGCGTGAGGCGGGGTGCTGGCCTGCCGCTCTTTTTGCGGCGGCCATCAGCATTACTGGTAGGTACGGTAAGGGTGTGTGGGGTGCATGGGGCATATTCCCCCCCTTTCCCCCCTCTCTGGCCTTGCCTCCTCACATCGTGTTGTTTGGGCAGCAAGCAACCAGAGGAAATGGCGGGATCGGCTGCACATGCATGTAAGTAGTTGGTGGGGGGCTTATTTTGCGGGGGGAGGGGGGCTTATCGCATGTGCTGAAAAGCCCGATTGGGTTTATAATCTGGAGAGGTCTTAGTTTCGGGGAAACACGGTAGCAGAGCCATTCCCAGTGGGACCAGCTGACTCAGGAAGTGGGGTGGAGCGTGGAGGGCATCTCTTCCTTTAAACAAAGGCTGAAGAGGCACCTATTGGGCTGCTGTAGAAAAGCGGTCACCAACTGGTGGTCCGTGGACCACTGGTGGTCCGTGAGAAAATTTTGGTGGTCCACAGACAAATTATTTGCATTTTTTATACTGCACTAAATCAGGGGTCCTCAAAGTACGGCCCCTGGGCCGGATATATGCAATGAACGTTTGTGTTGCTGCAGAGCAGGGGTGAAGTGCTCCCGGTTTGGACCAGCTCGGGCAAGTAGGTAGCGATGGAGGCAGGCAGTTCGGAGATCCGGTAGCAAAAATCCCTGTCCCTGCCCCCCATGCCCAGCTGAGCCGTGCAATCATCAGAGCCTTTTTTTCTTTTAAATGGCTCTCAGGAGCCAAGCTCTAATGATCACAGCTGAGTTGCCTGCTGGTAGCAAAAGTCCCTCCCCCCCTGCCTCCAGCTTGCTTACTTTAGCTGCTGGTCACAACACCTGTCTTGCTTCGCTTGCTGTAAATACCTGCAATCCATTGCATCAGCAAGCAACTGAATCTCCCTGCCTGCAATCAAGTTCATCGGTGAGCAGCTCTATCTGCCTGCCTGCCTGCCTGATACCTTCTATTGCAGGGGTTTCCAACCTTGGCAACTTTAAGACTTCTGGACTTCAACTCCCAGCAAAGCTGGCTGAGGAATTCTGGGAGTTGAAGTCCACAAGTCTTATAAAGTTGCCAAGGTTGGAGACCTGTGTTCTATTGGGTAAGTTTTTTTCCCCTTTGGGAGCTTTAAAAAAAATAGTTAATTGGGGTTGTTTTTAGTTGTTCTTTTTTTAGACCTAGCCATTTAAAGTTTAGGAAGTTTTAAATTCAGCTGCTTTTATATAAAAATAAAAATAAATGAAAATAAAATAATATTTGTGCAGCTTTCTGAGATTTAGTGTGTTTCTGTAGTGTTTCACTCTAACTACACAAACACACAAAATCTCACAAAGCTGTATGTGGAATTTTGTGTGTGTAAAGTGTGAAAGTTGGTTTTTTGGGCTTTTTGGGGCTGTGTGTGGTTCCTGCTTGTTGCAGGGCCCCTTTTACATTGTGGGTGAGCCAGTTGTGTTGTGTTGTGTTTTGTAGGTTAAAAAATGGCAAAGAAGTGACATTGACTTGGCCACGCCCACCCAGTCACCTTACCACCAAGCCCCGCCCACTAATTAAGCCACGCCTACAGAACCGGTAGCAAAAATTTTTAGATTTCACCCCTGCTGCAGAGTTTTCCCCTTCGGGGTCTTTTTGTGCGGGTCGGAGGGGGGCAGAAATTCTGACTCGGATTTGCTTCTGCTTCCTGGTGTGGGGCTTTGGGCGAAGGCTGGAGGGAAGCGCTGCTGGTGGCGAAGAGCCGGAGGGCCTTGTTCCAGTGGGACTGCATCATGGCCTGGAACTGGCTAACCATCTCAGCCCGCTGAGCTTCCAGGCACCGCTACCTGGCCTTGCACTACCACTGGTCTTCCCTCTGCTTGTAAAGCCTATGCTCATAGTCCTCAGTGAGGTGCTTCTGCTGAGCCTCCTTCTCGGCCAGATCCAATTTGAACTGAGCCAGCTGTTTTGCCAACTCTTTCTCGTGGTGGCTGCTTAGCTCCAACAACTGCTTCCTGTTGGGGTCCTAAGGAGCCTGGGTGCGGGGAGACGAGTTGGCCACACCCACCCAGTCACATGACCACCTAGCCACACCCACCCAGCCAGTCATTAGGCAGATCATATTACTGGTAGTGTTCCGCGGGATTTAAAATTATGAATTTAGTGGTCTCTGAGGTCCGAAAGGTTGGTGACCCCAGCTGTAGGGGAGCCCTCCTAAACTGGGCAGGGGATTGGTCTGGATGAAGGGTGACTTTCACCCTTAAACTCTGTGAGGAAAGAGCCCATTCCCCAATGCTGCTGATCTGAAGGCTCAGTGACCTGGAAGTGGCTCCCAGCGGGAACGGAAAGGCAACACTCAAATGGCCCTTGAGTGTCTGGAAGAGAGCATACAAGCTACTGCTACCCTTTTTAAAAAAAACCTGACAGAGCTAAAGTTGCTGGCCATTTTAAATGAAGAACAAAGGATTCCCACTGATGGCTGAAATGGAATATGATGTTTCTTGATCCTTTCTGGCTGTACAAATTATCTGCAAGTCAGTGAACTCTCTGCACAAATTCAGGATTGAAAGAGAAAGAATCCAGAGCAGAGTCTGTTCATTCCAGGGTGTTATTGGCAAGGAAATGTGAAATCAATTTCAAACGTTAAATGGAACTCCAGCTCAGCTGTTGGAAAAGAACTGGAGAGGTGGAGCATCTGCTCCCTGGAGGGGCGTGTGGGGGAGACAGTCTAAAAGCAAGCAAGCAGAAAGGAAACCTGAATTTTCTATCCAAAATGCAGAGAGTCCAGCTTGCCCAAAATTGAGTGGATGGTAAACTGGAAAGGTGCCAGCAAAAGGCGAAGGCAGTTGTGGACTGCTCTGGCTGGAGGGATCAAAGCCTACCTCCCTTGAGCCCTGATTCCTGGTCTGGGTACTGGCACCCCCTCCCTCCCTTAAGGAGAATTTAGAGAAGCTGGAACCTTTTTAGAGAGGGGCGGGGAGGGGGAGGGGGAAGCCTAGCCGGGTAGGGAGATTGAAGGAGCTGGGGGATGCTTTGCCTTGAGAAGGGAAGGAGGAAGATGGCTCTCTTGAGCTCCCTCGGCGTGGAGGTTCTCGGTGTGGATCACATTCTTCCCCAGCCCAAAGTGCACAACAGGCATTTAAGTTACAGGAAGGCCATTTCTGACCCAACTTAGGACAAGCCTCCTAATGGTAGGAACTGTTTGATCATGGAAGATGCGACAGACTTCCCTTTGCTGGATGGACTTGAGTGGAGGGCTTGTTTGAGCAGGGTGGGAGTAGATGACCTCAAGGCCCCTTTCTCTCTCTCTCTGAGTCAGCTTGCTAGCTAAGGCTTCTCCCCTTCACAGGGCTATCTGCCTGCCAACTCATGAGCATCCCTAAGGACACCCTCCCCCAAGAGCACGTGGCAGTGTGGCCCAACCCCCCCCCAAAGAAAAGCCTGACCTCTCGGGGGGCAGTCCAATGGACCACCAGTTCTGTTTCTTATGAGCTGCATTAACAAAGAATAAAGTAGCATTTGGGAAGTTGGGGTGGCATCACTGAGCTAGAGGATGCTACTGTACATCTATGGGCCTTTGTGGCCACAGTGGGGGCACGGGGCCAGCTGTTCCACCCAGGAATCTGTTGTGCCCATCGCTTCTCTTCCTACATCTGCCAGAGAAGCAGAAATGGATGGTCTGGATAATTGGGGGCTCCCCCCCCCGCGCCTGTTCCAGTGCTACCTAGTGCTGTAGGAGTCCTCAAGGGTGCTGGGGTGACCTGCGGTGCCTCCTTGGCCACCTCCTCGGCCTTGGCGAAATGGCGCGTCGCTGCTGTAGCTTCAGGAAAGTCTGCAGGCTCTTCTGGGTGCTGGGCCTCTACCTCCCTGGCCTGGGGCTGGCGCAGAGCATGGGCCTCCCCCTGCGCACGGTGGAGGGTCTGCTTCCTTGGCCCCCAGTACTGGTAGTCTATGCTGAGGTCCTCCTCCTGACAAAGGACCTGGCAATGGGGGCAGGGTGGGGGTGTTAGCTGGGGCCCAGGCATACTTGCACCCCCCACCTCCAGCTGCCTGCGGTTGCAAAACTGCTCCTGGGCCCATGCCATTTTCTTCCTTGCATACCAGTTTAGAGAACCAGCAAAAGCCAAAGACACAGTTTCTGTGTGTTTTTCCCGTGTCTCTAGGGTAAGGCCCACGGATCATTGGGTGGTCTGTCCCTCCCACCCAGCATTTAATGTCCAGAGGTGGCCTCCTTTGAAGGGGCTAAAAACAGTGATTTTCCAATTTCCTTTTTTGCTAGGGGGTCCCTTCTCACCATGACAAATAGATCGTCGCTTGTGGGTCCGGCTGCCTCAAGGGTCTCATGCCCGTTAGCCGTGCGAGTGTAATGCCACTGGGTGCCTGCTGCCTCAAATGCACCTGGCTGATCCACGGCCCACTCCCCGTTGAGGACATAATGCTGGTTTGCTTTCATCAGGGCTGCAGAGGGACAGAGCACAGGAAGGGTTGGGGATGGATGGGGGGCTCTGGAGAGAGAGAGTGGCAGAGCTAGGTAGGTGGGGAGGGTGAGGGCTTTAGTTTGGAAGTCTTGTTGCTTTGAGAAGCAGCCATCTGGGCTGCTGTGCCAAGGGCTGGACTGGCACAACACACAGACCCTGGCCAGCCGAAAATGTCAAGGCTGCGGCCCCACTGCAGCTGCTCTTTGTGGCTCAACTTGATCCCTGTTGGCTCTTTGTTCAGAGCAAAGGCCCTTTTGGAAACGGCCATGGCCACGTCCGCGTGTCCAGCATGGGGCAGAAGGCTAAGGGGAGAATGGAAGCGTGCTGAGCTAGATGTGGGGAGTGTCTCAGAGCGACTTTGGCTCACCATTTTCTTACTCTGTGATGCACAGGAATGAAAAGGCCCCAAAGCAGGAACCAATTTGGGGGGTAGGGGGTTGCAGAAGGCTGTGACAGAAGAGGCACCACCCCTCTGCTTTGGACAATCATTTCTCCACTGGACAATCATTTATCTGAAATGGTACAGGGTCTCCTGCTCAAGCAGGGGGTTGTTCTAGATGACCTTGAAGGTCCCTTCCAACTCTATTATTCTATGTTTTTTCAGGGAGCCTGGGGGGAGGACAGCACCTTCAACCGCAGTGCCCTTTGATGAGGGGAAGGCTCCCCAAGATCTGACCAGGAGAGGGAGGCAGCACGTGCTGCCCTTCAGTGGGACTGAGGTGCCCACAAGCAGGCTCCTGCTGAATGTGGAGGTGACATTTTGTTCTCTCCTTTGGAGCCTTCTGAGCCAGAAGCCCTCCTGCACTCACTCCCAGGAAAAGAGTGAATAACTTCTCTGGGGTGGAACGCTGGCACCAGCTGAATTCAAGCGGTGTCCTAAGGCTATTAAGTCCATTGCTGCAGCTTGTTTGATTAGCATGCTGAGCCTTAACTTGGGGTGGCGGGGTGGCACCCAGGGGCTGGGGCTTCAGGCTCTGCATCCCCATCATGGAATTGGGCAAAACAAGGGCCTACCAGGATTGGATGCCCATTGCCCCTTTCCCCCTCTCTGCCCATCCTTAACCTCTGGCTGACCCTCTGCCTCCAAGGCTGCCTGTTGGGATTCCCCCCACCCCCACCATGGTTGCGGGGAGAGAGGCCGGAGGAGGAAGCGCTGTGGCTGATCTGAGCTGCAGCCAGTGAGGAAGGGCAGGACGGACCTACCGAGATAGTTGCGGCTGTTGTCGATCACCCTGATCTGTCTGGCTCCGGCTGAGATCTGGGTCACGTTCCTGTACCCAAAGAAACCTGTTCAGAAGAGTCAGAGGGGAGCCAGTCAGAGAAAGGCAGAGGCGAGGGAGATCCGAGTAGTGGGGGCCCAAGGGAAGTGGGACCTGTGCTGGGGGGTGCCCTGGGTGGCTTCCCAGGGCTGCTGGAGAAGTGGCCACCCTGGCCTTTGCAACTGCTCCCCACCCCATTTCAGAGGATGGGGGCCTCCATGGCCACTATTGGGCCCCTCCTGTCCTCTGCACTGAGAGAGCAAAGAAGAAGCCCTTGATGGCGCTTGCACACCAGAGGCTTTGGCACTGTTTCTGGTTGGCGGAGCAGCTCCCTCCCCTCCCTTCCCCTCCCCTCCCCTCCCTCCCTCCCTCCGCCTTCTCTGAACTTCTCAGTCTTTCAGCTTCTTATTGACCATCAGTTCTTGCCCTCAAAAGATGGTCACGCTCTTCCTGCCCATCATATGTCCCCGGCTTCTAGTTTTCTTTCAGGTTTTCCTGATGGCACCCTCCCCTCCCCCGGTCTTTTTTTGACTTCCAGTTGTCATTCCAGCCACTTCTAAGACCCATCCTCACACATGCCAGGACTGGTGACATGAAAATGCCTGACTTTTTTGAGGAGCCCCCCTCCCCCGGGCCATGCCAGGGTCTCCATGCCAATTCAAGGACTGGAGGAGTGCCCATGCAATGCAGCTCCGAGGAAGGGCCCATTTTCTATCTCTTTCTGCTGGAAGATTAATCGAAGGCTGGCCTGTCTCTTTCTTCACCCTCTTTCCTTTCTCCTCCCCTCAAGGCCACGAAGGAAGCCTGCCTCCTCACGGCCCTGGAATCCGCTCTCCAGAATTCAGCCTGAATCCCCTCATCAAACTTGCTCTTAGATTTAGGGCCAGTCCTTTGCCAGGTGTGCCGACATGCAGTTCGCCTGCCTGAAAACTGTTGTGCTCAAGAGGCCCAGTCAACGTTTTCTGCACTTCCTGCCTCCTTCCTCCCCCACCTCCTTCACCTAAGAAAGCAAGGACACTCCCCCCCCAGCTTCCTTCAGTTTCCAAATTGCACCCCCGTTCTCTCCGTGTCAGAGTTCACTGAAGCATTTTTGCATCGCCAACCAGGAGCCTCACTTTCAGCTGCACACCCACCCCCTCCCAGTTTGGTACACACTATTTCCCGGTATGTGCTTGTCAGCTCCAGTCTGTGACATTGGATGTGAAGTGTGCAGGAGCTGGGATGGGATCAGAGGGCACAATGACAACACAGGTAGGGTAGAACTTGAGTTTGACATCTGCAGCTCTGTCATTTGCACAGTGGTGTGTGTGTTGTCCTTAGGTGTGATGCAATGGGACGGGTGTGCCTGTATATGCTTCATTCAGACGGATTCCACACTTGTCCTTTCGGTGAATTTCACAGATTCACAAGGCACCTCTCCCATCTTCACACACGATTCTTAAATGTTAACGTCCTGCTTTTGGCCTCCAGGCTGGCCCAGGGGCATCTGCCTGTTGCTTAGGAGTATTTTTGTGTTACTCTCGCGTGCCAAGAATGCTGAGACTCTGGTGCCTGTCCAGGAGTGTTCGGTGCCCCCTCCCTGGGCAGGAAGAAGCTGCAAAGCTGCAGGGTGCCCTGCTGCCCATCACAAAAGGCTTCAGCTTATTAGGAGGAGAGCGCCAGGTGCTCTGCCCGCAAGCCTGGAGGTGTGGCTCCTAGAGGGCACCAGGCCTCACCCTGCGTGTCAGATGGGCAAAACCCGCCTTCAGGACAGCCCCGGCCAGCCAGCAGAGCAGCAGCAGAGGAGGAAGGGAGGAGGGAAGGGGGGAGAGGCAAGGGGCTGGGTTGACGAATGCCAAAAGCCAAAGCTTCACCCACGTCAGCACATTCAATCACCAGAGGTGGGAACCGCCACCCGGAAGACTTCCTGGACGAAGACGCAGGACTCGTTCCTGCCCCCACAGATGCCACAGGCATCGGCCCGTGCCTCGGAGCCCAGGACTCCATCACAGCCAGCTCTCTGAGGGATTGGACAAAGGGTGGCAATTAGAGGTGCCTGGAAGAGCCCCCACTCATTATGGGGGAAATGGAGAAAGCCCACTGCAAGGCTGCCCTACATTCCCCTTTCCTGCTAGAGCTGCTGCTCAGGGACGTCTTGGGATGGAGCAGGGAAACCCTCCCCAGAAAAAGCATTTATCCCCTCACCCCCCATAAGGGCAAGTGCTGCTTTTGCGGATGGGCTGCTCTTCCTCCCCAGCTCTGCTCCTCTAGAAAATGAGGACACCTGTGACTTTCTTTTAGTCACCCAGTCAACAATGAGGCTGCTGTCGCTGCAGCGCCTCAGTTTGTGTGGAGTTTTGTGTTTTTGTCTTGCTGTGCTTGGAGAATGAGGGCGACAACCCAATGCTGGCGAATGGGAGGATCTTGGCCACCTGTCCTTCCACTGGCCAAAAGCGTGGAGGTCCAGGCCCAGCCCCGGATTGAACAATCCAGCCAAAGTTAGTTCTTTATTTACTCACACCAAACAGCCCGAATCTTGCTGGAATAACCTTTACTGCCCCCACCCAAACTGATATGCCCTGGGAGTTTCTGGGAAGGGGACTCCTAAATCTCTTCCTCTGCCCCCATCCAGCTCCAGGCTGGGCTGCTGCTTGTCTCGCCCCTCCCCCTGCAATGTGCTTCCTGGGAAATTCTCTGGTGCTTCCATCGCATCTTTTCCTCCCTCACACAGACTCAACCTGTCACAGCCGATGCTGACTGACTCACCAAGCAGCGGCCGCTGATGCAGAGTTCCGGCGATGCTGGGCTGCAGGGGGTTCCGTCCAGGACTCGGCCAAAGCTGTAGTAAAAATTGTGCCCCATCGCCAGGCAGTTAAGGTCACAGAGGTTGGCAGCTGGGGGAGAGCAAAGGAGGCATGAGAGCCAGGCAGTGGCACAAAAAATGCCCCATCCATTTGATTGGGGGGGGTGTTTGGACTGAAGCAGGGGTGAAATCCAGCATGTTCCGACAAGTTCTGGAGAACCGGTAGCAGAAATTTTGAGCAGTTCGGAGAACCGGCAAATGCCATCGCTGGCTGGCCCCAGAGTAGGGTGGGAATGGAGATTTTGCAATATCCGTCTCCCAAGAGTGGGGTGGGAATGGAGATTTTGCAGTATCCTTCCGCTGCCACACCCACCAAGCCATGCCCACAGAACCGGTAGTAAAAAAAATTGGATTTCACTACTGGCCTAAAGGTCACACAGTGCTGGACCAGGGTTGAAGTTTTTAAGTCCCTCTCGCTACCTTTGCTCCAGGGGGTGTGCGTTCTCCCCCCCCCCATGCAGCTGACTTGCCTCCGGCCCTGGACAGCCACAGTCAGGGATCCTGGCTCACTTTCCCCTCGGAAATGTTTAAAAGCACTTTCTCCCCTTTCAGGAAATTCCCATCCAGGCAATTGTAGGGTTGTGTGTGTATGTAAAGCATACAACACACACAGATCTAGAGTTCCCGACAGCCCTGATTTCTGGGACCACTTTGGGACTTCAGTTCTGTCTTGGCTCCATTAATGCTCTGCTACACTACTTGCGCCCATTCTCACAATAGCTCTGATGGGGTTTGTAACCCTGCTGAGCTGCTCTGTTATTTGGATGTCACTTTGACTCTCCATGCTTGTCCCAGTCAATTGAGTCCCATATCTGGTTTGCGATCAGAGCACAGTATGAATCATATAGAAGGCAAAAGACTCTCCCCAGTCTTCTCTGTTTCCCAGAATGTAGCTTTTCAAAAAGGACCTTCCAAGGTCTGAGTGCAGAAAGTGGGGGGAGGGGGGGGTTTCTACCCCGCCTTCCCCAGCTTCACAAGGCTCTGGGGCTCCATCAACTGATGTCACTTTACTGGATCTTACAGGAAAAGCCACTCTAGCAGATATCTTATCCTAAGCTGTATAGGATGTGAACTGGATCCAGTGTCAAAAACCACACAAATAAGTCACAAAACCCACAATGATGAAGCTCGGTGGCCATTTGCAAGAGCAGAAAGTTTAACTCCTGCTCAATTCTCTGGCTGTCAATCTGTCTCTACTCTGCCTTGTCCCGGGGTTTCCACTCTGAGGAAAGTCCCCAATCACGCTCTTCATGGGGACCGAAGGAAATCTCTTCCGGTGGAATGGTAACACCTTTTAGTCTCAATGATGCACTGAGATATTTTTCTTGAAAAAGGGGAAGTGTTCCTGCCTGCCAGTCATTGTTTATAAGGGTGGGGGTGGTCTTTAGGACCGCCCCCCCCGGCGTAGGACTCCAAGCCATGAAGCTCCCTCCCCTCAGGATGGCCCTTGCCTTGACTCTGCAGCTGGAGAAAGCTGGTTCTCACAATCAACTCCAGGGCAGGCCCAGCACTGGGCTCCCCAAAGTGAAGCCGGAAAGAAACCCATGGCCAAGTCCCCCACCTCCCCCAGTGACCTTGAGGGCCTGACTGCCCTCACTGATGCTCTCACCTCCATGGAAGGGGACCCACTGGTACTGAGCCTGCCCCCCTAGGATGGGCCTGCTGTTGTAGAGAGTGCACTGCATAGCCCTGAAGGGGACAGTGCCAGCTGGGCAGGCCTGTGAGAGAGAGGGAGGGGGGAGGAAGGGAGACAACCACCGTTAGACCACGACTGCAGGATGGAAAGAAAAGACACATCCAGGTTGACTTCCCATTCATTCATTCATTCATTCATTCATTCATTCACTCTATAAATGACATGTCCCAGACAAGGCAACTCATAAAAGCCAACAATACCAAACAAGAACACCAACACTCTAATCCAGAATCACAGAGTAATAAAATTGTAATAAAATGTAGTAAAACTTCAAAAGCACCACATAAGGTTCATAAATACCATCAGGGCCTCTACCACTTTAGATCATCCTTGATTTCTGACCCCAATAGGGACTGAAAAAAATCATCTTTAAATGGTGCTGTCATTAAGCACCTGATCTTATGAGCTTTTTTTTGCTATGGTCGTTATTAAGGGAATCACCCATGATAGTTAAACATCAGGCAAGTGAAACTTGCCGCTGCCTTCCCTCTTGACTTTGGGAGTGCCACAGATGTGGACCATGTGGCTGCAGGATGCCCTGATTGTGGTAAATGGGCACCAGCTGCCAAACTCCCAAATCATGATCACATTGACTGTGGGGACGTTGCAATGGTCGTAAGTGTAAGAACTGATTCATTGCTTTTTTCAGTACCATTGTTACTGCAAATGAATGGGTGTTAAGCAATAAACAATAAAATCAACAACAAGCTTCACACGTCAACCTATCAAATATGTTGATTACTAACTGTGGGAGCAGCCTCTCGATGGAATGGCTTTCATTCAGAGATTTTGGTTGCTCCATCACTGGAAACTTTCAAGAAGAGACTTGAACAGCCACCTGTCTGAACTGGTATAGGGCAGTGATGGCTAACTTTTTTGCCATCGCGTGCCAGGAGGGGGGGTGGGGAAGGGTCATGCACACACATGACCACATGCATGTGCGCGCAACACCCCCCCCCCACTCCTGGCACATGATGGCCTGGTAAGCCCGTTTTTCTTTCTTACCTGGTTCCAGATCCTATTTATCTGGGAAGGGTGAAAACAGCTTTTTTTTCTCTCTCTCCCTCTCTCCTCCCCCCCTCTCTCTGTCTTGGAGGCTCTCCAAAGGCCTGAAATGGCCCATTTCCCAACTCCCAGTGGGACAGGAAGTGACATTTTTTGCTGTCCCCAGCCTCCAGAGCCTCTAGGAGTCTCTGGAGGCTGGGGACAGCAAAAATTGTCACTTCCTGTCCCACCGGGAGTCAGGAAATGGGCCCTTTCAGCCTCCGTAGGGCCTCCAAGGGAGTGGGAAAGGCTGTTTTCGCCCTTCCCAGATAAATAGAGAAGATCTGGAGCCATGTAAGAAAGAAAAACGGGCCTTCCTCACACCCCCAGGCCCTGTTTCCCTACTTCTGGTGGGCCCAGAAGGCCCGAAAATGATCTGGCCGGCATGCGCATGTGCCCCAGAGCTGAGCTAGCGTGCCCACTAATATGGCTCCGCATGCCACCTGTGACACGCGTTCCATAGGTTCACCATCACGGGTATAGGGCCTCCTGCTCGGGCAGCGGGTTGGACTAGAAGACCTCCAAGGTTCCTTCCAACTCTTATTGTTCTGTTAACTCTGATATGTTTTTAAACAAAAGCCCTAGAATACAAGGCTGGATGTTAACTATGCATCTTGAATGTAAGCACAAATCCACAAGGCCCCAGTGCTCTTTGTGCCTACCAGAAACTTTGGGAAGAAATTCATCCCTGCATTCTGGATCCATTCTGAGCGACATGGTGGCCTAGTGGTGAAGATGCTCACCTCCCACTCAGAAGGTTGAGTTCAATCCTAGGTAGTGGCAGATATTTCTCGCAAAGAGAAAGTATCTGCTGAGAGGTCTGTGTGGGCATCAGGAAGGGCATCCGACCAGTAAATCTCAGCTCCATTCATTTTGTCATGCCAACTCTACCCAAAATTAAGAGATTACAGGGTTGTAAAAAGGAAAAAAATTCCAGACCCATAATAATCTGGAGGGATTCCCCATTTATAAGGAGGGAGTCTGGGCAGCATTCAGCTGATCTATCTCTCCATAATTTGAGTGTGCACTTATGCCACAAAGGCCACGCAGGGGCCACGGAACTGTTGGATTTCCTCCCAGGCCATGCCAGCAAAGGTTCCCTTGAGCATCCAAGGACTGTGGTCAAACCAGGACCCCCAAGTGCCTTTTTCCTTGCCCCCCACCCCACGACTGATGTCTGCAAGAGGCTTCTAGCCTCATGGTTAAGCCCACCTGCCCCCTATCAAGATGGGCTCAGCAGGGGAGAGGAAGGTACTTACTTTCTGCTCACAGACGCGATACTGCCTGGCCTCCGCTTGGCAGGGCTCTTCTCCAGGAAGCCTGTGGCCCAAGAGAAACAGAATAACAGAACAGAGTTGGAAGGGACCTTGGAGGTCTTCTAGTAAACCCCCTACTCAAGCAGGAAGCCCTATATCATTTCAGACAAACTGTTGTCCAAATTCTTCTTAAAAACCTCCAGTGTTAGAGCATTCACAACTTCTGAATGCAAGCCGTTCCATTGGTTAATTGTTCTCAATGTCAGGAAGTTTGTCCTTAGTTTTAGGTTAGCTCTCTCTTTGATGACTTCCTGTCCGTTGCTTCTTGTCCTATCTTCTGGTGCTTTGGAGAATAGATTCACCCCCTTTTCCTTATGATAGCCCTTTAGATATTGGAACACTGCTATCATGTCACCCACCCCCCAGTCCTTTTCAGTAGTTTAGACATACCCAATTCCTGCAACTGTTCTTCATATATTTTAGCTTCGAGCCCCCTAAATATTTTTGTTGCTTTCTCTGCACTCTTTCCAGAATGACATCTTTTTTTATATTGTGGTCATCAAAACTGGATGCAATATTACCAAGACATAATAAAGTGGTATTAACGCTTCATTTCTATCCCTCTGTTAATACCGCCTAGGATTGTATTGGCTTTTTTGTCAGCTGCAGCACATTGCTGGAGTCCAAGATCCTTCTCGCAGTTCCTGCTATTGAGCCAGGTTTCATCCAATCTGTATCTGGACATTTGATTTTTCTTGCCTAAGTGTAAAATCTTAACTTTTCTCTACATTGAATTTCATTTTGTTAGATACGGCCCAGTGTTCAAGTCTGCCAAGATCCTTCTTGAGCTGATTATCTGGTGTATTGGCTATTCCTGCCAGCTTAGTGTCATCTGCAAATTTGATGAGTTCCCCTTCTATTCCTTTTTTTAGTTTTAGTTTTTAATTGTTTTTAATTGTTTAGTTTTAATCTGTTAATGGGTTTTAATTCACATTGTTTTAATTCGGGCCAAAGTATATAATTCTTTTAATTAATTTTAAATTTTGTATTGTTATGTATTTTAGTTCTGGCTGTGCACCGCCCTGAGTCCACTAGGAGAAGGGCGGTATATAAATTGAATAAATAAATAAATAAATAAATCTAAATAGTTTATGAACAGTACTGAGCCTAAGATGGAATCTTGTGGTATCCTTACTTCCCTCCATGTAGATGTAGTACCGTTAAGGACTACTCATTGAATAGTTTGTCAGCCAGTTACAAATCCATCTGGTGGTGATGCTGTCTATGCCACATTTTTCTAATTTACCAATAAGTAAGTTAGCCTTACTGAAGTCCAAGTATACTATGTCCACAGCATTTTGCTGGTCCACTATTTTGTCAAAGAATGAAATAAGATTTGTTTGGCATGATATGTTTTTAACAAACCCATGCTGGCTTCTGGTTATAACCCTGATTGAGTATTCTCTGTTGGAGTGGCACCGCTCACTGGCTGGAGAGCCACAAGGGAAGGAATCAGTAGAGCAGCACCTGTTGTTGCCACCATCACTGCCTTCCCAGCCATTGCGAGGTAGATGCTCTCTGTCCACAGAGGCTCTTCCCGAGGCCAATAGCCATTTTTCTTTCCCCCAGAGCCCACCTTCCTCCATGACTGCCTCCAAACCAATCTAATCTGGGGAATTTTACCTAATAATATTGGGAGAACAGAGTCAGCGCTGTGAGATTTATTTATTTTATTTTATTATTTTATTTTATTTTATTTTATTTTATTATTTTATTTTATTTTATTTTATTTTATTTTATTTTATATTTTATTTTATTATTTTATTTTATTTTATTTTATTTTATTATTTTATTTTATTTTTTTATTTTATTTATTTTATTTTATTTTATTTTTTATTTTATTTTATTTTATTTTATTTTATTTTATTTTATTTTATTATTTTTTTATTTTTTTATTTTATTTTATTTTATTTTATTTTATTTTATTTTATTTTATTTTATTTTATTTTATTTTATTATTTTATTTTATTTATAATTAGACTTCTATACCACCCTTCTCCCAAAGGACTCAGGGAGGTGTACAGCCATATTAAAACACATAGATTTACAAAATTTAAAACCAATTAAAATCAAATATATAATAATATTCTCAAGACCCCCCCCCCCTCCATCACCCCATCCGAATCTACCCAATCAGAGTCCAGACCTTCCTGAATCTGAGTGACTTTGTCATGCAGGAATTGCACAAAATCCTCAGCCCTGCCCTGCAAGATGTGCTTCTCCAATAACCACAGCAGATTGAAATGAGGCGACTGTGTTATTTCCAAAGCTAGCAGGTCAGAGGCACCCACAGGATTCATGAGCAAACATGGGAAAACATTATGGATGCAGTTATTACTTCTTTTTACTGATGACATAGCTTTGATTACAGAAAATGAACAAGAGACCAGCAGGATTGTTGATCAATTAAAAACTGATTTCAGAATTAAAAATCTAGGGGAGATACAACAATACCTGGGTTTACGAATTGAAAAAAACAGGGGAGGATTTAAATTATCCCAAACTGATAAAATCAATAATTTATTAAAACAATTTAGGATGGAGTTATGTAAACCATCAAAGACACCTATGGTTCAAGACTACTGTAACACTGATGTAAACAGTCTGTTGTTTGATAAAGGGATTTACCAATCGCTGGTTGGCAGCTTATCATATATCAGCAATTGGTCTAGGCCCGATATTTCTTATAGTGTTAACCAATTGGCTAGGTTTAACAAGGAACCTACAAAAAGACACTGGCAGGGAGCAAAATGTATCCTAAGGTATTTAAAATATACCATGCATCATGCATTATATCTACAACCATCAGAAGATTTACCCGTAATTGCTTATGCGGATGCTAGTTTCGCAACAGATGTGAATACAAGGAAATCAACCTCAGGAATCACTATATTTCTGGGAAAGTCTTTGATATGGTGGCGTTCAATTAGACAGAAGCATTTGAGTATGTCTACAATGGAGGCAGAATTTTCTTGTTTCTCTTTATTATGTACTGATCTGATTAGTATTAAGCAACTGATGCTAGATATAGGAATAAATATAAGAGATCCTATAACAGTATACGAAGATAATCAGGCAGCGATTCAAATGGCGACGAATATAGCTGTGAAAACTAGAACGAAGTATACAGATCTTCGGTATCTAAATGTAAGAGAGTGTATAATGAACAAGATGATAGAACTTGTATATTGTGCATCGGAAGACAAGGTGGCTGATCATTTCACGAAAGCACAAGGAAGTAGGAAACATAAAGATACATGTGAACAATATGGTTTGAGATTGTAAATATATTAAGCTACCCAAAGGGGAGAATGTTGGATATTTATCCTACGGTTGGGTAGGTAATATATAGAAAAACTATGTTTGTGACTTTAAATGTTATAAGAAAGAATGATTGGCTGTGCTATTATCAGGCAGCCATAAAAGTAGACAGGAAGCCCGGGAGCTCCTGCTCCTGCTCCTGCTATTTGATGACTGATCTTCTGAAGAGGGACTGTGTGTGACTGAAGAGAACTGTAAGCAAACTATGTTTTGTGCTGGAGAGTGATTATTCGAAGACGTGTTATCATTGTTTTGAGAAACCAAGTTTGTTTTTTCACTAAGAGTAAAGAATGTTTTTTTTTTCACTGTTCAGAGTCTGTGAGTATCTGTGTGTTTAACCAGCAACGTATCTCTTTGCTGTCCGGTCTGTTGCCTACTATGCAGAGGGAAGTTTTACCCTCAACATAGACAAACTTACCAACAAATTAAAGGTACACGTCTGGCATTACTGCTTTCGTGACTTATTAAGGAGGTTATTAGGCAACATCTAGAAGCCATAGCACTCCCACAGATACAATCCAAAACATGGATCAGATATGTAGATGACACCTTCACCATAATAGAAAAGGACCAATTAGAGAAAAAACAACTTACTACCCTTCCTGGCCATCCTGATCAACAGAGACCACAATGGCAAACTAGAAGCACAAGTGTATAGAAAAAACATCCTCATCAACCAAGTGGTCCACTACCAAAGCAACAACCCAACCTCCCACAAGAGTAGCTGTGTAAGAACTATGTAGATGAGCACAAACTCATTGCAGCAACAGAATATCTATATAGCATATTCCAACAAAATGGATATCCATGCAACTTTCTCAAAATGTGCCTGACCACTCAACCCAATACAGCACAAACAACACAAGCCCTAAAAAGAATAACACTGCCATACATCAAGAACATCTCACAAACCACCAACAGACCACTATAGCCATATGGAATCAGCGAAACACACAAGTCAACTAAAGCCCCCCCCAAATATTCTAAGTAAAGCAAAAGACCCAGCAGCCCCAGAAGTAAAAACAAGAGTCATCTACTGTTAGATAGCGGGCGTGAATAGAAGAGGCGGGACACCGTAGTCCGTTTCAGCACTTGATTTCCAGCTGTGATCAGGAGCAAGAGAGTGGCAGGCTGCCAGAGCTCTCTTTTTAAAGAGCTCCGGCAGTCTCGCTGGCCACTGACAGGGGTTTATTTTTCCCGCCGCTAGATTAGTGAATCAGTGGCGGCATGCAAATGAGTGCTCCGTACATCCCTACGTAACATCTACAAGATACAATGTAATGAGTGCAACAGCCACAATGTAGGGCAAACAGACAGAAGGCTGGCAGAACTCATCCATGAACACCAACGAGCAATCAGAAGACATGATGAAAACTCTTCAATTTCACAAGATATCGGCAGACTTAATCATAGTTTCAAATGGGAAATTGTGACCTAGATCAAGCCAAGTCCAAAAATGCTAGAGAACTTCTAGAAGCCTGACACTTTGACAAATTGGCCATTAGTAGACACAAAGGCCTAAATAATATCTACAGACCATGCAAAAAGACACAATCAATCCAGCCAAAAAGGGAACAAAAAGACCAAACCATCTCCCCGCCTGCAAAAGGTTAAAAAAAAAGGTTAACATCAGACCAACAATCAACAATACCCCAATCCACGTCCTGACAAACAAGCCAAACAAGCATCCCAACCAAAGAACCTCTAAGATCACACACGCACACACCCCAACACTGACAGGCTGAGGCACTAGAATATAAACTGAGAGCAAACCCCATTCCTTTCTAACACTGATGATGTTACCTGCTATCTGCATGAAAACAACCAAGCCCAGAGAGCCCCAAGGACCCCCCAGAAATGCTAGTTCTAGAAGAAGAAGCTAGATCAACACTCTAGTCATCACTGAGCTGGAAGGCTACAGGAATGGATGGAAGATCCAAAGAAACATGGCAAGAAACTGAAGAAGACCAGACTATGACAACAATTCTGGAGAATATCACAAATTTTGTTGTTGTTTTATATTCTGATTTAGCTTGTTCCTCTCCTACAAACACTCCACTGCAGCTCTGGGACTGCATTTAATGGGGGGAGGCGTGGAACAGCTGACAATATAGAAGGATCTTGGCAGATTTGACCACTGGGCCCTATCTACAAAATGCAATTCAGTGGTGAAAAAATGTAAGGCATTACATTGTGCAAGAAAAACCAAATGCACAGATATATAATGTGGGTGGGGTGGAGTAGTAGCAACTGTGAGAAGGATCTAGGAGTCCTAGTGGACAATCACTTAAGTAAAGGCAGCAGTGTGCTGCAGCTGCTGAAACAGCCAATGCACTCCTAGACTGCATCATCAGAGGGAGAATATCAAGGTCACATGAAGTGGTAGTACTGCTGTATACTGCATTGGTCACACCACATTTGGAATACTTTGTCCAGTTTTGGTCATCCTGATCCAAAAAACGATACTGGGATTCTAAAAAGAGTGCAGAGAAGAGCAACAAAGATGATTAGGGGACTGGAGGCTAAAGCATAGGATGAATGGTTGCAGGAATTGGGTATATCTAGTTTAATGAAAAGAAGAACTAGGGCTGACATGATAGCAGTCTTCCAATATCTAAAGAGCTGCCACAAAGAGGAGGGGGTCAATTTATTCTTCCAAAGTGTGTGAAGGCAGGACAAGAAATAATGAAAATAATCAAGGAGAGAATCAACCTAGAACTAAGGAGAAATTTCCCAATGGTGAGAACAATTAACTAGAAGGAACTGCTTGCTTTCAGAAGTTGTAGGTGCTCCAACGTTGAAGGTTTTTAAGAAGACACTGGACAGCCATTTGTCCAGAATGGTATAGGATCTCCTGTTTGAGCAGGGGGTAGAATTAGAAGACCTCCAAGGTCCCTTATTGTTATACTTGTTATTCTGTATTCTGTTGGGTCTTTTCCCTTAGCGGCTACGTCTAAACAGGTCTCGTGTGCCCACCTGATACACCTCCGGATCCGGAAGGAGACGCCGTCCCCGCAGGTACTGGAACAAGCACTCCAGCTGCCCCAGTGTGTCCATGTCCCATGGGTTGGTTGCTGTCGGTGCTGGGGCTCTAATTCCAGATCAAGGTCCAGTGGGCCATTGTTTCTTCCCTACTTAAAAGAAGATGGCAAAGTCAACAGTGAGGAGACAGGCACCAGCCCAGGACCACTCAGCACAGCCTACAAAGTGTGTGTGTGTGTGTGTGTGTGTGTGTGTGTGTGTGTATTATTTCTGACTTTGCCATGTTTTGGCCTCTGTCTCTCAATTGGAAGCAAGACCAGAACTCCCCCAGATTGAAGGGGCCAAGACAGGGCAGCCCTGAGGAGGCCACCTCAGGTCCCATCTGCAGGAGATGTCTCTTACAGGCTAGGGCAACCTCCTGAGAGCCAGGCTTCTCTCCTCCCTCCACCCAGCTCCAGTCCTGGACGGGCAGCCTGGCCTTTTCTAACTCCCCTCTCTTCTGGCAATGGCAGGGGGTGCCCTCTCTGAAGCTGCTAGGGCAGTGGGTCAACCAGCCGGACATGAGAGACCCTCTTTGGGAGAGGAGGCTCTTGGCTTAACAGACAGGGCTGCGGTGAGACTCAGAACGCATTTCCTGTTCCTGAGGCTTCCTATGAGGAGCCTGTCTCAAGGATGGCTCCTATAGATCTTGGCCGTCCCTGTTTTGCCTCTGCTCTCCTGATTAGCATCAGTGAAGATGACATTTCCTGGCCATCTTTCTCTTTGGTCCAATGGATGGACGGATGGCTGCTCCGGTGTGAGCCTCTCATATTGTGCTCTGCCTGCCAACTGGCAGGGAGAAAGGGAGGATCATGCCCCCTCCGTGCAGGCATGACCTGGTCCAGAAGGGCCATGCCTGCTCCTGAATAATAAGGATTGTTTCCCTCCCCTCCATTTTGGGAGAGCTACTGGACGCCTCCCCCACCCCCAAGGCTGAGCTGTCCTCTAAGGGAGCACTTTGACTGCCCGTATCCCCCCTCCTTCCCCCTTCCCTGCTGCAGATGCCAAGCACAGGGGCAGCTTGTTACCATCGCTTGCTAGCATGGACTGAATGGAGAGGTGAGGATGCCCCCCTCAAGGATCTTCACCATCCCCTCTGCCCTCTGACCAAGGGAAGGGCACCTGATGGCTGCTGGTGGGAGCGGGGAGGAGGGAGCCCTCATGAAGCCTGCAGCTGACCTATTTTGGGCAGCGGATAAGGTGCCTGTGGTGCATCTGGTTGCCAGTTTTTGCCATCTTTTGTTCCTTGTTTTTATAATGAAGGGGCGGGGGGGGTGGCGGTTATTATAAAGGAAGGTCTTGATCCGAGGGAGACCACTGTTCCACAGCTAGCCGGATGTGAGTCCCTTTTTGTAAAGTGGGGCCGTGGAGTACAGATGGGCTTGTTGATCATGTACCTGGCTCCCTGCCACGTGGCAACGGCCCTGCCCGAGCTGCTCAACGTTATAGCCGAGGTGGCGGTTGATACCCCCAGACTTTTAGTCATGGGGGATTTCAACCTGCCATCTATCAGTGAAACGTCTGAGGTGGCTCGAGAGTTCATGGCTTCCATGATGGCCATGGACCTTACTCAGTTAATTCATGACCCTACTCACATGGGTGGACACACTCTGGACTTAGTTTTTGTCTCTGGTCAGTGGTCGAGTGGCCTTGATACAGGGGATATAGTCATCGAACCCTTGTCATGGTCTGACCACTCGCTCCTTCGACTGGACTTTCTAACCGCTGCACCCCGCCGCAGGGAGGCAGGACCGACCAGGTGGTTCCATCCCAGGCGCCTGATGAATCCTGATAGGTTCCAGATGGAGCTTGGGCCATTTCCTGAGACTCTGGCTCATGACTCGGCTGAAGACTTGGTGGCCACCTGGGACAATGCGGCTGCTGGGGCTTTGGACCACGTCGTGCCTTTGCGGCCTCTGACCTGGCACCGAACTCACCTAGCTCCTTGGTTCTCCGAGGAGCTGAGGGAGATGAAGCTCCGGAAAAGACGCCTGGGGAGTAGTTGGAGGACCAGCCGCTCCGAATCCGACCGAACACTGGTGAGGTCTCATATTAAGACCTACCTAGTGGCGATAAAAGCGGCGAAATCCAGCTATTTTGCCGCTCTGATCACATCATCAGATAATTGCCCAGCCGCCCTGTTTAGGGTGACCCGCTCCCTCCTCCATCTGGAAGCGCGGGATGATCCCTTGCAGGGTCGATCTGAGGATTTTGTGCAGTATCTGTATGACAAGATCGGTCAGATTCGGGAAGGTCTGGCCTCTGACTGCGTAAGTCCGGACGGGATGACTGAGGCAGATCTTGAGAGTGTTATCTGGGAGGAGTTTGATCCTGTGGCTCCCGAGGACGTGGACAGGATCCTGGGACGGCTGAACGCGACCACATGTTTATTGGACCCGTGCCCCTCCTGGTTGGTACTGGCTTCCCGGGAGGTTACACGAGGCTGGCTCCAGAGGATTGTTAACGCTTCTCTGAGTGAAGGGGTCCTGCCGGCCGCTTTGAAAGAAGCGGTGGTGAGGCCCCTCCTCAAGAAGCCCTCTCCGGATCCAGCTGTTTTGGCTAACTATCGTCCAGTCTCCAACCTTCGCTTCGTTGCGAAGGTTGTTGAGAGTGTGATGGCGCGGCAGCTTCCCCAGTACCTGGATGAAGCTGTCTATCTGGACCCCCTCCAGTCCGGCTTCCAGCCTGGGCACAGCATAGAAATGGCATTGGTCGCGTTGGTGGATGATCTCTGGAGGGCTCGGGACAGGGGTTGTTCCTCTACCCTGGTCCTGTTAGATCTCTCAGCAGCTTTTGATACCATCGACCATGGTATCATGTTGCACCGGTTGAAGGGGCTGGGGGCACCATTCTGCGGTGGTTCTCCTCCTACCTCTCTGACCGGTCGCAATCTGTGTTGACAGGGGGGCAGCGGTCGACCCCGAGGCGCCTTGCTTGTGGGGTGCCACAAGGGTCGGTCCTCTCGCTCCTTCTGTTCAACATTTATGTAAAGCGCTGGGTGAGATAATCCGTGGCTTTGGGGTGGAGTTCCATCAGTACGCTGACGACACTCAGCTGTACATCTCCACCCCAGGCCACCCCAACGATGCCCTTGAAGTGATGTCCCAGTGCCTGGAGGCTGTGTGGGCCTGGATGGGGAGAAACAGGCTCCGACTCAATCCTTCCAAGACCGAGTGGCTGTGGCTTCCGGCGTCCCGATGTAGCCAGCTGGCGCCAGCTGGCGCCATTGCTGGCTATTGGGGGTGAATCACTGGCCCCCACAGAGAGGGCTTGCAACTTAGGCGTCCTCCTGGATGCACGACTGTCTTTAGAAGAGCACATGACGGCCGTGGCCAGGGGGGCTTTTTATCAGGTTCACCTGATACGCCAGTTGCGCCCCTTTCTGGGTCGGGACTCCCTACGCACGGTCACTCAGGCACTCGTCACTTCCCGCCTGGACTACTGCAATGCTCTCTACATGGGGCTCCCCTTGGGGTGCACCTGGAGGCTGCAGTTAGTCCAGAATGCGGCCGCACGGGGGATTATGGGAGCAACGGGGCGCTCACATATGACACCTCTCCTGCACGAGCTGCACTGGCTTCTTGTGGTCTTCCGGGTGCGCTTCAAGGTGTTGGTGACCACCTTTAAAGCACTCCATGGCTTAGGGCCGGGGTATTTGCGGGATCGCCTTCTGCCGCCAATAGCCTCCCACCGACTGGTTCGCTCGCACAGAGAGCGCCTCCTCAGGGTGCTGTCGGCCAGACACTGCCGGCTGGCGACCCCCAGGGGGAGAGCCTTCTTTGTGGCAGCACCTGCCCTCTGGAATGACCTACCCCCTGAGATACGCATGATATCAGACCTCCGGACTTTTCGTCGGGCCCTGAAAACACACTTATTCCATCTAGCCGGGCTGGCTTGATTCCATCCTCTGCATTTTAATTGAATTCGGTTTCAATTGGGTTGTTTTAAATTTTGGGCCAAAATTATTTAATTGTTTTTTAAACTGTTTTTAAATTTTATATGCTATGTTTTATCTTGGCTGTACACCGCCCTGAGTCCTGCAGGAGAAGGGCGGTATAGAAATAAAATAAAATAAATAAATAAAATAAATAAAAATAAATAAATAATGGCATTGTTTTATTATATTTCAGTTTGGGAGTCAATGGGAATTGGTTTATGAAGTTTATGAAACAAGTTTATGAAACAAATAAACAAATTGATTGGCATAAGACTCTGTGTCTCATCATGAACTGATCATGATGGATGCCAGGCTGGATCAGGGTAGCCAACCAAGCCCATCAGCTATGGCAGCACTTGGTTGGCTGCTCGGCACTGGTGGGCACTTTTCCGAAGCATTTTCTTGCCCCAGGCCTCTGGCAGCCATGAGGGAGCGTGACTTCTCAGTGCAGTGACCAAATTTTATTGAGGAAAAAAAAGGACAAAGCTGAAAAAGGGGCTCAATAAGGATTAAGAAAATTGTAGTGTTTAAAACTTTGCTTTACAAAGAAAAATTCAAGAGCAAAACCAAGAAAACAAATAATTAAATCAATGATGAGTTCCAACTCCAGCTTTAAATTAATAAAGATTAAAAATTGATTTAAAAAACTAACACAAAGTGAAACGTGTAAAAATAAGAAGTGCAGAGAATTTTTAAAATAAACACAGATAAAAGGGGAACTTATAAAGAAGTGACTCCCCCTTCATCAAGACAATTTTGATAACTTATCACTTTCTCTTATCCTATCACAAAAGATCTCTTCTTCCCATATCTCACCTCATTTCGTACCTACTAATTCTTAAAGCTTCATCATTCAGTCCTACGCAACAACATAAGTCCATTAAGAATGACAAGAAATAACACTTATATATTAACCTCAATCAAATAAACCAACTTTATATTCCTTTACTTTTAACAGACATTTATCATTTCCCCAAAAATCAGAGTTTGTCAGTTTTTTTACCAGGATTTCTTAGGAGATTTTGTCAGTCTGGGAGTTCTTACTTGAGGGACAAATGACAATGCTCAAATTATCCTACTTAGACCCATTGTATCAGCTGCATGAGTGAGAGTTTGGGATAGGTGGAAGGAAAGAGGAGGGGGACAGATGCCACCTATGTGGCCACTAACAGTCAACAATGACTTGATGGTACATGATCAATAATAATTGATTAATTTGTTCCATGTTTTACTGAAGTCAAAGGACACCATGTTCACCCCATTCCCTGGTCAATTGAATGGGTTATTCTGTCAAAAATGAGCTGACTTATTCTTGATAAAGCCCTGCTGGCTCCTGCCAAGCCACACATTCTTTCCTTCTTACTCACAAACTGACAGCATAAAATCTGTTCTGGAGGTCTGTGTGGCAGACGTCAAGCTGATTGGTCTGCAATGACCTCAGTCCTCTTATTTTCCCTTTCTGAAGGCAGAAACAACATCTCCTTTCTCCAACCCTCTGGCACTGTCTCTGCCCTCCGTGACTTCTAAAAGATCACAAAAAGGGGCTGCGAATGACCAGGATTCTCAAACCAAAGCTCTCTGGTCCAGGAGACCGAAATGCTTTCATGGAAGACATCTCTTTCCCTCCCTCCATAAGCCTCTTTCCCCAAACACAAAAGGTACCACAAGACTCTGGGTCACAACCCAGCTTCCCCCCTGGGCCTTGCCTGCCCCCCTTTCTTTCCAATAAGAAAAAGCACACCATAACGGTTGCCCTGCAGAGTCCTCCAAGGAGAGAAGGAGACTGTAGCCTCCCTGTCCCTTACAGATGCTCCTCCGGGCCTTCTGGGGATGAAGGGGGCCCAGCCCCAGTCCAAGGGATGCTCATGAATGCAGTGGATGTATCGACCGCCTCCCAGATCCTTCCAGGGATGAGCAACCCAGAAACTACTCCAGGGTCATTCAAATTGGCTAAATGGCAGGCCTGAAGGCACAACTGCAGAAATGGATTTCTTTAAAAAAAGAAGAGAAAATGCTCCTTTGAAGTAAAAGCATTTCAGGAGCATGCCAACTTTCAGCCTTGGGGTCTGGCATGAACGGGGAACATGCCATGCTGCTGGGCATTTATTGTTTCCTCTGTTACACTCATGGGTGGGTGAAGTTGCGGACACGACACCTCCTTTGGCTGGGCACCCATTCTCACAATATCTGGTTCCAGATGACTGTCAGGGGTGAAAAGCCAAGTCTACCCGTGAAGGTTCAGCTTGACTGATCTATTGCTAAAAGCCTCTGCACAGGAATCCTCTGAGTTAAGGGTCAGCAACCAGTTAGTTCAGAGGTGGCTCTTTTCAATCCTCCCCCATGCCAGGCTCTGCCAGGCCTTTCCCTCCAGGGACTAAGCCAACTCACCAAGGGAGCAATGAGGCATCCAGGATGGCAGCTCTCTTCCTTGAGACTCTAATTTAGAAACCCTGTATAAATGCCTCTGCTTCCTCCTCCTTCTCCTCTTCCTCCATGAGAAGAGGTGACCAGTTCCCGGATGCTGTCAGCAGAGTTGACCCAAAGGCTCTCTTCTTAAGGGGAGAGTGGGCTGAAGGGGAGACTTGTCACCCAGTTCTGGAGAGCATTTCTGGGTTTGGGTTGGGTGGACTTACCTGAACTGTGCACGCAAAGACCAGGCCAATCAGGAGCAGGACTCTCCAGTGGGATAGCTGCCTGCAGGAAAACACCAGAGGGAAATGAACATTTCCAAAATCTTTGTCAGGAAGGAAAGAAAACGCTTTGCCAATATCTTATAAGCTTAGAGAAAAAGTGTATACTGGCCAAACTGTAGTGCCAAAGATATGCAAATGCTTTAATTCCCACCTGGACTACAGTAATGCTCTCTACATGGGGCTCCCCTTGAGGAGCACCCGGAGGCTCCAGCTGGTTCAGAGTGCGGCCGCGTGGTTGGTTATGGGAGCGACGTGGCGTTCCCATGTGACACCTCTCCTGCACGAGCTGCACTGGCTCCCGGTGGTCTTCCGGGTGCGCTTCAAGGTTTTGGTTACCCCCTTTAGAGCGCTCCATGGCTTAGGATCAGGGTACTTACGGGACTGCCTTCTGCCACCAGTAGCCTCTCACCGGCCAGTACGCTCATATAGAGAGAGGCTCCTCAGGGTGTCGTCGGCCAAACAGTGTCGACTGGTGGCCCCCAGGGGGAGAGCCTTCTCTGTGGGGGCACCAATCTGGAATGGTGGTCCCCCCGGAGATACGGAGGATCCTGGATTTACGCACCTTCCGCCATGCTCTCAAGACCTATTTATTTCAACAAGCTGGCCTGGCCTAACTTCCCTTTTAATTGTAACTTTTAAAATTGGTTTTAAAACATTAGGGGTGTTTTAAATTGTTTTGGGCCAAATTTAATGGGTTTTTATATTGTCTTTTAAATTTTATAGTTTGTGTGTTTTATCTTTCTGCCTGTTTATCTTTCTGCCTGTTATATACCGCCCTGAGTCCTTCGGGAGTAGGGCGGTATATAAATCTAATAAAATGAAATGAAAAAAAATGAAATGAAATAATGATCTGCCTTGAGTCTCTCAGGAAGACCATTCGTCTCCTTCTGGTGCAGAGCCCCCCCGCCCCCCGTCCCCACTTCTGCCCCCTTATGATTCACAGCCTCCCACACCCCAGTTCTCCCCCTCCCAGACCCCAGTTCACAGCCTAGGGGCCAATGCCTACCCTCCAAGGGCCTTGAGAGTAGAATAAAAACAGAATAGCAGAGCTATTAGAGACAGAATGCGAGTGCCGAGGCTCTTCCCTGGCGTGACCCTTTTGCCAGCTCTGCGGGCGGACGGCTGGTGAGGCTTTCTGACCAGTTTCCAAACTGAGGGAAAAAAATTGTGGTAGAAAAGAATCAGGAGCAAAAGATAAAAGTGCCCTTCAGAGAGAGAAGATGAGACATCTCAGAAAGTAGGGAAAAATCTCAGTCCGGGTCTTGACCATCCCTCAGGGGAGAAAAGTGATTGAAGGCTGCCTTGCCCTGAGTTGACTATGTGGGCCAAGCATCACCTGAGTCTCCTGGCAAGCAGAGTCACGAAGGACCTGCGCTGACAGCCTTCACCCTGAAGGCCGGACCCGACTCCGAGCTGCCGGCAAAGAGGCTGCTTTTTCCCAGGATTTGGCAGCGCAGCAGCAGCAGCGGATACTTAGTGCAGGTCTTGGCCAGCTGTCGTGGCCCTGTGGGCAGCGGCTTCTTCAGGGAGGCCTCAGTGAATGATCATTTGTTTGCTTCCCGCCTTGGAGAAGGCGAACTGTGATTTAAAGGGTCTACCACTAAGTTTAAAAAGCAAAGCAATTCCATAGTGTGAATGCCAAGCGGATGAAGACAAGTGTTGGAAATTCAACCAACTTTGGGAGGACAATATCCCTTAATGTGGGTGTCCCCCCCCAAAATGCTTTTGATCCCTGAGCCTGCCATTCCAGGACGCTCGAGGAGGGCATCCCTGGACCAGCCTCCCAGTTCCCTCAGCGATGGATGGGCAAGGAAGACTTTCTGGGGTCTCCTTGGGTTGTCAGCCCTACCTGCCTTCCCACTGTCTGGAGCACCTAAAGCAAAAGGCTCTCACCTGGGACAGGCAGAAGAGGGTTCCTCTCTGTGGGGCTAAGGGGAGTGGCTGGCGGGGGGGGGGGGCGTTCTCAGTGCAGAGGTGAACAATATACAGATTGATTTTGCATATCTAAAAAAACATTTCAACCGATTATTTTCCAGCCAGTATTTTTGACCCTGAGTGACCACATAGATAGACCAAAAGCAACACGGTTTCAACTTTTATGTCATATCGTCCTGAGTGAAGCAAGGGGCACATTGGGTGAATTACGCATCCTCTATCCCTCCAAGGACTTGGCCCTCCCCCCATATGCCTGGGGCCTGAAAAGGCCATGTCCTTGAAAGGATAGGGGGCACTTGGGGGAGCCCCTTCTGCTGGCTGGGATCAGTACCAAGAAAGGGCCACAGGGTTTCAAACAGATGGATCTGCCACCCACAAAGCAGCAGTCTGGGCTGCCAGATTCCAACCATCACAGCCATCCAGAATAGCCGCCATGCGGGCATGCCCTGGAGATCAGCCAAGTGGGTGGACCCACTGCCAAGCAGGCCAGCAGCTGTCCTACGTGCAGTCCCACCGCCAGGGATATCATAAGGGGGGGTGGTGGTCTCCCTTAAGAACCTGGGGGTGGAGCAAAAGTCCCCTTCCACAATGTCACAACAGCTCAGCTTCTGTAGGTCCTCAACAAGGAAGAGTTGGGGGAGACAGAGGTGAGAGCATGATTTAACTGGCACAGAGTGTCAGTGCTGCACAAAGCAGAAGAGGCAGACTTCTTGTTCTTCCACTGAGTCCCAGGTTTTGCTAGAAGGTTCAGCCTCCCCGGACAGGTGGCCTGACATTTCCAGCCCAGGGACCCTAGAAGGGAAAGGAGGTTTGGCGGCGGCAGGGGTGTGTGTGTGGATGGACAGGGACAGAAAGGGCAGCTCCTGGGAGGGTATGGGCCTTGTGGCCCTTGGAAAGAGGAGCAGGAAATGCAGGAAGGGACCAAGCAGAACCCGAGGGGTCAACCTACTCTCCAAAACACCAGACAGCAGGACAGGAAGTAATGGATGGAGGATCATTAAAGAGAGATCCAACCTCGAATGAAGGAGAAATTTCCTTCTGGTGAGAACAATTAACCAGCGGAACAACCTGCCACCAGAAGTAGTGAGTGCTCCATCACTGGAGATGTTTAAGAAGAAATTGGACAGCCACTTGTCTGGAATGGCATGGGG
Organism: Pituophis catenifer annectens; assembly: GCF_029215685.1. Taxonomy (NCBI): domain Eukaryota; kingdom Metazoa; phylum Chordata; class Lepidosauria; order Squamata; family Colubridae; genus Pituophis; species Pituophis catenifer. The sequence goes on from NW_027256881.1 coordinate 355,383,271, forward strand.
TCTCCTGCTGGGGAACCAAAAGACCTTCAAGGTCCCTTCCAACTCTGTTATTCTGAAGCAAGAGGCTGGCAAGGGCCGTGAGTCACCATCCAGAAGTCCTGAGTGCAAACCCTGAGCAGAAAGCATGATAGATCCTCCCTGTGGCTTGCCGGGAGAGTTTCTTCTTTCCTTTTCACAATAGGCTGTTTCGGTTTCTCAAGTCCCAGACCGACTGACTTAAACTTATTTGCTCCCTTAGCTCAACGGGCCTCCTTGCCCAGCAACAGCATAGGTTGGGGGCTGCTTCTCACTAGCTGTCGGCCGCTGGAGCTAGCATAAGAGGGCCCCTTTGCTCTGCGCCCAAGGAAGGGAGAAAGCAGAGTTAGCGGCAGCCCGAGGTCTCCGCTTCTAGGCAAACGGCGAGCAGCGCAATGGGACAGATCCGCGGCACTTGCTGCCGCCGCCGCTCTGGAGGCAGCTCCGACTTGTACAGCGGCGCTCGGTGACAGCTTGCAGCTGCACGGGCGGGCCCGGGCTCCCGCAGCTGCACTGCCCTCCCAGCCCTGCGTAAGCCAGGCTGACGGCTCAGCGCAGCAAATACGTATCTCCAGCAGGCTCCAGAAAGCAGGCGGGGATCTGCGGGCAAGAAAGAACCGAGGCAAGACCTGGGGAGTCCCTCTTGGACCCGGGTCATGGCCGGCAGCGGGAGGCGCTCCGACGGCCCCAGGTCTCCCTAAGAATGAACTTCTCCGGCCACGGTGCCCTTGTGGCAGCTACTGAAGGGCCGGCACTAAGCAGACGGGACGGCTACTCACCAGAAGCTGAGCACGTCAGAAGCGGGGCCCCGTGGCTGCATCACCCATAGCCCTCGTGGCCTTGAGTGGCACCGGGGACAGCTGTCCGTGCGCTCCCCCTGGGGCTTCATACCAAGAGGAGCCAGGAAGAGGCTTTGACCAAGCCAAGGCGGGTGTGTACCCGCCCTGCAGAAACTCGCGTTTCTCTCCCACCGAGTTTGGGCGGGTCCCGCAGAGGGTGGCGATTGGGGTGGTAGCAGGGGAGGGAGGAGAGCGAGTGCCCAGGCTGCAGCCTCCTCCCACAGCGGGGTTGGGGGGGATGTACCGCTGAGCACTGTCAGCCACCCCCCTCCCGGAGCAACAGGAGCAGCAGCTGTTGCTCAGACTCTCAGGGAAAGGTGTGAGTCAGGAACAAGCTGGAGGTTCACCCTTCAGCAGAATTCACAGGCAATTCCCCCTCCCCCACCAGGGGATCATCTCAGAGCAACATGTCTGCAGCTAAAAATAGCACCTGTGCTTCTCATGGGGGGTGGGGGTGGGGGCTGGGAGCAGGGCAGGAGGAAGCGCTCTGCAAAATTGATTATGGATGGTTGAAAAGCCAAGAAGTGGAACCCAACTCCCATCCTCTTGCCTCACTTTCCTGGCCAGTTGCCAAACAGGCCTTGGGAAAGATAGGCCATAAATAACATCCTTAGGGCGGGTGGGGCAGGATGGAGGGGAAACAGGGATGGGATGGAAGCCATATGGAAAGAGGAGGGGGAGCAAGGTTGGAAATCAGGGCTGGCTCTGGAATCAGAAGTGCATCCAGAACTCCCCAGGAGCAGAATCACCAAAGGGAGATCTGGGGCTTCTCTCTCTCCCTCCCTCCCTCCCTCTCTGTGTACATGTGTGTACATGCACATTCCCTGGCTCAGTGAGGAGACAGTGAGTCACAGTAGTTACATTCAGTCCTGCACTTAACCCACTCAATGGCTGGGTTTCCACAAGCAAAGAGCCAGAGCAAGGAGGCCTGGGACTGGGCAGGCTTCTCCCTCCAGGCCCAGGGTGAGGGTCTCTTCCCCAAGCCCTTCACAGCATAGGTACAGCAGGTGAAGTATAGTTGCCCACCTGATCCATTATCAGACCTTCCTGGCACTTTGGCATTGCTGCCTCAGTGGTGAATCCACTGGGCTGCTCTTCTCCCCAGGTGGGGGCTTTTAACCAGGGAGGGGGAGCTGTCTAACTCCCCCACTCTCAAGAGGATCAGTTGGATCACTCAGGCTCAGGGTGTGGCATGCCTCCCCCCCCAGGAGCAGCAGCAGAGGTGCCCCTTCTGGAATTAGCCTGTTCAAGAGAGGCAATGGGCACCTCCCGTCTTTTCCCAACGGCTGAGGCAAGTGAAAACAAAACTTTGGAAGTTAGCTGGAAGAGACAGGGGCTGCCATCAGGCTGGAGGGAGGAGACACCCTGCAGGAGAGAATGGGAAGAAGTGGGAAGGGGAGTGCCATTGCCAGCTCAACAGGTGCAATTTCCAAAGATGGTGAGAAAAATGTAGGGTTTTTGTATCTTGTGCAGGTATTTATTTATTTATTGGATTTGTATGCCGCCCTTCTCCCAAAGGACTCAGAGCGGCTCACAACAATAAGAAACAGAAATACAAAAGTTAAAAGACAGATTAAATCAGAATATCCAATAAATAGGTTAAACATGGGAATACAAATTCAAATTCAAGATTTAAGAATTTTAAAAGCTACAAAATCAGTTTAGAGTACTTGATGTGATTACACTACAGCAGATCAGATTTTTTTTAAAAAAGTTACAATTGTGAAAGTCAAACTGCAGAAACAATTACTAAAAAAGACTCCTACTATTAAAGGAAAAAAAAGATTTGACATAACTGTGTAAGTCAGCCAGTTAATGGCCATCCCATCCCTCACAATAGGATCAGATTAGACCCTCCACATCCCTGAATGCAAAGTCCAAAATTATGTAGCCCCATAATCTAATTGCCATTTCAAACTTGTTCCAATTTTAATACAAAAGATAAGCACACACTTCTTATCAATTTTAACAATTACCTTTTCTTATTCAGTGTTACCTCAACACTTTGAAAATTAATAAACATTTTTTTTTTTTGAAAAAAAACTGCAATGTTCATGCGGCAATCCCAGGCTAAAAATCAAGTAATTCTGATTCAGATGGGAAAATAATATGAGCACCATGATAAACACTGGAGCTCTGCTTTTTATTACATTATCCTATTTGTCCAACTTCTGTTTCCAAAAAGCCCTTATTGGTGGAAACAGGTGACTTACCTGGTCTTTAAAACTAAAAGTTTGCTGGGAGAAGAGAAGCCAACTGGCTAGCTTTGGCAGAAGACTTTCTTTCAAGACAAACTACATGGCCTAAAGAGCATCTTTTAAAAGACACTACACACAAGCTAATGTTTTCATCAATAATAATGAGATTTTTAAACTATAGCTCTGGGCTACTCATCTATCAACTTGAGGATTAGATCTTTTAATTCATTTTTATAACATGTGACAAAGGAAGGCTGGACTTGAAGCACTATTTAAAGCTGTTTATGCACTGTGCTGCTTGATCCAATTCTCTTATCTCCTTAGTGATAACATAGTCCTAGATGTAGAGAAAGCCAGGTATCTGAGGCACTTGCGTTTTTCAGAGACCCACAGCAACCTTTACAAAAGTATAGGACATACTGTATGCACAAAGAAATGTATCATCTTTCTACCAAACAGGTAAATGTATAAACATGCTAGCTAGGTAGACCTGGAATTTTAATGTTTTAACATTTAAAGCCTATTTTAATGTTTTTCATTGTTTTACATCACTATTTTTGGCTTCCTACTATAAGCTGCCTAGAGTCCCTTGCTAGAGAGAGAGAATATCCAGTTCAATTGATAGACAGATAAGGGGCCACTGAGTTCGTTTTTGAGTCCTAGCAACCCTAGTGATAGGTTTCCTCCATGGGGACATATCCCTAATCTGGCACTTCAGGTCTTCTGATGGGGCCCCCTCGCCCTTGTAACCGAGGAGCTCCTCCGTCCATCCACCTGGCTATGGGTCCTCTTCTACTCTGTACTCGCATCCCACATTGGATGCGCCCTGAGAGAGCTGAGTCCTCACAGCATGTCTTCCATGTAGGATATACATCTGTGGGGAAGGCTTAATGCTGTGAAAATGAATTTTGCATCAAGATTGATATGTACCGTACTTTGACAGCAGTGCCTATTTTGGTCCCACTTCAATATTTAAACTGTTAATAGTTTCAGTTATGTGAAAAAAACAAATATAGTTAAACTGATGACTGTAGTTTTAATTTTCTTGATTTTAGACAATGTATTTGAGCTTTTAAAGCAAATCACGATTAGAATGAAAGACTGTGATACTTAATAATATTGTTTTGTTTGATATTTGTTTTTATTTGTTGCATTTTTAGAGCTGCCCATCTTAACATACAAGTCTCTAGGCCAGTGATGGCTAACCTTTTTGCCGTTGCGTGCCAAAAGCGGGGGGAGCACGGGGGGGGTTGTCGCACACGCGTGCATGCCCACACCCACAATTCAATGTGCCCCACCCCCCCGCGCATGCAAACGTGACCGTGCTCCCCCTGCTTTTGGCCCACAATGGCCCGGTGGGCCTGGTAGGCCTATTTTTCACACTCCCCAGGCTCCAGAGGCTTTCTACGAGCCTGGGGGAGGGCGAGAAACGGCCTTCCCTACCCCCCTGGAGGCCCATTTGCCAACCTCTGGTGGGCCTGGAAGGCCTGAAAATCAGTTGGGCTGCGCGCACATGTGTGCTGCAGCTGAGCTAGGGCAATGTTCGCATGCTCACCAATGTGGCGCCCCGTGTCACCTGTGGCACGTGTGCCATAGGTTGCCATCACGGCTCTAGGCAGATGTGAACATGGCTTAACTTGAGAAGTATTTTAGGGTCTTGCCAGTTCTTATTTCTAACTATAGTAGTAAATCAGTTTCTTTCCCAGCGTTAAAGGCAGTTAGACATGTCTGGGCCACTTTGGGCAAAATATTTAAATCTGACTTTTTGTCTCATGAGATATGAATCTTTTAGTGTTCTTTTAAAAAACAGGTGGCAATGAAGTTTGGGAAACGAGCTCATAATGGGCTGGCTTCCCTCACACAAGAATTAAGTAGTGATACTTTTAAAACTTATGAATTTTTACGAAAACATATAATTAATGGAGAAAGGTGGAACGGCTGTATATAAAACAAGAACACCTGTTAAGCACATTGGTAATAGTCTAGATGTCCTTGAAAACTTTGGGTGCTTTGAGGTATTTGAATGGTTCGGGATTAGGGGTTATTGTTGCTGCTGTTGTTGTTGTTTTAGTGTGTGGGTGAGTAGGTCGGGTCAGGGAGCAGCGGTCTAGGGTGAGGGTGAGGGTGAGGGTGAGGTCGAAGGGTAGGTCGAGGTCGAGGGCTAGGTCGAGGTCGAGGTTGAGGTTGAGGTTGAGGTTGAGGTTGAGGGCCAGGGCCAGGGCCAGGGCCGGGCCAGGGTTGGGTCAGGGGGTCAGGGTCAGGGTCAGGGTCAGGGTCAGGGTCAGGGTCAGGGTCAGGGTCAGGGTTAGGGTTAGGGTTAGGGTTTTTTTGTATTTGTATTTGATTTGTATACCGCCCTACTCCCGAAGGACTCAGGGCGGTGAACAGCCAGACAATAAAATAACATAGATACAAAAAATTTAAAAAACCAGATAAACTCAGATTAAATCATTTTGGCCCAGACAAATTAAAACGCCCCAATAATTTAAAAACAAATTAAAATTTACATATTTAAAAAGGGAAGAGATTAGGCCAAGCCCGCCTGATGGAATAAAAAGGTCTTCACAGCGCGGTGGAAGGTGCGCAGATCCGGGATCCTCCGTATCTCTGGGGGGAGCCCATTCCAGATGGTAGGTGCCCCCACAGAGAAGGCTCTCCCCCTAGGGGTCGCCAGCCGACATTGTTTGGCTGACGGCACCCGGAGGAGTCCCTCTCTATGAGAGCGTACTGGTCAGTGGGAGGCTATTGGTGGTAGTAGGCGGTCCCGTAAATAACCAGGCGCTAAGCCATGGAGCGCTTTAAAGGTGGTAACCAAAACCTTGAAGCGCACCCGGAAGACCACCGGGAGCCAGTGCAGCTCGCGCAGGAGAGGTGTTACATGGGAGCGCCATGTCGCTCCCATTACCACCCGCGCGGCCGCACTCTGCGCCAGTTGGAGCCTCCGGGTGCTCCTCAAGGGGAGCCCCATGTAGAGAGCATTACAATAGTCTAGGCGGGAGGTGACGAGGGCATGAGTGACCGTGCGTAACAAGTCCCGATCCAGAAAGGGACGCAACTGGCGAATCAGGCGAACCTGATGAAAAATCCTCCCGGTCACGGCCGTCAAGTGCTCTTCTAAAGACAGCCGTGAATCCAGGAGGACGCCCAAGTTGCGAACCCTCTCCGTGGGGGCCAATGATTTGCCCCCAATAGTCAGTGATGGCATCAACTGACTATATCGGGACGTCGGAAACCACAGCCACTCGGTCTTGGATGGGTTGAGCCTGAGCCTGTTCCTCCCCATCCAGATCCGTACGGCCTCCAGGCCCCGGGACATCACTTCAAGGGCATCGTTTGGGTGATCCGGGGTGGAGATGCACAGCTGGGTGTCGTCAGCGTACTGATGGTACTCCACCCCGAAACCACGGATGATCTCACCCAGCGGCTTCACATAAATGTTGAACAGGAGAGGCGAGAGGACCGACCCTTGCGGCACCCCACATATGAGGGGCCTCGGGGTTGACCTCTGTCCCCCCTGTCAACACAGACTGCGACCGGTCAGAGAGAAAGGAGGAGAACCACCGCAACACAGTGCCTCCCACCCCTAACTCTTCCAACCGGTGCAGCATGATACCATGGTCGATGGTATCAAAAGCCGCTGAGAGATCTAACAGGACCAGGACAGAGGAGCACCCCCTGTCCCGAGCCCTCCAGAGATCATCAACCAACGCGACCAATGCCGTTTCCGTGCTGTACCCTGGCCTGAAGCCCGACTGGAACGGATCCAGATACGTCGTTTCATCCAGGTGCTGGGGGAGCTGTTGTGCAACCACACTCTCAACAACCTTCGCCACAAAACGAAGGTTGGAGACCGGACGATAATTTACCAACATTGCCGGGTCCAGGGAAGGCTTCTTGAGGAGAGGCCTCACCACCGCCTCTTTCAAGGCGGCAGGAAAGACACCCTCACCCAACGAAGCATTTATAATCCCCTGGAACCAGCCTCGTGTCACCTCCCGAGAAGCCAGCACTAACCAGGAGGGACACGGGTCCAATAAACAAGTGGTCGCATTCAGTCTACCCAGAATCCTGTCCACGTCCTCAGGGGTCACAGGATCAAACTCATCCCAGATAACATTCTCAAGACCTGCCCCTGTCCCTCCCCCTGAGACTACCCAGTCGGAGTCCAGATCTTCCCGAATCTGAGTGATTTTGTCATACAGATACTGAACAAAATCCTCGGCTCTACCCTCCAAGGGGTCCTCCCGCGCTTCCTGGTGGAGCAGGGAGCGGGTCACCCTAAACAGGGCGGCCGGGCGATTATCTGATGACGCAATAAGAGCAGCAAAATAGCTACATTTTGCTGCTTTTATCGCCACTAGGTAATTCCTAATATGAGATCTTACCAGTGTCCGGTCAGATTCAGAAAGACTGGCCCTCCAACTGCTCTCTAGGCGTCTTTTCCAGCGCTTCAACTCCCTCAGCTCCTCAGTGAACCAAGGAGCTAAATGAGATCGGCGCCGGGTCAGAGGCCGCAAAGGTACGACCCGGTCCAGAGCTCCAGCGGCCGCCCTATCCCAGGCGGCCACTAGGTCTCCAGTCGAGGCGTGTGCCAGAGCCTCAGGGAATGGCCCAAGCTCCATCTGGAACCTGTCAGGTTCCATCAGGCGCCTGGGGCGGAACCATCTTACCGGCTCCGCCTCCCTGCGGCGGGGTGTAGCGGTTCGAAGGTCAAGACAAAGGAGAGAGTGATCAGACCATGACAAGGGCTTGGTGACTATATCCCCTATCTCGAGATCACTCAACCACTGTCCAGAGACAAAAACCAGATCCAGCGTGTTTCCCCCCGTGTGGGTAGGGCCATGAATTAACTGGGTCAGGTCCATGGCTGTCATGGAAGCCATGAACTCCTGAGCCACCTCTGACGCCTCACCCGCGGACGGCAGGTTGAAATCCCCCATGACCATAAGGCTAGGGGTATCAACCGCCACCGCGGCGATGATG